>NW_028277086.1:14917500-15665000 GCF_059951505.1 Python bivittatus | reverse complement strand
AAAATATTTCAAAGGTTCCTCCAGGGTCAAAGGGTTGAGAAAGGCTGCTCTAGGCTATGGGTTAGGGAATATGTGGATTTCCAGATTATGTTCAGCTTCCATCAGTGGCTGTGCTGGTTAGAGTTAATGAGTGATCCATACCTTGCCCATCAAGCTCAAGGCATTTTATAGTAAAAACCAATAGATTCCTCATTGAAACTAATGCTTACCAAGCAATTTTAATCTTCACCATGCTTTGTAATTCCTGATGCATTTTGCTTTCATCTTAAACCACTGTGCAGATTATGAGCTGAAAATAAAATGTATGTTAAAAAGAAAAATGCACAGCCCATTTCCACTTAATAACTACTAGTATATTCAAAGTAACTGTGGAAATCTCACCAAATGGTCATAACACCATGAATAACTGTAGGCCACAGCACATCAATATATGTACATGCTGGACATACCCTTAAGGAGGCAAACACATTTACCTGCTATCTGTTTGATTAGATGACATAATTTTTCATGTGTGAAATTTCATGCTTCTGATTCCTACAAAACAAGCTACATTGGAATGATGACTATTGAAGTCTAACAGAACTAGAGAGATCAGGTTGACGGAGGTTGATGGAAAGTATGAAGTGGTCATGGAATACATGTTGAAAGTGGTGATGAGTATGTAAGATTTTTGCATCTAATTTTCTATCCACTGGATACTGTAGAGTAACTTGCAATATTTCGCCATGCTGTTTATGTAGTCAAATAACTTTTTTTAAAGCACAGAGAGTGGCATAAGTCAGTAGTATGGAATATGCTGAAAGAACTGATTATCACATTTTGACCCAATTCATGTAATGAGCATACATACATATTCGTCACACTGTCACCTTTTGGCATAAGCAGCTTTATGTAAAGCATAGAAAATGAATAAGATATAAGGTAAATTAATAAGACATAACAGAAGGAAATATAGCTAAATGCAGTTTGCACCAAAACATTCACTGTATTTCTTCATAACTTTCTATCTTATAAACCATCATTGCTTCTACCACATTCATACATTACTTTATACGTTGCCTGCTGTTAAGTTTCTCCCATTCCTCTTTTTGAGGATTTCCTTGGCTCCATTCAACCACAACTTTCCCCTCCTCCCAAACCATTCACTATTTCATCATATATTTATTCATATATTTATCTGCACTCATTCTCTCTGGAAGATCAGTCTAATCAACATAGTTCTTACTTGTATGTGACTCCTGTTTGTATCCAGTCTACATTCCTTCAGCACCCATTCCTTCTTGATCCCCCCTCTTCTTGTTTGATAATACACACTTAAGTATCCCATTCCCACCACATTACATTTACTTTCTTCTGACATACCCAACTCTCAATTCTCCATAACAAAGGGGACATCAATATATAGCCATTTTAACTTCTTTTGACAAACAATCACCCCTCACAACAGACCACACTTTCTATCAGCATTAGCACATCTTAAAATTTCTCCATCAGTTTCCTTATATTTAGTCAGCATTCTGGAAAGAGACACAAATTCACTGCTTATGAGCATCTTTTAAAAGCTGAAAAAGCTATTCGGAAAACTCAAGACAGGTCACCATGCAATGTTAGGATTATGGTTTTCTTATCACTCCTATTTCACCCAGTTAGATGAATTGATCATAACAGGTTGCAAATGTTCTGAGAGCTGAGATAGTACCACAGGGACAAAAAGATTGAACAAAGAGAAGATTGCGTCACTTGAGGAAGCAGACAGAAATTTTATAGTTTTAACTGGATTTGGAAACATTTGTAACCAATTTGAAGATGTGAATAATGATGGGACATTAAAGTAGTACAAAGCAGTTTTAAAGAACAATTACAATACGATGATAATTATACTATGGAATACCATTTAAATGGACAAGTGTTTTAAAGACTTTGTACACAAAGTCCAGATTGTATCACAATTACAGCAGACAAGGATTCTTTTGTTTTGACACTGATTGGGAAAGATAATTGGATCTGGGAGTTTTTGGTTTAAAAAAAAACCTTGAAAGACAAAGGAGATAACCATATATGATCATTCCAGGTATTCTTGGCTCACTTTTTCAGCATTATGAGTTTCTCCGTCTGAAATTAATACAGTTAAACCTGCTTGCTAGTATGACTTTTTGTTAAAGAAGAGAGTCTCTTTATAAAGACTTTCTATTTATATTGAAATGATTAAAACCCAAGAAAGCAGCAGAGAGAAGCCCGGGGTAGCTTAACTAACACTAGAAGAAGTTATAGATGGCTGTCAACTCTATGCCAATACATTCCAATGTATCCTTTTGAGTAGTTTCCCTTGAAGGAGGCAAGGTGCAGGACAGAGGAATGGAGAGGTCAGGGCAATTAATTTAGTTAATTAAAGTATTGTATCCAGTTAATATGATGACACAGAATGCCTCTCACACATAATTAATAATGTCCTCTTAAGTTGTGCTAAAAATTTCAATTTGGTAACAACATTTGGAGGGACTTTGGGGATAGCACCCATGGCTTTTGGGTCAGATATGCACTGAATTCCCCTGATTTACACAAATGTATACAATGAGATTGAAATGGTTTGCTGAATCAAGGACTGACCCAGTGTCAGATGATTAGAGATTGATGGGCAGAGGCAAAAATGAAACCATACAGAGGTAAAGACAAAGGTGAAGCTTCTTTATATTTAGCATAAAACAGTTTTCTAGTTGGAAAGGGACTACAGCTCAGGAACCAGAGAAACTACAGCATCCATGCCAGAAATTAAAGTCAGCGAGTTATTGCAACTTCCCTTAAAAAATGTAGCTTGCATTTCTGAATTTCATGAAATTATGAACTGAAACTGAAACTCATGTGATAATCCTATCTACAATAAGATGAATGTGAATCCTTTTCACCTGCATTAGTGTTAAAGTGTACAAATTGGACCTGTTTCCACATGGTGCTTTTCCCTTGAATACCCTGAAATACTTCAGAAAGCTACATTAAGTTTGTCTACAGAATTAATAGAATAATCCTAGAACCATCCTAGTTTTCTTAGTTAACTTCAGGATAAAGATAGATGATGAAACCAGAAATTGTACATCTCTTTCTGCATCTATTCCTTCTGGTAATGTTCAGTGACAGCAGCAATTGATGTAATGACCTCACCATCTTTACCCCATCATCCTGCCATCAATAAGCAGCATCCAATGAAGTGGAGAGATGCTAAAGGAACCATCAAGGTGGCTCCACAATGTCACCACCTTTCTGTTAAAAGGCATTACAGAGCAGAGCAGGAGTTGCCCCAGATTTTGAGCCTCTTAGCTTAACATTTTGAATGTAATCTGTGGCCACTCACCCAAAATGGCTGCCACTTAGGGACTTGACACTTTCCAAAATGGCTGCCTTGGCAGGGTTATCCACTCATAAACAGACGTTTATCAGAAAACAAACTTCCAAAATTGATTGCAGCCATTCATCTTTCTTTTATTTACAAGAATGCCTCTGATGCCAGGAACATTCTTGTAAATAAATATAGCAGAAGGTGTCAAAGGAATGCCCACGAGTACTATGCTGGGAATCCCAGAAATAAAGGAGAACAAAGATGTAAGACATGTGTTCTGCTGAAACTATGTAGGACCTAAACCTTAACTCTGCCTCACAATACTAACTTCATGATGCTAATAAGAAATGGTCAAAGTCTGGCCTTGTTAATCAGTAACTAGTATCAGATGAGACTATAGGGAACAAACATAGGAACAGGTCTAAGAAATTGCAAGGAACTCGTATTCCCACAAGACTATTAGGAACTTAACACATTGGTGATGTAGGAATTAATTAGTCCGACTGTTTCCTCAAGTTCAAATCATTCTGGGTAACACCATCTAGGTTTTGAAAGAGTTGGGGGGGGGGGGAAGAAAACACGAAACAGCATTATAAATGTCACATTTACTTCCAGCGGGAAGTGTGCAACAATGTGTGACAATAGTTTATAAAATGTTGAAACACGCTTTCCTTTTGTTTTACTTTACTCATTTTTGAAATACAATCCTGGTTACTGGAAAATGCCTTACAGCTTTATTCAAAACACATGGTTTGTTTTTTTTTAGTCTGAATGAAGAGACTGAAAGAGAGAAGAAAATTCTGACTCCTTCTGGAAGATCTAACCAATATATCATTTGTGTGTGTTGCATTTTTCCCCTTCTTGTCAGGACCACTTTTATGTCTTTAAAGATTTATTTAAACTAGTTTATTATATAATGAAGCTTGTCAGATCATAAGAACAAAGTCAAACAATATGCTCTGTATCAAAGTGCAATGTTGAACATAGAGATTTAAGTATACATATCAAGTGCAATGCAATCAAGAAAGGTTTAATCGAAAAATGCAAATGGTTCAGATTATTAGAGCCACATCTGTGCTTTGAAGCAAAATTTGGGATGTTTATCAAAAGCTACAAGTACTTATATTATTCCCTCCCACTGCATATATCTCAACCACAGATTTCATAGCCTCAGTCCTTGCTTGATTTAATCCTGTGGTTTTACAAGGACCACTAAAGAAATAATTAAAAAAAAAATGAAACAATTTCCACAATGTCTTTCAGTCCCTTAAAGCAGAAATGAACATTCTCAATCTCAGTAATAGCATGAATCCTCCAAAAGACTTGGATGTGATGTCCAGTCAACTCCAAAAGTTCTTGCCAAATTTCAATATTTAATGTGACATAAGGAGAAAATTACGGAATTTAGAAATGGACATTCTGTATATTCAATATTAATTTAAGGTAAACAATAATCAAATCAAATCAAATCAAATCAAATCAAATCAAATCAAATCAAATCAAATCAAATGGATTTTTTTGTTTGGATTCCACACCCTGGTTTTTGGAGAGCAGCCTCATCATGACACTCAAAGTCCAAGTTGGTTCAGAAAATATAATTATGCACCTTTAATTTTTGAGGGTGGCTCATAATGGCATAACGGCATAATTAATAGGAAGAGCACATTTGAAGACCATATTCTTTAAAAAAAAAAATCCAATTTGAACTTTCTAATCTCTTGCAGTTTCAGAGATGTTTATAAAGCATGGAAGTCCTTGAGATGTGTACAACAACAGACTGTATACAGTGACAAAACTTCAGAATGGACAATGTTGATGGATGAAATAATGCCTCCCATGTAGTCTTTGCTCTAGAAGTTGGGAAATTTTCTGGTGGAAATCTGAGAGTGGGAGAGAAATTCCCATTGCACGATGGAAATCCGCTCATGTAATGCTAGATTTAACCCCACAGGGATAACATGGATCTCTGATTTGGACATGAAATGATAGCCAAAGGAACCTTTATTTTCCCTATGAAAGAATGAACGATACACATACATACTCTCACTCTCTCTTTCAAACTCATTTATACACACAACACATTCCAATGTTTTCATCTTCTGAAAGTAATCAAGGGGTAACAATTGCACTAACAATTCTTCAAGGGTTCATTGGAAGGTAGGTAGGTAGGTAGGTAGGTAGGTAGGAAGGAAGGAAGGAAGGAAGGAAGGAAGGAAGGAAGGAAGGAAGGAAGGAAGGAAGGAAGGAAGGAAATTGATGCAGAAATTCTACCAAGGAATCTCCTTGCATTTTGTCACATAAATTCCCAGTCCTGCAGTAAGGGTGTTTGTGTGGCCCCTGTTGAATATTTTTTGAATGGTACTGATGCTGTTTTGTCCAGGCGCTCATGTTTTTTAAACTGTGTATTTTAAATATTGTAAGCTGCTCAGATCTTTTTGGAGTCAGGCAGCCTCAAAAAATCTAATAAACAAAGAAAGAAAGAAATAATTTAAGCAGCAAAGGAGTATGTGTGTGTAGTATGGTTTAGGTGGACATAAGTTTCAGTGATAAGAAGTTAGATCATTTGAGTGCCGTATCTAAGTAAGTATCTACAATTGCAAATGGATGCTCAAACTCAAATTAAAAATAGTGGAAAACTATCAGTGGGAATATGTCACACATACACATTCAGTGTAGGCTAATACTTATTATTTCACTCACTAGAGCTGAATGAAACACTCAAGCTATTGGATTCATTAAAACTCTTTCGTTTGCCAAAAAAAAGGGGAACTCAGAATGGGAGGGGGAGGTTTTTATGAATTCCTGGAAGTGTGTATGTTATATTTAGTTCTTGTGAGTGCAATAAAAAGCTAAACTCTGTGAAATTGGCAACCATTACAGCAACGTTTTAAAAATTATAATACTACATTAAGTAAGAAGGGGTAAGACACTTAGAAAATGAAGCTGTCAACTAGCTTTAAAAGCAACACCGCACAATGTAGAATGACTTATATTTGGCTTAGACTGCAGTACTAAACACATTTTCCTGTGAGTAAGCCTTGCTGAACATATGGGACTTATTTCTAAGTAAACTCATATGTGCTTGAGTTATGAATGACTTTGCTGGTAACTTAATCATTGAGATATCTCAAAGAAAAGACCTTTTAGTAATGTTTTGGATTTGGGAAGACTGGGTAGATATCTATCTTTACTCTTCTCACACCCTCCCAGAAAATGAAGATTTATAACTTAAGATGAATAACTTGGGTATGAATCTACTCTTAGTCATAGAGCAGACCCATTAAAATAACTGAAATTGAAGTCAGGCATGACTAAAGTTGTCCAACTGATTTCAGTGAATCTATTCTTGATGTATTTAACACTAGACACAACAAACAACACACAGCACCAATAACAATGCCATTGCCATGAACAGTCCCTTAGAGAACACCTAGGATCTTCACACAACAGCTATGGGACACTCATAGAACATCAGAATGCTGAAATGATACCTCTCATAATGTTTGCTTTCCAGCAGCTGTTACTGATTAATGTGGTTCATCAGTTTAATTCATACAATTGACTGTTGCTTCCAATTACAACAGCCTCCCCAGGTAGGATGGAGCTAATTAGCAGGAAGCCATCCTGTTCAATCTGGAACTGGCTTGCTTGGATGTCTCCCCTGCCTATCCACTCTTTTCTTTTACTACAATCTTTCTTCCAACCTGGTTTTTCCCATGACATCTTTGACAAATTCATTCATAGCAGCTGATTTAATGATTTTTCGATGGCAAATTAAAACTTTGTTTTGTGGCAGAATCTCTCTGAGGACCTAAAGGCAGAATAAATATAATTTTATAGCTATATAAATATCTCGACCCTATGCATTTATTCTTCCTTTCTTCCTAGGGTTTCTTTTGCTTTTTCCTTTTGGATGTTTTCTTTCCTTTTTCTTTCAAAAACCAGAAATACAAAATAGAATGCAAAAACATTTTAAAAATCCAGCAAACATAATAGCAAAAAAGGATAAGGAAAATAGGGGAAAATATGAAACTTCCAGCATGTCATCTGTATATAAATTATTGAAAACATATGAAAATTTCAAATGAGGAAAAAAGCCATCTATTTTTGTAAAACATCATAAAATTTGTGCCAAAGACTTCTTCCTTGTATCTTTTCTCTCTCTCTTCCCTTCCCTTTTTCTTTTCCCCTCCCTCCCTCCCTCCCTATCTTAACCTGTGAACTCTTTTCAAGCTGGGGCCTCTTCTTTTTGTTTATGAAACATTATACTTTAAACTATGCTGGTATTGCTGGTACTGAATAAACAATAAACCGTAAAAATGTTCAAGCCTTGCCCACAACATATAGAGCACTGGTGTGGGATTGTAATACACTAGCCAATAAGAGCAAAAATAAAAGTTAATGATGCAAGAGTATTAGTAAAACTTTTTCCATAGTCCAAGATAGAAATTAATCCCAAGAGCTACAATAGGTTCGTATTTTTAAATAATCCCTCATTTATGAGAAGGATATTTTTACTGTGCTAATATGGGTGAGAAAGTTATGTGGTTGGTTTAACAACAATGAATGGGTTAGGAAGAAAAAAAAATAGAGCTTATCTTGATTGGAAGACATGTAATTCATATTGATCTGTATGCCCTCAAATGCTCTGGGTTTGGAGCATAGTATTTTATTTATTTATTTCAAATTTAAAACCCCTTCCTTCTGGAGTAAATGTAAAATGAATAATTCCTGAAAAAAGTGCGGTATGGTATACTTCTGTAATCATGAAAACCTATGTACTGCAATTAGGTAAATTTGCTTTGTTCCTTTTCAGTCTCCATTCTCTTTCTTTTTCAATGTTAGATAACATTTCAGATCATTAGACAAAGTACATATAATTCCCTTTTATCACTCACTGAGATATATGGAGGGATTATGAACTTTAACAGATGCAGCCCCCAAGGGGAGGGGGAATCTTTGGGGTTGGGAGGAAGCCTCTCTTGTTCATATCATGAACCCTTTTTCATATCATCTGCATTTGAAAGATACAATGCTACTTTTGTAAAATATTTCCACCCTAATTACAGATAAAATTTGGATATTTTTCCAAGTATTTTGCAATTAGAAGCCTCCTGAAATCTAATTTTTGTTTCATGGAAATGAATCCCTCTGCATATCTTGCAAACTTTGTGCAAGATTAAACAATTGTAATCAGGAAATAAACCCTAACTCAAGTTTGTAGTAGTCGGATTGGCAGATTGATGGTCCATCTGCAAAGACATATTTTTTTAAAAAATTGCTTTCAGCATCATCTGTGCAGAGGCAGATTTATTATCATAAGATACATGTACATACCTGTTGACTTCACTATCTAAAGAATGAGCACACTGTTCTAGTTATCCAACCACCCCCCAAAACAATCCACCATAGAAGTTGTTTTTAATGAGTCAATTAAAAAAAACATTAATATACACAATTAACTCAGTATTTTCAGTTATTAATAATAAGCAATATTCTACTATCATTCTCATTCAAATTAACAACTCTTAATCTGGATAATATATCCCATGGGAAACAAGAACATTCCTCTGCCTCTTTCAATAAAGCTGCCATGAGTAAAAATCCATCAACCAGGTTTTCAAGTATTGGTATTACTACTAAAAGAGACCTGGTAGTAAAGTTTTCCTTACATTTTGCTCAATTCCTAATAACTTCATGGACATACCCATACCTTGGCAGCATCACAGTAGTGGTTTCCCACGGATTTCTTCTGGGACGTTTTGAACTTCCATACAGCCATGGGATTTCCTGGTGCTCTCCCATAATAAATACTACACAGATCCAAGCCTACCTAGCTTTTCAGGTCAAAGTCAGCTATGTGATATCTTTACCGTAAACAAAATGAAGCCCAATTCTTGGAAACTCCATAAACACTTCTGAGATTTTATTGGCAGCAGTATAGGAATGGTTTTCCACTGCTGCCTTCTGAACTGTTTTCTGACTTCCCAATCTAGTCTATAGATGCGGGATCCCCTGGTAGTCTTCAAAACTGGTTGGCTCCTCCAGTTCTAAGGGGCAAATGCCAGTTGCTCACTGTTGTTTTTCCCTAAACGCTTTTGTGTCTCAGTAAACACAGAGTGACTTTTACCCAGCATTTTGTTTGTTAGAATCCTGCCTAATCTGATTCCATGGATCATCCTCAACATCGTACTAGATATTTATAGAAGTTAGGATGATTTTGTACTTCAATTTTAATCCAGATAAGGAGATTCGCATCAGACTGCATAAACAGAAAATCTGTCTGTGCAAGTGATTTATGGACGTGGACTTCAGACATTTGAGAGTGAACATACTTCTGAGAATTATTTTTTCCTTTCATTCAATCATGTGATAAAATCACATCAACATTCTTTTTAGTTAAAGTACTTGAAAGATTAACTGGAGGCTTTGTTTAACTGACATTGGCAGGCTTTTACAAACTGGTATACCTTGGCCTCCAGCTAACCTAGCAGTCCTTAAACAACTACAGTCTATTTTTCACGTACACAGTATCTTCCCTTGCATGTCCCCCAGGATTCCTTCTGGTTATATGCTTGCAGAAATGCAAATTACTTTAAATGGTCTTGTAAATACGTCAAACTGAATATCAACTTCTGCCCTGGATTCCAATGAAATGCCTTTGCTGCTGTTATTCATTTGAAGCAATGCAACTCCCCAGAATTTGTAGTTGCCCCAGTTCCAAATTAGCAGTACTTTGCTTTGACATGCTAGGAAAAACTTGCTGCAATTCTTTAAAGCTAACTTTGACTGAGGGCTGCCATGTTAAATTTCACATCTTAGATTTGGTTCATTAATGCAAACTGAGAGGATACAACATTTATTAGCAATGCATCCATATTCCTGAAATATAATTCCTCATCTAAAATGCTTAATGGTAGTTGATAGTCCAACAGACGATCAAACTGAGACTGCAAAAGATCAAAAGTAATTTCCCTTCTATCTAAATTTGGACCAATGCTTTCCAAAGTCAGCACAATTAATTAGCCTACTTTTTAAATATATTTTTGATAGTCAAGAGTAGTAAAGAACTTCAAATTTAACAGCTGTGTTTTCCAGAAAGTAAAAAGTAACAACAATCATTTCCAAGATTCTTAAGGTTTTAGCTAGAACAAAATTTATCAGAAAAAACCCTGTGTGCGACAATTTCTGACTAAATGGATAAATAATAATAATATGCTATTATTAGCAGAAAGACCAATTGTAGGAAGAAGAAACACATTTAAAAACTCTGAGAACCAAAATTAAAAGAATGACATGAAGGGGAGCAATTGATAATGATCTGATAACCAGATGCGGTAATTCAGAACCATGAAATACAAGGTGAAGCTTGAAAGAACAGCATTTAGAAGCATTCATGTGTAGGGTAATAATCGTAACCTCAACTGGTGGTAATAGATTCCACTACTATGTTTATTATATATTTTCCTTTGTCCTGTTTTTTTTAGCCAATTATTTTCTTTGGCTAATTTCAAATGTTCATACCGCAGCAAGGAGGAAGCGGGATAGGAGAGAGGATTTAAAAAACAAAACAAAACCCTCTAGCTGTTCAACCTCACTGGGCAATTTCAATTATGGACCAAGCCTACAAACAAATCAAAGGGAAAAGGAAAGGAACGGTGAGCCTTGGAACTTGGCAGTTGTTTGAAAGGATGTTAACGGTGTGGGTGCTTTAATGGACTTCCAAAAGGCAAATTAAAGCCCACTCATTCAACACTATGTCTGCCTAACACGCTTACCAGTGCAGTCCCAAAGATAGCATAAAATACAGCTCTATATCTCACTTTGACTGTGTGGCTTCCTTCTGCAAATCTGGGTGGTGCTGGACAGGATGGGGTCAAGTGATCTCTCTAAGGGCTGCTCAGCTGGCAGCTGTGATCACAGGAATCCCAAGATACAGGATCATCACCTAATGCTATGCCTCATGAACACAGCTGTAGCAGCCGGAGCCAACTGCGTGATTCATCCTTAACAGGGAAAAGAAGGTTTGTTGAGGTTACTCTTCTTGCCAGGTTTTATTCCCATCATTACTCTACCACCTGGCTTTGTATTGTATGGCTTCTTTGAGTAAATCAACAGAGGAAAGGGGAACAGGTCTTTCAGAGCATTGGATTTGAGCGCTGCAACTTGCAACAGTAAAGATTTATTCCTGTGTGCTTCTCTGGTGTCTCCTTATCTAAAGAATGGGGTCTGTGTGTGTGTCTCTGTGAGAGTGCATGAGCATGAAGCAGGAATACGGAGACCTAGGAAGAGATGGACAATCCTGTTCTTATTGATGGCAATGTCAAATTTCCCATGGCCTTTGACAGAACAGAAGCAGTCCCCATGAGTCAGAATATTGGCAAGAATTCCATTTAATTGGAAGGAGAATTATTTTTATTTTTTTAAAAAAAATCCTAAAAAAAAAAAGAAATAGAAAAAGAAACACGCGCATATATGCAAACACACAAACAATCCTGACAGCCATTTTAAATATCAGATTAATTGTATGGAAAGGGAAACTAAAATGGTATGTCAAAACATGTAGGTAATTTGTGGTTATTCCTCTTTCCAGCACATCTGTAATAATGTTAACTAGTAGATCAAAATCTCTTTAAGGAAGTGTGTAAGAAAGCAAGTGACAGTGACAAGGAGAACATAAGAAGGAGATATTTAATTAAAAGAAAAAGGCAGATGGCTGCTTTTTGTAAAACATATCATTTTGTACATGACTTGCACACCATTAAACATTAACATGTTCCAAAGCCATATAGTACAGATGGGAAGAGTATAGATGTAAAAGAAAACCAGGAATGCAGAATGCTTTGAATCATTCCTTTTTCTGTACATTTAATTACAAAAAAAACTTTGGTGATTTTCTTTCCAGTTCTAGCAGCAAAGAGATATCAATTATTGAAAATTATCTCTACCACTTTCATTCAATTTTAAATGAAGTACGTCATAAGCAAGATACTATACTCACCGATGGAAAAATTTTTTGTTTTTTTTTAAGAACAGGAATACCTTACACTTAAAACCATTCAAAAATTTAAGTCTCTCTCACACATACACCAAGTTGCAGAAAGCAAGACTGAGCTCCAAAGACTTAGAGAAAAATCTTTCAAATAATTTGAAATAAGAAGTTCTGTCTTTCCTGTAACTGAGGAAATAACCCCTATTGCTAAACATTCAGATTAACTTTATAATTTTAACTGATGTATGTCCCAATTAATTTTGGAGAGAAAGGTCCACAATCTGTGGTCCACCTACTGTTTCATTGCACCTCCCATGAGTTCTTATGAGCAGTTGATGGGACTTGGAATACCATAACTCAGACTGACCTTGTCAGCTTACAAAAAACTCTTATGACCTCAACTAAAAATCGCAAGACAAATAACATGGCAAATGGGATCAATCTGGTAAAATAAATTCATTTTATTTATTTTTTTAAATAAGGGCAAGACGATCCTGATACAGCAGAAGGCTAATTTTTAAACAGACTGTTTTCAAACTTCACAGAAGAAATTGGCAAATTGTGAAAACAATCTTTAAGAGACATCAATGACCAAAACTTCCCAGCTTTGCCAAAAACACTTATCTTCCTTCTGTCTTTTTCACACCCCTAGGATGTAGGAAGCAATACATATTAGAAGCCAAGAAAGTGAACAGCAAATGACAAAACTATTTCTCTCCCCTTGTCCCCCAATCTGCATTTATTTTGAATGTTCTTGTATTTTTAGCACAAGGCAACATTGAGAAAAGGAGGCATCCTGCTGGATCAGGGATAAAGTATGATTCAACAGGTACATGTGAAGGTTTGTTTGAATGGACGTTTTTGAAATCAAAGGCTTCAGGTTTTCAACAGCATGTGTGCTTCTGAAGGTACAGACCATCTCTTTCAAATTCAGGTATCTCTGCCTAGGTCTATTAGTATGAAAGTTCTGCAGTCTCAACACAATGAAAAGAAAACTGAGAACAATGTAATAACTTAACCAGCTGAATGTTTAAATTACTGATGTGTGATATGTAGGATTCACATACTTTTCCTACAGCTTTAGTATTTAGCATTGTGAAGCAAAACTTTACTTTCTTAATGCATAGGCAGAGCTCTTCATAAGCCTTGTGCAAAGTCTTGCTTACGAGCTGACTTAATATTATTACAGTTTGGTTATTCCACTTGTATGAAAAGAATTGATGATTACTTCCACACGTGCAACAAGAACTCTCAAATTCAGTTTTAGTTTTGTTTACTTTATTGAAACAGGAGAAGTCTTCTACTCTCCAAAAAGTTATTTGATATTTAAATATAGCTTATACGAAAACTGCTTTGAACTCTTTGGAGAAGAGTGGGTTCAAGTGCAACAGATAATACAGAGATAAAAGGCCATCCCTAGGAAAATAAAAGAAACACCATTTTAAATACACAGACTATATTTCAATGCAGTTTCATTTACACAGGGCCTATTTCAATTCAATTAATTCAAATACACAGTGTATTTCAATTAACAGGTCTTTTCTCTTATAGATCAATCCAGTATTGGAAGACACTGTTCATAGTAAGCTTCAGGTTCTCAGTGACAATCTAGATATATGTCCTGCCAATGCACAAATTTGTAAGCATAATATGGACTATACCATGTGACAACCACACATTAAAGGAGGGAGGAAAAAAGCAGAAAACTCAGTCAAACCAAGCCTATGCAGGTAGTTGTTTCAGTATTGAACTGACCCTAATTTTTTCGGAGATATAAAATCACACTGAAGGACCAAAATTCAACACAGAGCATGTATTACAGATACAGAATACCCAGAGCTTATCTTTGATTTACTATGAAGTTTTCTGCTTGTCTGCACAGTCACAGCAAATAATAGCATCTAAACAACCTTGACAAATCTTGAAAAAACTAACCTAGGTTAGACTTGGTTAGTACCTGTCTGACAAGAGTGCCAGAAAATCTCAGGGCTGTAAAACAGGCTAAGGAACTAATTGCTCTCTTTCCTGAAGCAAGCAGTAGCAACCTACTTTTACTGTATTACCAAGAAATCTACATGGACATGCCCATATAGTCACCAGGAACTGAGCTCAACTTAATGGAAACTTTACTTTTTTTCCCACTATATAACCAACATATTCTTGGAAGAAGCTCTTCTATATTTTGGGTTTTGTAGAATGGACATTCTAATCTTTGTTTAAGAACAAGCAAGAATAAAGAAAGAGCTTCTGTTATAGACTTATTGGGATATTACTGGCTAAAAAAGTTCTGAAGACAAGAAGCTGTATCTATGAAAATTAGCAGCATATTATCTAATCTGGGGTATATTGGTGCTATTTCACAAAGGCAAGATGGCTCTGTTGTTTCTTAGCCATTTTATTTCCGATGTAAACTTAGTGCCTGTTGATAATAAGCTTAACATTTAAGAAAAGATGGAAAACACTGCAGCTTTTGTAGTTTAGTAATTTTATAATTACTAAAAGAAAAATGTTCTCAGTCTTCCTCCTCCTCCTGCTCCTCCTTTTTCTATTGTAATGTGTCTAAATTAACATAATCCAAGTAACCTTGAGGGAAAGAGAACACCCTTTTTCATCATGACAAGATAAAACAAGTGCTGCTTGCTTATGTTAAAAAATAAGATGAAATAAAATTGCCCCAAAAAATAAATGGGAGAAGTAATCCTGTTTCCATCATCTACCATCAAAATCCAAGCACTCCTCTTGTCTCTTAATCCATTAATTACAACTGTCGGCTGCACCCCCAGTTCTTTCGGCATGGAACATATTGGCTTTTGGAACTGAAAAGGATCTCACACAATATTAATTGAAACACGCATGATTTGCTTATTCACTTTCTAGATTTCAAATATATCCACTGGAACAAATACTACAATGTAAAGATCAACATGTTATTCTGGAGTAATTTCTGGACATGAACTAAGACTCAGGAAAGCTGATGCCTTTTAGTAAAATTTGTTAGTCTGAAAAGCTGTTATTAGACTGCTCCTGATTTTGGGCCACCACAGGCTAACAGGTCTTTCCTCCTGCAATGTCTGTATGATGAAGGAAGCAGATAAAAGTACAATGGCATAAATACAACATTTTGCAAGCCAGTGATTCTGACTCTATGCCTTTCATGTTAAATACCAAAAAGAAAATACTAAGAATGTCCTAGATCTCTACACATTAAAATTCATGGGAAAGCAAAGATGTGTAACCTTGAATTGTAAGCTTTTTTGGAATAGGGACTTTTCCCCCTATCTATCTATCTATCTATCTATCTATCTATCTATCTATCTATCTATCTATCTATCTATCTATCCATCCATCCATCCATCCATCCATCCATCCATCCATCCATCCTGAAGGAATAACAAGTACTTATTGTTTAAAGTATAACAGTATGCTTCTTTTTAATCCAAGAGATTCTCAAAAGACAGAAAAAAACCCTCTTCAATAATAAAGTAAATAATTAAAAGAAATCTTGCTCAATAAACTCCCCTTAATTCAACAGACACACAGCCTCAAATTATTTAAAAATCAAGGCCAATTTAAAATCACCCATCCAGTATTAGTCTGTTTGTATCTGCAATCAGAACCCCGCCTGTACTTGTAGGAATACTGGAGAAATACCCTTTCGACACAGCAAGCAGCTGTATGATTAGTGATGTTGAAATGGGTATTAGTTAGTTCAGAATGTCACTATAAATGTTCTTAACAAAAATTTATTTTGAATTACCAGCTGCACACAGTTTTCACATTGAATTCCATTATTTAGTATTTTTTCATTATTGTGACAAGAATAGTGCCAATTTCCATGCTCAGAAAGTAAAATTATTGTCACTGGTAAACATTTATATCATTTTCTAAGAGAGTAATGACCACTTCCAAAAGTTCCCAACTCCTTCCTAAAGCAAATACAAAGCTGCAGTGAATCATAGCTACTGGAATAAATGCAGTTCCCCACACTATTTGTTATAAACAATTTCTTATAAAGATGGAAAATCAATAATTCATACAAACAAAAGTGTTCCATGGAAAATATTACTGAAAATTTACTTCTCTTTCATGATAGTGTGATGAACAGTTTGATTTTTTTCTTCTGTTTCATTCTGCCTCTCATTGGTATGGATAATTTTTATGATTTTTTTTTTCCTTCCATGAAAATAAAGCAGCAAAAAAATGTAGTAATAAAATCTGGATGTTCGAATAACAGAAACCTTTTCCAAAATGTAGAAAAGATTTAAGCCCTGGTGTTTTCTCCTTCCACTCTTAGCAAGAAGCAAACAGAGGCTTGTTTTGTATTAATTTCTGGTTAAAGAACAGATGCTGGTTAAAAACCACTTAGGTTAAAGCCTTCATATATCATTTGCCATCTTAAATGAAAGAAACAGAAACTTTTTATAGCCAGCTTGACAATGAGTGGAATGATTTTGTCGTCTTACCAAGACTGATCAGTGCCAAATGAAATTGGCAGAGGGGGAAGCCTAGCAAGATTTCAAAGTTCAGAGGGGGAGCTGGTGAGAACACAATCAGCAGATGTTTTTAAGACCATTGGCCCAGTTCAAAAAAGAAAACAAAAGAAAAACATATAAAAAAAGTGATTTAGTCAACAAGATATATTTTAACAAAGGGAGAACAAAATACCCAGCCCTTAGCCCCTCCAACCATATGGGCTTAAGATTCTGTTTTATTCTTTTGTGGTGAAAAGCATGAAGTTCAGAAATACAGTCAGAATCAAGGATCATACCAAACACCCAGAAAGAATGCAATGCCAGGAATGGCTCACATAAGACCAGCAATTAACCAGCAAGCATCTGCTACTGTTAGACAAGTTGCATTTCATTTATTGTATTTTCAGAGAAAAAGGTCAAACAATAGCTTCATAGGCTTCTTTAGCACGTCCTCAGCAAGCTGTATAGGGGAATATTGTTCTGAGATACTGTTCAAAAAGCAACACTAAATTCACCTTAAAAGAGCTGATCCCAAACGTTTTCTGAAAATGTAAACATGAATGGAGAACAACTATAGAATTGGCCTTTAGCAGGCAGCACCTGCTGACAGCACGGAACAATAACATGACAAAATATTATATTTCCATCACGAAGGAAATTACCTCTATTTCTGCACCACCAACCCGTCTACCCTATCCTTCCATTAACCAAAGCTGAGAATCCAAGCCGGAATGCGTCACTCCAAAGTGCTAAAAAGTTAACAATGGAACTGTGGACTTCTGTATCTATGGCAACTATAGCTAATTCTTTTTGTCCAATCATAGTGATAATTCCCTCCTCCGGCTTGAATCCGTTGCAAAACAAAATATTCTTAACGCCTTTTTATTTAATCCAGTGTTCTTACAGTATATCTGCTAATAGGAAATAATCTGCAGCTAATATTCACATTCCAGGGCAGCTATGTGTTTTCTTAATACTTGGTTTCATGGGCCTCTTTCCAAAAAAAGCCCTGTAAATATAGAAAACAGACATTCAGTGTATGTGTGCGCGCATACACTACTACTACCTGGTTGCTAATATTGTCTAAAACATGCTGCAGCGTGCACTGTTTGTTAACATATGTCTGGAAAGACAAGACTAATGAATGCAAGAGAATGAGATTTACAAATTTGTAGTTAGCATTCAGCCAATAAAACATGAAACCCCTTCTGTATGTGTTTTTCATCACTGCTAACTTAAAGCAAAATCAGAGAGAGAGAGAGAGAGAGAGAGAGAGAGAGAGAGAGAGAGAGAGAGAGAGAGATCACTAAGTTCAAGAAGTTTTTTTTTTCTGAGTAAACTTGCCCAGATTCATAGATCTAACTAGTCGTGATCCAAACGAATAGAAGCGTCACTGTTTTTGGAGCTGCTACACTAAAAGATAAACATAAAGGAAAGTCACACAAAATCCTCACTTTCCAAATTTCCCATTAGCCTGGAGTTTATCATCCAGTCCCACACTAGAAAGAGATAAATGAGTTTTTACCATGTTTTATTTAAATGTTCGTTTTACATGTATTATTTTGAGTTTACACCATAGAGTGGCCATGAGTACCAGAATTAGTGTAGGTTCAAAATCCAAATTAAAAAACGGAGAACTAAAAAATTATTCCAAGTATTTCTGCTACATATATAGTAGTTAACACAATTTGACACACACACACAGACACATTCATGAATACATGAAAATGCCCAATTACCATTGGCATTCATGCTGTAAAATCATTTTAAAGTTGTGTCTATCTCTTGCTGATTGCTAACTAGTTAGAGACAACGTGAGCAAAAGACAACTGAATACATAAGCAATTTCATTACAATTTATTTGTATTTTCAAACTAACAACCCCCTTTTTCTCCCTTTAACTCTAATGATTTGGGAAGAAGTAAATCCAACTAGGTTGGATCTAGGTATTCACTTTCTCAAGGGGGAGGCTGGAAACAACTTTCACACTCTTTCCTCTTTTTCTCTTCTTCCCATATTCCTGTACAGCTTCTTAAAATGCTCACTTGGTGGTTGGACGCTACTACATGATAAAGAGATGCAGAGAAAGTGAGTGGAGTACAGAAAACTAAGTGAAAGTATCTTTTACTATATCTGGAATGGGGAGTTTATAATCCTGGATATGATTGTGACGCATACACACACCAGACTCTCTTCTGGGAAGCCCAGCCATTCTTTGATCACAATCAGTATCAATGGAATGATTGTCAGAAATCGCTGGGTAATGGAAAGCACAGCAAAACAGAAAATCTAATGTGACATACATAGTACTATATATTGTCCCACCACTTTGCCACCATTTGTCATCCATCTACCTAGTCAGCTAGAGCAAGGGGTGTAAAGGAAAGGTGGGGGGCTCACACTTATGGTAGAAATATCATCAGAATACGAATTCTGCCTTATCTGAAAGAGGAAATATCTGGGGATGAAAAGTATGGAACCTGGAATTCCTTTTAGTGTGGGATTAAGGGAATGGAAGTTGAAGCAGGTACAATCCATATGATACCTACAGACTGCAATTCCAACACTGATCCTATAAAGAACCTCTGAGCCATTAACAGCACTGCTGATATAAATCCACAGTTATTTTCAGGACCTTCAGCTATGATTTCTTCATCTTCCCTATCCCTTGGCAAGGCATACAGCTTACCTTTCTTTGGATTTGGTACAAGTGTTACTTGTTGTTTTTTTACTTATGGACAAGATTTCAATAAACCTTTTTGAAGTAGCAACTTTGTGGGAATATGCTTCTGAGCCACCCAATTATTCTTTCTCCCTTGCATTTCTACAGGAAAGAAAACTGTGATACTGAAAGGTAAATTTTTCTTTATCAATGTTAATTGCAGAGCAACTTTTGTCCCTGCTTTTCAAACTACCTTCTTCAGTTTTGAAGGGTTATGAATCAATAAAAGCCTTATGTGACCATTCGCATAAGAACAGATTTTTAGAGGAGACAGAACTTGTACTTTCTGCTGCTGCTGAACTGACTGCTGGAATGCCAACAGGGAACAATTAACCTCAAAAATGGCCATTTTCAGAAGTTCTGCTTGAAATCAAGCAGGCAAGCAAGAAATTTAATGAAGAGAGACATTTAAATAGCAGTTTCTGAAAAATGAAGTTATCATGCATTTACTTACATGAAGATTCACTTGCTTGTAAGTAATCCATGAATGCAAAAATTAACAAGAAAGAGCAATGTAAAAGGTAAAGGTGGGTTAAAAATAGCAATGCATCTTTTTTTCACATTTCAGTTCCTACCACATATTTTTCTTGCAAAGAAAGGAGCAAAAGAAATGTGAAACACAAGTTAAACTTTTATATATGTATCTATCTTCTTCTAAGATGTCTCTCTAACTCTTCTTAAATCAGTTTTATAATTTTAGTAACCATAGAAACGTGAAGCAACTCATTATTGCCATGACAATCTGACACAACTTTAAAAAACAGTAAGTAGTGTTTTTATTCTGTTTTCCAGTTGCTCCCAAGGAAACAAGCTGTTATTTACTTCTGTGACGAAATTAATCTATACCATAAGAGATCTAGCGCTGAAAAAATATGCATATACCAGGCAATATTTATGGTGAAAAAAAGCTAAAATAATTCTAAAATATGCAATATGGTGATTGAGTCTCCAAAATAACACACAAATAGCCTCTTGTTTCTTAACAGTGATTTCCTGTGCCATCTTTGCTCATTTCCCTCCTGAAGATTTCTTTTTTCAGCTTAAGTATGCTTACTATTGTCTCATCAGTAGAGGGTGCTCAACATAATAAATGTAACTGCTTTTTATTTACTTTGGGTAAAATATAAAGTTGAATGCTTCCAAGTCCTATTAATTTCACTGGCAGAATTATACATGTTCATAAGGCTGCCCACTCAAACCGTTGGGATTTCTAAATGATAAAATCTAGTTGGGTTATGCCCTTTACTTTTAAATTACATTAGAACCCATCAAAACCCAAAGCTCAACCATATTTCAAATGCTACGCTTCATCTTTTCCAAGCCATTCAAAGCAATCTACCTAACCTGGCTCATGATACATAAGCATATTAAAGAGCTGTCTAGTCTTGTATCCTTCCTGTGTCTGACAGTGATTGCTGGTGGATGCAAAAAAGGAAGTCTACAGTAAGGCATAAAATGAACAGCTTGTCACTCATGGTCACCTTCTAGGAATTAGAAGTATTGGGTAAAGAGACAAGAATGTTTCTAGTGAGTCTCACAGAAGTTAAAACCTATCGAAGTAATAGCTTAAAACTAAATAGTGCTTTAGAACTATTAAGGCACAACTCAACTCACTAAATAAAGCAATTCATGCATACTACATTAGCAGTCCTAACAACCCTGTAGAGCAGGTCAGGATGATTATAACCACAGCATAGACCCTGGGAAGCTACTTTCTCACATCACTAAGAGGCAAGGTAGAAGTGGGGACCTTTTGGTTCACCAATCTCATTTATTATAAACTATTACGAATTATACTAGTATAAACTCTGAAATTAGATTTAAATGTACAGAATTGAATTCAGAAGACAGTAATATCTGAAATGCCTCAAATTAACAGGGAAGCAATACTTTTTATTTGTGCAAGAGAGAGAGGGAGAAAAAAATCATGTTAAAAATTTAATCATTGATTCATTTATATCATTTATATCCAACATAGGCATTAAGTCATATCCTGTTACCAATGAAGGAAGATTCCAGTAGGGCTCTGGAGTATTTTGGATTCACAGGGAAAGAAGAAAAAGAAAAAGAAAGAGCTGTGGAATGAGCAGGGGTGTGAAGCTAGCATCTATCTGCAACGCCTTAAAACAGCCACACATTTCCCCAAGTTCATGGGTTGCCTTAGAATCCAAAGCATGACACTATACAGTCTTGATGCCTCTTACTCAAGTAGGAGCTGGTGAAGTTGGCTGGCAAATGTTGCTTCATTGCAATAAAAGGACAAGGTTCTCTTGAGATTAGTAGCCAATTTTTGTTTTTTTTTAATGTTTTCAGAAATTATACCCGAAAGGAAAGCACATATGCAGTTAGAGATGTATCAGGTGGAACTAGCAAGGCACACAGTACATTATGGAGCAATCAACGAAATACGTAGTGATCCCTTTCTAAACATTTAGTATATGCATAGCTGTTGCTTATTATCTGATTTATTGTGTGTGTATTGCCTGTAACTTTAGTTAAGCAAAATATTGTACAGAAGCCTTTTCCAATTTTGCATCCTAGGGATGTTGTTGGGATTACAGTTCCCAGAGTTTCTCGTGATGGAACATGATGTCTTGAATTTTGGGAATTATAATCTTAACACATCTGGTGAGCAACAGGTTGGAGAATCAGAAACATAGATGTCTGGCCACTTTGTTTCATCTGCTGAAACCATGAAATGAGAAACTGAAGCAAAGGTTCAATGTAACTGAGTTAATACTCCAATCCAGTACAGTGCAACCCAAACTCAAAAACATATTGTCCGGCCCAGTTAGGATAGCACAAGTTACTTCTACTGTCAAGAATTAATTTCTGATTATCAAATTTTCTTTCTGTTGACAGGAAACATTGCTGATGCTACCGTTGACTGAAAGTTCCCCCAGCAGAACGTCCTTGTAAGGCTAACTTTTTTTTTTTTTCTGAAGCAACAGAAAACCACTTTTAAATAAATAAATGCAACAGACAATCCAAAAAAAAAAAAAAAAGGAAGTAGTAGTAAGAAAACAGCAAAAGCAGGGGCATAACTAGAGCTTTCTGGGACTCAAGCCAACACTTTCAGTTGGGGCTCCTCTGATTACTAATCTGAACATTAGCCATCAGTTAAAGAGCTAGTGGCTACATTCAAGGGAGCAAACCCTTCTGATGCCCAGGGTTTGCACATAAAAACTACAATAGCAGCTCAGTGTTAGAACTACTAGAACTACCAGATCTGGGCTACAAAGTCCATATCACAAGATGACACCAAAGGGTGCAGTTTTTATGTATCTGTTTGCTGCCACCTAATGGTTCTCCTAGTCATTACACACTGAGGTTGTCTGCCATTCTCAACTGCAGCCCACTTCTGCCTGCTGCTTCATCATTCCCATTGTTCTATCCTAGGCAAATGTTTAAGTTCCTCTATGGGTGTGTCTAGCCCTGCATGACTAAAACAAGTTTGGTATTTTAAAAACTGAAATTCTGGTGGAGCCATTTTGACCTATGGACCCCAAAGCAGTCCCCACCCCTGCCATGACTTATTTACATCACTTGATGAGGATGGAGCTAAGTTAAACTATATTCAAGGCCTCTTCAAACTAGGAAGATACCCATAATACCGAGGATACATTCAGAGCAGGTGGGGAACTAATTTTTAATGTACTGAATCAAGTTTAAATTCTTCCCTTCCCCTTCCCCCAATCTTGTTTCTTCCAATCATGAATTGTATTCACCCTGAAGATTAGAATGCAGTTTTGGTGGGCAGGAAAATCAGGAGAGCTGATTTTAGTGGCTGCACCCAGGATCCAAAATTCCCTCCTGAATCCTTACCTTATGTTCTTTAAGTACTTTGATGGAAATATTTTATTTTAAAAAATACAATGCATGTTTATTCATGTTTTAAAATTTTGCTGCCTTTGGTATATATGTTTAATTATTTAAGAAACATTTGATTTATTATTGTCCTTCAATATCTCTCACCTTTATTGAGGAGGAGATAAGAACAACATTGGCATCGTTAGTGAAAAACCTGAAGCCTACTTAGATCTCTTCAGTGTTAACAACAAACTTTGACGTAGAGATATTTAAAATAATAAATTAAGAGGACCAGATAAATACTTGGAAGCCTTTTAGATGTCTTCAATATTAACAGTAAACTTATGGAAAATATTGTGAACTTATATAATTGCTGTTTAAAAGTTGGAGGGGGGAGGTAGAAGAAAGAGTCCCAAAGCTCACTTTTCAAAAAAATCATTCAAAAGAGGGAAGCAAACCTTCTTCCTATTTTCTGGCTGATGTATGCTTCCTTTTGACAGTATGCAATATTCTGAGAAAAATCATGGACAGATGACGACGAAAAGGTGAAATATTGACATATGGAAAAGAGACAGAGGGAAGTGACATAATTAAAAGTAAGCCTGCCCCTACTAAAAATCTCATCTGATTTTAAATTCAGTTTAAATTATCAGATTTGGTTTCATTTGTTTCTTCCTTCAAGCCTTTTTGAAACATGGGTGACATGAGCATTTTACTGCCCCATGTTCAAAAAGTAACCTGCTGCTAGAAATAAAAAAAAAAATACACAGGGTCATATTGAAAGGCTAAGGTGATGTGAAAAATCTGGACAAACCTCCTTCAAATTTTCTGAAAGTTAAAAACAATTGCAGAGGTGTAAACCGGATTGAAGTACTGATGCTGGGTCAAACATCATTAATGTTTTAAAATTTGAGTTGTTAGTCTCATACAAATTACTTGGCCCATGGAAGTGAAATGTATTTAATCTATGAAAAATAAGAACAATGCATTTAACATGAAATTATATGTGGACTCTGAAATTTTCTTTGAAGGTGGTCTATGGAGTTTCCTATGCTAGTCTATAAAACCCTCCATTTTATACAATCTGTATGACAATTTATTTTCTATTTTCTAGCAACCAAGTGCATGCCAGTCAATTTCACCTGTGTTTCATGTTCAAATATTCTAAATCCCATTTATTTAAGAAATGTATTAATAAGGATGACCTTATTTACTCATTTATTAATAAGGATCACCGTCCCATTAGCCTTCTCAGTGTGGTCAGTAAATTATATTCTAGATACTTGTATAATAAGCTTTTGGACTGGATCATAACCAAGAACATCCTGGCTGATAAGCAGGCAGGCTTCAGAGAAGGCCGCTCACTCCTCAACATTTAGTTGAGAAATATTCCTCCGGAGCCCGGCCAGCATTCTACACGGCCTTCATTGATCTTAGATGTGCCTTCAATTTCATATCTAGATCTAAATTATGGGAGAAACCGAACTCTTCCTCAATGGATAGAAGATTACTTGTTCTTACCTACAAACTCCATGAAAATTTCCAGATGAAGATGCAATGTAATATGCATGGACATTGCACCAAAGAAATCCCAGTCAAAAGACATGTGAGGGATGGGTACGTTTTAGCTCCCCTCCTCTTTAATCTATTCATCAACTCCCTCATAGACAAATTGAACAGTCCATCTCTCTATGGACCAAAACTGAGAAACAGACTTATCTCTGTTCTTCTATATACAGATGATGCAGACACAGACTGGTCTGAAACAGGCACTTTATATACTTGCTGAGTACTGTTGAGAAGTACTACTAGAAATTTACTACGCAAAAACCAAGGTCATGGTATTTGCCAGTTGCCCTTAGGCACATGTCTGGTGGCTAATCAACCATCTAATAGAACAAGTTAAGACCTTCAAATACCTAGGGACTGTTTTCCATGCCATGGGCATCCCCAAATACCATGCTGACTATGTCAGCTTAAACACGTAGAAAACAGCTTCAGCTCTACAATCTTTCTACTTCTCCAAATATACTTCTCCAGTATATACTTCTCCAGAATTCAAAGTCTTCTCAGCCAAGATTGAACTCAGCTCCACTTTCGAGTCCAGTTGGGCATTAAAGGTCATTTCTTCCCCATTTTTTCCCCTTCTTTTCCCCTAGTTTGAAAGAGTTCTAAGTTCTTGAGATCTGTCTTCCAAGTACACACACACACACACATCCCATGAGCTAACTGCATATCATTGCTTTATTTTACAGATGCATTATTCTACTTTCATAGCTAATTTAGGGTGCTGTTGGGCTGAAAATAATGATCCTGATTACCATCAACCTCATACCAACCCTATGAAGTAGACTAGGCTGAGAAAAGGAAATAGCCGAAGAGGACCAATAGCTGGTCTAAATCCATATCTCCTAGTCCTTAACTCTGATCAAGTACCTCTGCTGACTCTCTGCCATAAAACACACCCATGATGTCCACACTGAATCCAACCAACCACTTTGTGGAAGGAAAAGTTTATTCCCTTTCTGAATTTTCCAGCCCAAATGGTTGAATATGCAGCTATAGTAAGAACTACATACCATCCTCCAGCAAAGTCTGCAATGGTTGATCTCACCTCATTAGAACATAAGGGTCTTCACTTCATGTAGAAAATAAAAGGAGGCAACTGAATTGGGCCATGAAGTCTAACTTGGAAGTCCATAGTGTGCAAATGTCAAAACAAAATGGAATAAATAAATATACTAGAGCCATTATTTTATTTCAAATCCCCCCTCCAAAACACATTATCTTTTAAGAGTACATGAAACAGAACAGTTGTCTTCTTGTAAGCTGAAAAAGGGTAATGTATATGAGTTTACATTTTTTAAATATCTGACTGCCATGTGATGTTAATGCATTATTGATTGATTAATTATTTAGAAGTCAGCAAACTACTGAGAAAAGTGCTACAGCAGGGAATCCTTTTCTTTTTTCTCCTTTCAGTGAATGCCTCCTCTCCCTACATTTCTTCTCTCTCCCCACTGCTCTTGAGGAAGAAAAAACAATATGAACACAGGAAAACACACACACACACACAAACCAAGCCTTACACATTATCTTAATCTGGTAGCTCATTAAATTTGGAACTCCAGCACATCAATAAATATTTTTCATTAACAGAATTTGGGTTTTAACAAATTGTTAAATAATAGAAGCCACACAATGTAAAAAGAAGCAAGAATTACTTAGCATTTGACTATATCAAGCACAACACTAGCTAAAAAAAGTCACCTAGCCAACACAACTGAAGACATTATCTCTGAAATTCCAGTTGCCACATGGGTTACTTTTGCTGCAGACTGATAAGTGTATAACAACAAACATACATACCCAAAACATGCATGTATATTACACTGCACCTGTAAACTAATCATAACAAAAAAAGATTAACAGTCAAGATATGAACCATCCAAACTCAAATTATTTTTACTTATATTCCATAAATCCCATATGAAATACCAATAATTACAGCAATATAAAAAAGGATGCACACACACTATTAATTCTTAATCTTTTTACCTATATATCCAGTAAATGGAAGACTCTTCTGAAAAATTGGATATTTTACAGATTAAACAATTTAGCAAAGTTGGACATTTTGGCTGTATGCTATGTTTTATTCAGCCATTCTGTTTTTAGTAATATACTGACTAAAATAACTTTTCCCGACAGGAGGTGCCTCCAATTATCACACTTCCAACCAAGTTCACATATGATGTTACTAGTGAATTGATGATGTTACCTAGTTGGGTAATGCAACATCTTCAAGCAAACAACTAAGCTCAGAGAGCACCAAGAACGCCACAGTTCAATCCTGAGCTACAGATATTCTCTTCTACTGCAGGGTCACATACTCTAGTACTACATATATTTTTAAAACCACAGTGGATTTATTTATTTTCCGTCAAAATGCAGTGTATTTTTGATAACATCTTCCCGTCTCTGAATAATTGATTTTTCAAAAAGATGCCAGGCTACTTTAAATGTCCCTTTGTTAGTAATCAAGAACATCCCTACTGAAAATAATACTAATAACAGTTTTTAAACTTTCTATTAGTTGCACTATACTTAATAAATGTATATATTTTACCACCTTATGTAGCCCTGTTATAAATCAATAACTCATCCAGGTGCCTAAATTGCTCATTAACTTAAAAAAAAAATGTATAACATTACTGCAGCTGGAAAATTCAAGGGAAAGTAAATGCACCTATATTAATTCACTATCTGTAAAATAGCATTAATTGGGTTCAGCTGTTCAAGAATGTACTTTTCTAATATACTTGTAGGAAGCCTTTGGAAACAAAGCTGTTCTACAAGAAAAATAAGAAAATTATCGGATGTATTCAGCTACTGTGCTGAAATCTTAAGACAAACGGCCACAAAACAGTAATTTTAACAAAAATATTTTTGTCTTGTATAGATTTATTCTATATGTTAAAATACTGTATGATAACGTTATCTGAAAACATACGAAAAATCAGTGGGGAACTTTCCAGATGGCTAATGGAAACCAGGTCATTCTCTCCGCAAAAATTGAATTTAAAATAATGCAGACTGTAACCCTTTGTATCTTTAATAGGTCCTGCCCTGTTAAAGTCTGATTCAAATAGCAATGAGTTAAACTGAAACTAGCAAATTTTATATGTTCTTTATGATGATGATAACATCAATATAAAAACCTTCACTATTGCCCACTGAATAGTACTGAGCCTGATGTTAATGGTTGCTACAAAAACATTTACAAAATCAAATTTAACTAGTATTTGAAATAAATATTGTAAGCTGTCTAGAATTCGATTGCTTGGTAACTGGGATTGGCATCTCAACATCCTCCTGAATTTTTGTATTGTACCTCCCATCCTTTCCGGGAATTATAACTCCTTTTATAAAGCCATTTGGTTGAGCTAGAATTTTATTAAGTCTTTTGATCCATAAAGATGGAAGTATTTTAGATTCTTCACTTAACAATTATTTCTTTAAGTAATTATACATTATTTTTTCTCCTTCCTGGTGTTTGACAAAATGGTTGCTTCAGCACGTTACAAAAGTCACAAAGATGCGCTACTAGTAAATCTAAAAAGGCTAATTAGGACTACGATCCATCCTTGGTGATCTAGGGATTATAAGCGTGACATTATTAGACTGAAAGCTGTGATTTTATGTGCTCAATGTCCTCTTGCAATATCTGGGAAATGTTATGGTTTTTATCATTTATTTGTGAGTTTTCTTATTTGTAAAAAGCAGGAGTAAGTAGTATGGTGCCCTTCAGGAGTTTTAGACTGCAACTTCAATAGATACATGCCACCAATAATGCAGGTAAGCTTGAGATGTTGCAGCATTAAAAATCTAAAATACCATATAACAAAATATAAAACTAAAACATATATCCA
Organism: Python bivittatus; assembly: GCF_059951505.1. Taxonomy (NCBI): domain Eukaryota; kingdom Metazoa; phylum Chordata; class Lepidosauria; order Squamata; family Pythonidae; genus Python; species Python bivittatus. The sequence goes on along the minus strand of NW_028277086.1, from coordinate 15,636,241 downwards.
TTGCTGTCCCCTAATTAAAAGGCTTTCTCTGTATATTCCTCTCCCCGATCACATCAGCCCGCCCCATGAGATCCGGCAGGGAAGGTGTGCTACTCATTCCATCAGCCAGAGACTTCCATTTGGTGGGTCCCAGGAGGTGGGCCTTCTCTGCCGTGGCTCCCTCCTTGTGGAACATTCTCCCCCTTGAAGTGAGGCTCGCCCCTTCCCTGCTGTCATTTAGGAAGTCCCTCAAGACCTGGTTGTGTCATCAGGCCTAGGGGTCTTTGGGAACTGGAGAGATTCTTAGATGGCTCCACTGTAATTGATATTCTGCTCTTTCCGTGGGGTTTCCATATTTTAAAATCTATTTTTTAAAATGTGTGATAATGTTTTTATTCAAGGAATAACTTTTTTATCTTTTTATAATATTTGTTTTTATTCACTTGTTATTTTAATTGTTGTACGCCACCCAGAGTCGCTTTGTGTGAGATGGACGGCTATATAAATGCGATGTATAAATTAATTAATTAATTGATTAATTAATTAATTAAAAATAATAATCTGCAGGACATAGTTTTTGTCAATTTCCTGTAGAATAAAAGGATGGTGGCTTAGCTGACCTCAGGGAATAAGTAGTTACTCGATGATGGGGCTGCTAGTGACAAAGGTATCATCTAGGCCCAGAATAACAAGAGCCCACACCAATACTATAAAAAGCCTGATAGGTAATCACCAGCTTTTTAAAATAGCTCAGTAAACTTACTGACAACCAGCTAGCATCACTCAGTAATCAGGTAGCTTCATGTTGTGCCAGCTGCAGCTTCCAAGCTGACTTCCAGGATAGTTCCATGTAAAGCAAATTACAGCAGTCTACCCTCAAGATGACAAGGCCATGAGTCATTGGTCCAGAGAAGAATATTAATTTGCAGTCCAACCAAAGTAGGCTAAAGGCTCTCTTGGCCCTGAGCCTGTTGTTCTAGAACAGTGTTTCTCAACCTTGGTGACTTTAAGATATGTGGACTTCAACTCCCAGAATTCCCCAGCTACTTGCTAAGGTTGAAGAACACTGCTCTAGAAAGAGCTGTGAGTTTAAGAGAATCTTCAAATTTCACAACTGCTCCTTCAGAAGGAATATAATTCCATCTAGAGCAATAGAAGTAATATTCATGGAACCAGGTATCTGATCACCACTGACTCCATTTTGCTGTGATTCACTCTGAGTCTGTTCCAACACATCAAAACCTCACAGCTTTCAGACAACAGTTAAGGACTTTCACTGTTTCTCCTCCTTGGTCTGGGGTAGAGATGTAAAGCTGGGTATTGTCAGCATAGTGGTGATACTTAACCCCAAACCAACAGAGGAGCTCCTTCATCATCTTTGTGTGCCTGTTAAGCAAAATGAGGTAGAGGTCCAAACCTGAGCTGGACCTCTCCTGACCAACAATAATCATTGGAACTGCCCATTTGGAAGTGGAAACACTGCAGTACAGTGCCTCTGATCTCCAACCCTTTCAGGCAGCCAAAATGATATTATAATCAATGGTATTGAATGCTTCTGAGAGATCTAACAGAACAAGGAGAAGTGTATCATCCCCATTCAGGCCCTGTTGCAGGTCATTCACAACAGCTACCAATGTAGACTCCTGGGCAGGGGCCCAGGCCTGAACCTTGACTGCAAGGAATCCAGATTATCTGAATGGGTAATTCCAATGGAAGGGATCCAGATAACCCATCTCATCCAGGCCTGCCTGCGTGCCTTTCCATCCATCCACCCACCCACCCACCCACCCACCCACAATGCCATCTAAACCCACCAGCTGCAATATCCAAAATGATTGTTTATAAGTGTCCACCAAACCATCCTTTCAGATATAACTCTGAAAAGCCATCAACTCATTTACGTGGATACCAACAGTCAACTGGATTACATTGGGCAGAGCACATGGAAAACAAAGAAGGATGGGAACGTCCCACAGAATAAGAGCGACTAGACAAAACATATCCCTCTGCATAAATGTACTCTTCCTATATTTATGAAAAGAAATATGAGATTTGATAAATGGCTTAGCTCAGCCCTGGTTTCAACATCCCACATCTTTGTTGATCCGCAAAGCTCTTTACGGTGGCAGAAGAGAATATAGATAAGGAATTATTTTGAATTCTTTCTGTAAGAGAATTAACCGTCCATAAAAGTTTTTTCTCTCTCTACCATCCATATAACATAGCATGGTGGTTGCTGCAGTGTCTCAGTAGATTCTGTAAACATCTTCCGAGTCGATAGAGAAAGCTGCACTTTGCATTCCTTTCTCATTATGGTAGGGCTGTAACTTATACCTCTGACTTATCACAGCATTGGGAAACACATGTTTTCCCCTTATTTGGTAGTGCTGAGCATCTGGGAAGAGGGGGGTGGGAAAGAGAGAGAGAAACTCCTTACTGTGTTTCAGGATACCAACAGTGAACAGATAGCATATCCAACTTGACTGCCAATGTTGAATAGTATTCATTGTAAAACCAGAATTAGTGACACTGAGCCTCAGATATCCTGCATGCTGAGGAAAGGATTAACAAAAAACGGGTTCTAGTGCTCACAAAAATCATGTGAGGGGGATTTGGTTAAACGCACAAGGTTTTATTAAACCAGCAGAGCAAACGCTTGATAGTGTCAACATACACACTTCTTTAAAACCCCTCAATAATACCTAGACAGTCCATTCTCACATCTCCTATGCCATTTCCAAGATCACACGCGAGAGTGCCTAAAAGCTTATTCACGTGTTATATCCATTTTCCCCAGCCTGATATTCTTTAGATATGTTGGACTATGAAGTCCAAACATGCATTCCCAGTCATTGTCAGTGATGCCTGGAAAACTTGGAATTGCAGTTCAATAAATCTGGAAGCCACCAGGTTGGGAAAGTCTGCTTTATATACTTTCAGTGACTAGCAAAAGGGCATATGGAACCAGACTTTCTGGATAATGCAGAAAGCATCACAAGACAAAAACATGACTTATTGAAAGACTAAAATATTGTACTTTTTCTCTTCTAAAATGCCTGACAGGTTCTTTTCAAATCCTGCTATGTCTCAGTTCTTTATCTATGCAAGCTTAATACATAACTTTTCTTGTCACATCTCCTAGGCTGTGATAATCTTTGAAGAAACTTGCATCCTAGACAGTTTGCATCCTGTTACTTTCTCGAAAGTCACAAACTTGTAGGCCCTTTGTATAGAAAAGTGTTACTTTGCATTGCTATGAACGGTCACCAGCATCCCATACAGACATGGGGCAGTGTCCTTAGCCATGGCGGTCAATCATATGTAGCACATCTCCATGTTGTTCCTTGTGCTTGCCTACTTCCTAGCAATGGATGCTGGTAAAAAACCACATCTTCAGTACTGAATGCTGAGAAACAATGACTGCTTGCTGTTCTTTGTTCAACCTCACCAACACTGTTAACATAGGCTAGGGGGGAACTTGCAGATGGTCCATATGAAAATGGCAAAAATAAGTGGTCTAGCCTCTGTGCCTGAAGCTTCATACAACAGAAGAGAGAGACGAAAAAAGACATTACTTACAAGCAACACAGCAAGTGATCTACTCATTAGAACTATAAAAGAGGAAAATCTCTATGAAAGGCATTTCATTATGCATAAGAAACAAGCCAAATAAAATATCATCCACAGCAAGATATGCCCAGTCATAGAAAATTACTTGTCCACGGAACAAATTACTGATTATGAACTACTCATCCGAGACAGAAACATTCCAAGGAATAAGAGGCTTTTTTTCCCCTTATATCTTGTAGATCTTGTCATAAACCAAAAATAAAATTATCTTTGAAATAACTCTGAAGGTGTGTGATGCTCAAGATACAGTGTTAAGGGCTTTGGGGAAAACATATGGAGATGCCTTTCTTTGCTCCTTTTATGCCAGAAAAGTGGGGGAAAGTATTTGAAATAATTACCATGCCCATCAGAAATATTTTTAATATCAAAGAAAACAACATTTAAATAATATTTAAAACATTACAGCTGTTCTTTCATCTTTTAAAAAGCTTCTTAATCATTGCTAGACATTTAATTACAGTAATTACAAAAATTACTTTTAAAAAAAAGTTTGTGCACTACTTTCTTAGGCATTGCCTCCTTTCCCTCTTCTTTGAGCTAGCAACCTAACTATTGTCTGCCAAGACGAGTTGTGATGCCTTCTACCCCAAGGAAGAGTAGTCTGGCTATTTACTGGCTGACTCCAAAGACTGAACCTAATCAAATTTCATATACTTCTATAAGGAGTAGAACAAGTTCTGCACAGGTCCTGTGTCAATTGCTGCAAAAGGACAGAAATTCAGTGACTGATAATTCAGTCCTTTCCTATATGGATTATGCTATGACTCCAACCTTTTGGGACATCTGGAATTTAGAAAGCACTTTATGGGCAGTTCCACAAAATGGCTGCTATGGTAGGTGTGGACGATCACGAAATATCCTTAATACCAAAAGGCAAGCAAAGCAATGGGTGCAGCCACTCATTAATGCGTTTTCTAAAATGCCTGTGTGAAGCAGAGACATTGCTGAAAATACAAGTGATGGTAACTTCGCATTAATTTCTCTAATTGAAAGACTATATAAAATAAAAATAAGTAGGACAGAGAGCTTGTTGGGTACCAGAAATGTATCCAGGAGCACACTGTCATGCGCGGGCACCATATTAAAGACCCAGATTTTATGGCATTAGGGCAATGGTAGCAATTCACATTATAATGCTGCTTTATGAATACTGCCTACAGGAGGATGGCATACAACAGCTAGTGACTTGTGAAGTGATAATGTTCATCTCTTTGGGTTGACGATGAACCCTGTTCAAACCATTAAGTCTTTCAATGTCTATAACCAACCTGGTTTGAACCACACTACATGAAAAATAAAACCAAACAGTCATCATCCAAACAGCTAATTTTCCATTATTATGCATATTGTTCCAAGAGCTCAGACAATCAGCAAAATAGCATGTTGGTTTATAGTCTTCTCATACATAGAAGAAAAGTAGATAATTATGGGGATGCAAGATGCTCTAACTACAAGGACACTTTCTCAGTTACATATGCTAAAAAAACCCTGCAGCTTATATACTAGGTTTTAACCACTGTTTCAGAATAATGAATTTAGTGCTGCATTTTTAATATCTGTTTTCCCTAATTTTTCTTTCACAGGAAAAGAGAATTTTATAGATAATTTCATGATTGGAGGATAGTGTTCTTGAACTTAGTGAACAGATGGTCAAGGAATGTGTATACACGACCTGTGCTCCATAATAATCTGCTTCCTTCAGTTCAACTCTTACAGAATTCAACCCTTCTGCTATTGAGTTTTCTCAGTAATAGCATCTACTTAAAAGGAAACCTGCCGTTGTAAAATTATTGGGGAATTTCTCCTACCTATAAAGAAATTGAGATAAATTGTGCATTCCTTTTCTCTGCCTACATATTTCAAATGGCTATTTATGGGTAACTCCAGGTGAAATAGGATTATTAAAGGAAACATTAGAAATTACACAAAAGATTAATAAAAAAGAATGTCCTGTGTTTAGTTTTAATTTCATTTAAAAATTCCACTTTGGACTGGAACCTTGGCAGTGAGAGAAGATTCTCCCCCCCCCCAATTGTTTACTCATGCTCCCATTTTTGTTTCTCAATTAAAACTGGCAACAACAAAATTGCCCTTTGTGTATGACAAATCATGCAACTGCTTTTCTTGCTATGTTTTTTGCTGGGGGAACTTCTAATTAGAACAACTCGCCTGGCCTCATATACCACTGCCTGGTCTAGATGATCATCAGGCTTCATGCCAGGACACAATAGTAAATCTCAGTTCTCCCAGCACTTAACCCCTTATTCATCAATTGATTTAACTTGACAGAAGGACTCTCAAGTACGGCTTGACTAGATTAGAATCTTCATGCAGGCAAAGAATGCAGTCTTACACAATAGATGATTTGCCCTCCACAGTACAAAGAAATAAATGCCTTTATATAGGTCTGTGCCCCAGAGAGTAATCTCTAGGCATTTTCTTCATGCCCTTCTATGCTATTGAATACTTGGTATTTTGCTTGCAGGTCCTGAGTGGCTCAGACATATTTATGTGATAATTTCACCTACCCTGGGAACCTATGACTACTTCCTTGTTTCTATGGATTCTACTATGGATTCTACCCTTATGCTATGGATCCATAGAACTGTAGAGGTAAGAAACCACAGTGATCCTCCAGCCCACTCCTCTGCAGTGTGCAAGAATGCTGATTAAACTATCTGTGAGAGGTGGCTGTCCAGCTTCTTCATTCATCCCGAAAGATGGCGTACCTACAACCTCTATAGGTAAACGGTTCCACCACGGAACAGATCTTATTGCCAGTAAGGTTTTTTTTCCTTCTATTTAAATGAAATCTAAGTGCCTGCAAATTACCATTTATATGTGAAGTAAGCAAAACTCAGCAGCTTCTCTTCACAGAACTCCTACATTATAGCCAGCTTGCCACTAAATTGGGGGAAAAAAAATCCCAGAGAAACAATTTGTTAAAAAGATATATGTTGTTCCCTTTAAAGTCACAATAAATACATGATAATGGTCCTGTTAAAAGCTCATATGAAACATAAGGCACTTCGAATGAAAACAACCAAGGTGGCATAAAACAGTTATAAAAAATAAACAAACAACTAAATAAAGTAATTAAATTTTTAAAGTGGAAATAGCATCCCAATCCAATCTTGCATATGTACCTCTGCTTATTAGACTACTAGGAACACAAAAACATTTGAGGTAAAGGGTAGCATCTGATTTCAACTTCAGCAGGAAGATCCGGTCCATTCCATTTTAGGAGCAATTGATAAAATCACACAGCCATGAATGAAATGTTCACTATTTCTCCTCTAAGAAGTGCAGAGGAGGTTAAAGAGGAGAACAGAAATTTGAGAAAAAAATAATAAAAGAAGTTGAACTAACTTCCATTAGACGATAATGACTATACTGAGTAAATCTCAAAAATCACTGCCAGACTGACATGATTATTGTATGGATCAAAGAATGTGTATCTTTCTGCGTGAATCTAAGGGGCTGTGAGCTTGCTAGGTTGTCTGAAACAATTAGACCTTCAATGAAAAGGAGAGGAGTGGGCATGGGACAAAAGCCAGCCACCTGATTTCACTTTACAGAATATCTGATGGGGTTAAATTAATAACTGTCCATGGTCAAAAACAGTCTACTCTTTGTCAGTCAGTGCCAAATTATGCAAGGTGCTGGCAGTTATGATTGTCTAACCAATCAGTACTGGAGGACATGACTTCCAGGCTGATGGTTGATTGACTTGGGTCATTATTTGGGCTGAGTTTTTTTTCTTCTTCTTTTTAAGCGCACATGGAATCAATCTCTAAGCCAGATGCTAGTTTGAAACAAACATCTGTGCTCAATGACTTATCTCCCAGCAATCTTATCATAGTCCATGACTCTATACAATTGATTTCCTTTCCCTTCAATGATCCAAAAGCATTAAAAAAAAAGGGGGGGGGACCCTACAGAATCTATAAAGCATTCTGCTAATATTGCTGTCAGCTGAAAAACTTTTCACAGTGCCATCTAAAATTGGTAAGATGATGTAGGCCAATGATGAGATCAACTTTTCTTTGGAGACCCAACTTTTGAAAAAACAACAACAAACAAACTGGGGAGTAACAGGTATTATACCATATAAATCAAAACACTACCTTATAGATGCTCCTTGCAGATACTGATGCAGCAAGCATCAGTCATGTTTACTCCAGGTATCTCTATTAGCCTTTGCTCACTCTTGAAATAACATACTGAAGATGTGGAAAATAGACAGGTATGGGGGCTTAATTATTACCTTTAATAATTTGCATGTAAGCCACCCATTATACTCTGTTTCTTTAAATGAGTGCTGAGGCCATTCTGGCAGCCTGGTTTCATTATTCTATCCATTCAAAGCTTGATTCACACCTTGCTTCCTCTTATCTTATCCCTTCTACTGCCACTAGACTGATTCTTTGAGCATTAATTCCCACAGCCTTGAGTAGCTACTGTTACAACTCTACCTTATATGACCTCTAATAGGTAAAACACAGAAGAGTGAAGCACATCAGTTCCCCAAAACAGCATAACATCATGAGGTCATCACACAAAGGACCTTGTATTTACATCAGAAGGCAAGTAAGTTGCATCATTTCTTTCATGACATCATTGTCCCCATTCTTCCCCCATGAACACCTGTGGTTCCTGAGCTTCCATAATCCATTTTCTTTTTAAAGTATACAGTTTAAAAAGGAATAAAGTCTCCCTCTAGTCAAGTTCAGTTCCTGGTGTCTACATGGACACACCCATATAGTTTTCTAGGCAACGATACAAAAGTGTCTTCCGGATACCTTCTATTAGGATATTTCTTCTATTTCTAGACTACATACAGTCCTAAGATTTCCTGGTGGTCTCTCATCAATGTACTAAATGGATCTGACCCTGGTTAGCTTTTTCAAGAACAGCCAAGGTCAGGTACATGCTGTTATCTGCTGTAAAGGAATCTTTACTACAGTCTTGGACAGAGAAATGAAACTAGGATATTGAGATATGAATTACTGTAAATTAACTGCAGCTAAAGGAAACTTTCCAATTATTGAACGGATGGCAGATCATCACATACAACTGATCAGGGCATCTTTCTAGTGATGGCTACAGCTGTTGATATATCTTATGTTTTTCAGAAAACAATGATTTGTTTTTTTCTCCTCCCCCAAATTCCTGCACATTTAAAAAAAACAAGGGGATAGAAAATGAAACTCTCCTTATTTATAATAGTATTTACAATGGTTTAATAATATTTCTTTCTCTCTCTCTTTCTTTTCTCAGTGGATACCTTTTAATCTCATTTGGCCTGAATTTGAGCCCAGGATCTTATTTTCAAGGATATCTGGCTTTCATCAGCTAATGGCTATTAATCCGTGTTGTATATCCTTCTAAATTTCATGGAATGCCGTAAGAAACAAAGCCTGAATCTTTTACTTGTAATTGTATCATTCTCTTACTGAGATTCTGAGTTTATTTGCACAAGAGCATAAAAACAAATTCTTTCAACATCAGTGCAAGCCAGATCCAAATTTGGGGTGGGGTAGGGTGGGGTGGGGTAATTCACATGCACCATTTTACATTAGACAATAAGTATGGCACGATTCACACATCTTTTTCTTACTTTATTTCTTTTTCAGAGAATATGCTGTTCTCCAGTCAGAGCTAATCTATATAATCAGGAAACTCATCAGATGTATGTATGACCGAACTCTATTATTTCTCCTAGACTCTAGGAAACTAGAGACTGTAATAGACAGACAGACAGACAGACAGACAGACAGACAGACAGATTTATAAAAGGAGCAGATGAAGAGGAGGAGGATGGAAAAATATTGTATCCAGCTTTTGTGGCAGGTTTCCCACACGTTCAAGGCCCATATAAAAGACTCCCAGCTTTCTCTTTTATGCATCCCTCAACATCTTCATCACACATTTTTGCAGATCACCTCATGAGCAAAACAGATATAAGCTGACCATTTTTTTTTTTTAATTCCCACATTCTAAACCAGAGTCCTACATTCCTACATTTTTTTTTTAATTCCCACAGTCTAAATCAGAGTCCTGGTTTATGCTGCCATCATATAACAGCGTTACTGTTCAAATTTAGAGAATGTTGTTGTTATACAATTACAAATTTGTGAATTAATATTAACAATGATCTCTTTACTAACAAGACCATATTCAGTGCTCTTACAGGTTATTAGCTGTCTGTGCATAATAGGTCAGGGATCACTACAAGAGAAGAAAAATTGGTACTACTAAGCTATGAAAATGAGAAATATACATGAAATAGAGAACTATTCTGGACTTGGGACACATTAAAATTATTACCTTATGACTACCTTATTATATCCATTCAATAATCATGAAAATTATGGCTTGTGTGCTATCTATGGCACCTTTGCCACAAATGATATATTTAATTGGTACACTCCAGTAAGAAATCAATCATAAGAATCTGCTGATCATACTATTTGGATCTTCACGCATTCAGCAGATCATTCTTCCTGCTTGAAAGTATATGGAAATATAGACTCCATATACACTGTTCGCAGTTTACCCACGAGAATAATACTTTTCAACACTTCAAGACAACACTTAGGATGTAAGTCTGGTACTAGTATCACATTCTCAGTGTATATCTACCCAACCTCTTTCCACAGAAAACAATTTTTTGCAATTATTTCAATAGTGTTGGAAAGCCAAACTTCACTTTACATACTTTAAGAGTAGGAAAAACAATTGCCATTGCATTTAACAAATCACGTTGTTGCTTTAAAGCATCGATCTTCGAATGTAAACATTGCAAGAGAAGGCAAGGACAGTCATGAGCCTCTACATTTACACAGAAATATATGATTCCTCATCTTATATGCCCATAAAGAAGCTGCCTCCAAACCTCAACTTTCACCATCTAGTTAGTCCCTTATTTTTTGCATCTTCTACCCGCACAATAAATTTAGTAAAGGTTTAAAGAGAACCAATGAGTTTGAATCTCTGTTGAGTTATAAATGTATTAGTAATATGAGTCAAAGTTCAGTTTGGTCATGGCAAAATATAACCTGCATCTTTTTTTGGTAGAGAGTGAACAGAAAAGTTTTTAGTTCTAAATAAAGTTAGGGAACAGCCAAATATTTTAATGCTATGCTCAGTAGCATGGCTTAACCAACAAAATTCTTATTACCATTTAGATAGATACTCCTAGCTAAAAGTATCAAAATCTCTGCAATTGCTTTAGATTACATAAACACTACAATAGATGCAGGTGAAATGCACGTGTTCCCTGGAAAAAGCTTCTGCATCCTTAGCTGCTGTAGTGTGACCTTCCATTAAAAAAGGAATTATGCTACTTCATGTTCTATTTTGCTTAGCTTTCTAAATCCACATTTCAGATTCTTATTCTGCTGCCCACTTGTTCAACCATGAAGAAAGAAACACTGTTTTGTATTTCTGCTCCACACACAAAAAGGGGGAATGGAATATGCCAACTAGTAGCCACTGAAGCACATATTACCGGTCCCTGAGCACCACATCTGTGACCTGGTCACTTTGGGAGCAAAGCACAAATCTTTCCAAAGATCAAACTACCTTAGACTTTGCAGCAAATAAACCTGAACCCAGTGCAACAGTGGAGAAAATATTAAATGCATGTATAATGATTATATTAAATTATATAATTAATGACAGATACGTTTACTTAAAGTTTGTGTTTCTTTCTCACACTGAATACTAGGGCTGTGCAAAACATTTGAAAGGAGTGTTTTGAAGGCACATTAGAGTGAACTGCGCACACCTAAAGAAAGCGTTAAAGTTCCTCATTTAGCTGCTCTGAAGGCTTGTTTGTCTGTGCAGAAATGCCACTTCCACTGACACTGACAGCCAAGCAAAGTGGGCATACGCGCACACACACACACACACACACACACACACAGGGTCAGTCTTTGAAGCAGCTATGCAATTTTTGTTCACACCAACATGCTTTATGAAGTGCCTCTTTTGAATGCTTTGCATAGTCCTGCTGCCTACAGCTCAGAAGTTGAATATAGCCCTAGGGCTAAAAAGATGCTGCGCACCTCTGAAATATAAGCTGGAATTGGAAATGCAGGAAAGCAGAATAGGCTACTCTATTCACCTCATAAAATGCAGAGATTCCATACTACAAGCCAAAGACAAGGGGTGATGTTGCCTACACTCTATTTCTGTCTGAAGGCAATTCTGTACACCCAAGTCCAGAGTGTCCTATTTTACCTTAACCCTCCTCTTCTGATCTGGGCTAGAACTGACCACTAGCTTTGCTGGCTAGAGTTGACGCTGTTACAATTCAAACACCTCTATTGGGAAAAGCTGGTCCACGGTGTCTCCACCAGTTTGCCCATAGCCTCCTTTTCTATCATATACAGGAAGCCAACATTAACAACAATATCACCTCTACAAAATAAGCAGTGTTTAGTCTCTGATAAGTAATGGGACAATTAGTCCCCTGGACAGGGAGCCAGGACTAGAGCTCTTTGTGTTTATTGGGGGGGGGGGGAAATGTCATGAATTTCTTTAAATCTGGCATATACAGATAGATCTAATCATTAAAGAAAGAAGATTTCTATATCTCTCTCTTTCTCTTGCCCACTGTGCTTTATTGCAATTTGAGGCATGAATGACTGCTTTGGCAGTCCTTCCATAATGATTCAGAAGTCCACCAAGTAATGTGTATTAACAGCCTCAAAGGGAAGTCAAGGGGACTTTTCCATTCAGTTCAATGGAATTTAGGTCAAGCCTGACCCAAATGTGAATAGAAGGGTATGGTGGTAAGCAGGAATGCCTTGATGGTTGAAGTACAGGTTTTTTGAGGCCACTGCACTCAGTGGCTTTCAGTTCCCTCACAGTAAAAGGAGATGTTCAGGTGACCACAAATGTACAAGTATTTGTTCTATTCTGAGTTTGCCTCATTCCCAGGGTCTGAGTGGAAATTGAATCAGGTTATTTTTTCCTCCCTAGGCAAAAGTTATAAATATGTTTCTGTGGAATAATTATTTTGTCCCCATTCTGTTCTTACCTAACCAGTTAATACTCCCCACTAAATGACATGGATTTATACAGCTGTACAAGACCTGATACAAAGAGTTCCAATGTGAAAAGCGATCAGATCAGATCAGTGTAAAGAAAATCAGTATTTAGTCATGAGCCTAAATATTTGGCAATATTTGAATATACAATTCAAATATCACCAACATGTTTTCCATGCTTGCACCAATAGATCAAGGTGACTCTTCCCCAACCTGATGTCCTGAGATATGTTGTTTTATATCTCCCCAAATCTCCAAGTAGCACACTGATGTTGCTGTGATGGAGATACATGCATATATGCCATTCTGAAATTTTCAGAGAAAACTTGAGATAAAAATGCAATAAGCAAAAATGTGGTAGAGTGCCCAACACACAAAGTCATAAAACATGGCTCATAAACCTTAATGCTGGTTTCATACAGCATGCTAAGTGAAAAGGAAATCACATCATGGCTTAATGTGTATAAATCAGGTATTAGAATAACTAAAAGTATCATGTATTGATGGTTTACCATTTCATTCTCATCTTTATTTAAAACATTACAGTGAATTTCACCTTGCAAGGTGGTTTCCCACAGAACATTAAAATGGTGTTAAGGAAGAAATAACAATCACCAATAAAGCTAGCAATATTAGAAATAATACTGTCCTGACACCCATTAAGACCATTGATCTCTAAGACATAATTCCACTGTCTCAGCAAAACTCCAAGAAAGGCCCTCTTGCCTCCCAGAGCTCTGATACTGATCAGACACAAACTGTATCTTCTACTTTTGGGTCCTGATCCTTCAGAGGTAAACATCAACACCTCGGATTGAGCATCGAAGCATCGAGCAAGAGTAAGCATTGCAGTGCAGGAAAGACAAATGGATGATCCCCATGTCCCAACCTGATACACAGTGGTCTCTAGCACTTGGATTCATCTTGACCCACATCAAATGTATTAAATAAGAACCATGAACTGGTAAAACAAGAATCTTCTTGAAAAAAGAGCACCCAAACCTTTGCTAGCCTGGAATTCTCCAAGTGTGTTGGGACTGCTTTCAGCTTTGTTGTCCAGGAACTGTAATCATAGCACATCTGGAGTTGCCAGGTTGGGAAAGGTCAGTATGGTTTCATTTTGGGATTTTACTGCTTCTTCCTCATCTACCACTCTTTCTGAAGAATCTGAAACATGTACACATGTTTATTTCTGGCATTTGATCAGTCCTAATAAAGGTATATCATTATGAATTTAAGGTCAAAATCAATGGAACTAATGTGAACAAACAAGTTTTCATTTACGTGAAATATATAGCTGATATGAGGGTAGTACTCCAGACAACTTAATGAAAAGTATATCCAAAAATACCACTGGTCCATCTACTTCTATATTAATAATTAGCAATTCCAGTTGATAACCAGATAACGTGTCACAAACTAGGATCTTCCAGATGTAATTTATCTGCCATTTCCATGACACCAGATTGATGAAAGCTGTTCTATAATTTTCACTTAATTCCTACTTCAACCAGAGGTGACAGAATATGAACCCTGATCTCTGGGTAAAATAAATTATTTTTGTATATCACAATCAATTCAAGTAAAGAGGAGAAAGCTAATTATCAACAACCATTTGGCCATCAGCAATAAATAATCAATAATATCCACAATCTAGGCCAGAACGGCTCAGATATATTATTTAAAGAATGAGTACTTTTGTGTAGAGAGCCATGGATGGCCTCAAAGGGAATATTCAGAGGTCATTACAGAAACAAGAAGGGCAGAAACATTCCTTAAGCTCTGAGAAAAGAGATAGTGCTTGGAAGAGACTCAGGCTGGCTCTTCCTTGACTCAAGAGGGAAGGAAGGTAAAGCACAAGCAGACTTGCAAGATTCTCTTACTACAGCCTATCTCAATAAACTAGTCTTCTTGTGGAGTTTCCTGATCAGGCCTACCTTATAAGGCTGACATTTTGTCCCTTGGGGGAATTCTAGCTGACAGACACCATTTTAAATTGCATTTATTCTGTGTGCTAAAAAAGATTTTAAATTGAATTGAATATATTTCAGTAAAGTTAAAGCTAAAATAAAATCAAATGTAAATATTGCAATAAAAGTCCAAAGTTTGCTCCTATAAACATGAAGTGGATCATTCATCTGAAGAGCTACCAAAGGTTAAACAACTGCTGTTCAGCAGTACTTATTATTACCATATTAAATGAACTAAAGACTTAAGCCAGTATTTATTATGCATACATCATTAACCTTAGGCCCAGATAATAAATACTGCCATAATGCTAATAGCAAGAATTTTGTATTAGTTTTCAATTATTTAATTGTATTGATCAATGAATCAAATAATTTAAATAATTCTCAGCTATCAAAAATAGCTATTTTATTTTTATTTTTCTCAAAAAAGCAAGATTTGAGAAAAATTGTATACATATTTTTCCTCCCCAAATTAATTTCAACGGACATTGAGTTGTGTTCCAGCAATATTTTGCAAAATTGCTACTGTGGATACAATCTGACCTTATGAAGCTCCTGGACATCTTACTGTATACAGATATGCAAGAATTGGAAAAAAAAATCCTATTAATGCACCCAGAATAACATTTATTACAGGTTTACTAGCCTGAGGTTCCTCAAAATTTTATCTTGAACTTTACAAGTCAAAGAAAAAAAAAAGAACTTTTAAAAATAGAAGGAGAAGATATTTTCTATTATTGCATAGATTTCAGACTGGCAAACAAGGAAGCTTTGTGATTAGTCCTGCTGCTGCTTCTTTGCTCAAAGAGAAAGCTCTAAATATTTATTTAAATTGTTGTCATTATATTAATAGCTCCATCTTTGGTAGATAAACTTTGAGAAACATCTAAAGCACTTCTTAAAAGTGCTGGCTGGGGAATTCTGATAGTTTAAGTCCACACATGTTAAAGTGGCTAAGGTGGAGAAACACTGATCTAAAGGACTCCTAGCTGTTTTTCCACTATTTTATTTATTTATTTCACCATATATATTTCCTTATCTTTTCCAGACTTCCACTGTTTTGGTCCTGTTCTACCTTGATAAGCCCATGAATCACACCTCCTCTGCTGTCTGAGCCAGGGCTACCACACCTGGGCTGAAAAAACCTTGGATGATTACTAGGTAGCATGAAAGAGATACATAAATCTTGTAGAGATCATCTGGATTTGTGCAGCCCAGATATGACAGCCTTAGTCTGAGGTAAAAGTATTCATTATTTCTCCCTTGACATAATTTCATTTAATCAGTGGAGACAGTACATACAGCTGCATTATTTTTTTTTTTAAGTCTCCTTTTTTATTTCTCTCTTTGATACTATCCAAAGCTTGGCAGATGTTCAGATTCTTTACCTGCCCCTTTGCTTGAACTCTTGAATGTTATCTTTTCATTTCCTATTCAGAAAGGGAGCATCAGCACCTAACCAAATATGACTGCTGTGACCTTGGATATAAACAGCAATATGAGTAGAATTTGCTACATGCGTTACCACTATTATCTGAACCAAAAACCTTCCACCAAGAATTCTTTGCTTATTTCTTCTTTGGTGCATCAAGGCAGTCGGTGATGTAGTCAGGAAACAGCTTTGATTTGTGGAAGCATGTTAACAGCAGCTGCAGAACAGACATCAGAATTCACTATTCTGAATTTCAGTGCAATTATATTGAAGGGCGTTAAACAATTGCTTTCCTACAAATTGGAATGAATCAGACATGGTAAGCCAGACTACAACCAAGTCACCCAGCCCACATCGTCTGTAAGCATGCAGATGCTGAAGTCCATATTTCCACCATGAGTCAAAGACACCTTTCAATAGCTGTAATTATAATGCGATAAAGCGCTAAAATTAGAAAGTTTGGTTCGTTCAAGTGATATGAAGAGTTCACTTATCTTATGTGTGAAAAATAGTTCTTTAAGCACAAAATCAACTCATCTTCATATCATACCTTAGTTGGTGGCTGCACAGTTTTATAATTGGCTCTACAATTATATGGTGTCCTCCTTCAGTGTGTGTGTGTGTGTGTGTGTTTGTGTGGAGAAAGAGAGAGAGAGCGCACTAGCCATAAAGTAGTATGTCATCATTGTGCTTTTTTCTACATTTATCATTAAATCAGATAAATTTGTATGTATGCATTTTAATAACCACTGAACTATAAAACCATAAGCAGGAGAAAAGGAGAGAGGTAAAATTTTATGAAGTAAGGCTTGATGGCATGTCAGCTGTTAATAAAATGTACCCAATTAACAACTCTTGAGTTTCACAACCATGGAATCAAAGTATAAATAATAGTGACAGTCATAATGCTATAAAATACTGCACATTTTAAAGGTATTAAGGAGCAAGCTGAATGTTTTCAATCTCTGTAATGATTTATATACAGAGCTATAAGAAATGTTGGCATTGGTTTAAATTTTTCTCCTTGAATTTTTATTCTTTACGTTTGGCATTTTACTGATAGATAGGCACTGTGAATGTGCAAAATGAGCAAAATGGTGAGATAAATCACATAAATAAACCAACAAGCACCATTATTTTTTATCTCTTCTCACTGGTTCTATTAGCATCTGCAATAGGGTTGTGCAGTGGAGCTGAGAATTCTCAAAACAAGGATTCAGATATGAAATGCACAGGTCATAATTTAAGCATGCAGTAGAACAATACTACAGTTCTGCTGGAACCTCAGCAAATTCAGAACAATCTGAGCCCTGAAGAAAGCACTATATCTCTGCAAGCTGCAAACTGTTTGCTAACTTCCTCACTCTCGACCACATAGATAGAAATGTATGCGACATTATTTTCAGCCTCATTGACTTATACCCCTCCATACATACTTTGGATCTTTTTAATATTGGTGATTCCCAAATTTTGGAAGGCTGAAGGTAGAAAACAAAATCCAAGGATGACCCTTCTCCAACCTCTTTGGAAAAGCCTAACATGATCTAGGGATTGGAAGACTGAACCCTCAATTGTCATGCTGTTTCTATCTATAACTTTACGAGAAAAGATACAAGAATAAAGAAATCTCTGAAAACTGAAGGACACGGTAGGGTGAAGCCCCACAATAGGGTGATGTTTCAACCAGGAATTAAACAATTGCAATCTTTACTTCATTTTTTCAGTTCCACAATTTGAACCTTTACCTAACTTTTGTATTCCTAGCATCTTCTAAGAAACACCATCACAGATAAAGGATATCTATTTCATATTTCTAACACATGTAACCATTTTGCCACAAATATGAACTAAATTAAAAAAAAACAAACCACCACCTTCCTACTTAACCGAATGATAGAGGAAGCCCAATTAGATCATCACAGAGCAGATTTGTTATGTATGTGGGTACAGTACATGCATTATTAGACTACACTGAAGATAATGCTAAGCTTTATTTTAACACAGCATACACAAGTTACCATGTTCTTCTCCCCTTTCGATAGGGGGTACCAAAGAATTCAGGGATCAGAACTTCATCACATTAAGATGTAACATCTTCTCTAGTGGTCTTGAAGGAGAAGAAGGAAGGAAGGAAGACAACACTGTGGTTTTTGCATGTAAGTCTTATTGGCTGATTATGTGATTATATGATTACAGCAGCTGTAGCGTATACTAGTTTATCCAAGCCAGCTTAAGAGAACCTGGAATTGATAGAATGCTAATAGCCGCTGGATAGCACAGTCGTTAGAGCACTGTCCTTTGACGTGGGAAACTGGGGTTCGAATCCCAGCTGGTACCTACCTTACCGTAGGGGTCCTTGGGCAAAGACCCCCTAATGCTTCACCTGCCTACCTCAAACAGTGACATAGTCTAAGAGAATCATGACGGCTCAGACGTCACCCGGATTAACAAGGTCCATGCCAGATGTTGGGGAACCAGGACAATCTGACGATAAGTAGGCTACTGGAATGAACCATACATGGACGAGACAAGAGAACCTAGAATTGATGGTTGGAGGGAGATATATATCTATATATCTATATACAGATATAGTATCTTTGTTGAATTAAAATATATTTTATTAAATTAAGCAGCAGAATTGAATTCTTCCACTATATGCAAGGCATACTTCACATAACCGACTCTGGCTAAGCTGAAATGCTGCCATGAAGTAAGCATCAGTCAGTGAAAACAGACATTGCCTCCCCTGTCGTACTGGCAGTACCTAAGATCAAGCAAACATCTGTCTTCAAATATCATACAACAAATGTAGTGATGACACCCTATTAAAGTTCACTTTGATCTTTATATCTCCATCTTTTGTTTTCCCTTTAACCTCTATGCCGGTTTAGCTTAAAGCACACGTAGCAAGAATCCTCTGAAGTTGAATGATGCAGAGCCTTTTAATTTGGGGGAGAAGATGCCACACCTTCTTCCTCACAGCGGAACAGCAAAACACAGTGGGAATTGCTTGCATAGATACTTATGTTCTGCCTCCTAGCACCAATCAGGAATTTACTACTAGGTAGCCCTGGACTCCAATTGCTGCTGCTGAACATTAGATTGGTCTGTAATTTGATACTGGATGAGGCAGTGTCAGATACAAGACCCCTTGGCTGAAGTTAGGCTCCAGGAAGCAGTTAGGTTTGTTGCTGCTGTACTAGCCTCCCTGCTACACATTGATATCCTTGTCTGAATTGCTAAATTCCATCACTGGGCTGGTAGTAGATCCCCCAAGGGTTATAGTTAATCTGCCCCCAGGTAGTGTTGTCTGGGGAGCTCAGGAGTTCATCGTAACCATGGATCTGACCCAGTCACTGTGGGCCCAACACATGCTGGGGGTCACACATTAGATCTAGCTTTTGCCTCAAGTGTAACATTATCTGGTAGCAGAGGATGCTACTGTGAATTCTTTGCCAAGATCTGCTTTTCAGCTTGCCTATCATGACCCTGCTGGAAGATATGTCCTCGGATGAGGAGATGGGAAGGTGTGGAGACAGAGGCAGTCTGGTAGCAGTCTTGTTGCTGGAGATTCCAGCATGGCCTGTGACCTCAATGTGAGAGGCAGACAGCCTCTCAGATGCAGTTCTGCCCCCTTAGTCCTTGGCAGGGCTGCCTCGTGAAGGTTCAGAAGCAGACAGATGAACTTCATAAATCTGAGAGGCTAGCTAAAATGCATGGGAGTGCTAACAGGATAGCAGGTTCTGTAGCACTTGTGTGATGTGTCTCACCTATGAACTGGGTAGAAGAGGCTCAGTGGTCTATGTTCTGGTCTCTCTCCCTGCGCTGAGAAAAGTCTTCAAAACTCTGCTCTGACCTGCATGTATACTGCTTTGCCTGGATTTGCCTCATCTTGTCTCTGCCGTCTCCTCTGCATTCATCACCTGGTTGTTTCTTTACTGGCCTTGATCTCTGCCTAACCTGTTTGACCATGCACTCTTGTTGTTAGCCCAAGGTACTCTTTCAAAGGCTTATTCTCTACTAATTGTGAAATTGCATGAGTCCATTTATCTCTGGCTTTGGCAGATGTATAGCCTACTAATTTTTGTTTTGGCAGCCAACCAAGCAAAATCAGCACAGAAAATTGCTGGTGCTGGTGCTTACACCCACACACACACACCCCACAACCCAGGAGGGAGGACCTATTAAACTGGTCCGCCCTAGTCAACTAATGGTTTGGGATTTCAGAGGGAGCTTGGGGTTTTCCCTGAGTATCTGGTGGGCAGTTTGACTGATGCCTCAGTCACCACCTGGAATGGGAATATGACAAGTGCCTTGGACCAGATTGCTGCTAGGCAGTTTCTCACTCTGTGGCAGCTTCTCACTCCAAGGAACTGTGCAAGATGAAAAAGACAACTAGAGCCTTGTTGGAGGCAGATAAAGAGTGAATCCACTAGAATATGAGTAAGAGTCCATATGAGGGATTGTATTGTGGCAATAAGATCAGCCTTTATTACATCCTCATATAGCTGTCCAGCAGCTTGTTGCTTTCTGGGGAGAGATGAGCCACAGGATCAGACACAGAGCCGCTATGAAGAATATTCTAAGCATCTGGAAGATAAAGTCTGACTGAGCAAGTCTGTTTGAGGAGACAAATGGTCTTCATGGTCAACTGGAGCAAATTTGAACAGTTAAATCCAAGGAAGCAATCCCAACTATAAATCCAACCACATGTTTATCAGATTCATGCCCCTCCTGGATGAAAGGCCACTTAGGAGGCGATTTGTAGTTGAGTCCATGCAATCATGTCAGATTTAAGCAAATTACAGAAAAGCAGATTTGCATATTGCAAATACAATCACTCAATCCTAAATCAGAGAACATGATGGAAATCCATTGGACCAGGCTTTGAGACAATATGAAATGCTATTTTTTTAAAAAATGTAAATTTCTTTTTAAAAATTATGTATTTTTGGCCATTAACCTTACATACGGAACTCACAAATATTGTAAGCCCACTTTCCTCAAAAATTATTTTGTGTCTCTCTCCTCACCCCTGCATTTTCAGGACACTTAAAAAAAACAACAACCTTGACATTGTTAGCCCTATTTAATTCACACACATCCCTTTTCATCATTTAAAATGATAATGAAGATGATGATATACATCTTGCAAAGTCAATACAGATATTTCAGGAATGTTGGAGGTTGAAATAAATCTGTCACTCTTGTACCAGAGACTGTCACTGACCTATTTAAATTTCTTGCAGTATTTGAATAGAGGATATGTTACCAAAATCACACTAGCTTTTCATTGCCAGTCTACCCCAGAACAACACTGCATTACATTTCTTTCTTTAACTATTTTTCCATGTGGGTTAATATCCACCTCCCCCACCCAGTGAAACACAAATTAAAGCATTTGCCTCTTGTTCTTTGACACTCTAGTTTTGGGTCCAAACAAAGGGCTAAGTTCCCTTTGAATACATTAGCTATTTGCTTTAATCCAAAGAGTTTTGGCAAACCATATGTTCTGCATCATTAAAATCAGATATTTTGCCTTTGATCTTTAGGTTCTCTTACTTAGTTGACTGCTTTTCCCTCACTACAACATACTCCTTGCTTTTGAAGTTATCTTTTTGCTTTATACAATGAACCTGAACTCTTCAACCAGATTTGATAAAGATGCATGGGATATTATCCATACTGTGTTGTATTTATTATTATAAATATTCTTAAAGAGGCTCTCAGGAAAAACGTGGAATCTTGAAGGAAAAGTTACTTAGATGATTACTAGGCTGAAAACATTAAATCTCAAAAAAAGTAGGTCAGCACATACACATGCACGCTGTATCAAATTCTTAAGATAATGCAAGCGTGGCCTGAGTGTTTGTACGCCTTCAGGCAGAACAGCACTTCTGGCCCCCACTCTCCAAGTCAAGATTCACAGAGGGTAAGATCGGCCAAGTTACTCTGGTGCAAGAGGCAGAAAATCCCATGAATTCTTTTCACCATATCTAGAAGCAAAACAACCCAAATCTGCTGCATAATGCAACCATCTTGTTCTGCCTAATGGCAGACCCAGTTTTGAATACATGACACCAATAATTAAAAATGGGATTGAGCACCATTTTCATCATGATGGGATTCATATTGAGCCAGCGGTAAATATTCTTGGCCTCTTATTCAAGCAGTAACCCAGTTCAGTGTTGCTTAGGTGTATCAGCCAAGCATGACACTAAATAAATAGCAACTAAATAAATACTAAATAGTAAAATCAGCCAAAAGTGACACTGAACAAATAGCAATAATAAAGTTGTTATACACTACAAATAAAAATTGTATTTGCTGTAGTGTATAACATGATTAATTTTAAGAATGAAGATTACACAATCTGAGCTAATTCAACTATTGTCTTATTTCTCACTGGTACTTCTGTTTCTCCCATTTATTTTACGAGAAGCAAGCAACAAATTCTTACCTTATCTGAGCAATGTAACAGCAGTGTAATATATTGTAGATGAATTTGGATACCTTAGCAAAATATTTGCTAAGAACCAAAAATGTAAAAAGACATTTTAAGATATGCAAATGCTGGTAGAAAAGTAGTGGGCATTTTGTGATCTGTCTGGAGGAATGAAAGTTTTCTTGGAAGAAGCAAAAATAGCTGAGTATAAGAGCATGTTCCTGTTCCATTTCTTACATAGATGTGAGAGTTTGGTATGTCAGGAGTAATATAAAGTAAGTTGATTGGAATGGGAATAGAGTACTTAAGAAATGTGTATGGTAAAACAAGAACAAAGAGAATCATGGATGACTGGGTCCTGAATAAATATGGATTGGGGTAAGGAGGATCCACTGCAGAACAAATAAAAGAATCCTGAACAGGAAAGTAAGGGGTAACCTAAGATCTTGGGTACCCCAGTCAGCAGGTTGCTACAAAAATCCAAATGTAATAGAGTTAGGGCATGCACTAAACATAAAAGTGAGTGATTAATTCAAAGCAAGTGTGTTTGGGGTAGCTGGCCATATAGACAATGAATGATTCAGGATTAAATTGCAAAACAGATATGTGAAGGAAGGTGAAATGGGCCAAGAAGGTCAAGACTGTGAAAGTTGTGATTGAATGAAGCTGATGAGACCTTGAAAAACACAAAGGTGAGTAGCTTAAATAGTAAAAAGCAATGTATGAAGTAGTGTATGGATATGATGGAAGCAGGAATTATTTGCATGGACAGAACAATATGAAGAGGTACAGTGAATTGTATTGGTATATGAATTTTAGCTAGATTTCCTTTCCTTTTACTTATTACCCTTTATTTATTTATTACCCTTTAATTTCTTCATCTTACTATTTCTAACTCTTTTTCTGTAATCAGCACAGCATTGCAGCCCCCCAAAGCATTTCAGTGTGAGGATTATGCATGCATGCATGTATGACAGCTAACATTACCATCCTATTCTTTTCTGAAATGCAGTAATGTAAATAATAACATTCTGATAATATAATAATATGGATTACAGGGACAAAATGGAATCATACAGAAGAATTACAGCAATTAGTACACACCAATCTTGATTTTCCAGATTGCATAATTTTTTCATCATCCCATTCTTATGTTCCCGTACAGCTTCTGCTTGCTTGCTTGCTTATTTATTTATTTTGAGGCAGGTAAGGACGGAGCCACATTGCAGTTAAGCAGGATGCTCCCGTGGTCTTTAAAGTATTTAAAAATACTTGAAAGAAATAAAAAATAGGACAGCTTTCTAAATCTGGGGTCTGATTTAAACTGAATATCTCATATTATCTTGTTTTACCAGCTAAGAATACGTAATAATATAGAAAATCATCTGGCTTCTGCTGTGAGTCATGGCTGACTGAAGACATCTCTGCAAATCAGTGGAGATGACAACTGCTATGTAGAATAAAAGACCGGTGAGTAGACAGATCCTTCGAAGCTCTCCGGAGAAGGAGAGAATGGGAGATTGCCCACAAGTGCTTTGAATGGCACCTCCTCGCTGGAGGCCATAAAACAGCGGTCTCCCATGGGTTTGAGTGCCAGAAGCTGAGGGAGATGACATCTTTGCTCTCAGCAGCAGCTGAGACTTGCATAAGGACACTAAGCCAACCAAACTCACTTTCTAATCACATTCGGAAATGTTCAATTTAACCACTTTATGGATATTAGAGACCTTCGAAACAATGAGCTTAACACCTGGTGAATTGTACCTTCTTCCTTGGATTTAAGACATTTTAAAACAAGACTTTAAAATAATATACAATTGGTAAAAAGCAAAAAAAAAAGCATTTTGATTTAAGAAAGTTTTAAGTGGTTTGGGAGACCAGAGAGATTTGGAATATTGGTTATTTTTGCTGTAAGATTTGAAAAACAAGTATATAATTAAATAATATACTCATGGTAATGACTGAAACAGAACTAAACCCATATTAGGAACTGAGGCTTGATGAAGGTTGCAAATGGACACTAGAGGGAAATAAAGGACCAGGCAGAAAAGAGTTAAAATGGCGACACTGGCTATAACTTTTTCTTACCTTAAAGAGTTTTTTGAAACATGGACTGAAATATTGATAACTAATATCTCACAAAGGATGCAGATTTTAATAGATAAACTTTTCAAAGAAGATAAGAATTAAAAAAAAAAAAACTTTTACCTGACACAGACATTTATAGAGTTTGAAGGCATGAAAGACAACCAAATTGAGATCACCAAAATAGGAATACAAAAGACAAATCAAGAAAAGGATCTGGATGTGGAACAGCTGCGACAAGAAATCCTCGATGATGCCTGTTTATGGGATTTACAAAGTAGGCTGGTGAAAGCTTTGAAGACTCCTTTTAAATGCCAGAGAGTGATGAAAGATCAAATCCTGCAATCCCATTGGAATGATTTAAAGATCAAGATTGTGCAGAGTAAAAAAGAAGGAATATAAAGTTGGACTATTTGACCAGGGATAAACTATTGGTTTAATATTTCTGGTAACTACTAATGGATTTTTTACTGAACTAGGATTGAAAAGATGATTTCTGGATTGCGTGTAGAGAAAAGTTAGGCTACGGGGAGAAGAGGTTTTTTATTTGTAATTTTAAAAGAGGGTGAAAAGTTAGTATATCGCTTATGCTCAGTGTGATGAAGGTTGGAAGCAACTTTTCTTTTCTCTTCTACTTTTTTTCTTTTTCTTTGTTCTGCACATTCTGAACTTTTATTTTTCTTTTTTCTTCTAGTGTAGTTTGTATCAGTTTTTACTAAGCTTATTAAAAACTTCAAATATATATAAATTTGAATTCAAATATATATATATATATATACACACACACACACACACATATACACACACACACACATACACACACACGTGTGTGTGTGTGTGTGTATAATCATAAAAACTTTCCTTTAAAATGTTAACACAAGATTTTTCTGAATAAGAGATTTATTTTGCATGCTCTAAGTCAGTATCCTTCCAGTTATGACTTCAAGCAAGAGCCTTCACATTCTATTTTAATTTGGAAGATTACTTTCATTTCAAGATCCTTTGCATGGGGTAAATAGCAACTAGAGATGAAAACCTTGCCCACACATGCTTCACATCATGAAATGAGAGCAAGATCCTTCCTAATTTCAATCACATCCATGGCTGTTGTCTTTTCTTTCTTCCCCCAGCAAAACTCTTTTAAAAAATAAAAAAAGTTGATGAAGCTAGAAAGTCTGCTACACCATGTGGTTCTTCGGAGCCTTTTAAAACATCTTCCTATGATTTGATAAACAAAATTCAAAGCAAATGTCATACAATTTGAAGAGGTGGAAGAATACTTGGAAGGGAAACAATGATGTGTAGCATGGTTGCATTGTATTATGCTCTGGTAACAGCTAAATTGATTTTTTAAAAAATCCAGCTAACCCATCCCAAACTTTACACATTTTACCTGAGCCTTTAATGGTTTATAAACTACAAACTTCAATAAAATCTTCCCAAGGGAGCCTAACAAAAAGTTAAATGCTGTGACCACATTCAACAACAAAATACGTATCAGAAATATCTCTCTAGGTTGAAGCTATTGTAGCCTCTGGAATTTAAAATGAACCACTAATCCAGATTGGTCTATGTTTGTAATCTTCACCTAAGTTTCTTTCAGTCTCATTTTAGACTGTTCTTTTTAGCTGATCTCTGTTCTTGGTTCAGCACAGATCCCAGGAACGAGAATATGGTGTTCGTGCATAAATCATAGTCCACACATGATTCTGCTTAACTTCTCATTGTGTACAGGATAAAGTGGATACATACACATAGTTAAAAAATATATTATAAAAAAAAAAACCCAGTAAGACAAAAGATGGGAAAAGAAGACACAGATTTATGCACAATATGATGTATATGTTTAGAAGCAAATTTAGAATGATTACAATTTAAATAGAAATAACTATTCTCAGGAATATACATGGAAGTATGTAGCCCTCTTCCGGGCAACAGAGCTAAATACAGGTAGTCCTCACTTAATGATGGTAATTGGGACTGGAATTTCCGTTGCCAAGTGATGCAGTTGTAAAGCGTGATGTCATATGACTGTGCCACTTAGCGATGGCAGTTCTGGCAGTTCCCAGTTACCATTGTTAAGCAAATCATCGCAGGTTGTTAAGCAAAGAACTCATGTGACCATGACTTCTGACTTCCTGCTGGCTTCCCCACTGACTTTGCTTGTGAGAAACCAGCAGGGATGGTCAAAAATCATGATCACGTGACCTCAGGATGCTGTGATGGTTGGAAATCCGGGCCTGTTGCTAAGTGCCCATATCACAATCACATGACTACAGGGGCGCTGTGATGGCCAGAACTTTGAGGACCAGCCGTAAATTTCCTTTTCCTGTGCTGTCATAACTTTAAACAGTTGCTGAACAAGTGGTCTTTAACCAAGGACCACCTCTAAACTATTATTTAGTAGCATCTGTAGTGTATTCTATTCCATAGACCCTAAGTTGTTAATGTTAAATAATAAAACCCTAAAGCCATTTTAATTGGTCACCACCCTTTTGTAAATCAGTAGTGGCAACTAGCAATAAACCCATCAAGCAGGTAATGTGCTCCCCCTTAAGATCACATCCAACATGCTCTACAATACAAACTAGATTTAGAGTGAAAGGAAGAGTCAATCGATATGGCAAACTTCATTGTTGTCTTATTTTAAGAATTTTTAAAATTAAGGTATGTACATTGTTCTTTTAGACATACTGCTATTGCACACTTAATAGACTACAGGATAGAGTAAACATAACTTTTACATGCACTGGGAAACCAAAACTTTTGTGTGATTTGCTTTATTGTGATATTTGCTTTATTGCGATGGTCTGTAACCGAATCTGCAATATCTCTGAGGTATGTCTGTATTCTGTTAGTGCAAAAGGCCTTGGTAGTTGGCATTATATGCAGCCCAATAAATAATGGAACAAATAAAAGAATAATCACAAAGCAAGCTATGCAGTAACCATGTATGGGATAACAATGAAGAAAAAGCTCCAACACTCTGCAAAAGCTGTTGCTTGGCTAGGGGTGGTGTGCGGGGAGGAAACAACTTTCTCCATAAGGATTTTTCAACTTGGACTCAGATGAAACAAAGACAAGCCTTGTGACACTTAAATATTAATATTCATTAGTACATAAGCTTTTGTGATTCTGCATCTGATGAATTGGGCTCTTTCTCCTGGAAGAAGGTCCTATAATACACCAATTAATATTTGGTCTGCTTCTTTAAATAAATTTTAGTGGCCTTCCTTGTGCATGAAACAGAAGGAACATGGGGGGGGGGGACATATGAAGATCATGATTGGTGAGGTTTCTGCAGCCCAGGGCTTTCAGAATCAGACTGAGATGATGCCTGAGACTGAATTCCTCCATTCTGTTCAAGAAGATCTTGATGCCTCATCTCACATTCAGTTTGTGCCAATTGCTGTCTAATTGGATCCTGAGACTGAGGCAGAAGAAAGGGAGGATCAATGGAAGACCAGTGGAAGACCACATTTACCATAGTCTTGAAGGTTGGGGCACATAGTGAGATTCTATCTGAATGACACAAAGTTCCCTATCATCCCTATTTCTGATATTCACCTGAAACAAAATCCAACAAGGGAAAGGCATTTTTGTTTTTATAAACATGGGGGAAATGGAAGAATACGTCAGGATTGGGAAACAAGTAGCCATGAGGCTGTTGATTCAAAGAAATGAGAGGAAGAGACCTTTAATTCAAACCTTCGAACTAACCTATATAAAACAGTGGGATTCTTGGATGCTGTTAGAAGGATAACTTCTTGCATATGTGGCTTACCAATCAGTCCCAAACCTCCTAACCTAATCTTGAGTCCATTTCCAAGTGCAAAACAGGGAGAGAGTCTAATAACCATACCTGGTATGAAGCATCTGCAGTTGATGGGAAGATCTTTTCTCTAGACTGAGGTTGAAGCTGGGGTTACCTATTATTGTGTTTGTCCCCCCACCCCAGGACAATCAGTGCTGCCTGTGGTCCTCAGGTGTTCAATGATTCAACAGTTATGAAATTGGTAGTGGATGCCAACCCCAATGTTTGGTCTCAGCCACTTGAAGAAGTCTTCTAATGTACTCCCGGACAGCAAATTGTTGCTCATGCACTTGATTACCATGGTTGAAGAGTCCCTGGGGGTATGTTTGCGGGGGCTGGGGGGCACAGGAAATGAAAGGAGGCTCAGATTCCTCAGACTGAGGAACCATTTGGCAGGGTCATTGGGCATGTATGTTCTCTGAATCAAGACAGAGTGGGACTTGGGAAAGGAGACATATTTTCCTACCAGAAGGTCATTGGTCATCAATCTTTTTCTCATCTTGCTTCTGCAGCAAATGAGAATTAAGATGTTCTGGCTCTATTACAAGGTAAAAAAAACCTGTAATATCTTTTAAAAGCATCTATTAGAAAGTGTATGAATATTTACACAGTTCTTCAATTTAATTCTTTTTGCCGAATTATTAACATTTGTAGAATATACTCATTAAAATTGTTTATCCTCTTGTCAGTTCTTCTTATTCACATCATTCTATTAAATGCACATTTCATCTATGCTCTATTTGTCTAACTGAAGATTTGTTTATTTGGATTTGGATTTTTTTTTTTTTTAAAGAAAGGCTAAATTAATCTTATGCCTGTAGTTTACAGTTTGATTTTCCCTATTATGCGGTTTGTGAAGTAAGTTTTAAAAGAAGGCATTATTCAATTAATGTAATGGGCCTATGTGGAGATAATTCTTGAGCAATGCTGTCATATTCTTCTAATCATATGTCTTTCTTTTAGGAAATTTAAATGAGAGAGAGAGAGAAAGAGAAAGAGAAATAAGCTTTACCAAGTTCAATATTCATTTACTCCAAGATGAACAGGGCTACACCCAAATTATGCCTGCCCCTCCTCCCTTACCTATTGATTTCATTGTTATTAGACATATTTATCTGATCTCCTTTTCTTGCATGATGTTCTAAGTGTATTTCCTCAGTTAGCAACACTTTTTCATATAAAATAATTATCACAGACATTCCATTGTTGATAAATCTCTGCCCCGACTCCTTTTTCTTTTCCAGAAGTCAGAGGCACTGTGAACACCTTAGCGACATTTAGACACCATGTCTGACAGTATTTCAAACATTATATTTCAGTTAGATAGAATCTTACAATGCTTCCAGTTTATTTCAGATGGATTCTTGAGACTAAAACTAGCAGGGCCTAGAATATTGATTGATTATCTCTTTATCTGAGGAGGGCTCAGTTTAGGCTAATCTTTGAGACTTCACTGATTGAAATAGACAATACTGGATCAAATTCAAAGCCAAATACAGGAATCCTGAAGCAACAGTGACCAAACTTTCTCAGTGGTGTGCAAGAAATTCAGTTCAAGATATCAAATAGGAACTATATTATATACAGTGCTTCCCAGATCTTTAAGAATTGGAAGACAGCAAAAACAAAAGAAAACCAGAACTGGGTGGTCAAGGGGTTCTGTAGGCCTGTAGCTATCCCATAATTAGACCCATGAAAACCTCCCCTCTGCATGCATACCGTGATATCTGCTAGTGCATTTTGCTGCAAATTCTCTGTGCTATGTGTTAAAAGACAAATATGTGACTCCTTATCCATAATTTCAAAATGCTTCTGGTTGATTTTAAGTGGAAAAATGGATCCTTAGCACTTCACAGAATAGGGTGGGAAGGTGTAACTCTTTATAAATTAAATTTTATTTCAGTAAAAGGCAAACAGATTTGAAAATAGGTTTGGTACAATCCTCTTCTTCAAGTGCTAGGTTTGTACATGCAGATAACTTTTTACAAGGGGAACATTCAAAGATATAAATTCCCTGCTTCAATCAAACGTGCCATAGTCCAGAACAGGCAGCAGAGTTTATAACCGTATTGCCTCTTACATAAATAATCTTACGTTATTCTGCTTTCTGAATACTTAGATGTCTACAGAATTGCACGGGAGTTGGAATGTGAAAGAAACATCTGTCTATCAGAGGGGAAAAAAAGTTAAGGGCAGAGTGTAGTTTCTCATCTCATTGGCTAAAAGTTACAGTGCAAATCTGCTACAGCAAAATTTGGCGGAAAGAATTTTGTTCAGTCTTCTGGAACTAGCATCGCTGATTTTTGCTTTCTGGTTCCTGGGATGGAAGGAGGGTTTGAAAAAAACAAAAGCAAACCCAAAGCCTGGACAAAAGTCCACTAAAACTGGTCTTCTGTCCTTTGTTCTTGGGAAATGGACTACAATCTACCACTTTCCTCCCCTTCCCCTGAAAAAGTATTTAACTAAGAGCGCAAAGACTCTTTTAATCTAACATTTACCATTTGATGTACATCTAACAGTAAAGAAGACGCAGAATAGAATCTCAACATGATGCTTACATGCTGTTACACTGATCAAGAGACTGAAACGTACTACTGGTAAAAAAGGAAATGCTTTGCTTAACCCCCAGGTTCAAATGATTTCCAGGTGCTGGTAATTATCACTTGCAGTGTTTGATATTCCAGACTCTACCTTGAAATACAAACTTGACAAGTTAAACTTTTCATGATGTGCACCACCCTTTCAAAAAGCTTAAGACAAGGACAAATATTCCAGTAATGGGTGAAAAGCAGTTCCCATTTAAAAGAGAAACACTTCATTACTAACCTAGCTGTTTATTTCTTTTCAACTTGTTCAAAATCAACTTTTAATCCTTACTAGAATTAGCCTGGTTTTATCATCCAATATTTTGTCTCCCTCTTCAGTAGAAAAAACATACAGAAATATCTTTGCAGCAGCTTTGGCACAATCTGGGGACGAGATTCTGTACTCACTCGCCCTGTGATTGCTTCCATAATTTCATGGTTACAGCAAAAATATTAATTGTAACATGTCACTCATGATTACTCAAGTTCCAGTGTTGTGAGACTGAATATAGACTTATAGTACCACATTTGGTGTGGCTTTCAGAACGTCATGCTTTGTCTGATTTCTAACAAATACACAGGCCAGAATATTTCATTTTAAAGAGATAACAGAAAGCTTTTTAAATGTACTTATTCCTATGGGGGGGGGGGACTTCATACATTTTCTTTATTGATTTATTTACTATATTTGTATGCCACTCATTCCTGAATTTTAACAGAACATAACCAGGCAACTATAACTATAAATGTGACAACTACGAAACATATTGTTGAACAACAATCAACATCCTTTGGATAATAATTAAAAAAAATAAAAACTGTACCTAAAAGTCATATTTCAAAGGGACATATCTTTCAGATGTATATTTCTTTAAAAAGGATGTTTAAAAAAATCTTTTTGAAAAAGGTGGTTACTGATAAAGATCTGTAGCAGCTCGAAACCAGTTTTCTATCCACTGTCCTTGGAAAATGGCATACAATCCATGACTTTCCGCAAGGAGGAGATTTAGGGATTCCTTTTTTCCTTATATTTCCAAACCCATTTGAGAAAACCATCTCCGAAAACTACGGGATAATCCAGAGCAGGGGTAGGCAAATCTTTGGGGTTGAGATACACTTAGAATTTGGAAAATATATGGCAGATATATTATCAGATGGCTGCCACGGAAATCTTACTTAGTCCCCACAAAGCTGCCATGCTATAATGGTATGTGGGAAAGACCTTGGGAGACAGGGCCAAGAGATGCTGCCAAGGGAATTGTCAGATAAGAGACAGCATAGCCCACAGCTGGACAGTGGGCAGGGCAAGAGGCTTAGAAGAGACCCTCCCTAGTTTCTCAGACTATGAAGGAGACAGGGGGCGGTGGGAGAACTGCACTTTCAGACTTGCAATATAGCTTTACAATAAAGTAGAATTAGGTCATCTGGTTGTGATTCCTATCTGGTTTACCCTGTGAGGCCGACATCAATCTTGCAAGTCTCCAAGTACAATTCCGCTGTGGGTCCCAAAGGCACTGCTGCAAAAACAGTTGGATGCCAGGGTTTTGCTTTACAACCCAGTCGCCTCCTTTTTTAAAAGTTAGATAAGATAGGGATCCTAGTGTGTACAAGGAAGATGCGTGATCTATATTGCTGCTTGTGGGCACCATGTTGCCACCCGTATTCTAGACAGTATTTGAATCAAGAGCATCACAAAGCAAAACAGTAATATTTTAGGTACACACAGGACGGTAGAAAGGGCTTTCTGAATCTGACCAGCAACTGAGTGCTATCGTATTTGGGAAGCTCACTGCCCAACTATCAAGTCATAAAACAGATGGATCTAAGGGTGCCGTATCAGAAGCAGTGATAATGATAACAGCACGTTTACAAAGGCCAACCCATTTCATATCTGCATGCCATAAAGTACACAGAACTGCTTCAAGGAATTAAAATAATAATTCTTGTTGGCTGCTGCACAGTTATTTCTTTGACTGATTAAGAGTTCTTTGGTTTGGATTCTGAGTATTTTCTGGCTGCATCAGAAGACTGTCATAGCTTCCAGTTGTAGTATACGGATGACAGTGTTATGAATTCTGACATGGAAGTATTCTAACGCTGGAGCATTTCAAAAAGAAAAGTACTACTGTAGTATGTGAGACCATTACCCTACATAAAATAACACACTTGTGTAATAACATTCTTTTACTGATTCTGCCTTTTATTTTAGTCCTTTACTATGGTTCATGCAAGGCTGTTCTGTCACTGAAAGTAATTTCCCTCTTTTTTTCACATATAACTTCCATTTATATTATTAACCTCATTCATTTTACTTTTGCTTTAATAAAGCATTAATTCAAGTGACACCAGATTGTTACTCCTATATCCCTGGATCACCCTGGAGATCTACTATTGCCAGAATATAACAAGGGTGATGATGATATTGGTTTGTAGTTCTTCTTACTTCAAGCAGTTTATTTGCCAATTTCCTTTTTTTAAGTACATTTTTTAATACCATGCAGAGTCCAGCAGAGTAGTCAGCACCATGATCATATGACAGCAATGCCAACTAAATGAAATCTATTACGACTGAAATTAACTCCACTTGGTCTTAAGGTCTCAAAGATTAAAGCATCACTTCAATCAACCAACCACCACCCTTGTTCTTTTTTGTTGTTGATGTTCTTTTCTTTTCTCTTCTTTCTGCAGAAATGCCTTGGTGTTTGTTACTTTAAACTACAGAAAAACAATTGTAATTCTGAAATCTCCCCTCAATCCTGATGTGCAGTAATATAATTAGGAGGGGAAAATCTGTTTGGAAAACAAACCAGCAAACACCCATCTGAAGAGTTATATCTGGTATCTTTCGGGAAGATCAATTAACAGCTTAAGTTCAAAAAGTCAACTTTCGTTGATGCTTTAAAGGTAAGTGCTGGTTTGGAAACTTGTAAACTCAGAATCTTCAGTTTCATATATCTGCGAATGTGTGCCCGCATGAAAGTACAAATAAAGGCGACCTAGTAAAGTGGGGAAGGTATTACATATGCTGAAAACTGCAAGAGACACACATACAACAAAAAGAACCTTAAAATAGCTGAGGCGTATTTCCTTTGTGATTCACTCTGCAAAACCCCAGTGAGTTAGCATAAATTTGTCAATTTACATTCTAGCAGGAAACGTCTGGTGTTAAGACGGATAGTGAAGAGAGCTGATATCAGAAGCCAGAAAAAGGAGATAGCAATCAGAACCTTTGCTGTCCTTTGCATCCATGCGCTCATTGTTAAAGATAGAGCGGATTTCACCCTTCAAACCGAAGTAGAATTTGATTAATTATGACCATCGCTACTCTATAGCGTGGAGAAAGGATTGTTGCTTTGTGTAACATGTATTTCTGGATATGCAAGTTAGCTACTGCAGGACAGATGCCAGCTCTGACCACAGGAGGGCATATTCAAGCAAACAAAACTGTCATGGAAGTGATAGACCATTTCACAAAGTAAAAAAATGAGAGTCAAGCCAATTTTTTTCCCCAGTTTGTGAGAACTGCATGATAAAAGTATAATAACAGCATCCAAAAATATGTCTAGCTCATTTGAAAGTTAGCACAGAGAGCGTCTGCCTTGTATGGAAACTAAGAAACTAAAGAGCTTTACAAAAAAGAAGAAAAGCTTTAATCTATCATGTCTACCATAGCAATCTGTTGATACCCTTCTCACCCATTCATGTGTATTCACATTATTTGATCACTGATGTCTAAAGTCTTTCTGCATAGACAAGGTGACCAACATGAATGGGGGAGGGGGAAGGGAGGAGGGGGGAGGCATAAATCTGACATCAGACACAGCACACTTACCAACTAATGGGGGAACTCTTCCAACTACTTGGGATCTAGCTCTGAACTGCAAGTTACAAAATGACTGCATTCTAAAAAGCACAATTCATTACAAAGTTCTATAGACGTCAATAGGGCTATGCTACCCCCAAAAATATTTAGAATTGTTTCAAAGCTTCTGGGGGCATGGCACCGCTTTGTACTTTATTAAGATAGTTCCCTTTTTTAGATTTCCCTGAAAGCCTGAACAAAAAGAAACAGATGCTTTAAGAATCACATAACCAACTCTTTTTTAGGCTCACATAAAAGCCTGGGGGAAAAAGGGGAAGGACTGCTTTAAAGAACAGCAGAGAGGTGCTACACTCATACTCACGTGAGGTCCAAAGCTCTTTGTATAAAACATTTCAAACAGCTACCCAGCCCTAATTACCAATTGTGGCTGGGTCCTTCAATAATGGTGTTTCCCCTCTTTTTTTCCCCAGTACACCAATGAAAGACTGGGTTAACCAAAGAATCTGGAATCAGGTTGGATGAGTACAGTCCTTTATGGATAGATGTGCCTTCTTTTTAGGGCAACTGGAGTATTGGCATTGCTCCAGTTGCATGACCTTCTGAGAGAGACAGATCTGGTCATAGTGATCTATATCTTAATTCCTTTTTGTTTAAAAGGGCATAATGTACTCTATAAGTTGCCCTTAAAAACATTCAGATCCTGGATCATTACTCTTCTCCACTGTATGTCTTTAACTTCCATATTTATATGTTGAGATTTTTTCCCCTTCTATTTAACATGGTGCAACCCCTCTCCAGTTTTCATCCTGCAACAGTCAAAGAAAGGGGAACTTCACATTCTCTAGTTCTTCTTTGGCAGCAGTTAACCCTAAGCACAAAATTAAAATGTGCTTCATTAAATTTCTCATATTTGCTGTGGTGTAAAACTTAAAAAAAAAAAATTGTATTGAGGTTAGGTTAAGCGTATTAGCACGGTACGTCATTTTGTTTAATTATTTCTTCTTCCACTCTTGTTCACTTCATAGTTGCTTAGAACTTCAGCAGGATGACTGAGGATGTTTCTTATATACATAACATGACTTATCAGTGTGTTAGCTTGTTGTAGGTAGCAAAAATATAACACTTTGAAATCTGATGTTTATTTGGTTATACTTTTTCGTGGGCTAGAGTTCATCAGCTGAAATATATTCTAGACCCAAAATGAAAGGTATACAGTTACCATGCCACATTTACCATTAAGCTCATTCATAATTTCACTGTTCTTTACTCTCCCCCCCCCCAACTGCTTTTTAATTGTCAACTTCTGCCCATGTTCATAAAGGAGCTTCTTTTTATACAAATTGATTGAAGTACGGTGAACTAACACTTCGGAAACAAGTTGTCTGGCCTGAGCCTTACAAGGATCTCAAGTCCACAAATTGCATGATATAAAACTAGTAGCAACTGTACTACTAGTATTGTAGTACTAGTATTGTAGTACTGTATTGGTTGTCCTTATTACAACCAATAAGGAAAGTAACAGGTCAAGGAAACCACATAAAGTTCTCCTAAAGCCAACAGTAGGACTTAACATACTTTTCATGTTCAGACTGTCCTGTATAGCATTTCTGCAACATAGTCTGATAATAGCTACAGAAGCCCAGAAAATGAGGAGAAGGGAAAAGAGAAGAAGATGAAGAAAGAGACAAAAAGAGAAAGAGAGAGAGGGAGAGAAATGAAGTGAATGGAGAGGAGGAATTCAAGAGATGGAAACTCAGCCAATATTCCATTTGTAATTTGTCACACTACCACACAATAAGACTTGGACGTGAATGCACTGCCAATTTACAATTCAAATAAGCTCCCTTGAATTTTAAAAGAACGGACTGTGTACACATCAGTCAGGGTGACACCAAAACGCCCTGTCAAGTTAATTTTAAATGCACGTTTTCTGTGCTACTGTTAACTAATCACTATCATTACTCTTGTTTAAAGATGAAGGTCTTTTGAACGAAATGTAAAGGCATGATCTCTTCCCCAGCATTTGCTTTTAATTCCTACCTAGGTTCCTAGCAATATTTATTTTACATACTTCTCCCAGGACTCTTTTAAATGCATGCATTGCCACTGGAAGTCATGATGATAGCAAGAGGCAAAGCCAATTGTACTGAAGTCAGTTGAAATAGAAAATACAGCCAAAAAAAAAAAAAAAAAAAGTGCTTTTTAATCCTGTGGGAAAATTCACTCCTTGCAAATGAGAGGCAGTAGACTTGGGGGGAGTTGACACCCTTCTACTGATATGCAGTAAAAAACCCCTACTGATAAACATCTGGTTAATGAGCAATTAATTAGAACTGTCTTTCAACAAAGGGAAGTCCTCCGTACTTCTTTCTACATCTTTCAAAACAAGGGAAAAGGCAGCATGCAAAAAAATAGACACGTGTGTGTGTGTGTGTGTGTGTGTGTGAGAGTGTGTGTGTGTTCCATAAAAGGAAATCAGTAACATACCAACGTAGAAGACATCTATAGAAAGTAAAAGAAGGCATGCACTGTATTCTTACAAATTACCATATGGGATGGAAATACTCCTTTCTAAACTTTTTATGCATGTTGATTAGCGAAACATAAATAATCTGTCCTTTTCAGTCATGGAGTCTGAAGAACAATGATCCACAGATGATACCTCAACCCTAATAAATCTATCCATCATTTATCTCTTACTTTAATAAATGAACTGAAAGACAGAAATAGAACATCTTGGGGCTCCCCTCCCCCATGC
Source organism: Python bivittatus (assembly GCF_059951505.1). Lineage (NCBI taxonomy): Eukaryota > Metazoa > Chordata > Lepidosauria > Squamata > Pythonidae > Python > Python bivittatus. The sequence continues at coordinate 15,598,661 of NW_028277086.1, read as the reverse complement.
ACAAAACCTCATAAAAGCTGAATTATTCAGAGGTATTATTCTTGCCTAGTTTTATGAGATATGCATATACTCTCAGTTTTCAGACTTTTTCTAGGTATTTTGGAGGGCAAGTCTTTAGTTTAAAACTTCCTGGCATGGAAACACTTTAACTAATCCTTCTACCATGGGACTGCCAGAATCAGGCCAGGTCACGTGCTAAATGGATAATCTTTTTTTGACCTCCAGCCCATGGTATGCCTTTGCCTTTTGTCTGAATGGTGCAGAAGGCATGCCTGGTGATATCACAAAATCAGCAAATTGTTCAGAACTGAAGGACTGTGCAGTGAGTTTTTTGGGCTGGGGTTGGGGTTGGGGGCAAAATGGTGCTTTAAGTTTTACAGAGGTTTAAGGCATCCACTTTATTTCTTATCTGCCCTCCAACCAGAATAAAAATAATTTGAGCTTTGGAGGGATTTAGGATTTTTAAAAAGTGAAATGGTTACATGAAGCCTCTGCAAAACTAAAGGGATCTGTTTTGCCTCTCGAAATGCCCAACGCTCAAAAATATGCAAAAAAGCGGAATAGTTAATAGTTTATCTAAAGTGTTAGATAACGTGTAGCCTACAAGCAGGATGTCGAGAAAAGTACACAAGGGCTATATGCCTCCTGTAGATATGAAAAAGCAAGCAGAAGTCTGAACATTGTATTTTCCTATTTCCAATAATATCCCACAAGCTTGCTGCTCATCTGTTATGCTCAGTTAAATTAAGTTGCAAACACATGTTATAGTGCTTGGGCATTGTTAGATACTATACCAAAAGTGCTTTGTAAATAGAGATTCAGCAAGAAGCATTACTAGGGAGATCAAGGTGCTTAAGGTCTTATCTCCCTACTCTTTTCCAAACCCAAACTTCTTACAGAGTTGAAAATATGTAAATTCTATGTAATCCCTTGTTCCTCCCCTCTGGATAATAATGATGTAGTGAAGCTGTGCTAATCTTTGTTGTGATGCAGTTAGAACTGAAAAACATTTCCCCCCCTAAACAAGATAAATCTAAATCACTCTCACAGCAGAGAATACATGAAATAACTTTAAACTGATATTTTAATTTAGTTAAGAGTCTGGGATTAAAAAAAAAAATCTGCTTTAGATAAACTATTAACTAAACCATCAACTGAAACCAGAACTAAGCGTTGCTTTGAAGTTGAAGAAACCTCAGTTCCTTTATTTTTATTCATTTTATTTTTATTTTATAAGAGCGGATGTTCTTTCTTAATCTTTATTACAATAACTGGTTTTCCTAAAAGCATAAAAAAGACATGGTTCTTCACATGTGTCAAAGTAATGCGCTTGTGGGATTAAATATTATTGTAATGGTTCTATAGGAAACTATTTAGAATTTCAGATATTTACTAAACTATAAAGATTAAAAAAAACCAAACCTTTAGCTATGGACTATCAAACAGCCACACTTAATTATCGTCAGTAATGCCTCGTCTTCCCAAAACATAGATTAGGAGAAACAGAAATATACCAAACATGAAATAATAAGATGTTAAACGCATGGGGCAGGGAGGGAATACTTCAAGCAGGGGGATGGCTAGCCCCATAGTGCATAGCTCTAGCATAGAGCATAGATGGCTGCTCTCCGCAGCCTGATTTTCCATCTTCTTGGATCTTCCTTTTTTAGTATTGTTTTAAATTTTGGATGTATTATGTGTTTTAGATATATTTATAGTTTTAATGTTTTCTGTAAGTCACCCAGAGTCCCCTATTGTTGGGGAGATGGGCGGGGGAGAAATCCAATAAATAATAATAATAATAATAATAATAATAATAATAATAATAATAATAATTTAATAATTATAATACTAAAAGAGATCTTCTAGGAAGTTATATAACTTTATATAAGAAATGGCACACTAACAAGTAATAATTGGAGGACTGGAAGTTTTATGATGCTATTCCTTTTAAAATAACTGTAGCAAAGGTTGAACTATATGAATCCAAACTTTCCGTGAAAAGTTTTGACATCTACAAATGGTATCACTTATTTTGGGTTGATGTTTTGCTGATTCAGAAAACATTGCCTGACTCTCAACTGACTTTGTCATAACCAGTGACAAAGCTAATTCGCTAAATAATGGCTCTGTCATAGCCACATCATGAATTCTAATTAGCCGCATATCGTGAATCAGTCCTGTTGGGTTTGTTTATTTATTTATTGTATTTATGTAGCCACCCATCTCACACAAAGTGACTCTCGGGAGCGTACAACAATTGAAAAGAGTTAAATACATAAAAACAATCATAAAACACCATAAAAGCACACAAAACAGGAGGGGATATACTAATATTATTTATTATTATACTCTCAGAAGATAAAAATGGCATTGAAGATAACAACAAATCAAGGAAAGAAACAAAAGTTAGAAGAGAGGAGCCAAGGTATATTTTTGTACTGAACAAAACAGATAAACTTTGATGTCAGGTGAACATCTGTATTCAGGAACACTGACTTCATACAGATCTATGGGCAGTTCCTTTCAATGATTTGAAAAGTGGAAGCCAGCCTCAGGAATTTCCTGCCTTCCATCTCACTAATGCAAATTTTCACTGTTAACATTACCCATTGATAAATATTACATCTACAACAATTTTCATCACGGTAACTTCTTCTAAAGCATGTTTCAAACCAGCATTGGGACAAGTAAGCCTTAGTTCAAATAGCCTTGGTAAGCTATGGTAAAAAGTTGCTAACCCAGAATTAAGTGCTCTTCAGATTTTTCAAATAAGCTGCTCTAGGCAAAACTTACTTAGAACTTATATAACCAGAATATGAATTAAGCCATGTCCATCCTAAGAATAATTTATAATTTCTGGAATGATCGTATACTTCAATAAATCTTTTTGAAGAATATAATATAATATTCTTTTGCACTCATGTACACACTCTAAATCGCCCACAACATTAAATACAAATGGGTCAGAAACTTGGTATAACATCCTTTTCAAGTCTGCTTTACAGAAAATTGTACTGGTATATAATCTTTAGACAAGTATCAATTCTGTTTACAATTGCTTTTACTACTTACAAATGGCATAAATTTGGGCATTGTAGAAATTAAAAAAAAAGTTACATCTCTATACAAATTGTTGAGACACTGCTGCTTTTTGCAAATGGGGCAGATAAATTCTATTCAAAAAATGAAAATTCTGCATATTGAACAATTCACAAGTAATTGAATATTAGAAATATTGTATTCAGATAGAATAAATTCAGATGAGATCAAATTTGTCCCACAAAAACAAAGGAAAAGAAAATGTAGGTAAGCAAAAATGTAGGCAAAAGATATTTGAGGGTTGTTTTTGAATTTGTCCTCCTTTCTTTCTTTCATATTCATAATATGAGATGATATAAGCAAGAAAGCAGAGAAACAATGAAGTATATTAATAATCACTAAGGGGTTTTTTGTAGAACATTTTCTCATTTTAAGAAAGGTTTATTACATGTCTGAGATAGATAACAAATATAGTCTGAAAACACTGTCAGAAAATAAACTCTGCGCTGTTTCTCACAACCAGGGAACTTAAGTCTTCGATATTTAACTTGTGGTTACCTTTGAATCAACATTTGCGTACATATCTGTGGGAAGATGCAAAATTCCTTCCAAGCTACTTGTTAGAAATAAGCAGTCTGTGAAGTGACATATTTGTATAAAACAAAGCTGACTTTCTAGGCTCCATATAATTACAAGTTACTTAACTTTAAATACTTATTTTATCTTCCATCTTCTAACACTCTCATTTCTAATCACTTTAAATTTTCCTGTCCTTGAACTAATCTTAGACTTGTCAACCAGGTACCCTCCAAATACACTGGGATCACCAAAAAAAAAAAAAATTGACTGAAAATCATCTGGAAGGCATAAGATAAGGCTTAGTGGTCCATGGCCCCTTCATACACATGCATATTTAATTACAGCTCTTCCATCATCACTTATGAAAGATATGCCTGTGAATCAAGTCACTTGTACATGTCCTTCCATCAGTCAGAATACCATACATAGAGGAATCTGGATCAGTCAATAACTTGCCCAAGACTATCCAGTAATACCCAGTGAAAAGACAAAGACTGGGCCACTTTTGGGGTTTATTAGCATTCACGGACTATCACTATTAGGCTGCAATAGCAATGCAATATATATACTACTATATATATATAAATATATATAATATTTATAATATATTTATAAATAATATTTGGGATACTGATACTTTGTTTCCCCTCTAGGAAAGTAGGGACAGACAATGTGGGCTTCCTTTGTTCCTGCTCCAGAGTTCACTGGAGTTGGGCAATCAACCCATTTGAATAAACAAATAAATAAAAATATACTTTTTTTTTTTTTTTTAACCCATGGGGATTGCTTTGGAATGCTCTTCCTGGAAGAAGAGGGTTGGAATATTGTATCAGAAGTTCAGTTCTACATGGAAAGATCTATGAGCAAGAACCAACAGATTTCCATCTGAATCATTACTATCTCTGTGAAATATTTCCCTTTAAGTGCTTCAATGGGAATAGATCCAAAAGCAATTCTCAGAAGGAAACCATTACATGAAACCGATTTGGTAAATAATAAAGTTTGGAATCCCTGGCACCCAGGTTTATGGGGAACAATCTCTCACACAGATCTCTATCTGGCACACTCATGTCTGAAGAATAAAATTACCATAATTACTGTGATAGCATAAGAGGGAAACATTCCTGATAACACAGAGAAACTTGACACACCTTGGGTATTTTTTCAGGTTTTTTTTCATCATAGGGCACTCTTTCATAATCAGCTCCAGGGAGGTTATCTTTGGGAGATAGTTCTGTTTGCATTTCTAGATAGCTTTCAGGTTGTGTGCAGAGTTTCTTGGTTATCAGTGAAAATTAACATTCCCGTTGTAATCATGTATTAGTGCACCACACTCTGTGTGTATTTGTTTAATGTCTATACAAAAATATGGAATAGGTTTAAAAGGGGAGAGAAAGCAAAACAGGGGAAACTGCAATCATTTAAATATAATGAAAGGACAGAAACTAAATATGACTGGTCTTTCCCATCTTATAAAAGGACGGCAACGTTACATAATTCTTGTGAAGTGAAGATCTATATACATCAAATGAAGAAAGTGTGGTTGTTATGCACGTAGTGGTAAGTGACAACAATGGTGAAAGAACCAAACCGGATCTTATAGCAGTAGATCCTGGGATTTAAACCTATAAAAATGCAGAATTAGAGGGCAAATTTTGGAGGAGGGAGGAGGGGAAGGCAAGAAAGTGAATGAATACAGAAGCTTTTCCCAGCCATGGATTATAATTCTATTTTCTCTAGGAGCTTTTCTTCTAGCTAAGCTCACTTCCAGAATCAAAGATCAGCAGAAGAGAAAGGCAAGGGAATGGATAGGGGAGGGGAAACAAACTTCAAGCTTGAGGAAGCATTCTTGGAAAACTAAAAGGCTCAATACAGGTAGTCCTTGACTTACTACCATTCGTTTAACAACTGTTCGAAGTTACAATAGCACTGAAAAAAGTAACTTATGACCGGTCCTCTCACTTACGACTATCATAGCATCCCCACTGTCATGTGATTGTGATTCGGGTGCTAGGTAACCGGCGTGTATTTACAATGGTAGCAGCATCCTGGGGTCACGTGATCATCATACAATGGTTGCAGTGTCCTGGGGTCACATGATCACCATTTGTGACCCTCCCAGGGGGCTTCCGACAAGCAAAGTCAATGGGGGAAGCCAGATTCATTTAACAACTGCATGATTTGCTTAACAAATGAGGTGATTTGCTTAACAACCGTGGCAAAAAAAGTTGTAAAATTGGATGCAACTCATTTAATAACCACATTGCTTAGTGATGCAAGTTCCAGTCCTAAATGTGGTAGTAAGTTGAGGACTACCTGTAATATCTTATAAAGCTTCAGATGATGTAAAAAGGCAATGTTTCTATGGATTATGGGTTTTATTTTCATGCCAATTTGACTCCTCTAAGAAAGTTCTATACTTTTCACCTGCATTCCACATTTACTCTAAAACCAGAACCAAAACTTGCTTTCTGCAGCAGATTCAAGTTTGAAAAATACACGACTGGTTGTTACTATGCTTCACCTGTCCCAATGATTAACACTTACAACCGCAACACAGAAATCTATTTCTCTGTGTAGCTTTGCAGGTGCATTTCTATGCTTTGGCTCAGAACAGAAATGAATCATAATTAGTGTTTAACTTAAACTCACAATTCCACTTTGATTTAGGTCTCCAGTTTTCCATTTCTGTATAAAATGTCTGTGCCTCTGAGATTGTACAGTGTTTCTCCCAGAGCGATACCGTTATTTGGCTATTAATTATTTTAGAGTTCAAACTATTCTTCTTTCTCCCTTGATATAAATGAGCTACTGAAAGTGATACAGGTGGTTTTATTAGAAGTTGGATATGGGATTGGGGGGGGCAGAGACAGTATTTTGGGAGGACAAAGTTGCTGAAATTCCGTCAAGTAATAAAACACTCAAGAGCTCAAAAAACAAAAGCATAATGCTTCCAGGGGAAAAAAAAATGGTTTAAATGATTTGTCAGGTCTGAGGAGAAAATAAAATTCATATATTGGGAGGGAGGGGGGGGAGCCTCTAATCTACCTCTAGAGAGAGCATTTATTTACTGCATGGGACTGTCACACTTCCTCTAGTGGCTTGCAACTGCTGGCGTTCCAAACAAATAAATAGATATAAAAATAGAAGCATAAAATAAAGAAATGCTCACTCCTGCACCCATTTCTGTAGTTTTCAATGCCAATTTTTTTGCAGGTGTGCCTCAAGGACTTCTCCTTCAATCCTCTTTGAATCATTTTGTAGACCGTAATGAGCTGCTCTCTTCAGCTTTAATTATGGGTTCCCGACAAGTCAACATAATAGGACTCAGCTTATCCAAGCATACTCCCTAGTGACACGTCCAATTACACAGGTTGTACTTCTCTGCAAGGGGTCTGGAGGGCTGCTAATTTAACACTGTCGAAATAAAATAAAGTAAAATAAAGTAAACAGAGGTATAGGTTACAGTTTTCTCTCCTGATCCCTTATGTCAAGGGATCTAACAAGATACACCACTGCTGGCCTGCATCTGTAGATTAGAGGTTTTAAAGACCTTTAGTATTTTGTTTGTTTAATATAATTAGCTAACCACTGCATTCCCTGTCCTTTACCTATCTAAACCTTAGGGTTCAGCTGCTAAAACCCAGGAGAACATCAATATCATGATTATAAAAATGCATTGCTTCTGATAAGTCTCACTATTTGGCTCTGAGTTTCCACATGACCAAAATCTGCAGTTCAACCAGGTTTTAAACAGCACCGTCTGCTTTTTTAAAAAAATAATTTTTAAAAAAGTACTTTTAAATTTGGTTTCACAACAGAAGCAAGAGTAAAGATTTTTCTCTCCCCCGCCCCCTTACAGTTGTGAAACTAATCTGTACTATTGTCCATTGTTGCTGTGATGAATGGGCACTGTGCTTACCTTGGGCACATTTGAGCTTTGCACAGAAATGTCACATTCTGTACATTTGTTACCCTTTGGTCCCAGTGTTTACACAGCTTTATTCAGCTGTTCTGGAAAAAAAAGAAGAAAAATCCTTATGGAAGGGAGAAAGGAACATGCTTCTGTTTCCTCCACCTCCACTGTGAACTCCCAGTCTTTGATGGGAAAACGTTGCAGTTTGCTTATATCCCATTTGACTGAGTTTTATAGCATCCATGATGCAACATGGTCTCTGCTTCCCAATTGTCATGGTAGTACTGTAACTACATCAGCTGAACTCTGTTGTACTCTCACGTAAGACATTCCCTATATCCAGTGAAAGATGAAGGTGGTTTCTTCCAACTGAAGTTACCACTTAAGGCATCTGATTAAATCCTTCATACAAGAATGAATGTATTGATTGATTTATCAATTTTCTAGGCCACCCAACCCCAAAATGGCTCTGGGCAGCTTCACAAGATTAAAAAGCAAGGAAAAACAAGATTATATAAGAAAAGAACACAATTGCCCAGAGGGAAAGATTTAAAAAAACAACAGTAGTCTTCCACATCACCACCAAACAATTAACCTAAGGGTGGGGAAACAGCCAAAGTTTTAGGGTTCACTTGAAGGTGGGTAGGATGGGGGCTGTATGAATTTCAGGGGGGAGCCTGTTCCTGAGGGCAGGTGCTGCAGCAGAGAAGGTCTGCTTCCTGGATCATGGTAGGTGACATTGCTTGATCAACAGGATCAGAAACAAGCCAACTTTGATCATGCAAGCCAGCCAGCTCTCCTGAAGACATATGGTTCCTCAGATAGCTAGTCCCTATACCATAATTTTGCTATGATATTTGTATTAGTACTTCAATTGCCACAAAGTTTTTATGTTTAAAGACATACATGCTTCTAGAACATAACACAACTTTTAAAAATACAATTCAGTGGTAAAACCCACTGTATTCAATGTATCTTATAAAAATGTCCATTAATTTGGCACAGGTATGTGTTACTAAGATTAGCTTGTACCCTGCAAAGTTCCTTGGGCAAAGAAACTTATTTTGACCTCAGTGGTTGGAAGAGTTGCCATAAATACTCTCACTCTAATTATACAAGTATATTGCTTTAATAGACATGCACCCTCATGACAATAATGACTATCAACATACATTTTTCTGGGAAAAACATGTGCTTGAATGTATCAGTACAGATCGTGCTAAACCCAGTGATGATCCTATCTATTGACAATCAAGACTGTTTCTTCTATATGAAAGGAACCTTGGCTGCTTCCAGAACTGTGGTATCTCACTGCACCTTCACCATCACGGTTTCTGGAGTCTTACAGTTTGCTGAAGAAATACATATTACCTATAGACATACTGTAGTTCAAATTTACACAAACAAAGAGAGCATACTGAGGATACGAAGAAGGAGAAATGGACTGTCAGCAGACCCAGTCACAAAGGGCTTGAAGAGAACCTATGGCTTGCAAATATTGTTTGTATTCCAACTCTGATCAATCTCCGTCAGCATGGTCAATGACTGGGAAAAACAGAATTTATAGACCAATAATGTTTGAATGGTCCACATAATTATCATGCCATCCAACATATTTAATTAGCTTCCTATTTCGCATATGTTTGCTATTTTGCTTATGCCATTCTGTAGTAAAATATACAGGAACCAACCTATGTGAAATCACTAGCTTAGTTCTCCCTAAGAAACACACTGCAAACATGCTTAATTACATCTGGATAAATGGTTGCAAAAGCTGAGATTCAACTACTTTCTTTGAAAAAAAATTTTTTTTTTATCCTAATAGCCTTTTTATCACATAAATATTGTTTTCTTAAAAGAAATGCAAGCACTTTTGCAACCACAATGCAATAAATAGTGATCCAAAGACAGCTAAATCTTCATAAAATAATATTTTATAAAAGGAGACAATTGTAGGCATGCAGGCCAGTGTCAACAGCATGCTATCCAAGCAGGAATTGTCTGTACCTTTGTGAATGAATTAATGTGACCACAAATCTGAACCACTGCCTAAAAGTTTAGTGTCTGCATTCTGATGCTTCGACTTTTATAAACTGTGATTCACAGGACTTTTTCTCTTTCCCTTAATGAAGGATTCTCTCCCTGCTAGAATTTGCATTCACACCCGCACAACCATAATTCTTTGAAATTCTGGCTTAATCATGACCAAGCAGCATGCTGATACATGCTGCTCCATTTCATCTGCTCAGCTTCTCCTGCCAGGAGCTGCAGAAAATAAAGTAAGAAGGCCTCATCTGTGGGTTGTTTAGCAAGACATCCAAACCAGGATGTAGTCAATAAAAAGGCAAAAGAAACGTGCTCAAAGACTTTAAAATTAAATAATGGCAGAGCTATTGGGACTGCAGGAACTCTGGCTGGCAACAGAAGACAAGCAAGTGGGCACAACTGGAATTTTGAGAGCAGGTTATCAACATTCTCAGAAAATGACTGCCATGATGGGAGGGCTTTCACTACCTCCTTTAGCTCCCCAGGATGACATTTAGGACCCCATCTAATCTTTGCTCTTTTAATCTGGGCAGGTGGGCACACTTCAGAACAAGTTGTTTCTTATCATACTGATTTTCTAAGAAAGTCTCTAGGGATTATATGAGGTACTGATGGAGAGAGATTCCTTGGGGAAAAAAAAGTATGTGCGTGTGTGCGCATATTGGCTTCCAACTGAGTTTTGCTTTTAACTAAAACAGACAGGAGCCTCACAGGCACCAAGAGAGGTCCCTGGCTTAGGGACAGGCACCAAGAGAGGTCTCTGAGAACCCAGGTTCTAGTTGATAATATAAAAATTTAAAAACACAAAGGCCTAAAATCTTCAGCTGTACTGCTAAACTGCTAAATATGCTTTTGGAAAACCACCCTTGCTTTTAAAATTCTCCAGGAAACAAATACAATAGCTCTGATGAGCTATCAGAGCTCAGCCCAGAACATTTCTTGCCCATCATCATCATCATCAACCAAGCTTCACCATGACTCATGAGTATGTGATCTCTCTTTCATTAAAATAGCTCCTTCTGAAAGGCAATTTAGGATAGATAATTTGGGAGAGATTAGGGTGTGGTCCACTTTTGACAATGTCAGGAATGTTTTGGGCATTTTTTGTTTTTCTCTACTAATTCTTTTACCTGTTCTTCAGATGATAACCCTCTACAATTGCAAAATAAAACAGTTCCTTAAAACTGTTTTTTTAAAGCGTGTAATGGCAAGACATGGATTTATTCACGACATTTTTATCTCACCCTTCCTGCAAAGAATCAGGATAGGATAAGTGGATCATCTTATTCTTAATTTTATCTTCACAACAACTTAGTAGGGTATAGCTAAACAGGCCAAATCAATCAGTAACCTGCATGGATAAATGGGGATGTGAACCAGGGGTCCAAGACATAGTCAGCATGACTTTTTAATTTACATCTATTAAGTATAAGGGCAATTGAGTTATAAATATTTTAGAACTTGTGGCCTACTGTGCTCTTCAAAAGCCTGTCAGACAATGGAGTTTGATGAATACATAGAGGTTGCTGCTTCTTGAGGACTGCAAAAACAAATAAGCAAAGAATAAAGGTCTGTTGAGCATCTACCAAGCCATAATAAATGAACTATATTTAGCATGGCTCATCCCAAATTGTCCCTATTCCTTTTTAAAAATACGCTTAAGAATCAAAATTTCATTTCAGCTTTCAATTCTATTTGTGAGTATCCATTAAGTAGCAGATCTGAGGAAAAAGGCTACATCACTCAGTTTCACTGAAGATAATTCATTCATAGAAATATTTTGAATTTGTCAAGGCTATAATTCTCAAATTAGATAAGTCTTGAAGAAATATTGCATTTATTCATTGGAAAAATATAATACAGAACTTGTTTTGATCGGGTATTGTAGAATAACTACTTCTATTTTGTCAACCCATTTTAAAGGTTTTGTTTAATTAATTTAATTTAATTTAATTTATTTAGGTACCACCTGACTCCAAACAACTCTGGGTGTTAATTGTTAATGCCTAGAATTTGTGGCTCAAGTGTGAGAAACCGGTCTTTTAAATTCCAGCTTGATCCCAATTATTACTGGCCAAAAACATGTATTTTAGCAGTATTTTCTGCAATATCTCACAGCATTCAAGAATAACACAATCTTGTATATTTCAGGATTCTCACTTGAAATCTCACATGAAACTTCATGTAACACAACTAAAAATGTCAGCTACTTTAAACTTCCAATGGATTTTTTATTTACTTTTATGGTTCTGCAGCTACATCAAGCAGCCAACTATCTTGCTAGCCTATCAAAGAAATTTTATTATGAACATGTGCCATTTCTAAGCTTCTCAAAAGATCTCTAGTTGACCATGGAAATTCAAGAATCATGCCTTAGAGTAAGCTTAGGCTTGATCTGAAACAGCCTTCCTTATTTTTTTCCCTCATAGCAATGTTTTCCTTGTTGTGAGACAAGGAAAAATAGATGTTACTTGGAGGAAAGAGGTAAAATAAATGTGCTAATGACTAAGAAGACCATTGTTTCTTTGAGATGCTCAGGAAAAGTTCTTTTTAGAGAGAACCACTAAGATGCAGAATGAAAACTGATCTGAGTGATGAATTATATTCATATTTGAATCTCCAGTTGGTTATAAGCTTTACTGTAAGTCCCCAAAATTCTATTTTTCAAGCTTGTGTATTTTAAAAAGGTGAAAAGATTGCAACAGAACTCTCCACCTTTTCTGAATTTTATATTTTTTTATAGATTGAATTGTTATAACCAATTTTGTACATTTAGCTGTACAAAACTGTCAGCTCATGAGATCTGATTCAATAGTGAAGGAACAGCAAGTAGGTTGTTCCAATGCTACACCAAGTAATCATTGGCCACTACTAAACTGTCATCATTCCAATAATTTAATTTACCATATTGCAATTATTTTAGAACCCTTAGTCCAATCTTCATATTTGTTCAGACTTTTTTATTTAGATTACATGTATCTGACCAAAGACAGATATACAAGGGTTACCTAATGGAAGTTACGATATCAGTATCTTGCTCTAAGAGCAGAAAGAGGGGATATAAATTGGACATACATACACACCTAGCATGTATTCCCTCATTAGAAACAATCTCTATCTTTAAAAAAAAAAATCCCTGAAAATATAGGAAACCTATCATCTAGCCCAGTTCAGATTTTGTTCTACTATGATATTAGATGAATAAATCTAGCAATGTACGAACCAGTGTATGCTACGGCTGTGGGGGAAGCAAAGATGGTTTGCAAAGATAGAAAGTATGCAGAGATTGTGAATTGCAGTGATGTAAAAACTAGATTTAGCCACATTTCCTTTTCTTTTGTCTCCTGCCTTTAATCTGCTTTGATCACTACTTTTTATTCTTTTTCTCTGCTTTGCATAATGGTGCTTACCCCCAAATGGCTGATGGGTATTTCCAAAGACAGCAGCTAGAAAAACTTCCCAGCGCCTGCTACGTCGCCTTTTAAACTGAAGATGTCAGGGTTCTAACTCAACTTTTCTACATGCAAAGAGTGAATGACACCAGTGAGTATACAGCTACTTTCTCACTATGTACATAAACAAACAGGCAGTATTTACGTAGTGTACATAGTATACGCCCCCTCTACCAAACCTCTGGTTAACATTTCTGCTGAAAAAGAGCCCATTGTGAACAGCAGCCCCAAGTTAATGGAGGGCGGGGGGGGTGCAAGTCTCACTCCGCCATCATGCCCCACTTGTCTTTTAATAATTCTAAACATTGATTAAAAGTCAGGAAGTAACTCTACACATTTGTTGCTATAGTTGTTCTACATTATTTAGTCTATTAATATAAATAATTGCCTCTTAGTATTTCATTATTATGGGGTGTTTTTTTCCCTTAGAGTGAAAACCAGCTGGTGTTATATATGCTGGCAATCTGTGCTGAAATACAAGCTCATGGAGCAAAGGAAAATCACAGACCCACTTTATCCCTGGCCTGGATTCCTTACAATGTTAATCCTGGTGGGTGTACTCGGCACAGTCATTTGAAGAGAATCAAGTGTTCCAACTCCTGCTCATTAATGCTTCTTGTTTCTCTTATTCAAGTTGCTAATGCTGACCTTTTTTGTAGCCACCCAGTATCATACTTGACTAATTGTCCTGTACATCTGCTTTGGCTGCAAGGCCAAAACGGTCCTGAATTCCTATTTGAAAGTTGCAAATGTCAAAAGTGTTTCTGAAGTTTGGTACATTTATATGAGATTATATGGAACAGTATATGTTCTCATCAATTCTAAATTCATTCCCCCAGGAGGAGAAATGGTAACTGAATTTTTAAAGAGTGTATTTTAGTCTATGAATAAAAATCAGGGGGAAGATACTATTTATGTAACAATATCTAAAGAAGAACATGTTGCAGGCATCTAAATATGCATAGCTCTCATTGAAACCTATGGTTCTGTTAGCAATCTAATGTAAAAATGTAACATACAATATATAAATCCCACAGTCTTACTCCTCCAATGCATTTGGGCTTTTTAAATATCATTTTTAGTGCAAAACAAAAAAAAACCAAAACCCAACACACAAACCCTACTCAATGGATGAACTTGCACTTGCTGCTTCCTGCATTTCTGGCCCTGGAATCAAGTAGGCAGGTAGCAGAAGCAGGAAGTATGAGTCACCTCTTCTGCCAAAACATCCTTCTCAACACTGGATCCACAGGAAGTTTTTGTCTTTTGCATATCCAACAAGGAAATGCTTTAGGCTGGTAGAGTTACCCACTGGTGACTCCCTGCTGACTCCACCAGCAGTCTCCTCCATCAGCTGATGATTTTGGTCAGCTTCTTTGACTTCCACGCTAACCACAAATGAAGAACTCTCCATTCATCCTTTGCTGATGTGGAAGCAAAGCGAGAGAGAAAAGGCGGCAAACAGGGAACTATGTCTTCTCCACCATGTGTTAAAATGTTGCCCTGTTTCTTAAATACAGTGCTGCTTAGATTCTTTCTTCTTCTTCTCCTTCTTCTTTTGCCACTTAATAAACTGTGCAAGCTTAACAACAAGGCTGAGTAAAGACTGATGCTTCAGTTCTGACTTATCAGAGGACAGTTAAGTGTTACGGCCTCTCAGGTGCTTAATTTTTTTTTTTTCTCCACTTTTTGACCCTATCAGGCAGCAAAAACAGAAGAGTTTCTGTAACTCTTGAAAGACTGCCATATATGGTGGTGTAGCCAGGCTGATCAGAAGTCGCACAACTGAACCACTGTTTGTTTGAATGCATCCTGATCAGGTGTTAACATTTAAAACAACAACAACAACATGTTGCACTACCTATTGGAAAATGTGATTTCAAGGGTGTTTACTGTAATCAAAGCAATGCTTTTCACCAAGTTAGCGTTTGTATGTAGAGTGTCTCCATTGTGAATGAGCTCACTGGATTCATGGGGAATTACTCATCAACAACTGCTAAACAAACGTATTCATCTCTGCATGATTTAGGCTCGAACAGATAGTGAGGGGAAAAAAAGATACCTATCCAGCCTTAAATGTTGGTATGACCTGAACCTTTGCAGCATATACATATAATGTTAACGTTTTTTAAAGTTATGATATAAGAATAAGAATAAGAATAAGAATAAGAATAAGAATAAGATGATGATGATTTATTAAACTTGTATGCCGCCGACTCTCAACAACTCTGGTCATATGGATCAGGAATAGAACATTACACTCTTAAAGCCTGCAGTGATTTAAAGTGAATTTCAGCAAGAAAACAAGCCTACCGTGTTAAAATGCAAAGTTAAAATCATAAAATCATTGCCACCCCAAACGCGAATAAGCAAATAGAGGGAACCAAAGAAGAATCCCCAGGATTTAAAATCAAACACTGGAAATGGTTGTTGGAAAGAAAAAAGCCAGACAGCAGATGGTTCTGCTTCTCAGGAGCGGAACTTTTCAGGAAGGTTTATCCTCAGCAGGACTAGCAGCAACTCCACAAGCTTTGTTTCCCAGTCATGGAGAAACTTTGAACCAAGCTTTCGACAAAGAAAAGGGCTGGCGGTGTTGCTGCAGAGTTCTCAAAGGTGTAAGAGCATTTGTCACTAGTTTGCTAGTATTGGAAGTAGCTATAATTCTAGCCGCTGACAATGAAAGGATCAAAGGAAGGAAACACCTCGGCCCAACCCCCTGAAGTCAAGGCTTCCATTAAATAAATCACAGTTCCTATGAAACGAGGGAGGCTGGGTAGAAACCAGCTCCAAAACATTCCCCTCACTCGAATTGTTTTCCTCAAAAGAGACGTGGCCTTTCACCTTCGCCTACCTCACTCCTTAGATTCCAGTCACTTGGTGCTTTATTAATGCAGGGCCCTCGTTGCTTAGAAAGGGTGGGTGGGTGGGGGAGAGATGGTGAATCCAAAACACTGGTAGCATTTCATGTCATACGACCATTGGTTTTGTTTTCTCTAGCAAATCGGGGGGGGGGAGGGAGGGAGGAGATAAATAAACCCGAGGAGAAAGTTCATGTGCATTCTAAAAAAACGCGCCAAATGCATTTGCCAATCAAACAGCCATGCATGAGGAAGCCTATACAAAAGGCATTAACCAATGCATACCTTCAATTAACATAAAGTTTGCCATAAAGGAGGACAGGGGTTATGGAAGCACCATTTCTTGAAGACTTGATTAATTAATATTCCAGTATTTAGCTAAATGTTTCCAATAAGGCAACAGCCCCACATATATCGTTTCCATTTTCAAAGGCTGTAACTTATTTGCTTCCTTTTTTTCTTTTTCTTTTTAAGGGAGGTGTTGTCCCATCTAAAAGTGGGGACCACATACTAGACCTGCATTCAGAGGACGGCACTAATATCTACCGTCAAAGCATGCCTGGCTTTTCAGTAATTTTAGGTTGGATTATTTAATTTAAAGATGGCATATTCCTCTGCCCGTTCCTTCCATTACTTTGATGGGATTGGCTGGGACTTACCTGAAGACGCTGCGGATCACCTCAGGCAAACAGCATGATCAAATAGATTAAATTAAAAGCTAACCAGCCTGGACAAGAAATGTGGAGAATGAAAACTATATGAACAACATACCTATCTATTGTAACTGTCTGTTGCAAATTCTGTGTGTGACCATGCGAGAGACAGAGATCTTTAAAGAGCCAGACAACTGTCTATTGCTAAGGATCAGACATAGTAAGAGGAGAAAGAACGGTAGAAACGTAATGAATAAATTAAATCATTAAAGTACGTCCCAACTGAGGTTCCCCAATATGCATCTTTCAAGCTGCCTTTGAGAAGCTGAAACCCTGTTCTTTGCCAATCTCCTCCTCTACCCCATTCCTTGTTAATCGCTACTCCCCCTCCCCTCTCCTCATCCTCCCCCCTCCTCCCCAATTTGATAGTGAAATCCTTGGGGCAAGGCAATTTGACACTGGCTTCTGTAGCCAACCTGGTCAGGCAGGATTTCTCACACATCCTACACAAAAGGCGAACCCTTCACAAAGTACTTCCTTCAAATTTATGTCAGGGTTGACTGCACTGCAGCCAGGGAGCTGTTCTACAAACACAATGCCAAAGGCTCCTAGCCTAATCATTAAACCGGTGGGTTTGTGTCAAAGGGAAACAGGGGAAGGGGGACGTGTCAGCCCTGTCCCTTCACAGAACCAACCACACATTGCTGCCTGCAGAAAGAGGTGGTCTTAACTAAGCGTCATTCACTCCCCATCCACCAAGCATCCTGAACCCTCCAAAAGCTCTTGTTCCTTTTGTTGTTCTTCTTAGCAACACAATGAAACCACTTTTGTGGCCACCATCAAATTGCTGGGTTTATAACCCCAATCAAAGGTTTAGGTGTATCTAATTGGATGGTTCTAACACAAACCTTGAGGTTACAACAGATCATTTCCTGGGGTGTGGGACCTGTAAATTCGTTCTCAGATGCAGATGTGAATGGCAAAGACGGGAAATCTATTAAAATGTCTAACTCTTCCTTTATGTGGGCGAGAAGAAAACATTTCCCTGTTAAGCAGTATCAATCAGAATTGTTTTGTGTACTTGGTGAGTCTCCCTTTAGAAGAAATTCATTTTTCACCAGACTAGCTGTGATTGACATTATTCTAGATCCAGGCTTATGATGTTACATTTCTCTAGAAACATCATATATTCCTCCTACATTGTCCAGAATGATGAATTTACACTTGCCTTGAAGGAACACAGACTATAGTTGAAATTTGCTCATTAGTGAAAAAGACGTAGCAAGTTTCCCTTTGCTCAGGAGGAAATTATTCTGAACAGTTTTAGTAAATACAGCAGACAGAAAATAAAACTCCTGCAGTAAATCCCATCATGTAATACTGGAGACAGCCCAACACTACTAAAAGGAAGTGATAAGTACAGGCATATATGCAAATACATGCTTACATAAACACCTGCGATATGAGGAAGATAAAGAGGTCTTCTTTGAATTGAACTTGAGTCCTGATGGTTTCATGGAAAACCTGCATGAATCTTCCTTGGCAACAGGATAAAAGTGATTTGCCAATGCATTCTTCTAGGAAGTTTTCCTGACTTCCCAGCCTACTTTACAAATCAACACATTCCTATTGTCTCCTATCCAAGAATGAACCAGGTTCAAACTTGCTTACCTTTTTAAGATGAGTTACAGGCAGCCAAGGAGTGCTCCTGCACTGGGTGATAAGTACACTCACGATGTGGAAATCTGGGGCACTACTGGAATCTCCAGGATTTTAACTTTACTATAAAACCACATTTGGCAGCCCTTAGCCGCCACATTCCTGTTTGGCTACAGCTACAGGAAGGTGACAACAATTCAGAAGCCTTCAGAGCATTTAGGCTTTCTATGGCTGCACAACAACAGAATAAGCTGCACAACAACAGAATAAGCCAATTCCATATGCAGTATATCACAGACACTGAAAAGTAGTAGTTGGATCACAGTGCTGGGCCAGGCCACGATACTCTGCGAGTTTGCCCCCCTCTGCTCTGTTCCATGTGCTCCATGCATTGAGAGAAGAGCTGAATGGGATTAAGAGGGCAGAAAGAATAGTGGGTGCAGGCCACCTGATTTATTGCCACACCAATATTACATGTGCCCTGTATTATCACATTGTGAATTCTGCTTATTTTTGCAAAGGCTCCACTAAAGAAATCCATTAACCCTCATCTCAAAGCATTCATTTTGTGCCAAAGAACAAGTAGACCTTGCTTAACGACTGCCCTGTTTCATGACCGTTACAACAGTGCTGAAAAAGTAACTTTATGACCAGTCCTTGCATTTTTTTGACCATCACAGCATCCCACGGTCATGTGATCACCATCTGTGCCCTTCACAACTGTCTTCCAACAAGCAGAGTCAATGGAGAACCCTGCAGTAAAATTGCAAATCACGGTCATGTGATGTCTTGCTTAACAACCCATGGTGACTCGCTTAATGACCAAATGGGAAGTGATGTTGTAAGTCTGTTGTGGTCACATGGTGTTTCACTTAGTGACCACATCACTTAGCGATGGAATTGCCAGTCCCAATTGTGGTTATTAAGCAAGGACTACCTGTATGTATGTATGTATATGTGTGTGAGTGCGTCTGTGTATGTGTGTATATACATACATATATATGGATTTTCTACAGTAATATTTTGAACTCTTCCTTCAAAATATTCCATATTTGTGAAAAAGCATAGTTCCACAGAATCCTTAGGGCACATTATAATGCTCATGAGCATTCTCTATGGTTACAGATAATATACAGTTTTAATAAATGGTGGATAGATAAGATGCCTCAGAAAGAGAATATGACATCCCACACACTTAATATAACATTCTTACAAAATATAGACTTTAACAGCAGCAGCCACCCACAGCTGAATTTTTCTACCCAGCTGACCTGGCAGACTTATCTGATGAGGAGCTTCAAAAATTATTGCAACAAAATAAAAATAAAGTTCATAGGTCTTTCAGAAGATTATAGCACATGAATAGGATGGTAATGGTGGGGGTGGGCTTGTACAATAGCAACCATATTTTAAGGCAGGAATGAACAATTTCAGTAAACTTGAGGACTACCCTAGGCTTTCTGTGGCACAGCAAACACCAAGTTCCAAAAGAGGGTGTGTCCAAGACCCATTTTGGGAGAAAGTTTCAAAACCCTTAAGAGGTGAATGGGACTCCTAATCATTTGCAAGTCTTAACACACCCACCAACCCCCCCTCCCCCACAATGAACAGAAGCTCAGATTTTTGAGCTCCACCCATTCTGGGAAGGCTCTGGGAGACAGAAATGCAATGTTGGCAGGCCCTAGGCCACACTTTTTGCATCCATAATGAAAGGTTAGGTCAAGATTATGTACAGCTTTAGAGGTAAAATGAACCCCTTCCTGCCTTGGGGGTGGAGTGGGGAAGGGAAACAGTAAGCCATTCAGAATTCTAAGAAAAAGTCAAATACGTTCCTGGTTGATCTATCTTCAAAACTGTATTACTATAGCCTGCTTGGGGTTACTAAAGGGTATGTAGGTGTCTCTTTAAAGAAACTGCAATTAGTGAACCAACTTTAATTGTGAAATTTTATTTTCTTGTCAGAAGAATCACCTGAGTTGCTACTGACCAGCCTAGAAACATCCCAAAAACATCTGTTCCTCTGGAGAAAATGCAACTCTGTCCAAACAGGGATCGAACTTAAAAAAAAAACAAACAACCCTTTAAGGCAGTGTTGTCCAAACTTGGCCACTTTAAGATGAGTAGACTTCAACTCCCAGAATTCCCCAGCCAGCTGTTTTGAATTGAACCGCTGTCTCTGTTTTCACTAAATCAAACACTGGCTTGAACATCTTGTACATATGTCCATTATCTCACTTGGTAGTGAACGATATGGAATGATACTTCATCCCAAATGTTTAGATGGGGCCTCCCAGTGATTTTATGAAAAGTTTAAAAACATGGGGGAAAAGATAGAGATTATAAACATCCTATATAATAGTCCCCATATGGCAAAAAGCAAGAGTTCCTCCCTGACCATCTGGGACCAACTTGATGAATTTATGTAAGAAAGCAGAATGAATGAAACTTCAACAGAATCAATGAAACTGCCTCAGCTAATCCAGAGTTATATTACTGCTGATATCATTATGAAACCAAGGTTTCCAGAAGCTTTAGGAGAATCATATGCCCCCATCTGTTTCATGGGGAAAATAACCATTCAAATAACTACAGTAGTTCTAACATCAAAATTATGCCTCAGGATAGATACTCTGTCTACATAGACTTCTTGTACCTATTCTTCCCCAAAGTACCATTTCTTAGAGACGTATATTTTCTATAAGTGTATAATAGGAGCAAGTATTACTTTCCACAGCATGCTTATTGCAAAAGTTGTGATAGAAAAGGGAGGTGTACCTGGCAGGTAGGCCACTGCATTTACTATAATCTCTCTAAGATAAGCTGATCCCTTTTTAGTGTGAAGGCCTGGCACTGGGGAGATGGGGGGTGGGGATGGGGACAGAACTGTGAATAATCTTTCCATAGTTAAATGGCATTATACTTTTAAATTATATTTATGGGTGTCAGCTTGGAGCATAATGTAGGTGTCAAACTTGGACCATTTCATGTTCTCATTATTTCTTAAAAACAAAGGGTTTATTTATGATAAAGGCATTCCATATAAGTTTAATAGATACAGTTGCTCAAGTTTCTTTATCCTCTTAATCCCATTCTCACCCCACCCTATGGGGGCACAAGAATTCCATCCGAGTTATTTCCCAATTCCTGCAAACTCTCTCCTTTATAGGAACAAACTAAAGAAAGAGAAAACAGCAATCTCACATCCCATGGAAAGAACAGACAATGTTATTAATCTTAAAGTGGTGCAACAAAGATAGAGATTATCAAGACTGATCTTGATACAAACCAGAGAATTTGAACCTTTGAAATCCAGACCTACTGAAATCTATGGACCTATACTAATTGTTAGCAAAGTACTATGTCAGCTTATCATCTCGACAATGGAAAGGATTTCCTTCATACTGACACAAATTTCAATACTGTATATTAAAATACTTTGAAAGTTCATGTGGGCAGAAGATATTTTACTGCAAGGAAAATGATCATAAAGCAGAAGAAACAGAATAGCTAGAGAAGGTTATATAACTATAGATATTTTCTGCTGCATTTTATGATCCAGAAGTGTGAATGAGATGAATCCTTTTGCTCCTGTTGATGACCCAGGTGAACACACAGAAACCCTTGCACAAAATTACCTATATGCAATCTCAACAGTACATTTCAGAACTAGTTCTCCAAGTCTTCTATCATCCAAGTGATACCCCAATTCTTCAGTAGCTTATATTTCCCTCTAACACTTCCATTAGAAGCTCTTCAGATGTAATAGGTAAAGAGAATCTTTACAAGAAGAGGTACTGTCCCTAACTAGCATATTTTGGAGGCAAACAAGACCAAAACACTGTTGATTTACTCAACTGAGGACACGGACTTTAGAAAGGTTATCTGCTTGGGAGGGAATTGGTCTTTGGAGAAGATATACAGAGCCATCATCATCACAGGGAATTCAAACAATTTTTGCACCAAGGAGTGCCTTTCCGAGTTATGGTTAGTTCATCAGAATAGCATTTACCTAACCAAAGTGATTCAGGCAGTAGTATCTTCAAAACTGGACTACTGCAATGAACTATGTATGGGGCTACCCTTGAAGTTGGCCTGGAATTTAGAGCTAGGAAAAACTGCTGAATAGGGCAACATAACTGTTCTAAGCTCAATGTATTACATGCCAGTTTGCTGCCAAACTAAGTTCAAAGTACTGATAATGAAACATAAAACCTCCAAGACTTGGATATCACATGGAACATCATACGTACATGTTCATCTACCAAGATCTTGAGGTACTGCAGCTGCCAATGATTTAAAAAGCTCTCTAAAAAAGAACATTAGCCTTTTCTCTACAATTTTTACCATTAGCCCATTATTCTCAAGTTATATTTATCCTGGTTTGATAAAACTCTGTCCATCAGTGTCAATGTGGAATGATGGAGAGGAGGGGCCTGCCAAATTCTTTCTGTGGGGTCTTCAAAGAAGTGTTTTGTTTTTTCCTTGCAAAGAAGGTGCTCCAGGGCAAGTCTGATTAGCAGATGTTTGAGTGAGAAATTTTGGGCTGAGTTATTTGTAACCATAATTTAAAGTTAAAGATAGTTTATGATGAACAGCATTAGAGGCATGCATTTTTAAATCTCAAATCTAACACTGGGCACGTAATATTAAAACAAACAAGCAAAAGAGAGATGCGTGTGAACAATGTAACTGTGCTATTTGGCACAGTGGGGTATTAATTATTTCCATTTTTTAGTGAAACCTCCATACTATTATCTAGCAGTCAACAACTGTTTTCTCCTCAAAATCTACACATTTCTCAACAATCTGGTAACACCTTTTTACAAATGAATGGTGCAGTTATGTTGAAATAGCATACACAGTGCTGTCACCATATCTCACAAATTATGAGACAAAACATGTTAAAAACCAAGGACAGTAACCCAATTGATTTAGGAGTTGGATCAGTACTCTTATAAAAAGAGATTACGATGTCTGAGCTTTTTCATTAATATGCAAAAGGCAAAGAACCAGATAAGACATGTCCCTCCAATTACAACATAAATTGGGAGCATCTAATGAATCTGCAGAAAAATCAAAGAAATACGGACAGCTACCAATTTAGATACCTTTGAATGGCCATTCATGGAAATGTGGGTAAAGTTCACACTCTGTGGCAAACCATAGTTTGTTGAATAAGCTAAAGTGGCTGAATTCACCCAATATGTATGAGTACCTGTGGAAATCAAAGGTGGTGAATGATGGCACAGGTATGATGGTGTCATCATGCACATGATATGACTGAGTCGTCATAACTGCACTATTTGTGTGATGACTTCATCACACATCTATCTTTTTGATATTATCATAGGTTTTATGCATCTTGCTGACACTATTAAACTATGAACCATAGTTTAAAAATCCCAATGACTACTCATTATAATCCATGAATCCAGTCAATGTCCAGCTACTAACTTATGACCTTCCCAAGTGTCTGTAAAACTAATGTTTAATGAAAAAATGCCTCCTGATTCTTAGATTGATACTGAACATTGCTGTCAGACAGAGAGACTGTTACGTCTAGCTTAAATTTCATGCATAAATCTTGGCCAAGCTAAGAGGGGGAGAAAAAAAAACTATATTACAGTTTAGAACAAACTGTGAGCCAGATCAATATTTAGTTATGTCATCTGAGGAAGAAACATTCTTTGTGTAATGATGGCATCACACAAATTATATCAGTGATGCCATTTAAGAGACATCCATTCATTTTTGAAGTCTAATTGGCGATAAATGAATATTATAAAATCCTTGGCCCAATCAGTTCATTAAACAAGTTTTTACTGTACTGCATTATAATCTGCCTTGACATTCTTAAGTTTTCTCTGCAAAGGACGGGTTTTTTTTTTGGTTGTTGTTTCACTTCATTCACAGGGTGCTTTCAAATTTCTTGATGGTGCTTTTGAACCAATTTTATTTTGGAGGTGGTGAAGGGTGCTACTGCTGATGCTGAAGTTCTACTTTGAAGTCTCTCTGATTTGACTGCCCAAACTTCCTAGTCTCAAAAGGCTCAGGAGGAAGAGTTTCCTTGTGATGTTGAAGCCAAGAATGCTGCAGAAATTATTGTACAATGAAAGATATTTATTTACAGACATCTTGACCATGTTAGTAAATGCAAGAACTCAATACTCCACTCATCAGAATTTCACTGAAATTCTCTCCTTTAAAAGTAATTTTGAAAGCAAATTTGCTTTCCCCTAACTAAATTATGGGGGAGGGGGGGAGACTAGGAAGAAATCTGCATAACACTTTAAAAAAAATCATTGCATGGCCCTGACCATGGATTAGAATACAACTGAAAAGATTTATTCACAGCAATACCATCACGTAATTGCTCAGGTCTTTTTGAAGCTCTTCATTCTTCTTTGATGGATGTCTGTACCCAACACTTATCTGACACCAATTAGCAGTAACACACTAACTGATTGTTCATCTCAGCATAGCATGTATGTGAAATTCATGAAACACATAGTAATGGTTCTTATGGCCAGCTCATTAAAATAAGAGGCCTTCTTTTAAAATTACAGCTGAATTCATTGTACGCTGCAATTTGGTGAAGTCAACTGCAGTATGATTATTACTCCAAACAGCACATTAAATAAAGCCTGGAGAAGATATATCCTATATGTGAGTAGCTCCAAAAGGCTTTTTGAAATACTTGTATATTGTGTTTTATGTTGACTCCAGATGCTCCCTTTGTTGCCTTAGATATTAATGTCTGATGCTTATTAACAGTCTCTTCATAAACATTCCCAGTTGCCTGTGAGATGTAATTTAACAACAGATTTTTGTAACAACAGATTTCTCTAAACCCCCTCTGAAAACTGAAACCCACAAAAAGATCAAAAATAAGTTCTTATAGAAGAGAGGAGACTATTAATTTTAAGCACATCTTACTTTCTTATAAATGCAAGAAAAAATAAGGAAATTTTGTTATGGTTTCATGTCATGAGCAAAGTCATCCTATGGAACAAACATGGTTTGCAAATTACAGCAGAGGTATCTGCACAATCACACCGACCCAAACTCATGGGCAGAATACAAATATGATTTACAACACAAGTGAGTGTGTGTGTGAGAGAGAGAGAATGGCATATACTACATATTAATAACAATGATTATGAAAACAGAAATACCAAAACTGGAAAATAAATATTTTAGCCTTCATGTTTTTCAATTGCTCTACTGTAAACAGCAAGTGTTTTTTTCAATCAGAAGAGCCAAAAAAGGCAGAAATCAAAGCATTTTTCTTTAAAAAGGGGTGTGTGGATTAAACCATTCCAGGAATTCTGTAAAAATTAGCATGAATGATAAAAATGTTTTCAATAGGCAAGATAAATAAATATTCAGCAGTGGATTTCACTGAATTTGATGGAACTTATGGAAAAATGGTTACAGGTTTAGTAGATCATACAGACAACATTTGTAGGAACAGTTTTTACAAATTCAAGCAGTTTGTTTCTGCTATTCAGGATTTACACTTTAAGTATAATGAACATAGCTTTCAAATATGTCACTAAAACTGTATCCAAAATCCAACATTGCAATCTGAAAATTTAATATATATTTTTCTTCATTGAACTGGTTATTATATATGCTTCTAATATTTTATAAGTCACTCAACAACTCTCTCTTTTGGAGGAATAAAGCAGGATTTTTAAAAAAAAGTTTCAATTCTACAATAGAATTTAATTAGAAACATTAGACAAATTACTACCTTTAACTTTCTGGGTTTTTTTAATGCACACATTTGATTTTAATGAATAAAACAAGTAACATTTAAAAAATAATTTAACATACATATGTCTATCTGTGTGTGGGCCCTTACTTGCTCTCAGTCTCTTCCTCTCACTTCAGCATTATATTTAAAGTTATGCCTGGTCAGATATTCTGGATTGTGAGGCCTTGATCTGAATTCATCAAGGCCTCACAATCCAGAATATTTGACCAGCAAAACTTTAAATACAATACTGAATATTACATTTAATATTATCCTTAACCCGTATCACTTTATACCTCTGTATGTACAGTGGAAGAGAAAATCAGATGTGCAGAAACAAGTCAAAAGCTGGATGGGAAATATTTTGGATATGATCCAAGAAAGCAGGAGAGGGCATGGTTATAAACAAAGCTGCAATACTATATCAAGTTTAAAATCAAATTGTCATTTAGTTTACAAAGGTAAAACCCATTTTTCCAATTAAAAAAAATTCAAAGTACAAAACAAATGCTAATAATTTAAGCATACTCTTTATAATGATAAACAAGTAATTAAAAGCATTAAGGCCCCTAATTTTCATGATAACTGGAAAGACTAACATGTTCATGGCCCTAGCTTATTAATCTAACACGCCTCAGTGGATCCAAAACCTGGCTCTGATGAACCAGTGAAGGAAAGGAGAACTTTAAATTTGGAATCTCCACCTCAAAACTCTGCTACCAGTTGAAGATACCTAATAATCAAAGAGACTTAATATGTAATTGCCAAACTGAGGGGACAAAAATCAAAGGGCATTTAAAAGAAACAAGAAAGTCATTAAAGAACTTTCCAAGTCTCATAAAATAAATCTAGCACTTGAAATATTGCCTGGCAACAATAAAGCATGTTCTGTACTACTTAGCTAGTTCTCTCAGATGTTGGACAAAGTGAATTTTCTCAGTTACCTTTAGCAACTGTCTTCTGTATATCAATCTACCATGAAGATAATGCATAAAAGAATGGCAAAAATCTGTTGGTTTCAAGAATAGGTGCAAGCTGGTTTATTAGACAAAAATGACAAGATGACCTAAACTCAAATTCCCTTGAAATTATAGGTACATAATTTACCTAATACCTAACATGATATTCCAAGGCTGCATGTGGCCTCCAAAACTTTGGCCCCCAGAGACCTCCATAAATTAACAAATTATACTTTTTAAATATGACAGAAGGAGAAATGTATTAAAGATGTGATTGGAGATGGAAGGAGAAAGAAAGCTGATGTTACTGACATATGGGTGACACTCTTTTCCAACTCTTCAGGCAAACTGTCTATGTGGTTTCATATAAATGTCACAAAACACAGAAAAGAGAAAAATCCTTACAGAACTTTAAGAAGACTCTCCTTGCACCAGCTTTAGGCATGCCACCAGAAGAGAATGCAAAACTATTGCAAAATAGTGCCACTATTCAGAATGTGTCCAAAAAAATAATAGAATTGCCAGAAATAAATTATGTCTGGTAATGATTTCAGTATGGCTATTACCACTTTTTCCATTTTTTAAAAAAAGTCATACATCTTTTAATATTCAAGTTCATCAGCCACCTAAACTCTTAAAATCTTTGGGAATCCTTCCTGTTCTGTGGTCTGCAGATCATCACTTAGCAGCAATATGAAAATGAACTTTTTCTCAGATAATATCTGACCTCTGGAATGACTTTCTCTACATGATACAATATGCCAGGTCTCAAGCTGATGTGTTTTAGGTATTTTTAAAAATATATAATTTATTGCCTTTTTCCAGCTATCAATGCCAAACCAGAGCGACATAATTTTTATTCTATTCTTATTGCATGTTAGCAGAGTTGTTTAAAACTAAGAAGAAAACTGTAAACAAAGTGTTTTATTTTCTGAACAAAGCAATGCAGTACCAATAAAAGTGAATATATGTAGCTCAAGGTTCAACTGTGAAGTCCTTGTTTTCTTGTTTTCTGAGCTTGTTTTCTTGCAGACGTTTCACTACCTGTCTAGGTACTGCACTGAAGATGTTACCTAGATGGGTAACGAAACGTCTGCAAGAAAACTAGCAAGCCCAGAGAACTCCAAGGACTCCATAATGCAATGCAGACTTGTAACTCTAGAGAAAAATATAGCATGTCTAGATTCAAAATTCTTCTTCTTTTTAATCTAGATGAGCACATTAGACATAATTTTCACCTAGAGATTGGTGGTGACAAAAGACAAAGGCTGGTACACAGATTAATCTGCCTGGTTTAAATCTTACTCATTCACAGAGCTGGAACCTGTATAAAAATGTAAAGCAGTGCAAAGTTTAATAATCATAATCATAACAATGGTTACAATGATGATGAATTTCTCAAGGGCATCCATCCTTAAACTCATTAAAAAAATCTTTGTGGAGGCTGAATAAAACTATCACTTCTTGACTTTACTTGAGGAAGTGTCAAACAAATTCTGAGAAGCCACTGCCATTTCAAACAACCACCACCACCGTTCTTCTCCACTCATTCAAAACTCCTTTTTTTTTCATTTTGTCATTGGCTGGGGAATCTGCAGTCAACTTATTGATGGTAATCCCCCCTCTTCCACACCCCCTTTCAATTATTCCTAACAAGTCACAGCATGAAAATGGCAGAAGGATGAAAAACTGAGTAAGATCTTGAAATGCTCGTACATAAAATCTGTTAATAAGGCCAAGCAGAGAAGGGGGAGAGGGGAGAGAGAGGGGAAAAAAAAAAGAAAGAAAATCACAGCCCTATGTTCCAAATGAATGGCCGCAAGAAATCTCTCATCCTGAAGGACAAAGATAATACCGTGCTGTTGTCAATATAGAAATGCTGAAAACTGACACTGTCATTCTGCTAGAATAGCCTTACAAGCAAGAGGAGTGAGTGTGTGTGTGTGCACGCTGCCCAATTCCAGCCTTATGTCCATAGACCATTCACTCCATCCTGACCTAACATGACTAGCTATAAAACCACTCTTTGTGACAAAAATGTCATTATGGCGCAGGAAACTACAGATGTCTAATTATTTTTTTCAAAAATTATTTTTCAGAAATTGTTTATTAAGCATTTGCTTTTAGTTGTTATGAACAGTACCTTTTCTCAGGTAAAGACAGGCAGATCACATTGAGTCTGATTTCTCCTCTCTTTCGGGCCCATTGCTAGAGTTTCTGGTACGCCCTATAAATTTTTTTTCCAACTTGGTGTCCTTCAGAGGATGGCTGACAATTCTGTAAGTTGAGGAATCAAAGAACCAGTGGCTTTGCCAAGACATCTTCTGTAGCTGAATCGAATCCCAACACTGAGATCTGCCCACCAAACCATGAGAGCAAAGAACAGAGTAATCAGCCAAAGAGCTGAAGAATCCAGTGTCAGAATGCAAGAGAAGATTCGCCCAGAATAAAAGGTGGTCTCACAAGTTGTTTCTTGCTGCTGAGTAGATGTGTCATTTGACTAGACTTTAACTGGAAAACTGCTACATATCAATGGGATCTTTAACAAGGAGGCAAAAAGCTTTCCCCCTGAAATCTCTGGGTCAGCCTAGCCCAGTGTTTCTCAACCTTAGCAACTTTAAGATATCTGGACTTCAACTCCCAGAATTCCCCAGCCAGCCTTGCTGGCTGGGGAATTCTGGGAGTTGAAGTCCAGATATCTTAAAGTTGCTAAGGTTGAGAAACACTGGCCTAGCCAAACCACTATTCATTGCTTATTTTGTAACTCTACTACTTGGCTTGGTTTCCCTTGTGCTGTCCTGTCCCTGTTTGGATTGCTGGATTTTATCCTTCTATTAAAGGATTTTTTAAAATGAATTTCTGGCTTCTCTAGCAATTTCCTCTGGACTGATTGTCACCATTCCTTTTGTGTCTTGACCCCATGACTCCTCATCATGGAAACTTGACTTGAACTTTGTGCTCACCTCATATTAGTAGTAGTATTGTTAAGGCTGGCAGATATAAGGATTAAGGTAAACCACTTTCTCTGTACTTTTCAAACCACCTCTCTGTACCTACTCTATTCCATTTTCCTCAATATTTTTAAAAAATATTGCTTTGAAAACCTGCACTTAAACCGACTTTTTCCCTTGACCCAAAGATGTATTTTTATGCACATTTTCTACCAAAATACCCATTTTGTTATTTACAACTGTACTATCTCAAGAGCTCTGTGCAAATTTTGGAGAAGTGAAAAATCCAAACCACCACTGTGTTCTAATTTGTGCAGCAGCCTAGCAATGTAAATTGGTGGAGTTCTCTAAAAAACTGTAGACCACACAAAGGTTTCCAGAATCCTATTGCTAAAGTTGCTAGACTAGACTAACATAGTATTCTCCTCCTCTCCTCTTATTTCCCCCTCAGTGATCAGATATAATCTGGACTGGCTAGAACAGTTTTCTCCAAACTGTGGACCTTCAGATATGTGTGGGTATCTAGTAAAGGACTGTAGACCCAGAATATGGAGGTCACTTGTTTGGAGAAAACTGTGTGTGAAAATGGAGCAGGAGGCAAAACCCTAGAGTCTGACCATGTGTTGTTCTGCCCTGTGGCTGAGAAAAGCACCAGATCTGGGGATTAGTCCAATCATCTACAGTCCAATACAATAATCTTATTCTAAGATTATCTCAAACTTTAACCTGATCTTTAAGATACCATTTCAGGAAAAGAAAAGAAAAGAAAAGAAAAGAAAAGAAAAGAAAAGAAAAGAAAAGAAAAGAAAAGAAAAGAAAAGAAAAGAAAAGGGACCAGGACAAGACTAGTGAATGCAAAAAAAATAAAATAATTACCAGACATTAACTCAAATCCACTCCTGTTTCTTCCATAAGGCAGAGATCATTACATGGCAGGTGTCTGAAGTATGTTTAAGAACCACCTCGTTCTAGAATACCACAAGGAAAACTTCATAAGAGGTGTAACTTGCACACATTTAAGCAAATACCCAGCTATTTAGCTGCAATTAAAACAGAAGCTTCCACTATGTGCATAAAAATAAAGATAGTTGATAACAAGATACATTTATCAGCAATAAAATGGGAAAAATAGGAATTCTTTCCATTTCCAAGTACAAAGATCATAGTAAGGAAATATTCTCATCCTCTACTAGTAAAATATATTGACTACTGGAAAAATACAGCCAATTTAGATATTTGGGCTTTATTTGATGGAAATCATAATTAGTAGATCAAGGAGGATTCTCATTGTACAGCAGTGGAACTGGGCAATGTGCTACTCGTTTAAAGTCAAAAGACAAGCTCAACCCTGTGCCTTCTCTTGGCCTGCTACCCGCTTGCTTGTAATCTGCACACCCAGGGTTATCTTCCTTGGGGAATTTTTAACCTGGAAGACTGCCTAGTATAAGGCTGTTCATTTTGAGTCCATCATGCCCAACCATATACCCAAATGCCTAAGAGTAGAGGTAACAGCCTCTTATATTAGCATTTTTATTATTTACTTTGAACCAAAGTTGTGATGGCTCCTGTTATTGACCTAATCTGCTATAAATAGCAATCTTAAATTTCCATTGAACACTACAGTCTTGTTTGATTTTTAATAAGTATTCTTTAGTTTGCATTCATAGCTGAATTCACACCTCACCAAACACTTATTTGCTTGCTTTCGATTTGGTGTATTCTGTGGACTAGCTTCTATGGATTGCAACCATGGTTTATGATTTAACAGACTGCATTAACCCAATTAACTGTGGTTCATTCCATAAACCATGGTTTAGCAATCTAAGGCCTACAGCAATGCATAAATCAGGTTGGTGGTGTAAATATTTTGTAACCATATACATAGCTTTATTACAGATGCTGTGGTACATATGCTAAGTCCTTGTGTGCAACAGTCATATTCTAAAGTCACACAATCACTTCTTTCACATGCTGAGAGCATCTAATGCCTCACAGATGAAGAGAGAATGGGCCACATGGAGTTGAGGAAACAGATTTATTACTTTGAAAATTCTGAATGGACATTATTGCCTACCAGAGCTTATCCTTATTTTCCCTCACAACCTCACCAAGTAAGCTAATTTTCAGTTTGTACACTTTGAGAAAGGATAGACAGATGGGTTCCGTTGAAACATTTCTTGCCATCTGCTGATAAACTGAAAGTGGAATGCCGATTAAGAAAAAAACAGGCAGCAAACATGGGAGGAGGGAGGTTTCCTTCCTTTCAGTCTGAGATGTCATAAAATCCCTTTGTGTCAGTTCTCAGTGATTGCATTAAGAGCCATGTTTCTAATCTAACACCTATCATTTTTCAGGTTGCAAAACTATGTATTCTATAACCAGTTGCAACTAATGTAAGCTAAAATACAACATGCCACACTGTTTATAAAACGTTTAAAGTTTAGATGCTGCAAAGAAGAAAAACTACCTACAATCATTGTAATCTTGGTTTAACATCTGTCGGATGAGCTGGGGGCCAGTCCTTACTTGCTACACCAGAACTGTGAAAATTTCATTTTGGGAAGTAAATATAAATTAACTTACAACTGGGATTCTCACTGAGTGTGAGTTATGTATGTGAATTATATTTATGACAAAGCACAGAAGAAGAGCAGATTGTTTTATTGGGCATTCAAATTCAGCTTTCTGAGAAATCTGAGTTTTTATTTTAAAACAGAAGGAAAATAAAGTCTTCTTCTATATATGTATCAGGTGCAACATTTCTACAACTCTTAGTATTGTTATGCAAATTTTGCTGAATTAAAGACCACTCTGGACTGGGGATTAGGATTTTGAAGAGAAGTAGGTCACCAAAAAGTAGGTGTTATGTGTGGGGTGTGTGTGTGTTATGTGAGATTAGTGCTTCTCTTCCATAGCTCCTTGGGCTGCTGAGTGCTGAAGGCAAGAACAGCCAGGGGTGGCTATGACCTAAAGGGATGTGTGAAGTGTAAACCCAAACAACCATGTGTAAGAGTCCATACATGATAAGAGTAGCAAAAGATAGTTTTTTCTCCACTCTTAGTGGATCCACACATAGCTATCTGGGAGCTCTTTTTCAGCTACTATTCCTTCGCTGTTCCTTGTTGTGGAGGGATACAGCCAACATCAGAATATTCTAGCCATCTAGTGAACAAAGTGGCTTGTATCTTGGTTGGTCTGGTCAAAGTGATAGATCCACAGCCTTGCTTGACTAGCCAGAAGATTTTAATCCTGTGACTCTTGAGGAAGTGGGCAGGATCCTTGGGACTGTTAATCTAGTTTTTGTTTATTTACTCAATTTGTATTGCCACCCATCTTGCAAATGTGAGTCTGGGTGGCTAACAACACAATACCACCCTGCCACCCCACACCCATAACAGTGAGAGCATGAAAGGCTATAGTGATTGCCAAGAACAAACTCAATGAACACCAAACAGTGACAGTAACATCTCATGGGCCATCAATTTCCCAAGCTCTATGCCCTGGAGCACATCCAGGTCTTCAGTGCTTTTGGAAAATCCAGCAGGGTCAAAGCCAATCTAATCTCAGGAGGTATGATGTTCCAGAGGACCAGCAGTACAAGTTTATTAGAGACTTGTCTCTTACTGCCTGGTGTATGGTCCCTCCTTAAAAGGCCATTACTGGATCAAACCATCCTGGACAATTTTTGTTCAGTTCCAACCTCTCCTTTTTTAGGAAAGTAGTTGTCTTGGAGTTAGAGAGGGCCCTGAAAGAAACATATTGTTTGGACCCTTTTCAGTTTATGTTCAGGCCAAGACATAGTACTGCGACAGCACTGATTCAGCTTCTTGATGACCTATGGCAGAACTGGTATAGGAGTGGTATAACCATTCTGGCTGCTCTTTATCTCTTAGAGACTTTTGATACTATTGTTCACAGTATCCTTCTGGATCAGCTGCAGAGACTGAGGACAGGAGGCCCAGGGTTATGGTGACTCTTTTCTCTGCAGCAGATTCCAGTTGGTGTTGGTGGAGAGTGAGAGGACGAGTCTGAAGCTCCTGATTTATGGCATGCTATAGGGATCAACTCTCTCATCCCCCTTGTTTAATATCGACAAGAGGCTTCTGGGAGAGGTCATCCATTCATTCATTCAGGTATCATCAAGTATCACAATGATACTCAATTGTACATCTTGATCCTAGGCTGATCCAGCAATGTTGTCAAGGTCTTATCCCAGTGCCTGGAGGCTGTCAAGGTCTGAAAGGGGAAGAACAGGTTCAAGCTCAACTCTAGCAGGACCAAGCAGCTGTGGGTTTTGGGATCCTTCAGTTCCAAGGATTTCTATCTCTGAATAGGATTGTACTGCCCCACTCAGGACTGATGTACAATCTGGGGTCTTGGACTCTCAACTCCTGCTCAGCTCAGTGGCCAGGAAGGTGTTTGTGCTGATTCAGAATGTGTGTTAGTTGTGCCTGGACTGAGAAGTTCTATGACTTGGTTACCTCATGGGTGGACTACTCCAATGCATTCTACATGGGCTGCCCTTGAAGACCATCCAGAAGCTACAATACAATGCAGCATCTTAAGCAGTGATGGACAAGCCTCATTATGCCCATGTAACATCTCTGCTCAGTTACCTGCACTGGTTACAAGGAAGGTTCTGGGTGCAATTCAAGGTGCTGGTTATTACCTTTAAAGCCTTATGTTACACTGAGTCATGTGAGTGCCTGTCTCCCGTATCACCTGCCCAATTCATATGATCCAACCAAGTTGGCCTGCTTGGGTCTTGTTGATTGAGCAATGTCATCCAGCAGGACCCAGAAAACAAGCCTTCCCTTTTGCTGCATCTGTCCTCTGGAGCATCCCCCTGGAGATTTGTACATCTCCCAACCTTTACACAAGTCCTAAAAACTGGCCTTGTGTTAATGGGCAGCTGGGCCTCTTTTAGTTGGGGGATGGTGTAAGCGTTTTGTAGATTTGCTCTCTCTGGGTGTGAAAGAATGTAAACCTGGCTTTGGGGATGGAGAAGGAATGAGCAAATTGTTAAGGGGGACTTTTAGAAAAGAAAGCTTCATTTTGAGAAAGAGGAAAGATGAGAAGGATACTCAGAAGAACACTGCCTTGATTTTGTTTGGTATAAAATGGGAGAGAAATAAACTCTGACAGTCTTTCAGGATTCTGTTATTCTACCTTAAAATAATTATTCCTGGAATCCCCACCATGCCTGTTTCTTAACGTTGCCTACCTTGAAGGTCAGTTTTTTGTATGATATTGTCTTCTATCTGTTTTTAATTCTGAAGCCACCCAGAGTCAGGCAGCCTAGAAATCTGATGAATGAATAAATAATCCATGGTCTCATTATTAAAATATTAATAAAGTATTAATCTCAACATGGCAGACACTGACAATTTCAAGGAAGTTACAGCCTGATACAGTAAATAAACTATGAGACTGAAAAACACAAGCATAATCCTTTACTTTCTGAAAAATGTAATCCTTAGTTTATTTATCAATTCTAGAATAATAAATAGGAAATTCCTGTCACATGATTTTGGCTTTTTTCAAACATCGGCGTCAACTACCACTGAAGTTATAAAGACCAAAATAAGCTGGCATTACTATAAGACAAACACATAAACAGATGCTAAACATGTGTTTTGGTTAAGGTATTTTTCGGTATGCGGTGGAGCAAGAGAGACAGAAATAGAGAGTAACCAAACAAAAAGAATAAAAATAAAAAGAAATCTATTATGTTTATAAATAAATAGAAATAAAAAAGTTACCACTAAATTTGATGACTTCCATGAGCTCAAGAAATCTCTGTCCAACAACATCCTATTAGAGTGCTTTAAAAACAGAAGAAAATTTAAAAGTACCATCAATCCATATTGAAATCAGAAGCATTTTGGGTGGGAGGGATATTTTTTCCTCCCCCATTACACAATTGCAGAAACCTATCAGCTATTGTTGCCTACCACCTATTATCTGCTTTCTCTATGTGGAACTGAATGCACAAAAGGGATTCAAACAATGCATCTCAAGACAAGATCTGACCGCATGAAGAAACAATTATCTGATCTTTACAAGGACAGGATGTTGCATGTCCCATTGTGGTCTCTGGGAGAGAACAGAATATGGATCTACTGATTGTTCCTTAATTTTTTTGCAGTGAATCAGCAAGTCTAGTTTCCTGTAGTAACTAAAAAGCACTGTTGTGCTTTTGTACCTAGGCTTCTCCTTTGAATGGTCTTTTAATGGCTTAAGGAGTGTTATAAGTAAGCTGATCATCTTCTTTACATCCTCCTTGACCTTCACACATCTATTTTGCAACTAGATCAGGTTCACAGTAGGTCTTGTGAGAGCAAATATTAGCCAGTCCTGGCCTTTTCAGCCTGACAAATGCAGACTATGGTGGCTTACCAAGCAGTCTCAATATCCAGCTCAAACCTTTTTAGTTGAAGCTCCAGAATCTCTGATACAGGTTCCCAAATGCATGCATGCAAGAATGCAGGTACAGCATACTAAGTATGAATTATTCTTCCACTATTATTCCCTGGCGTAGCAGCAACACAGAATCACGAAATTAGAAGTGATCATTAAACTACTGAGACCAATATCCAATATCCAGTATATCCTTTATACTGAAGCTTTTTTTATGAATGGCAGCCTGGTCTCCGGACATATCCAGCAAAAGCGAGTCTGCTACTATCCTGGGAAGGTGATTCCATGATCAACCTGGTCTTATCATTGCTACTTCCTGTGATTTTGAAATGATACTTCTGATGCTTTGTTTGCAGCCTTGGCGTGCTTCTCTCTCAGCTTGTGGTCAACTACACTAAAACCTTTTCACTTATACTGTTAGTGAGCCAGATATTCACGTCATCTACTTTTGCATTTGTTTCTATGGTAATTATTTAAAGGGGGGGATAGAAAGAAAACCTATGTCTGCCTATCTTGCATCCAGCTAACACTACACACACATCTGAAAGTTGCTTTGCATAGTCATTTTGGAGACTTTCTCTACCCTCAGCCATTTAGGACAGGCCAAACTGATTAAGGGATGATGAAATTTATAGTCCTCTAGGGCATCAAAGGATTTCAAAAGAAATCAGTCCAGATTTAAAACTTCTGTGAAGTCTAATATAATTTTCCATCATGGAAAAATCAGTAGGCTTGGAACATGCTCTTTCACTTTGAAAATTATTACCATCAAGTCAATAAAACATCTGACTAACATCCCCGATCAGGGCCTGATGAAGGGGGTGGGGTGAGAGTTTTGTTTTTGCATTTTAATGAAAAAACACTGGCTTTAACATTCAGGCTCTTTGCAACTAATAAACACAGTAGTACAAAAATCAGGACAAACACAACAGGACCAAGTTGATTACTAGCACAAGACGCCTCAGGCATTTTATTCAATATTTGAAATTAATCTAAATACCAGATGTACAGTGCAGAGAGTGGAAGGTCTTCTTGTTTTTGTTTTAGGGGCTCAAGGAAAATAATTTAAAACTGTAGGGAAGAATGCTTATGGCCCAATCTGAAACTGAAATTTATGCTGGTTTAAATCTCAGTAATTCAGTCCAGTATAAATGGGAGGTCTTTGTCAAATAGATCACTGGGGCTGTTACTAGGTATGTACAATTTCAACTTGCAGGAACCACTGGCTATAGCTTATGGGAGTTGGTTGAGTATGAACTCCCATATGGAAAGGTCCAAGAAATCAGATGAGATGAGTTTTTAGTATGAATTCCCAGCTACTACAATCCAATCACAGCAATGATCTCCAAATTCCTAACCGTGTTCCAGAAAACATTAAAGATGGAGGTTTCCAGAGGGCATTTAATGAGTCATTACTGCCACTGTTTTATTTGAATTTGAATTTATTGATGTTGTCACTCTTGTTGAATCATATTGGGGATTGATGGCTCAGTTGGAATTATGCAATATGAATTCTACTGGGAATTAATACCTCAGAGCTGGAATTGTTTATTTTTAATGTAATCTGACTTTTACCATGGATGTTTAATTTTGTTATGTTTTTCTTATTGGTGGGTTATAAATGTGCTTAATAAATAAATCAATACAAACAGTGCCTCTAGCATTATCATAATACCACACTTAGCATTTTACAGTTTTTTAAAGCAGTAAATTCAAAATTCAGAGAAAACAAATCTAAACACATATATATCGTGCAAATGCCAGGTTGATTAAGTGAACCAGACACCAGACATTTTAAAGTGTTTACAGCATTAAACACAACACCTTCTTGAAGGGGTCTAAACATACATACATATGTACATACATATATATTCATTCCTCTCCCCTGGAATAATGTGCTAAGTGAGAACTGCAAAGAAATCTGTCTTACTGTGCTCAGTTGCTCCCATTTGGAGCAGCAAAACCTAACCAGAAAATTGTGTGGAGTCCAAACCCAAAATATGACTCGTAAACAAGCCTGAGTGAATTAAAGGTAGGAAATTAATCTAAGAAACAAAGTTTGGCTTCATCCTCTGGTTTGTTAAAGAAAAAGGCTTGGATCCCAGATCCTGATGCAGTGCTAAGGCTCTCTATTTTAATAAATAACTTTAGCATTACAACCTACACAAGCATGCTTCTTATTACTAATGAGTCCAAATTATCAGCATGACTTACTTAGGATTCTGTAATAAAGTGGCCAAATTTCTATGAAGTTTTAAGATACTCTGTGATGAATGAACGACAGGTCTGAACAGCTTAAAGGAAGTCTTAAGTTTGGAGTCATGCACAACATTCATTGAGTGAGAAGTTTTCAGCAAAATACTGTCTAGCGTAACATCATGGAGTTGTTGGGAGGAAAAAATAGTCTTCATTTACGCTGCTTTTAAGACTTGCCAAGACATGCCAAGTCAACGGATGCTAAGGAAGGGTTGCAGTAGTGCAATAATCTACCTTGAATTTCTCAAATGTTTTCTTCCTTTGAGAAATATCTTCCATCTTTCAACCTTATTCTCTTTTGGATTTCTCTTGGTGGTGTGGTCGAGCTTATTCTGGAGCTGGCACAGGGAGCCATTACAGGTGTTGTTTTCTGCTATGCATCTTTCTACTCCTCTGAAGCCCCACCCCCACCCCAGTGGCCCACATTTTCCAATCTGAAAAAGTTCAATGGGAAGAGTTGTCTCAGTGGCTTATTTTTGGATTTTGAAACCCAGGGAAGCAGGGTATTTACAGGGGGAAGAGGAATGGTGACAGGGGTATCATGAGGTCATGGCACTAATGAGATACATTATGTACTTGTGACATCGTGACTCAAGAACTAAGTTGCGTCCTTTGTGTCATGATGCATTCTTGTCATTTTAATGTCATCCTAGATTGCTACAGATGCTGCTTGCCAGGGCGGTTACAGGTTGCCTGAGAGAAGATTGTACGAAGACCAACAGGATAGTAACACGCATACTCCTTGGCCAACTCATAATAAAATAAATACAAGAACTCCTCACTCCATCCACGAGAATTTCATCGAAAGTTTATTTGCCTTTGAAACAAATTTTGTCCAGGACCATTTTTCTGCAAGACACTAAA
Organism: Python bivittatus; assembly: GCF_059951505.1. Taxonomy (NCBI): domain Eukaryota; kingdom Metazoa; phylum Chordata; class Lepidosauria; order Squamata; family Pythonidae; genus Python; species Python bivittatus. The sequence goes on along the minus strand of NW_028277086.1, from coordinate 15,559,247 downwards.
TTACAGTTTATAGTCTCTCTCACTTTCTGTCCCTCTTTTCATTTTTTTCTCTCCTTCAATCTCATACACATCTTCTTCTTTTCAGCTACACTGTCCACACTGAAAATTGCCTTGTATATATTTATATTTCAAATTTAGTCACCGTCCATCTCACTCAGATTCTTAATTGAAATCTAAGCACATGTTTGGGGAAAAGAGGTTTTTTTAAAAAAGAGGTTCATAAGTCAGTAGTTGAGAGCATGCTTTACAGGTGGAAGGATTCAATCCCGCTCTACCTTTAATTGGAGAATGGTAGTGGTGGGACTGAAATTCTGTTGAGGTTCATCTGGTGACGGGTAACAATATTGAGCTCCATAGACCAATGGTCTGCTTTGGTGGAAGGCAGCTTCCTAAATGAATGTCCCAATATACATATTTTAATGATAGTGTCTGCAGGCAAAACAAGATCCACATCCACAAAAATACACAAACAGCATATTGCAGAAGGCAAAGCTTCCTTCCTCTTCCTTTTGTCCCACCCAGCTGCATTTTAAGGGCCTTGCATGATTCACAACATGAAAGGCAACTGCTAGTACGTATGCATAGGAAATAAATATATAGATATAGATATAGATGATATAGATATATTAAGTGTCTTATACAGCTGTAATAGTTATATATTAAGCCACACTTTGACTTCTGTGTTGTTTTCCTTTATAGCGTCTGCCTTAAAGCCTTTTAGTCAAGTGGAAATGGGAGAGGTGATAACTTTGAGGGGTACAAGCTGCCACACGGAAGTTTTTCTAGAATTGTTGCTCCTGTTATTGTTAAGTTTGAAAGAATCAATTTCAAAGCAAGTCCAAAGATGCTTCACAACGTAGCTTCAGAAACATCCAGAGATTGTTCAACTAATTAAAACAAAACTAATCAAGGGTTCAGAGTGTCTTAATGCCTGACACATTTTTTATGGTATAAATCTTCATTAAAGAGAGTCCACTTCTTCCTGATAAAATTTATTAAAGAAATTTAAAGGGGCAAGGAGAGAAACATTACATTAGAAAACCGTTTGGCTGGGTTCATGCATCACATCAAATCCTAAACTTGAGAACAAACCACATTGGCTTTATTCACATCACACGCAAATTTGGAACAAATGAACCATGTTCATCAAATACATTAAATACAATTTCAAAAATGAATGTGATGCCTGATTCTGGCTTGACAAATACAGACAATTGCTGGGCTGAATCACCAACTAACAACCTTATTTTACCTTAGCAGAGCATGTTATGTGAATCCAGAAGCTCCACATGTCCCTTCAAAAACCTATAGATTCAAAATTTCAAATTCACAATGAAAAGATGCAACTTTGTTTTTCTTTCTTTCTTTTTTTCATTCCCTAGTCTATGCGGTTGAGTTTCAGTTTCCTCATTCTCTGCAAATATAGCACAAGTGAGTCACACTCAATTTCTCTCTCTCTCTCTCTTTTTTTACTGAAACAGCTGTGATCAGAATCTATTTGTAGGAATAGCAACAGCAAAGATTTGTACCCCACCTAACTAAAATTAGTTTGAAATAACCAGGCTTCCCATTTGAACATATGACTGTTCCAAATTTAAAAAATAAAAAAATGGCATTTGCGTCCAAGATTACAGACTTCCAAAATGATGTTTAACTCAAAACCTACATCCACTAAGTTTGTGTCTCAATCCCATTCATAATGAGTAATTTAAGACATTCTGCCTTTCCTCTAGGAACTTAATAAGGAATACATAGCGCTCCCATCAGTTTTTCCACTTAACAGCTTGCAAGGGAAGGAGGGTGACTGGCCAAAATCATTCTAGTGAACTTCCATGGCTGAGGATGGACTTAAATCTAGATTTTCTTGGTCTTATCCCAGTATCTTAACCACTCCACCACTCAGGAAAATAGGCTGCAAAAATGCTAAAAGGCATATTCTATGATTTAAGAATATAGTTTAAAAACATCTTTATCTAATATGAGACTTGGTGCTAGAACCCAACTTCCATCATCTCTACAACACAGTACTGATTGCTGCTAGTGTTACAGGAATTGTAGTCAACACATCTGAACAAAAATTTATTTGTATCGTCACGAAGTTGTACTTAATTAACTGAAGAGAAAGCAGTAAAATATTCCTAAACCTTAATCCGAAATATCAAACAAGAAATTTCTAAGAATTTGAAACATGTACATAAAGAAGAGGAGCAAAGAGAGTCCAATCAGGTGAGATGAATAAATCAAAAGTTTAGTGACTTAGGCCTTGTTCAGACTTAATGCTAAGCCATAACATGAATAATTAGTTTTGGTTTAGCATGCAGTACAAGTCGACTTATTACAGCGTAGCATCACACACAAACTGGGAAACCTCAGTGGAGGTCAAAGTAGGACTGGAAATCTGCCATAGCAATGTGGCCTAGCACACAAGTATTGGCATATCTACAGACTTGAGTAGATTTCTCCAATCCTTAGGTTTTCTTAGAGTATCAGAGGTTTGTTTCTTTTTCCCCCTTTCCATTTGGCTCTGACATCTCAAATCACGTATTTCTTTTTGAATAAAGGAATCAAATTGAAGTCTCTGTTGAAGTGTTTTGTTTTCAATCCTAGCAACGCTGACGTACTCTATTACTCACAAAAAACAAAACAAAACAAAATTAAGATGGTTCAAATGTCTTTGTTCTGCAAAGCAATTCACCCTTTTTCTCAAGGTTTTTGATGTAATATCCATGCCCTATATTATAGCACCACACCCAAAGAATGATTGTGCTACCTAATTCATTTCCACACATTTCTTCCCAAAACATATTAAATAATGTGAGTCAATATCTAAAGGGCTAGGATGATAATGCATAACCTGCCCATTCTACAAACGTCTTCTTAGAGAGGGTGGTTTAATATTCTAAATATTACTACTCTGTGCAAGTATTACTCTTCAAATAAGTACGTTCTGCCAGTCTTTGATTACTCAGTTGCAAGGAGTGATGTAATACATTCATTTGCATGCAGTTAATTCCAGTTGTTACCGAAGGCAGTTAAGAAACCATTTCTTTCTAAACTTCTTTTAAAATGCTCACATTCGTGCAGTTCAGTACAATTGGTTCTTTTTTAAGTTCAGACATATCAAGCAACACAGCAAATGTTTCCAATCAGTTTCATTAACGCTTCCATTGTTAAGTGTTACTAACCCTTTCAGGATGCAGTTGATATTCAGAAATTAATGTTCCCATATCCCCAAACACTGAACTGTAGAAACAGGTGCTTCTAACAAAGTTGAAAGAGCTGGACAGTGCTTTGACCCAACACAGCATCCGCTTAGTTCCCTCGTTAATTAGAAGACTGACGTGGTAAGGACTAGTTTTGACTACAAGCACTTCCTGAAAGATGCCTAACAGAGTGAAAGGAAATGAGGGAAAAATGAAATGCAGCTAAAGATAAACTATTTCAGATATTCTTCTTTTCAGTGACTACGTCTTTAAAGGTCCCAAGGTCTGACACACACTGCAAAGTCTGCCTGTCTAAAAAAAAAAGGAAAAGCTAAGGCTGGTATATAAAGAATATGTACAACATTAGAGAATGTTTCAAGTCATAAAGCAAGTCGCAATTTATCAGTTTCAAACAAAAGATGTAAGTGCAGTCTTTAACTGCTCTCCAAAATATAAAAATATATACTGTCAGTAGTAACAGCATATAATAAGTAGTTGAAACTAATTGATGTTGGGCAAAAAATATACAGTAATCATACCACCTTTAAGATGCATTTAGATAGATAGATAGATAGATAGATAGATAGATAGATAGATAGATAGATAGATAGACAGACAGACAGACAGACAGACAGACAGACAGACACCCACCGACCGACCGACCGACCGACCGACCGACCTTCCTTATATTTTGGGGCAACAAAACTTTATGACATGTTTACAGGTACTGTTTTATTATCAGTAAGGGTCTCAATGCAGGCAACCATACAGTCCTAATGCATATTTGTTCAGATGTAATCCCTCTGACATGTATTCAGTGGGATTACTCCCAGCTAAATAGGTATTGCCTCCAAACAAAGATATAATCCACTTCTTATATTTATCCTAATGAGTACATGGTGGATACATAGTGTTCCAAGACTGAATCAACTCTTATATCCCACTTTACCAATTTCTAACTTAAATCAACAAACCCTAATGGTACTAGCTTTCTATGTATAGGCTGTTCTCCTTATAAAAGTCAGATACATATATGAAAAAGGAACTAATATAATACATATAGAGAGAGAAGTGAGTTCTTCTTTTATCAGAATTAAAATCAGGTGCAGTGTTTCCTTCAGGGTCAATTAATGAACATCTCTCCATATATAACAGAAGAACAGAATAAATGTTCCTTACCTATTTAATAAGGTTGAAATAGTCAAAATCAAACGTATGTCTCACAAAATGCAATGTTTACCGATAACTGAATCAGAATATGATGCATTAAGTGCATGTTTAATCTGTTCTTGTAGCACCATGCAAAATTACAGCCTGTTTTCTATTCAATTGAAAGCAGCAGTGGTCTTTATCAGTGTCTTAAGATTTCTGATCACGAGTGTGTGTGTGTGTGTGTGTGTGTGTACTGTACACTCCTGTGCTCATACACACGCTTACAGTGTGTATATATTTCCATGCAATTTGTTTAAAAATGCAAACTGCATCCTATGAACCTCACAAGTTATTTTATTCAATCTTTAATGAGATATTTTTTGTTGTTCAGCAGAGAACAAAAGCGCTGGACTGCAGCCATACTTCTTTAAAAAATAACATTACCAAAAAAAAAGTCTAAAGAGAGAAGCACTTGTGGAAATAAAATTGATGCTGAAAGCTGGCACATACATACATACACCCACACACATATCTGTATCAGTTTCCGAGAGAGAGAGAGAGAGAGAGAGAGAGAGAGACAGAGAGAGAGAGAGATGACAGACAGACAGACAGACCTCTGTCTCAGAAGTCTGTCAGATGCCAAACGTGATGCCTGTGGACATTGACCCCTGAACTAAGGACCCTCTAGTTTAGTTTTCACCTTGCAGAATAGATTTAGAAAAATCCCAATTTCTCAACCTCGACCCTTCCTCTCCTATCTGTACTGCTTGCAAGTGTGTGTTTATATTCTTTAAGAACTTAAGGTAAACATTATGTAAAGGCTACATCTAATTAGTGAGGCAACTTTATTTGAAATCAAGCTTAGCAAAAAGTATGTGCTTGCCCAGAAAGAGATCTCAAAACAGTAAACAACATTGTTTTCCTAAGCCTAGGCTAGAACAACCGCCAAATCTGTTCTCCCCCACTCAGTAGAACATTTTTGCATATCAATAGACTCATCCTGTATTAACAGACCTTTAAAAGATAAATCCAAACTTAAGTAAAGAAGGACAGAACTGTTGACACTGCAATGTGCTGAGAGAGATTTTATGCTCCTAAAATGTTCTGCAATCAGTGTGCATGTACTGATATTCTTGGAAAACAGGGACCATTACAAGATTTACTAAAATCAACTCTTTTTATTCATATTTCTGTGAAATTCTGATCTGCAGATATACAGAATTAGTCTCAAGGCAGAAACAACACCTAATTATGGATTTAATTAACTATGGTTCAGCATTAATCATGAATCGAGCAAACCACAATTAAGAACATTTTCAACCCCTTCTACCTTCTGCTTATAAGGTAATAAGAAAGACCTGTTCTTATCCCCTTTGGCCAATTCACCAAAAGTAGGAATTAATTTAGGAAGAGAAACTATTCTCCTTTTGGGATTTAGTATATTTAGCGCAAACCTAAAATTAGTCATTATATCTGGACCATATCCTAATAGATACCAATAGTAATCTGCTTGGTTGTTGATTCTGGTTTAATATGTTGTGAAGCAAGCCAATGTGGTTTATTCAATAAACCATGTTTATACAAACCCCAGTTTAATGCAATCTGTAAACACAGAGCTATGTGTACCTTCAAATATACAAAATAAACCCAACAAAATTTCAAAAACCAATTTTGGATTAAATTCTCTGGGTCTGTAATAACTGGCTTGCTAAAAATTGTTATTTCTCTTTGTTTTTATTTATCATGACAGAAACATTCTCTTAGTAAATTGTAGGTCCAATTCCAATGTTCTCCCACAAAGGGAATTTACATACCAAGATAGGGAAATTTCAGAAAACTTTAGCGGAAACAATCTGGAAAATGAATATAAAAGATGGCACATGTTTAAAGTCTAACACCTAAGATGTGTAATAAATGCAGCCATTTCTCTCAGCCAGCAATAGCTGGAGAAGATATCAACTAGGGAAACTCTACCATGGTTACTTCCCCAGTAATACAGCTTTAGGCTAGTGGCCATATTTAGACGTTTGTACAACATCCTGGGGGTCTCTCACAATATGTCTGACAAGAACATGCAGAAAACACAGGAACCTAAAACATTCTCTTCCCATGGACCCAAACTGGCTGCTAGACCAGTTCCTCCCCCCCCCCCCCCTTATTTCTAGGCAGGTGGCAAACTAAGTATTGGCCTGACATCTGTTATCATTTTTTCCCTTTTCTAAGGATATTTAAAGTGTCTAAGTGGAGATCATGTTGATGATGATGATGATGATGGTGGTGGTAAAGACTACTGCTTTGTTTCACCCCATGCCAGTTGCCTATTCTGGAGTTGGGCAGCACCTAAACTGAATTAAATGAAGAAATGTTAGTTTAATTAAAATAATGTTTTTAAAAAATGAAATCAGATAGGGCAGGGCCCTGTCCATACATGGTCCCCATATTTTTTTTTAAAAGATTTTATTTGTTTATTTCATTTGGGAGTTTGAGGTAGAATACATAGTTCTCCTTCCCCCGATTTTTTCCCACAACAGCCCTGTGGGACTGGCCTGAGAGACAAGGACTAGCCACTCACCCAGTGGGCTTCTATGTCTAAAGATAGGCATCTTCAACATTTCATCCAACAAGGGTGATTTTGCCCCATAATCTGAACAGAACATTGTTACTCCCATGGACTGTGTCCTTTCCCATGGATTGTCTTCTATCTCTGAGTAGTTCATGATAAGCACATTTATGAAAAGAAGTATGTTCATTTTGATCTGTGTATCCATCTGCATTGAATTGTGACACCAAAGATATGTTAATAGTCCCCAAAACTCTTGAACACGTTGATACACACATGGGTTATATGAAACAGACCTTCTCTGTATGCCAGCATTCTCCTTACAGGACCTGCTAGGGTGGCTGAAGATCAGAAGCCAAAAAGGAAGGATGAGGTAAGAGTTCAAACTTTCCAAAAGATAAAACAGCCCACCACAAACTTTGTGGAGTACCAGCGCTTCCAGTTGGAAACTATTTCAGAGTGGCTCCTCATCCAAGTCTGAGGAAGTCAGTTTAGTTGTTGAAGAGAAATGAGGGCATGAAATTGTAGGAGTCTGGAGCTAATCTTGGAGCCTCTTTCCCTTCTTAACCCTTACTTTCCAATCCATATCAACATGTTTAGACACATACTGTTCCAAGCATTTACATGTCATTGAATAGTACAAATTAATCTAATCTTCAACTGGCAACAGTGTGGGATGATCACTTTAGGGCACTATACACACAAGAAGATCTATATGAACTGGATCTAGACTCCAATGTCAACTTGCCCCCAATTTGGGTTCCTGTCACAACAGGCCTTGTCAAACAATTTAAACCTACTAAAGCACCAATGTGGTTTTTATTGCTGCTGAAATTCTGGTGGTGCCCTGTTTTAGCTTCCCCGTTCACATATATTGATTGTACTGGATTGTACTGGACAAATACTAAAGAGCTGAGCTTCAGCCTTTTTTGCAGGTAGCACCATAATAGCTATCAAGATTTGCCTGCTAACTTTGGCCTTTCAGCCTCTTAACTATGGTAAGTAAGCTGTCTCACTGGGTCAATTCAGAACATACTCTGGCAGAGTTGGATGCTCAGTTTTTTTACTATACCTTATATTTCAACATTTCACTGAAAAATGTTTGCCCAAAACAGGTTCTGCATTATATACTGAGTTTATTGAATTAACATCTGTATTTGATGTATCTCCACAACAATGCTGTGGGGCAAACTCAAAAATACTACATAGACATAGACCGACAGCTACTTCTGCTAATGTACAAACTCCACGAGAACTCCAGAATAAAGGTTTGCCGTAGAATGCACTCACCGCACTCCAGCAACGCACTAGCGGCTTTGAAGGCCAACTGCACCAATCTGGCCTACCCAGGAATATGTGTCTAAGTAGAGAAGCTCCTTTTTCAGGATGGCAAAATCTTTAAATCAAATAGCCATCCCCAAACTTCGAGGAGCACTAACATTAGCATGTTTTAATGTTTTCCCAAGAATTATTTTCCAGGGCAAGTATCAAAAAATCCTTATGAAACAAGATTGTGCTTTTGTGGAGAAGAACCCACTGAATCTATAGCCCATGTTCTGTTATACTGCATCTTCTGTAAGGACACAAGGGCCCATTTTGTAAGTCCCTATTTGGTAAACTACCCAGATAATTCTGATTTGTTATGTATGCTTATTCCTGTCAGATCAGTACTTGAATGTGGCACATTTTTGTTATACTGTTTTTAAAACTCCATACGCTTTGATCGCTCCAATAATCTAGTTAGAATTTGAAGTTTGTATTTTATTTTATCTGAAACTGAAGCTGTTTAATTATTTTGTTAATTTGCAAAATTCTGGGGCTGACCATAATAAAGAAATGCTACTAATAAGTATTGAACAGTTACATAGGAGAATTTATTAGGAACACTGGAACTTTGCAGAGGAAAACTGATAATACTAACAATAGTCCTTTATTGCAACCCTGAAGCGGGGGGGGGAGGCTTATTAGCTGCTATTCACAGGTAACTTTTCCAAAGTCTTTTCTTAAATTCTTTTTCCACATTTGGTCTGAATGAACCAAACTGATATGTGCCTAACTTGAATTTTGTGATATGAATATTCTGTAGACTTCAGGCAGGCACCAAAAATAGGGCATTTAAGCTATTCTGCATTCTATATACTTGAGGCAGACTCCAAAATAGAGATTTAAAGCAATTCTGCATATATTCAGTACTTGAGCTCCCCCCTTGCTTCAACCATTCAAAAATCAGTCTTAGATATTCCCAAATTGGATTTGCCTTGAGCTACATTTGTAATGTTTAAGATCTTTCCTTTCGCAGCAAAACAAATTTGGGTAGCCATGAGGGAGAAATTAAATACCTATAAAGTCCAGAGTTTATTTTTACATGCATACTGGCAAGGGTAGCCCAAAAAAAAAGCCATAGAGAATTACCCAATATCCATTCAGCTACTGGTGAAAGCAAACTGTATAAGGCTGCTATATTGCTGGTACTCAATGGATCCACATATGTATTTATCTCAGCAATGCGTATCTATTCAACCTTGATTCATATAATCATTCTCCAACCTTTCCTTCTGGTAATATTTTCTGTCAGTAGATATATTTACTGCAAGGATGGTTTCATTTCATTTGTCTGCTTACTTTTATGGAATGTCTTCAAAACAATCAATGAATCCAAGTGCTATCAGGAAAAATATATGTTAAACCTACAGTATTCTAATTTTCTAGCAGCAATATTTTCTATCGCGTGGATAGAAAAGAGCATCTCCTCTGCATATTGAAGAAAAAGCTCCTGAAAGAAGGTTAAAAAGCAAGTTAAAAACAGAGCTAGCACAACCAGTACATTCTTTGAAGTCCACTCTTCAAGAGGTGGAAGAAACCGAGGGAGGAAATGGACAGTTTTAAAAGCACCTCAAGTGGGAGAAAGCAGAAAGTTCTAATGTGCAGAGCAACAAAAGATGATCAGTGGCCAAATATTAGGCTGTGAAAATCCCTGCCTCAGGAGGCCAATGGTCTTTTGAAAATCTCCTCATTGAGGTAGGCGTTAATTTCCCAGGCAGTGTAAAATGTATTTGGAGTTGTCTGTTTCAAATATATATTTATATACATACAAACATATATGCACACACACACGTACACACTGACAACCCTTTTCCTTTCTTTCAGTCTTGTTCTTTTAAAAATAATGTGCAGTTTCAATAGAGGTGCATGCAGCATTAGAGGGGAGCATACACATTTTTTAAAATATACATACATACATACATACATACATATGAAACACGCTTGGCAACGATGACTGGACTCAACAAACAAACAAAAAGAAAAACCAAAAAAAACCCCAAAGTTTTCAGCAAATAGAATGCACAACTTCAATGCACAAGCTGCCCAAACACATCTATCTTATTTCTCCTTTAATTAAAATATTTTCTTTTGATCTGTACTTGGTGTTCACTCTAACGTGGCATTTCCCTACCTGGGTTACTCTGAGAGTGTGGACTTCAATTCCCAGCTTTCTTAGCAATGACCGTGCTAGCTAGGGAATTCTGGGAGTTGAAGTCCATACAATTTGAAGTTTCCAACTTGGGAAAAGCTGCGCTAAAGGATACCATGTTTTACTTAGCATTTACCTAAAGCAAATGTAGTGACTCTTTTGAATAAAGAACATGGCCACACAGCCCGGAAGACTCACACCAGCCATCTTTTGAATAAAGCTTGACTGGCTTCTGATAACTACATGGAGGTATCCATGAAGTTTTCTTGGCAACAGTACTGTACAGAAGTTTTTTACCCTTACCTTCTTCTGTCCTTTGTTTTTCATTTTCAATTTCCTAGCCTGTATTACAGTTTGACAGTCTCCCATTCCAACATTAAGTCCTGCTTGGCTTTCTCAAGATCAGATAAAATCAGCTATCTTCTGCCATTTACTTAGTGACGTTGTGTGTGTGCCTTCAAGTCTGTCTTAACTCCCAACAACTGCCTGGACAAGTCAGTGCAGTTCTCTTGGCAACATTAGCTGAAGTGATTTGCCCTTGTCTACTTCCTTGGGCTGAGAGTGAGTGAGTGGCCCAAGGTCACCCAACGGGCTTCATGCCTAAAGCAGGACTAGAACTTGCAGTTTTCTGGTTTCTAGCCTGGTGTCTTAATCACTACACCAAACTTGCTCTCTACTTAGTGAATACCAACTGTTTTGGAAAAGTACCACCACCGAGGTTATCTCACAGATGCTATGCTGAACATTCTGCACCTGCTAAGCTGAAATTCATAGCTATTTCATAAGACCATCTTCTGTGCAACAATGGGCAGGTTGTAAAGGAGGCAGCGAAATGAACGAAGGTCCACAGCTGATTACACTTAAAGAAAAAAAGCCTGTAAAAAGAATGTGGTTTTTTTTTTCCTCCTGAGGCTATGACAAAGAGAACAAGCAGCAATAAAGTAAAGTACCAAAAGCTTGCCTCCTCAGCTCCTTCGATTTCCAGCACAACCAGACAAGCACCAAATGTTATATTTAATTACATCGTGCTTTATTTTGTTTAAAAAAAATTCCCAGTCACTTTTTATTATTATTCAATTCAAGTTTCACAAGTTCAGCTATTTGATCCAGCGATGGCTTGTTTAACTATATACTGTCAAACCATCTTAAAATTTAGGAGGTGAGTAGATGTTTTATTGTACAGATGTTCAGCCTTCTGGGGTTCTGGACTTTTCGATTTCGATTCCAAATGTAACCTCATCTTGCAAAATCAGCAGGAATGACTGACCTGGCACAACCAAATGTAATAGCAAAGGCAAACAGAGATCACAACCATAACTAATATACACAACTTGATAGGAAAGTTCTGAAAATATTACCTGACGCTCTCCTTAGGTAAGTGGGATACTTTGAAGAGCAGACATCAGAAATGTACAGTTAATAATCAGGGAAGGAAGGAAGGAAGGAAGGAAGGAAGGAAGGAAGGAAGGAAGGAAGGAAGGAAGGAAGGAAGGAAGGAAGGAAGGAAGGAAGGAAGGAAGGAAGGAAGGAAGGAAGGAAGGAAGGAAGGAAGGAAGGAAGGAAGGAAGGAAGGAAGGAAGGAAGGAAGGAAGGAAGGAAGGAAGGAATTCCCCCAAAGAATAGAAATAAAAACAGAATTTCCTACCCGTAAAAGGGATTGAGACTCATCCTTTGACTTGTTATCAGCAGATCCAGGATATGACTGAGGAAGTGGTCCAGGTTTTTCTCCGCTTCCTTGGGGCACGCCCTGCAGGAATCCCTTGGTCTCAACAGGCAAGCTATAAACAGGCCGTGCGAGATGAGCAGCTTCTACATTTGGACTATCCCTCAAAGCCTTTGGCTGCTCTTGGACAACAGACACCGTGGTCAGAAGGCCCAAGCTTGTTTGGGTATAGGATGGGCTTCCTCTCAGAATGTCCACTCCTCTCCAAGTTGTGCCACGAAGATCATCACTAGACCCATCAGGCCAACTTTTCTCCTTCGATCCTTCTTTTTCTTCCATCTTTTCCTTCTTCACTACGCTCTCCGAGACAGGCTCCCCCATTTTTGGATCTGAACTGATCAGGCTATAAACCTTCAGATCAATTTTGGATTCTTCCTTGAGAGCAGCCGCCACCCCATGGCTATCTTCCCCATTGGCTGTGGTGATGTCCATTTCTTGACAGTGCACAGTGTTGAAGTGTTCCAGTAAGGACTGTGTATCAACTGCTGTGAAGCTGCACTGACGGCATTTATAACAGTTGTGGACTCTCCTGATGAGAGAGAAAAACAGAGGGGAAAATATTAGAATAAGTTCATTTGTAGCAACAGAAAGTAGGGAAATTAATTATTTCCACATCTGGTAGCCTGCAGGCCTTTCAGAATTGGGCTAAAGATAAAGACTTCCCTGAATCGAACTTGGCTGCATGAGCACATTCATTTGTTGTTATTTTAATTTATTCCTTATTGTTATTAAGATACAGTAATGGTTTGTCATTGCCTTCTTACAGGTTCTACCTGTCTATATTCAATTTCCCAATCTAGCACCGAGCCCATTTCCTAGCGGTCTCCTTTCCAGCTACTATGTCTGACCCTGCTTTGCTTTTCAAGATTAGCCAGGGTCACATCTAACTTCAATTCCAGTTTGCACTGACCCCGATCTAACTTAAATTCCTTAACTGTGATACCTACTTTTCACCCATACAATATATCTGGTATACTTCCCATCTGCCTTTCATTGTTTTTCCCTCCTGTACTTTGCCTTTTTCTTTCCTTCTTTTCTCTTTTTACTCCATTTAAACACAGGCACATATGAATATTTCCACACACACACACAAAATCAGTAATAGTTATGGATTATGTTTTATTGACAACAAATCAATGCCCTAAAGAAATGTATGAAAGTGGGGTCAAGTGGGGTCAAGAATTAGTTCAATGATTTTTTGGACTTCTGATCAACTATTAAAAAAAAACAAAAGACAGTCTTTCATAAAATTTTATGTTTTTGTTTTACCTAAAAATTTGTGGGAATTATAATGAGAAATCAATTAACTGCATTCATTCATTTATTCTGCAGGACTAGGATGAAATAAGTGCATTAAGAAAAAAAAAAGAACTTTTATACACCTTGCACTTCTAAGACACCGAATGTATGGGGATTGTAGTTTTGTTCATCTAAAGAACACCAGGTTGGAAAAAGCTGTTAAAGGGTTGAAAACTCTGCTCTAGGAAACTACATTCTCCCTTATTCCTCTCTACTGAGAAGAATGAGACATAAATTCATGACCTGTGAATCCTAATTTTAGATCTAATTTATATTCATGTAGGGGCCTTTATGGAATGACAGTGATGCCTGGGTCGGTGGTAGGTTTAGCTAACAAATTCTAGGAGCTTCTTTATTCTTACATTTCTATAGCGAAAGACAAAGCAGGAACTATTTTATTCCTAAATTCCTGTATTCTGTTTGTGGGTGTGATGGGGAATCATGACGATTGTGGCATCTCTCACCTCTCCCTTGGCATGTCTTATCTACATACACATCTGTTGATTTTTATGTCTATAAAACTGGGCTCAGAAACTAAGCAGAATTAGACCTGGACAGGAGACTACCACAAAATAGCAGGGTTGTAGGCTAGACCAGGAAGTAAAAAATAATAACAGCAATAATCCTAGGAAAAGGCAATGCAAACCGTTCCATATTTCTCCTAAGAAAACTCATGGTTGTTTCCATATAGTCACCAAAAGTAAAGTTCACCTTGAGAATCCTTACTTTATTTCTATCAAACTAGCCATTTTATTTCTCAATCTGTTTTTCTTATGCCAATAACTCGCAGCCGAAACCCAGTGGAGAAGATGAGCTCTCCAATTCATAGAGGTGAGACACGCAAAGAAAGTTGACACCATTGCCAAACTCCTCTCTTCCTCTTCCCTTCCTACACACACTGACACACACACCTGCCTTGAATACCCTCCCAGGCATCTTGTTCTCAGAGCATCGGGACATTATGTGCCTCTGTTGCTCAGCCAGTCACTGTAAAAGATTCCACCCCTACCAGTGCAATACAATAAATAGGCTGAGTTGGAAATACAAAGCTTAAGCATAGATAAAATGCTTCTGATGCAAGCAAAGATCATTTGCAGCTACTTCATTCGAAGGGATCAAAAAGCAAAGGAAATTATATACTCACAGACATACGCATGTACTTCTTTTGGATAAGAAATTTGTAAGAGGAGAAATTACTTGTCTCTTTATAATGCAACTTAAATATGCTGAAATATAATCACTTCATTACAAAGAAGTGTAATGGAAACAACCAGATACTGGTATTAAAACTGGGTGGTTTTTGGGGGGAACAGGGAAGAAAATAGAGAAAGTGGGAGTTTCCCAAAATTATGAAACTCTTCATTATTATTACCATCTCTAAATTTTCAGTGGGTGAGCTGGAGGGGGGGAGGGAAACAATGCCAGTAGTACACTATTACTACTAATGCGTTGAGAAAACTAGAAGGTTTTTTTTAAAAAAAAAAAGATGGTTTTTTTGTTTTGTTTTAAAAACTATATGTATTGGTATTCTTTCAAGGGGATAATGATTGCTAAACATTTTCTTTACTGGGATTCAATTTATTGGAGGTTGAAAGATTTAATTTTAATTATTAAATGTCCACAATAGTTTGATAGATATAGAAAAAAATCATTTTAATTACTACAATTATTTTGTGGGTCACTGGTACTTCTGCCCCATTCAATATATTGTGTATTCAGTAAAAAGAGAGTACAAAATATCCTCTTATTAAATTGTTTATTCCAATCCAGTCTGCTTTCTGCCTGAAATCTTATTCATGCTTTGATGAGTTCTCTTTTTTAAAGAAGTGTGTGTTACCAAAAAAAAAAAAAAAAATGCAAGGAGTACAAATGAGAGATCTGATTAGGTGTGATACTTTGCAAGGAGAAAAATGGGAAAAGATGTTGGGTCAATCACAAAAACTTCAGCTGAGGAAGAATAAAACTACACAATATGCAATTTCTAAATACAGCCAACTTAAGTGTCCCATATACCTTGGAATAACACACATGCCTATTTTCATTCAAGCAGACCATGAAAAGTACTGTATTACTGAACTATGTAAAACATATGTTCCCACATTGGAACAATATGTTGCCAATTTCCTGTATATGCCATAGAAACAGAACACTTTTTTACAAGCTAACATGATACTGTTTTATTAGAATTACAGTAGCACAGAAACTTCCCAGCCAGGATCTGGACCCTGCTGTGCAAAGTCTTATAGTAAAACAGAATTAAAAACAAAGAAACAAAATTAGGACTAGCTTTTAGCAAAACAAGCATAAATCCATAATCCTTAATCCAAAAATATGTGTGCAACTTCACATTTCATGTAACATGATATTCAACAATACTGAGGGATACATTCAATGTTATCTTTATGCAAACATAATTGGTGTATAGGGAAATAATATTAAACAATAAATGTTAAAAATACGAATTCACATATTTACTATTTTTCCACAAATGCAGAGCAGTTTGAGCCATTTTTCCAGCCTGCTTACTCAATGGCAGAATAGATAAACTATTGGAGATGTGTCTAGTTATATAGGGAGAAAAATATCATTGAGTCAGGGAGAGAAAATCATCCTTTTTGTACACAGCGTGGGCTGCACACAGTCTGGGATGTACACAGATAAGACACGCAATAGAGTTACATCAGCATCAGCTGAAATGAAAATGAGGAAGAAACTTCAGTCTCCATGTGATGCAGAAATCAGTATGTATTTGTCTTAGTGCAGCACTATTCTACTTCATCTTTTGGTTGTATTTTGTGTGTTATAGTCTTAAAAAATCTGGAGCAAGTTATTTTTCATTCATAATTTGAAAAATCATCATTTTTCATTTTCAATTTTTCGATACATGGAAATCTGAATGCAGCTTTTCCTAATATATGTGGTTTTTAGTCAAAACACCCCACACCCTTACAGTGACATTTTAATGTAAAGTTCCTTGATGACTTTTAAAATGTATACCTCCCTCAGTATAAACTTTTGAAAAACTACTTTAATATACATTTTAAAAAAATCCTCTAGGTTCCAATAAAGTTTTTTTTTTTATTTATGCAACTTTTCCAAATATACACTTCTTCCAGACACATGCCTTATAAATAAATACTTTGTATGGGTTTTCAAGAATGTTAGATTCTTTGAGCTCATTTGACAACTCATTCTACCGTTGCCATCTGTACCATGAGAATATGCCAACAATTATGAAGCGAGGCAGTATGATCCAGAGACTGGAAAAAATTGCTATGATGAACAAGGAGATGCAGTAGGATGTGCAAATTACCAAACTATTACACTAATTTTCACACAAATGATGTTTTACATAAGGTCTTCCAAAGAAAAATAGACCCATACATGGAGAAAAAAATAAACAGGCAGATTTTAGAAATAGCAGCTTTTCCTCTAAATAGCAGAGATAACTAATCTAAGATGGACAGAGGAGACACCAAGGCAATTTAAGGGGGGGGGGAATTACAATTGGCTTTACTGACTACAGCACTGTGTCAGTAGTTTCTGCTTGTCCCATATGCTGTGAACGAGTTGGGATGCTCCAGTGGGACCCAGGATGTGGGCCTTGTCTGATATAGTGTATGTCCTTTGGAACACCTTTCCCCAGAGATTTGTATGGCTCCCACCCTGTCTTTATTCAGATGATCCCTTAAAACCCAGGCTTTGAACTAGAGTGGGTGATGGACCTCTTGTGTAATGTTTTAGTCTATTATATTGTTTTTGTTTCCTGGACTTTATGTATATTCCTGTTTTTATTTTTCTATTTTGTAAGCCTGTTTACAGCCATGATAGATTAACACAGCCTGTAAATTGCATAAATAGATAAATAAATAACATAGCAAGGCCTTTTAATGTGGCATGTAGCTCATGCCACAATATGGAATATATTAATATTCCCTATGCCCTATATTCGTCTAATGAAGCTTTACAATGAATAAGGGGGTACTATAGGAACCATATTTGGAGAAACAGAGTAGTTTAGAATACAGAAAGAGGTGAAACAGGAAGGATATTTGTCCTCATATTGTTTAACTGTCCCTATATTGTTTAATTTGCAGAACAAATTACAGATCGGAAGAATAACAGCTGGATTTAAAAATGGAGGTCAAACATTAATAATTTTAGGTATGTGCATCATACTATTTCATTAACTGAAAATAAAAATGACTTAGAAGTCCTCATTATGAAAGTAAAAAATGAAAAGTGAAAATTTTGGATTATTCTTAAATATTACAATAGTTTAATATAATATTGTCATATCAACATGTTTAGAAGTTCATGCTGGATCCCTTTTATATCTTCAGTTCTTAGGCAGCACTAGAATTCCTGGGCTTTACATGCACAAGAGGGAACAGAACACATTACATGGTAGGTATGGAAGCCAAGAGGCCAAAAAGCAACAGAGAAGCAAGAAATTTTAGTAGGTTTGTTTTTATGTTATAATTACATTTTAAAGTATTTAATTGAACACTTAATGTCATCAAAATAATTGAGGGACAATCTACAAAATTGCAATTGAGTAGTAAAAAAGAAGTAGAAAAGATTTTTTTTAAAAAAACGGATGTTGAAGAACACTGATTTTTTAAAAAAATGCTTCAAATTGATAAAGGAAGTAGTATGCCATTGATATTAATCAATATTTTATTTTTTGTTCTGTTTTGTTTTGGGGGTTCTATAAAGATTAGAAACTAAAAATGATTAGGATTTAAACTAAATTTTAATCAGAACCACATCTAATGCCATGATAGCCTTATTCACGTTTTTAGTTTAACACCTCCTTACTTTCTTCATTCATTTTAATCACATGCAGTTTCATGTTTGCACCAGTGAAAACAACATTCATGTTATACAAAATCCCATCAAAACCTTTTAAAGTTTTTTTTTAAAAAAAATTTGTAACATACATACATATTTGGTTTCTGCTGAAGCAGCTTTAGCACCAGTGCAAATAGAGCCATACACTACTGAATTCACAAAGGAAGGGGAGAGGAAATGAGTATTAGGAAAGGGAAGGGTGGATGCAATGTGATAGTTTCTCTTGATCATCATCAGAAATATCAGATTTACACTAGCCCCCCAAAATGCAAAAATAATAAAAAAATAAAAGAAAATAAAAGAAAATAAAAGAAAATAAAATAAAGCCAACTGACTGAAAAGATGAGACATATGAGAAATGGGGTGAAAAGATACAAGTTACAATATTGAGGACAGTTTCTGAAGCCACAAGGACTTAAACTCTTAAATCGTTCCCAATCCAGCATTTTGGTACATTTATAGATGACTAGATAAAGCATTCTAGAATCATTGAAGCATAAATGCCAGCCAGACGTCAGTGCAACAGACTTTAAATACAGTGGCCACGTTCTCCTATGATTTATGCTGCTGTTGTTGATTTTTTTGGGGTGGTGGTGGTGGTGAGTAGGGTTATTGTTTTATCCTTGGGTGCCGGGGCTATATGTTGAGGTATTGTGTTTTAATCCTTGTATGCCATCCAGGGTCACCTATATGAAATGGGTAGCCATATAAATCATATAAATAAGTAAAAGGAAAAATATGCATGTCACTTGCAAAATTTACATCATTTGTGTACTGATGACATACTCTTTGATTTACCAGACACTCATGAATAGTGGATACTCCTTTCCCAATAAATCTGTTACAACAAGGTTTCACTGAACATATTATCTCAGCCCGACTGTGTTCAGCAAGTCTTATTTCAAGCACAGGGTTCCAGCCTTGAGTTGCAACATTTACACTTAAACTATGGCAGATAATGTTGGATTTTAATTCCCATCAATACTTTAAGATAGTGGGAAGGATGATCAAAAACTTTTGAAAAGCCAGAGTTTCTGTACCCAACCCCATACATTTACCTGGAGTAAATCCCACTGAAGTCAGTAAAACTTAGATATGAGCAGATGCTCACAAAGTCCTCCCTTCTCTGTTGCTCAAATCGATTCAATGTTCATTTTGCTATGGTTTGATTATTTGCAATCTACAAAGATTTGAATTAAAACTTTCACTCTTTTTCAAAAAACCCACAAAAATTTCCAGAAATACCAACACAAATAATTTGGCTGAATAAATGAGTCAGATATCTGTGTCTATCATATTTAAGCTATTTTAAAATTAGTTTTGTTCTCTATTTTATCCTGAAACGAAAGTAAGCAAGCTTAGCTACATATAAAGAGAAAGAGAACAATGAAAATAGTAGCCATATGAATCCTACAGAATAACTGCATTTAAAAAAAAAGTTTTTCAGATGCTTTTTTGGTAAAATATATGTATGCATAAGAGGAGAGAGGGAAAGAGAGCATATGCATAAATACTGGTTTGTTGTGCCAGAAAGTTGATAGAATTCTAGCCAATTTTTTTTTTAAACTCAAAAACCTAATTTTAGGTTCCCAAAATATATTTAGACACCTAAATAAGTGGTATTTTTTTCCCCTCAACAGCATTATGTACTATTGACGTCAATGAGAAGTATCTGACAATTGGTTTTTTTGATAACCAGAAGTACTAAATATGAACATTATAGTCTAAAATTCTGTTTCATGGAATTAAGAAAAAAAATGATTTCCTGTGAAGATGTATCTTAATTTAAACACACGCAAAAACATCAAGGAAGCATTTTCAGCCAGGGAATCTTCACGATCACCCAAGATATATTAAAAATTAAAACGATCACTTAAATATGAGAAAGTTCATTTAAATGGAAGAAATGACTAAGTGCTTTGCATTCTAATTTTTCAATGTTTCCCAGAGCTGACCTAATTAAAGTATATTATAATACTGCCTAATATATAGAAGCTGCCTTTCATCTTTAAAGCTGTTTACTATATTTAAATAACTAATCCTTGCCTCCTTGGGCCCATTTGAATTGAAAAAGGGGGAATTTCATGATGAAGCAAATCATCTCAAATTGAGATGACTACTGTATATCATCCCTTTCATTTCTTGGTGTACATACACTAAACTGGATCTTTGCATACTGGTTGCATGATATTCAAGTTTCTCAGTCTTTGGGCAAAATGTGGGTTCCCCCTTCCCTCCAACAACCACTAGTAGTGTTTTCAAACTAGACAACACCAAAGTATCTGAAAGCACATTGATTTCTTTACATGTGATACGGTCATTTACACAGTAGCTGAGTGGATTGTGACTGACTCTTTTAGAGAGTGTCTCATTAACAAAATAGTTTTATTACATAAAGAAAGGCAACTTG
This sequence comes from Python bivittatus, assembly GCF_059951505.1. Lineage (NCBI taxonomy): Eukaryota > Metazoa > Chordata > Lepidosauria > Squamata > Pythonidae > Python > Python bivittatus. The sequence continues at coordinate 15,538,574 of NW_028277086.1, read as the reverse complement.
GCGTAATTCCTCCCCCTCCAAAAAATAATGGATAGGTCAATCTCAACAATTCTTTGAAAGGTAAAAAGAAAACAAGCCAAACACTTATTTTTCTTCAGGAGAAAAATTCTATGGCCACACAAACTTAATCAAAACTTAAAAAAAAAAGAAAAGAGCAAAGCCTCAAAAAGAGAAAATAATAACCAAAGCTGTATTACAGAAAGTATCTTTTTTTTTTTTTCAAAAAAAGGAAGAAATAAAAGAGAACAACTTAACTGCCACTGAGAATAAAGCTATTCAATTTAGAAATCAACATTGGCTATTGGATAAGAGTTCTACACCACAGTCATATCCTACAGTCTTTAGTTTATATACAGTTGAAGAATATAGGACATTTTGCTCTGGTGTGGAATGGCAAACAGACGTTGTGCCAGACCTTCCACTAGATTTCAACCAAAAATGCATATATGTTATGTTGGTGACATTCCTAAAGAGCTCCATCAGGGCCTTTATACTGGATGGATTCCCATTGCCCGCCTCCTGGCAGCCTTGCTGTTTGCTGCCATTGCCTTGTATCCTTCCTATCAACAAGCAAAATCTTTTCCTCTTCTTCCTCCCTGCAATGATCTAGCCATGGCTCCCCATAGTATCCCTACTTCTCTGAGAGCCTCCCCCCAATTGTAGACTCCATATTGCATAGTCCAGCTCTATCAACATCACTAAATCTCCATTCAAGATCAGCTGAAGGTTGGCTTCAGTGTCATCCAAACGTAAGAGTTATGTCTTACCGTATAAATAAATATAAACTAGGCTCACCGACCAGATTGCTTTACGGTTTATGGTTCCTAGTTAATTCTCTAACTCTGGCTTATGTTTCTGTAGAAATGCAGCTAGTATCATTGGCTTCACTTCTGCATTTTTGGAATCACAAAAACTTGGTTGTTTCTAAGGTGTGGAATATTTTTGCCCACAGTATATATTTTAGATTGCTGAGGGATGAAAAGACATGAGATTAAATCTGTAATGCCAAGGTTTCATGTATATAAGGACCTGAATCTGTGACACATTATGCCCCTTTACTGTCAAGTTTTTAAGAAAGTCCACAAGACCCATTTATTTATACAAGTCTGTCCTAGGACCTCCAGTTGCATTTTGTGAGCATTTATTGTTGTTTTAATGTTTTAAATAAATATATTGTCTCCTTTTGTAAAGTAAAGGGTCTTACAAAGGCTCTTGCCTTGCAGACAGAATAAAATGCTTAAAATAAAAATAAACAAATAATAAATTCTAAACACACATGGCAATATAAATAAAGCTTTGCGTCAGGTAATATCCCCACTGGGCATTCTTGGATTGGGACTGCATTACTGCCGATGCTCAGCAGCATGGCCTTTATTTGGCGTCTGCCTAAATTCTCATTCCTCAATTATACAAAGGGGATGGATGTTTGGGTGAACACTTGAACTTTCCTCACTGTAGGCCAGACTCACCCTATGAACCTGGAGGATGTTAAGAAATGCACATGTGCTCTCATACACAAACATGCCCACACACAGACTTTTACCTGTAGTGTCGAGAAATCTCCTCCTCTACCTGAGTGACAAAGTCACATTTGGTACACGAGTGTTCTTTGCTTTCTTTGACAGTCAGTGGTCCATCCCCCCCTTGCAGGGCATTTGCTTCTTGCTTGACTTCAGACACCTGGGCTTCGTGTGTGGTTTCATAGTGAAGCAGGAGAACGTCTACATCAGGGGTGGAGAAAGAGCACTGGTGACACTGATGCTTGACTCTGGTGCCTCCTGGCCTCCCAGGGGACAAGTGCAAGAGCAAGAGAGCACAATGGGAACAATTACTTTTCCTGCAAGCAAAAGGATAAGTAATTTCTCCAAGGTGCTTTTCTGGACTACAGAGGCCTCGGGGACAAAACTGACAGTGCTTAATAGTACATTTATGAATGTTGTGTAGCTGCTGATAATGACGAAGAAGAGGCCCCACCACTATTACGTTTGGGCCATGGCTCTTAGAGTACCTAAAATCACAAAACTGACAATTGTAGCTTGTCACCACGTGGTCCTCCACTCCTGAGCTGGAAAAGTCTTTCTTTTTGGCCACGCTAGAGCCCTTCTCGCTCTTTGTCGCTAACTCTCCGTCTGCATTTTTGGTTACGTCATTGTGATTAATGACTGACCCCCTCGAGATCTTGTCATTCCGATCTGGGTGAGGGCCCCCTGCCTGGCTCCCCCCATGGTGCTTGCTGTAATGTTCTAACAGTTTGAGTGAGCTGGAGGATTCACAACTAAAGCTGCAGAATTTGCACCAGTAGTAACTGGAGGCATCCGTACCGTTTTGTCTTGAGGATTCAAGAGGCTTGATGGGCACCGAATAGCCAACTGGAGTGTCATCTCCACATCTGATGGTGATCTTGTCCTGCCACTTTCCCAAATCTCCAATCTCACCCGATCGAACAGTAGGACTGGACTTGTTCGAGTTTCTGTCTGTGGCTTTGCTGCCTTCAGAGACAGAAAGGGAGGACTTGATCTTGTTTGGATGAGTCTGCAAGAAGTGCTGTTCCAACTCAGTTGAAGAATTGCCCATGTAGGTGAAATTGCAGAACTTGCAGCGGAAATATTTGGTGTTCCCTTGGCAATCAGGAGTTTTGCGTCCAATGCCAATAAAGGTCCCACCTAAGGTTACCTGCAGAACATGAAAAGGAGAACAATTAGGTGGTATAGGACTTTCTGTTCCTTATACAGGGATATAAAACAAAGTAATCAAAAGAAAAGTAAGAATGGTAATCTGGGAAACTGAACAATAGCAGTCTTTATCTTTCAGTCCCTAAATACATTCTTATCATTTAATAGGCAAATTATTAAATTTGTAGGGAATAACAGTTGCAGAAAAAGAAGCCAGTCTTAGGGAAAACTCAAATCTGAATACTGTCTTCCTGCAAGTGCTTCAGGTACTTTGGGGGGGGGCAGGGGGCAAGGGGAGGAAGCAATGAAATTGAAACATAGTAACTTCTGGAAGCTCAGATCAACTAAAAAAACAAAAACAAAAAACCATGAATATAAGAAATGGAAAATGCTAGCAGTCAACAAGATACATAGCTAAAAAAGTAACCAGCCAAGAAACTAGAAAAATCAGAAGCTTTACGTTCATTTGCAGCAAGGTGGGAAAAGACTACACATGAACCTGGCAGATCCATTGCTCATATTTTTCTTTTTTCCTGCACAAGAAATATAGTCAGTGCTGAACCTGCGCTCCTGCAGTTAGATTGAAAACTCTACAAAATAGTCCTGAAAAAGCCATTTTCCCCAATGCATTATGAAAACACAGTGTCTTGCCCATTGATTGCTAAAACAAGAGGATGTAGTTGCATTTTCCATTCAACACATAAAAGTCAAAGAAGTGGCTTGAATCACTACTGACACTTTGGCAAAAGCTAACTTTGGTTTGTGCTATGTTAAGGGCAACAAGTTGAAACTAATTTTAACCTATCGGGAGAGAAACATTGCACAGTGCATTTTCAAACACTAATTTTCTCCATGTAGCTGTTCCTCAAGAAAGAGCCTCAATTTAGCAAAATATAGAAAGACCACAAAAAGCAAGGGACAGGGCTCATGATGTAACAAACACATTTTTTGGAAGGAGGAAAACTTAGACTCACAAAGCAAATGGTCCAGCCCTTCCTGTGAGGGTGTCACACTTGTCTTGTGATGTTGGAACAACTCTCCTGCATCCGGGCATCTGGGTTGCCATTCTCCAACATTTATTAAACAGAAAATCTATTCTCATGAACAGGAAAATACTCACCAAAGAATAATAGTAATTCTTGAAAGCCACAGGTGGAGATGAGAACATGGAGTGTGTGAATGGAAGATAAAAGAAAGAAACTACCTGAAAATTTCCTAATAGTTAAAATATCATCATGTATTTACTTCTTGGTCTGAGATTGTGAAGAGGGTTTTCAAATTCTTCACACACAAGCACACACACACACGCACTTGACAAAATTAATCTTTGAAGAAACAGTGCATATGGGACTCCAATTTCCTTCTTAATATAAGTACAGATCCCTGAGGCTGGGATCCAACAATTGCACCTCTTTAGATTTTTCTCTGTTTCCGAAAAGACATTCCATAACGGAAGAACAGGTTTTCATTCTCCCTACTGCAAAGTAAATTACTGCTTTTCTGGGCATTTCTCTCATAATGCATTAGGCAAATCACCCTTTGCTTTGGCAGCTGCACCTCAAACAAACCATGTGATCACTGTTCATTTTGGAATGAAACCATATGGAATGATTCAAATACATAAAGAACATGCAATGTAAACATTTTTAAATGCATATAATATAAACACCTTTTACCCATTTAGCTAGAGAAAAGATGGCACTTTCACTTATACCACAAAACTAAACATGGCCCAACTAGTGAGTAGAGAAATTGATAAATGACACTATAAAAAGAATTGGGTTTGGCCCACTCTTTTAAGTAAACATGATTTCAAATAAACTGGGATTTTTCTCCACTATGAAGTTAATAAAGGCATCTTTAATAATATCCAACAACACTGGAAATGAAACAAGTTAGGTTTAATAGGATTGTCCTCTTAAAAACTGAATGCTAACACTAAACATATCAAATAATTTCTAGCACTGAAACATTTACTGGATGACTTCTTAAAATATTCCCACCCAAGGCTATGCAACCAGTTATAAGGCAGATTCAATCACTTAACATGGCAAATCCTCTGTATTAACGTACTGAAAATTAATGTGATGGTTTTGCATCTTGCTCTGTACAAACACTGTTTTTTAAATTATTTTATTCATTATTTAAATTTATTATAGCCACCCAACTCCAAGGGACTCTGGGCAGTATATAAAACTGGAACAGCCAAATGGCCTAGGTACATTATTAATCTAAACAAGATACTAGGAATTTTGTAGGGTAAAATTTAAAAAAAAAGTCTGTAACTGACAGCTAAAAATTCCAAGGGCAGAATATTACTATAAATGTTGGTCTGGGATAACTTGAGATGACTCACTTATGTTGTTATCTAAGACTTTCAAAGGTAGAAATTAGTATTAGTTAACGTATCACAATCTAAAGGACATTCACATTATTGTTTCATCAATCTCAGTGGACAGGGAATGCTAAGATGTTTGCTGACCAAACAAAACTATCCAAGATTGCTCCTGCTTCATCAAGGCCCATCAATTATTGTTCTTGGTCCCCATCCACAGGCCTCTTTGCTCAGTGTCTATGAACATGAATGGGTCCTTCAGACTATGGACTTGCACAAAAAACAAGCTATTGTATATAAACAGGGAGCAAACCCCACACTCACTCACACTGAAGATGTTACCTAGTTGGGTAATGAAACATCTGCAAGCAAGCAAACAGCCAAGCTCAAGAACACCAAGGATTCCACAATTCAACCCTGAGCTACATATAGTCTCTTCTACTGAAAGAAGAATATACGAAAAGCTTGCATCTTCCAATCCATCCTATCCTCCAAGTCATCTATTTATGAATTATAAGCACAATACAATCCTTTTGGAAGCTAGCTGGAGAAGCAAATGAAATAAGGAGGGGAATATAGTTGAGAGCATGAGAGAATTAGCTCTTTAGAAATGTCATTATAAAGGGACCACCCACTAGAAAGGTAGAAGCATTTGAATGATGCTGGGAATGAGATGATTTTTTTGAGGAAAAACCAGACAATCTATGCCAGGGAAAGACATGGAAGAAGGATATATAAATACTGGGCTGCATAGTTATGATACTGGCATCAACAGGAAAACTGGCATATTTTATGGAAATGTGGGCATTCTGAGGAATGAAGTAAACCAGCTGACCAGATTTCTGTGTTTAAGTTAGTATGGCCTTTTTCTTGCATCTCATGACAGAGCAGAGAATGAAGAAATGTGAGCGGTATAAAGATAGCCAGGCTGAAAGACTATGGCTCTCCTCTCCAAGAATTCCTGGGAACTATCTTTGTAAGGGTATAAGAACACTATCCGAATTCCCAGGATATCAGGGGTAGAAATAGGAACAGAATACTGTAATAACTTAAGTTCTTTAAAATTGGTTGAAGATAGTTCATGCAAATCTTGCCCAAGTGGTAACAGCAGCAGCTGACTCTTCTAGATGGTGGTCTAGAAAAGAAACCTCTAAGCCACAAGCCAAACTACTACGGACATTCTGTGAGTTCTGCATTTTCCTTCAAATGACTGGGACTTCTGTTAGCTAGTTTATTTGTACAGTCTCTGATCCACTGAAGAATAAAGTATGCCATGTAAAAATGTTTGCTTAAACACAAGCCACATTTAACAGTATATGTATAAAAATATAAAAGGAAATATAGAAGTTCAATATACTTCTATAGATCTATGCTTCAGCAAATTGCAGATAATTTACTAAATCTTCTTAGTGCCCTGCAGCTTTCCACCACACCACCACCAGAGACCATGCATTGGGCAACCTGTCCACCAGGAGAATTTGAATTCTTCTCATTCTCTCTCTCTCTCAACCAATATCAGGTACAGACACTTAAACTGTACCTGAAGTTGTAACATATTGTACAAACATATTGTATAGGAAACTGATCTTCACCAATGACAGACAACTGCCCACCCTACTATTCAACCTTGATTTTGTACTGTTACCCAACATTAAATATAGCCAACCTTGTATCCTACAAATGTTTCCATCCAATGTGGAAAGGTCAGAGAATATTTTTATTGTTTAATTTTATTTGTCAAATTTATAATGCCCATCTCACCTGAAGTGACTCTGGGAAGTGTACAATAAAACTGGCAGTTAAAACATTCTATAAAAATCAGTTAAAAACAATACATATAAATAAAGCAAGATCATGAGAGGGAAGATATTGCATATAATACAGCCAGCACGCAGGCTACCTATTGCTAGGGGATCCCCAGGCTTGCTGAAAAGGACAAGTTTCAAGGGTATTCCAGAAGGTCACAAGGGTTAGGGCTAACCTCACCTCAGGAGGGATGATGTTCCAGAGGGTGGGTGCCATAGCAGAAAAGGCTCGCCTCCTAGGTCCCGTCAGATGGAACTCACTTGCAGATGGGACCCGCAACATGCCTTCCTGCTGGACCTGATGGGATGGGTAAATGTAATTGGGAAAAGGTTGTGCTGGAACAGAATTATGAAGGCCCGGCTCAGGGAGATAAGCATTTTCTTAGCTCACCGCAGGAGTGTGGGAACTACAAGAGGATGAGACTGGCACCTCTCTAAGGAATTCACACTGTTGTGGCTGGCTGACTTGGGACCTGGCGTTTCAGTCTGGGAAGATTCTTGCCAGAGGTTGTAGCTAATAAACATAGCTGCACTGATTTGGCATTATCTCTTGGAGTTCCTTGGGCTAGGCCTGACAGACATGATCTCTCAGATAAACTGGCCCCATGCCATGTAAGGCTTTAAAGATCAAAAACAGCACCTTAAATTGGACCCAGAAGCAAATATGGCCCACATTATTGGGAATGCAAAGAAAGTAGCCAGCATCTGCACATCTAGAAGCTTCCCAGCGTGCTAGAACTACAGTTCCCTGAATGCAACAATGCTGGCTAAGAATTATATCCCTATCCAACCTAATTATAATATAGTTATAATATTTGCTATATATACAATAACACAGTACAACAGGTATGGGAGGGCTTTAATCTAGTCCCAAGATAAAAGACAGGTGACATTTTTTAATTACTGTATCTACACCTAACAATTAAGTGGGAGGCTCCAAGGATTAGATGATGCAAAGTGGACAAGGCTAAGATTTCTCTTCTTTCTTCTGGAGGGATTGGGATTTTATTTCTTTATTTAACAAAGACCTTAACTAGAGATTATCATACAGGTTTTTTTCCCCCCACTGTGATGGAATGACTCTGGGAAAGTCAAAGAAGAAAAAGGGCCATTGCAAAAGAAACACTCAGCCAAGGGAGAGGGGAAATATAAGAAAGAAGCTCAGAACATCTCCACCTCAATTTTGGTAGGTATAAATTGAGTGGAAGAATGGCTCTGAGATGCTTTCAAGATTCTGTTACATTACCCTACTAGCAACAATGAGCTTTCCGGGAATCTAAGCAGTTGTTTCCTCAACTTGCCATTCTCGCAGGGCTTGATAATTACTGATTTTTGACAACTGTGCTGCCAAAATTCAGTGACATATTTGGAGATGGCTTTGGGGGCCACAAATTAAAGGCCTTGGAGAGGCCTTTGTGTGTACCTGGATCATGAGTGGCAATCCCAGACCCTAAAGTATTGGAAAGAAAATGATTCTTCAGCACCAAAGTATCAATGTGTTTACCCTTCTTGGGATATTATTCCATGCTTTTGTGTTGCAACATTTGTGACCTCAGGACAGTTGAGCAGCAGATGAACATTCATGAGTGGATTTGCAGATAATTTGTAGATATATCATCAAGCTATAATTACCACCATTCGGTGTAGGTAAGAGTGCAAAAAAAAAAATCAAACTGCAAGAAAAATCTGTAGAGTTATCGAGGATATTCATTATGCTTTTTGAAGTCTTCCTTCAAAATAAGAAATTTTAAGGGGTTGGAAAATGTATCCTACTCTCAATAGCCTGGAAAAAAAAATCATAACTATCATAATAAAAACAACTGGAAGTATAAAAATTAATATAACCCTATTGCTGTCTTATAAGCATAGATATACACAGTACACTTGCAATTTTTTTACATGATTCTGAGTTCTGCTTTGTATGATAATTTTGGTCTGTACATTGTAGTGGATTATATTGTGATGGTTTCCTGTGGTTGCAATCTCAGAGGGTATTGTGGGTGTTTTGTGTGGGATTAGCTCATTGTACATCTATTCATCACACTGTGTTCAAAATTACATTCCTGATCAATGATGCCCAATTGTAACTTAAAGGAGACACTGACTGAAGCAATATTTATGTATTACATTTATATATAATTATTATATATTTATATGTTATGTTTTTCACTGAAAAGCCTCCTAAACATAGCAGCTAACCATCCACTATTTAGTCCATTATTCCCACAGCTGTTTTCAAGTGATTATATGCAATCAAGTAAGTGTCAACTCTTAGTGACCACATGGATAGATTTTCTCTAGGATGTTCTGTCCCCGACCTGGTCCTTCAGGTCTTCCAGTCACCTATCCAAAACCTTATCACCACAATAACTGAATCCATCCACCTTGGTGTTGGTCATATCTTTTTCTCTTTCCTTCCCCATTCTCAGTATTATAGACTTCTCCAGATTTCTAGGTATTGTCAATATCTATCCTACTTTTTCAAAATCCAACTTTTGCTTCTATAGAATGTCACAGAGAAAACCTACATGATTCTTATTTTTGTAAGTATAGACACTTCATGGTATCCTAATATCTTTTCAAGGCCTTCACTGCAAGTGCTAGCCTGTGGCATATTTCTTGACTGGTGGCTCCTTTATCATTGATAGTTGATCCCAAAAGGCAGAAGCTATCCACCACTTCAGTATCTTCATTATCAGTTCTAAGGCTGATTCCTGTCATTAGTTTAATCTTCTTTATATTTAATCTTAGTTCCCTTTTTTTCACTGTGCTTCTTGATTTTCAATATTAGAACTTGCAGTTCATTTGCAATTACAGCTATTAAAGTAGTAACATCAGCATAGTGTAGGTTTATTTTTGTTTCTTCTTCCTGTTTTAAAACCACACTCATCTTCTTCTAATCCATCTTCCTCAACGTATATTCAGAATATAGTTTGAATAAATAAGGGGAGAGTATACAGGTTTGTCTTTCTCCTTTGCAAACTGAAGCCAGTCTGTTTCGCTATGCTCCATATAGGCTGCAGTTTTCTGACCTACGTAAGGTTTCATATGAGGACAATGAGAAATTCAGGGATTCCCAGTTTCCTAAGTAGATTCCACAGCTTGACATGGTTGACACAATCAAATGCCTTTCTATAATGAATGAAACACATACTGACTTCTTGGTATTCTTTGGTTTTCCCTGCAATCCAGCATGCATCAGCAATAATGTCTCTTGTTCCTTGCCCTTTCTAAAAACTATTTGAACATCTGGCATCTCTCTTTCCATGTAGGGCTCTGAGTTGGATGATCCTAAGTATTATCTGCTAGCATGTAAAATTAAGGATATTGTATGATATCTGTTAAGTCTCCTTTCTTTAGCATTATTATGTAGACTGAACTTTTCCAATCTATTGGCCTCTGTATTGTTCTCCAAATTTGTTGACATAGTTTGATTAGAAGCTTTAAAGATTCTTCTTCTGTTGCTTGCCATATTTCTGTAGATATTCCGTTAAATGGCCCTCCAACTTGGTAATGACCAGTGTTGATCCAACTTAATCTTCTAGTACTAAAGAAGATTCTTGTAAAGAGGGAGCATCTTCTAAAGTATCTGAAATGTTCATACACCTCCAGTATCTTCCTCTTATCACTTCTGCCCAATATAGGTGCCTTAGCTTTAGCTTAATTACTGCCACTGTATATTTTTATGGGTGAGCTGAAGCCACTTAACATTTTGTAGCAGAATAAAAATGCCTTTCCTTTCTGACAACTCTTCAATGCTCATGAAAATATGTATATGCTTGCCAAAATAAAAAATAAAAATACTGCCCTCACTTAGTATCTTCAATATGCGGTCAAATCTGAATATCAGTGTTATACTATGATACCAACCAGTTCACTGAATGATTCCATATATGGTAGATGATCCATGTAAATAGTTTCAGAAAAAGAAATGACATCACCAAAGAAAATAAGTGAGATTAGCAAACAAAATTAAAATGTACAGTATCTAAATTATATGTAAAGAAAATCTGTATCACACCCATATTGCAGCTCTAATGTGTGCATCTTGTACATATACACACAATTTTAACTGCTTAATCCTCATCATTGGTCAAGGAAGGTCACTCATTAAAGTCCTATGTTACTAATATTCTAAAAATGCATTATGTTCTGTGTATGTATTCCTAGGTAAAAAACAATTCTGGATCACAATGGATTATTAGTTGTTGAGTTTGCATTTTATTCAACATAACAGAAATCATTGTTAAATAAAAAATAAAATGAAATAAATAAATAAAAAGTAATGGAAAAGTTGTTTTTCATACTTCATAAAATATACCTAAAGGATCATCAAGTAGATAGATGAACAGAAAACAGTAAGTCAATTTCTGTGTAAAGATATTTGAGAAGGACAAAGCACACATTAATGGAAAAAGTGCTTTCCCAATCAATCTGAGATGAATTTTTGCATTTGTTATACATGTATCTGCAGATCAGTATAAGGAAAAGGTTCATGTAAAGGATGGATATATAGGGAAAGGTATTTTGATTTAATCATGCATTCTCAGGAGATCAAAGAACTTTGATCAGCTAACCTCACACCATTTGAATTCAAATTTCATCATGCACTTATTTTTAACTTCCCAATCTAGTCTATAGTCCCAGGATTTCCTAGTGGTTTCCTATCCAACAACTAACTACATGTGATCTGGCTTAGCTTTCCCCAAATGGGTCAAAACCGGCTAGGTGCTGCCATCTGCTGTGACATATCATTAACCAACTCATCTCCTGTCGTACCTTTCTCATTATCTCATTTCACTAACTACCGTCATGCCTTCAAGTTTTTTAGACCACTCTGAACCTGTAGAAAACATAATTAATATTTAGAAACCCAAGTGATAGCTTTCCAAAAGTGGTCCAAGCAACAGGAATGACTAGTTGGATTAACTTGTCTAGTTATACCATAGTTGCTATACCTTAAAGTCAAACTCTGTATTCCTGCCAGTTTTCTTACTCATATGATTGGATTCAATGCTACACAAAGCAGGAACATCAGTAGTAATTTAATGAGTAACGCACAGCCATTCATCCTTTTGACATGGCATGTGACATCTTTTCCAAAAGTCTATCACTGAGCTATAGGAGAAGAGCCACAGTAAAGCTAAACTACTTTGTAAGATTCTCATGAAAAAAATAGCAAAGTTCTCAGAAATGGAAGTACTGTAAATTATAAGACAATCACCTTAGGAGAAGATAATATACAGAAACATCCATAATTTGGATTGGCTTCTAACATTTTTAAAAGCCTGTTCAAACATTCATTAGAGCTACCATAACCATTTCATGTCCATTGTACAGAATGACTTGATAGCAGCACATGGACCATCTGATTCTCTACAACTCTAGAGGATAATATAATCAGGAGCTTCTAAATCTAACAGGGCATCCTGCAAACAAATGTGAAAGGCTTTACTTGATAGTCCTACTCTACCATACAAGAATTCCCTATTCAATTGCTGGCTTTTCTAAGGAGGTTCAAAACAATTCTTGCCAGGACCTGAAGATCATGGAGTGTAGGACTGTCCATTGGGCTGATTCAATCAAATCAATCAATCAATATTTTATTATGGTCACAGACCAGAATTAGTGGGCTGATTCAGTGGAAAGCAGATTCCTGTGTCCTTGTGACATCAGTTTCCATTTGGCAACGTCAACTTCAGAATTAGCTTAAAGGCTAGGAAGAAATATCAGGCTATTTACTGTGTTAAAACTGGCTAATTTATTTAAAGCATATTCAGCATTCTAAAAACAATCATCTTTCCTTTTATCAGGCTATGTTTTTAAAAAATGGGCAAAATGTTGTTACAGAAAGAATTATGAAGGCAACTTTAACACCTCCACAGCAGTACAGATACAAATGATCTGATTTACATAGAAGAAAACAAAGCATGTGTGCTCCTATGTTCTTTCCCATGACCAGATCCTAAAGCTGCTCAGTGATTAATTTAGGTACACCAGTAAGATCACAGCAAAAGTTAAACTAGATCTTGGAGACTTGGTGCCATGTTAATTTCAACTTTATGGAAAACAGACTTCTTTCAAAGTATAAAGGTGGAGCTTATGAAATTAAAAAAAAAAAAAAGTATTTTCTTTCCTAACTGAACCAAGCTTCTCATTAATGGAAAGTTATGGGTGATAGCTGGGCACATAAGCATTGCAAATGAACACTCATGGATGTGCAAATGTGCTTGAATGTAGGGAGGGAATATTAAGAGTGATTTCAAGGACTTCACTGAGTGCCTGGTTTTACAGGTTATTAATCATTCTGAGCCGAGAAACTGAAATTCTTTTTTTGTTTGTTTGCTTGTTTAAATTATTTCCATCAGCTAAGAGCTAATCCAGCTAAACGATGTTACAAAATCAGATAACAGCAAACCTTTCAATTATTTGGGTCACCATTTTCAATCAGGAAAGGCTTGACTCTCTTTCCAATCCCTTGAGTCACTCAGTCTCCTACTTGCCGATTATTTTTAATCTTCTAATCCTAAATATTTTTTCTAATGCTTTCGTTTATCCACTCAGTTTGTGCAATCCAGCATCCACAAAGTATTAACTATCATACAATTAACAGTGTTCTAAATATCATGCAGGTCAGAACAGAGGCCAGGATTTTTTAGCAAATTAAAAGTACAATCCTTTAGCACCACCTTTACCTTTGATAACAGAAAACAACTGTACTCTATAGCTAGTTTTCCTTCTCTAGAAGAAAAAAGTGTTTTGATTAATCCAAACCTTCTTAACTTCCCCCCTTTCTCCATACCCCATTTGGCCCAGAATAATCTATCTTTGGCAATTGGGGAAACTTGAGAATGATGTGGGCCAGTAAGGTCCAGATGAAAGAGAAAACAGGCAGGGTGAGGGTCAATGGCTTGGTTCATCTACTGTGGGACAACATACTATGGATTGGTAGTAGTCCAGGGAAGTGTGAGCCCTGGCCACTATAGTTTACAGACCCCTTGTCTAATGTACAGGTAGTCCCCAGTTGAAGAACAAGTTCGGCTCCTAAAGTCTGTCCTTAAATCAAATTTGTATGTACGCTGGAACAGTATTATCGTATAATACTGTATAAGTAGTATTGCATAATGAATTTGAATCCTTGTGTATTTAACTCGAATTTGGGTACAAGAAGCTCCATTCTTAACTATGGGTCATCCTTAAACCAGGCGTTCTTAACCCTGTAAACTATAATACTGTAAACTTTGATAATTAATGAATCATAGTTTTAAAAATCAGGAAGCTGTGATGTGCCAAAGCAAAGCATCAGATTCTGGAGGAGGGAAGGATTTACAAAATGATTTTTTTTCCCCCTACAACTGCTCTAGGACCCTAACCTCAAATGATCTTCATAAGTTATTCTGAGAAAATGAGAAACTGCAGTCCAGTTCCTGTTCTGAAAATGTTCCTGCCTGTCTAGAGAAAGGACACAGTAAGCACAGAAGTGCCCCAGGGGTATGAGGGCACATTGACAGAGACCACTCTGGTAATGTTCTCACTTAATATCTTATGCAAACACATTCAACTGTGCTTTATTAAACAAAATATAGCTTGACAAACAATAGCTGTGGTTGTAAACAAGGTGCGTGTGTGTGTGTTTATGTCTATATGGTGAAACACTATGCAATATTTTACCTCTTCCAATAGGTTTGGAACACTGTAAAAATGGTCATAGTGGGGACAGAACAAATCATTTTATTTTCCCCAAATGCCCTGGAATGGTAGAGTATGACTCCCTGGGCCCACAGGTTTATCTTGGCACTCAGCAGGTTTCCTCATTTGCTTGTGATTTCCACAGTCCAAACAGTGTCCACAATATTTCTCCATGATTTCACATGGCTGATGTGTGATTGCATTATCTTAGATGGTTGATCCCAGGTAACATCTAAGCTTTATCAGAAGGACCTATGAATCTAGTTGTATCAGGTTACATAGTCTTTTATTGAAGTATTTAATTTGCTGGAGGAGTCAGATAGTTACTTCTGAGGATACCCTAAGCAGGGAATTAAAGCTCCCCTCCTCCATCCTATAATCCCTAGCAGCTGGTATTCAACTGCATTTTGCCTTTGTATATCAATACCCCACCTATTTTAATCTATTTGTTTCACCATCTTTTACAACCATTCAAGTGAACAACTGTCTTCACCTTTTGACAGTGCTGCAATTTTGGATTATGTAAAGCACTATGAATCAACTGCAAAATTCTTTTTATCACTTTATGAAAGGGAATACACACACACATATACATATGTACTTTAATTACATTATTTCTAAATTTCTAAACAAAAAGCTTTACGTACTTTGGGCAGGTACCCCAAGGCTTGAACTCATTCAAACACCATTTCTGAAACACCTTTGCCAACACTACTTTTTTCAGATGTAGAACTATAATTATATATAATGATTATATGTAATTATTATAAATGTAGCCACATCTGCCTTTTAGTGGCATAAGACCATGTATGTATATGTTGGAGAGAGAGAGCAGAGCTACATATGCAGATTAAGAGACAAGGTTGACTATATGTAACTAGGAGGCAGTACTCAGCTGGGCGTAACTGATCTCAAGCAGCCAAACAGGATGATACCTCTTTAGTAGCTGGATAGAACAGCACCAGGAGACACTAGGCTGTAGACTGGTCTAGGAAGTCAAAAAAACACCTAGAAAGCCATGGCATACCACTTTCATATTATTCCCAGAAAAACACGGACAAATCCATGAAGTCTCCAGGAACTCAGCTCCATGCTCTTTTCACGCTCTCTCTCCTCAATTTTCTGCTGCTAATAGCTTTTTCAACTAGTTTCAGCATATTCCATCCTGAAGTAAGCATCTTCTCAGAACTGGTCTACTATACTTTTGACAAAGACATAAACCCTACAATTATTGCTTGCATTCCTGCATCCATGCCAAGCACCATATACCCTCAAGGTCCATCATTATGAAAAAAATCAAAGTGGAATAGGGTCCAAAAGGAATATATTTCATTCTAAACAAAGTTAAGTATTTTTAGTCAACGTTAATCTTTGAAATGAAAAAAGGAGAAAAGAAGATGGATCAATTTTGGCTGTTCTGTGGAAATTGGATCCATATAAATCAGTAATCAGAGTTTGCCAAGCTCCATGTAACTGATGTTGCAAACCATGACGGAGAAACAAATCAAGAGTTAATGAGTTTCAGAAAGAAGTTTGTAACTGGCTTGCAAATGAGATTCATATTTTGACAAATGTGACAATACACTTCAATTCTTACAAGCTCTGTATTAGGAAATCCTCAAGTTGGCAAGTCATTTGCTGAAAATGAGTCTAGAAATATTTGATTAATAATTAAATGATTAAATAGTGCCTCCACAACCACACAAGGAAACAATCACAAGCAGGTGTAGGTATATGAGGCCTTAAAAGTGGATAAAACAATCAAATCCATGCATCAGGGCCATACTAAAGTGCTTAATATATGAAGCATGAAAGCCACAAGACATACCTTAGAAGTCTGCTAAACTAGGCTCTAATTTTAGTATTTAATAGAGGTGAAACACAGCTGATATTAATTATGATTTGTCCAATATTATTGAGAGAGTTCTGCTGCTCTTTTATTGCAGCAGAAGAATGCTTGAAATGAATAAACTCTCTTCATCCCATTTCCAATTTAAGCAACATATCTTTCTATGCCAACTGGAAGTTTAAGTAGTTTAGGCTCACTGGTACAACAAGCAAGCACTGATATCATTAGAAATTTACCCAATATTCAACACAATACGGATAACAAATTAAGTGATTTGCTGTTTTACGTATATAGTCATGTTACACAACTTCTACTGAAATGAATTTCCTATGTAGGACATCATTACTCTTCAGTGGCAAATCCTGTTCCTCTTCTATCACACGGTCTTTTCTACTGTAACATACATGAAGGTCCCCCAACTACTTCCATAGAAAGATCTAATTGAGCCCATCACTTTAATATACCAAACTTTTAGACTAAATCCCAGTTATTCTAATGAAAAAAATTACTCTGCTCTTAGTAATTTGAACTTTAATTGTACTGTAATCTGATACATTTTCATGAGCATCTGGTGGCGACTGGGATGAGAGGGGAGCAAAATGTGCATGACATCACACAAATACCACAATTTCTATACTTGCATCAGATTATCAGGATCCAAGTATATAATTGTACTATTTGCATAATAATGTTACCACATGCATGTTATTATTGTGGTGTCATCACAATTTACTGCAGATGGCAGTGTGCGTTTTGTTGTGGCACTATGTTTTGTTGTCTTTTATGAGTGTTATTTTTTTAAATTGTTTTGTGCTTCTTTCATTAAGAAAAGGAAGATATACCTTTTAAAAACTATAAATAGACAACCTTTGAGCACACATATGAGAAGTCGAAGAAGAAACATTAGCAGGTGAATATTTAAAATAAATTTGCATGTTCAGAGTGACAATCAACATTGATAGTTTACAGATACCTAGCTCCTGTGTCACACGATGTGTTTGTGAAAGGCAGACAGGCCGGCCTTGGAAGGACAGACAGCTCTTGTATGAGTTTATTGACTTTTCTCAGACTTCAATTCCTCTATAATCCAGATTACTTCAAAATACTGTGCCGCAGCAGTGAAACTGAGGCACCAACCAATGCAAGGTCTCTAGGAAGGGAGGGAGGGAGGGAGGGAGGGAGGGAGGGGAGGAGGGAGGAAAAGGGAGGAAGAAAGGGAAGGGAAGGGAAGGGAAGGGAAGGGAAGGGAAGGGAAGGGAAGGGAAGGGAAGGGAAGGGAAGGGAAGGGAAGGGAAGGGAAGGGAAGGGAAGGGAAGGGAAGGGGGGAGAGAGGGAGGGGTACACTGCAGAGCACCAGCCTTTATCATTATCTTTATTTATGAGAATGCTGGTGAGCTTCACAAAGCCCAAAGGCACTCTTAGAAAATAAAAGTGATGGGTGAGGGAACCTAGAGGTTTGCTATAAATATGTTCACCTTCCCCAGGAAAAAAAAAAAAAAGCCAAGGCAAGCTGAGCTAGCTAAGTTTTTTGTTTTGTTTTGTTTTGTTTTGTTTTTTGCACCAAAGGGACAACAGGGAACAACTACTTCAGTTTGCTTTTTAGTAAATGGGTGTTTTATGACCAGACATCCATCATTACAGTCATTTTGTGAATGGGCGGCTCTTACCCACAGCTGCTGCTTTATCCCACTGGATAAAAAAAGATTGGCTGCCGTAGGACACGGCATCTACCCTTTACTACAACAACGTTCTACTTTGCTGTTCTCAGGGCACACCGGCTTAATAAAACTCCCGTGTGCTGTAGATAATTGTTGGAGATGGTGTTCACACAAAACAAAAGTCGGATATTGTGGCCTCACTGTTGACTCATGTAGGGATTCCATGGCCACATATTATAAGATTAAGCCAATACAGGTAAACTGCCTGTTTTCTCCTCTTCCATTACTTCTTGTGTTAAATGATGAACCCAAGGTAAATTTCAGAGGAACTACAATGCTTCTTCATTCAGAGAGAAAATCAGTGTTTTACATGTTTGCATATAAATTCTGTGCACTCCATAAGTGTGATAAATTTATAAGTTCAATATGCACTACTAAGTTAGGTAAAGGATCTTCATAGCTGAAATCACACTTACAACTACATTTAAACCCAAATCAACTTTATCTCACAGGAGGAAAAAAAAAAAATCTGGAAACAGCAGAGTTGCAAGAAAATTATGTGGGCACTAGAGGGAATTGCAGTAATCCTTTTACTTCAGTATTTATTACGAAGCATGAGGTTTTTTAAAAAAACTTCTTACAGGTTCATTATCAACATCTGGTTTGTGCACAAATGATGAAATCTAACATTTGGCATGGAAGAATTTTTAATACTCTTTTCCCAAACTCAGCAGAGAAAAGGCAGGAAAGAGAAAGAGAAAGAGAAAGAGAAACAGAGAGAGAGAGAGAGAGAAAGAAAAAGAAAGAGAGAAAGAGAGAAAGAGAGAAAGAGAGAGAGAGAGAGAGAGAGAGAGAGAAAAAGAAAGAAAGAAAGAAAGAAAGAAAGAAAGAAAGAAAGAAAGAAAGAAAGAAAGAAAGAAAGAAAGACCGAAAGCCATTTTTTTTTCCTGATAATCACTAGTTTCTTATAGAAGTGTCTGGCCTATTTTAGAACATATTTCTGGTTGGAGAGAAAGACTGATCTTAACTAGATTATCTGTGTACTGTTTCCTACCACTTTTTGTCTTCCTTATAGTATCTTGCTGCCAAGGCTTATTAAACGAGTACAGTCTTCATTGATCTGTTTTATTTCTAGTTTTATTTATTTAATCTGAGATATCGCACACATCTGGTTTGTTTCACAAAATGCTTCCATGAAAAAATATCCAGGCTCAATCGAAACAAGTACAAACTTTCCTATAAATAATCAAGCATCTAACAATATCACTGTTACTGAGATATTTAAAAATGTCAACAATTCCTCTATACTGGCCATCACATAACACTTTCTTATGTAGCCAAAGAGGCAATATTCATCTACCAGGAAAAAGGAAACAAAAGAAGATGTAAGTATAAGGGATTCATCAAGACTTAATTAAAAAAAAAAAAAGAGGAGAAGAAAAGGAAAATCCCTCCCTAGCTAAAGCAATCCAGTGAAAAGTGAGCATGGACGATTTTTTGGGGGGGGGGGGAGGGACAATGAATGCTACCACCATATTTTGTTTGAAATCCAGAAACTACATATATATTGGAGCTGGTCCCTCTTATATCCATAGTTTTATGCAGTCTTCTGCAATTTGGTGCCCTCCAGATGTGTTGAACTTGAGCTCCCATTGGCTCCAACTCAATAGCATTTGGAGCCTATTACATCTGGAATTCATTAGCTTGGGAAAGGATGCTATTGCTCATGCTCGGAGATTAATGCAACTGTGCCCCTTCATCATATAACCTTACCATCTTTATTTTGGGATCACTGAGATCATCAAATAGCAAAATTCCCAGGAATTATCATTTTAATTCAAAATGCCTGTGTCTTTATATATCTCATACTAGTACTATTTACAAGATATGCTTCTGCTTCTTATTTGCTTTCCATGTGATCTGTAAAAGCACAAATAGTTTTTTGCATCATGGAATATCTTCAAAATAATAGTTCCATGAGCTATTCTTACAAGACCTGAACGGGTTCACAAAAATGTCCGACCACCCCATAGTCATATGTGACACAGACCAAATCTGTGTGCCACTATGAAGTTGTCAGTAACAATAATACAAAAGCTTAGACTGGCTGGCTTCTTAGCATAAATCTCTAACATATTTTCTTCCACTAATATTATCACGTAACAAAAAATATTTATGACACTTTCTATTTAAACAAATCAATTCTTTGCTCATGCAGGTCAGGCAACATATTTCTATGCCCCAGAAGTCCTGTGGGAAATGTAAGGATGTTAAAAACCAAATTAATAACACGGCAGCTTAAGGGGGGGGGGGGGAACCTGCCAGTTATAATTAAAAACATCTTATAAGACTGCAGTACATATAAGTTATTTAATCTTCTATTGTTGTATAAGAAAGCTGATCATAGGCTTTGATTTTTTTTTAAAAAAAGTTATCTTTCAGGCTTGGTTGCCCTGAAATTGTACATAACTGGAAACTTTTTTATTCTGCTTGCTACACAAGGAGTGCTATTTTAATTAAAACAAACGTTTTCTTTTTAAGTGTTAGAAGGTCCTTAGCATAGAGTGGTTATTCACAGACTGAATTCATTCATTAAAATATGTTTACTACCCATCAATGCCCCAAAGTGACTATTTAAGTAGATTCTTAAATAGCCAAATATATGCCAGTTTCACAAGCAAATTCCTGTATAATCATCATTTCAAATCTAAAATACTTACTTACCTTTCTAATCTGCAAATACTCACTTACCTTTCTTAACTGTGTCATCTTAATCCCATTTGTATTCTAATCACAAACAAAAAGTTACGAGCATCTTACACAAGGCAGTAAAACTTAAAGACTGAATGATTCATATGCTAATCAGCGCTGCTTCAGTTAAAAAAAAATGATGTGAACACAAGTGTGTGGGTGCATGTATGCTTGAATGAGAAAGATTTGCTGCACATTGATTCAAACCTGAGGAATCCTGGCAAATCAACTTTTCTTGATGTCAATTCTTCATTGGTAAAACAAAAACAAAAAAAATAAAAAAAAGAATGTGGTTATTCTTATTTCTATATTTGCCTTTATTTTCTATTAAATTCCTGCTTGCCATCTTCCTGCTCCAATTCTGCTACTCTTTATTGCTTCAACCGATTTTTATTTTTATTTTCTTTTTAATTCATGTCTCTGTTCCCTCTTTTACTGCCTTCAAAACTATCTTGTTCTTGCCCTCAGACCTTTAACCCCAGGTGAAATAATAGTACGCAAATCTTTTTTTTTTCCTGATTTTTTAAATTTAGTGTTGTGAGCCACCTTATTAAAAGGAAAGAAGAAAAATAGCAAATGAATGTTTTAAATAAAATTTTGCAACAACCATTTTTGTTCTTGTCCCATCCATTTCTTCCTGTTCCCACTCTCCTTTTTATTATCCTGCTGTTTTCAGATGTGGATCACTAGTTCTCAGCATCTTTAGATAATTCTTTAGAGAAGAGTTCAAATTCTTGTTCCAAAGTTCCAAACTCCAATTAATCCTGCCAGCTGCATGGATCCGACTGCCTTAAATCTATTTTTGTTCTATTTCCATGCGCCAATTGCTGCTCCACTGTATTCCAAAAGAAGCCATTATAAACAATGCAGTATCAGTCTTACCTTTCATATGTAGCATAGCCCACAAATTACTAATATGTAATATACAGTTATGTCTTTAATTTTTTGTTTCCCTAATCAAAATTAAATACAGGGTGTCTGACCTAAATAGGAGTCCTAGCATAAGGCACAGGTCAACCTTATGCCTGTGGTTTGCAAATGTTCCCATCCCCACCCACCGGAAGCAAATGGAAAGATGTTTTTATTATAAACAAGTTTCAGGAAAATGCACTGAGTTTACATTTAGGAGCAAACTTTGCAGCTCCTTAAATAATATATCCAGCTCAATCTCATAATTTTTCTGAGAAAGAACAAACGTTTTTGAGGCACCATGCAATTACTTTTACTAACTATAAACTGTATTTCTAATATCACTATCTTACCTACACTGTGATGTAGAAAGTATAAATAAAAATGTTGAAGTTCATATTTTAAATAACTATAATGGAAGACTGGGGGAAAGCAGGTCGTACAAAAATTAGCAACTTTCCAAGGCATGAGAAAAATTAAGTGTAAATGTTGTGATTTCAGGTAAATTACTGCACAGCTAAAAGGAATACAACTTTCTGAATTATCACCTTTTCAGAAAGTGTTTTTAGCTCTATGCAAAAGCAAAAATGTGAAAAACTAGACACTGTGCCTAATGAAGAACATGGGCCTACTTTTGAACAGTAATGTTATGATGATGTGTATAAGGATTTATTACAGAATATTACGTTCGTGATGCAGAGACAGCTTTCTGTTGTGCAGAAATTTAAGCCTCATAACTCTGGCACCAATTTACTAATCCTGTTTGTCTTCAAAACATAATGTTCCTCATTCGATGAACACTCACCAAAAAAAGTCATTACTTCCAACAACTATTATATTGTTCTTTTAAAATAATTTACACACAATTATTTCTTCTTGCATTATTTCATGAAATTGTTCTCATGGGCTTGTATTGTTGCTGTTTTTCCCGAGATACAAACTACCAATCTCCATGTTTCGTATTTGGACCATATGAGGCAAAGAGAGACATGTCCCATGATAGCTGAAGAGGGGCTTTATCCTTTGGCCATGAAAAGAGAATTAATTACTGACCATGATAAACAATGAAGCATTTCATCCCTTGGCCACAAAAGACACAGTCCATTCTTCAAGCTATTTTAAACATCTTCAAATGCCTCAATACCCATTCTACCATAATTTCCAAAAAGATTAAATCAGCATTCAATATTATGCTAAGCATACCTATTCAGTATGGAATATCTGTGGTTCTGGCTTCAAATCCAAGTTCTACCAGACAAGTTCAGATCAAATGCAAAATCAGAATCTGTACAGTGGGAATCAACAATTCATACCCTGAAGGCTTCATAATGGTTCTCACGCCACTTGTTTTTCTGGAACCCAGATTCTCCCCCCCCCCTGGAAAAAAACCCTCATAATTCTATATAGCAAACATTAAATTGTAAGAGGAAAAAATACCTCTTACTAGACTACAGGACTAGAAATATGCCTGCCTCCTTTCAGTAGATCACTGATCTACTGTCCAATTGAAAAGTGAGCTCCTTGGACACAATATGTTTCTTACCGGCACTATCTTCAGTTATCCAATAAATACAGAACACCAAGGATATAACAAATGTGTCACCTATACAGAACCCCAGGTTTAATTCTTAACATCTTTTGTTAAAAGGACACACAACAAAAACTAGAAAAACTTCTGTTTGTGGTCCTGAAAGCTACAAATAATTGTGAACAACATTAAGCTAGACAGGCAGAGGATCTCTCTCCCTCAATCTAAGATGGAATTTTATCTTTATGTATACAACCCTAAGGGATAAGCTATTTATATATGGGCATCTGTAAGTGTTGCATAAGATTTTCTCTTACCACATCTTTGCATGGGACTGTGTGGGATCATAAGTCTTTGCCCACCAGACCCAGCTCCAACATAGCAGGTTACATGGAACATTATTATTTTTTTGTCCTGACAAGCTGCAGTAGGATGTTCTAAAGAGGGATGTGTGCGCTTGTATCAACTCTAAAGGAGAATGGGAAATAAATGTAACATGGAAAAAGAGCCAAGGCTACTAAAGAATGGGGATGGGTGAATAACAGCCATTAAAGAAGAGCAAGGATTAGAAATTACATGTGAATGCCCTCACACAACACAAAACCAGCAGCAGTTTGGAGTCGGAAGAATAGCAGGTTGAGGCCAACAATGATATTACACCACAACAGCAGAGAGATGAGAATTGAGAGATCTAAACTATCAATACTGCTGAATAGTTTAAAATTCTTCATACCAAATCAGGATTTGCATCATATTTCTTTTTAAGAACCTCTTTCACTTCCCTGTAGGCCTCAAAGGCACTCTTCAAAAAAAAATCAAGGCAACAGCAGCAGCTTGGAAGCATGCACATCTGCCCGGGGGCAGGGGGAAATAAAGGTAACTTGTGGAGAGACAGCATCCTGGGAGATGACATGGAATGGTGGAGAGCAATTTCACTAGTTTGCTTTCTGATAAATGGGAGGCCTGTCATGTCAATCACCTTAGCCATTTTATAAAGCACACAATGAGAGGTTGTCAAAATTGATGTGCAATATCCACTTATCAAAGGAACTTTCTATCTCTAGAAAACTTGAAGGAATTTCCCAGGATGTTGTCTCTCCACAAGTTACCTCTCAGTCCCTCCTATGACTCCCTCTGAATCCTGGGATTGCATCAGTGGCAATCAAATGGCTAATTTTTGCTGGTACTGTTGTTATATTTTTATTTCCAAAAACAAAGGTAGGAATGGTAGTGGGGGCGAAGTCATTATCCAACAGTATCAGGCTCTGGGCAGTTGGAATCTAAGTTTACCTCTCTGAAATGAATTAAGGGTAGATAGAACACAAAATGTAGAAAATAGCATCTAAGCTTAAGTTGCACGGCTCTAAACATTTACCTTCCCATGGTAACAGATTCAAGTTTCTTTCATTATACAGAATTAATGGTACATTCCCGTGCTTTATTTTGTTAGGAGCAAAGAGATAACTATTCATACAAACCTGCACATCGTAAGTTCCATTTAGCAAAACAGGCCTTTGGGAACTGATGTCCTGCAGAACCCCTGATAGCACAGAACAATTGACTTTCTGGAAGTCTTTGGAATGGCTGAACTGCACCATGTTGTGAAGAGCCAAAATTTTAGTGTCGAGCTCAGCATCCTGCCTGGTGCGGTTGTGTAGCCCTAGGTGGTACTTGCGGAAGTGTTTTATAAGATCTGTGGGGTCGTTCCCATAGTAACCATAGCCACAGATGTTGCATTTGAAGTCCTGAAGCTCTGGAGACAGAGGCGCCGTATCTGGGTTCTCGTTTGCCAACAAATCTGCTTTCAATTTGATTGGCTTTAAGTCCCCATCTGAAGGCACTTGTGGATTTTTTGAGGCCACCGAAGCTGGGCTTGAACCCCGGCCCTCAGCTTGACCACTTTGCACATGCACTGTTTCATCCATGGGTTTTGGTGACGTGCGAGGCTCTTCACTTTTCTCCGTCAGATCCACTGACGGGTTGCAGACCACATCTTGGGTGTCATCTGCATCTGATCTGAGAGGAGACTTCAAGGATTCAGAGATTCCCCCAACAGCTGGAGATGAGAAGGCCGGCATATTTCTGTCTGTCATCTCATCATGAGGGAAGGATGGAACATTTCCTCCCTTATTGTGGCTTTCATAATTGAAGCCAGCCTTTTCACTCGTTGAAGAGCTTTTCAATTCCTTTTTAGTGCTGGGAGAGGGCTCTGGGACATGCATGCAAAACTCCTCGTCATTTTGCTCCACAGCCTCACCCGGCTCAGTGTTGTCTTGCATCTGACCGGCAGAAAATTCTTGTTTTCTATCAATATTGTCACTTTCTGTACCCGGCGACTGAAGGGTCTCTGTTTCTCCTTCTCTAACAACGTTTCTTAGAGGGGGATTCTTTTTCCGGACCATATCTGTAAATATAAAAATGTGTACACAAAAGATATAGTAAGATAACAACAGTGCATAGCACACACAAGCAGTTCATTCCCCCTCCACCCTTTCTCATACTGGAATATAAACAATGTTTGCCAGACCAAACAAAAATGTTTCTCCAGAAGATTTTGTACAATCTTGGTAAGCCAGACTTGGGAATAAATCCTACTTATATAAAGGGGAGTAACTTCTGCACAAAGTAACTTCTGCACAAACACAATTATGATTTCATGTTGATCTTTTATTATTTTACCATACATTGGCCTGACAATTTTATTGAAATTTGGTCTAACGCAATTAATTACTTAATTAATATTACATAAAATAAAACTATCCCACTGGATCCCAGGAATGAGATCAATATTCCACCAGGCAATGTAGAATTTCAACATAGGTTGGTGGAAAGAATTCTTTCAAGATAGAACTCAAATATGTTTAAATTGTCACAAATAAACTTGTGTAGCCTTCCTTAACCCTTGAAACCTTTGGGATCTCTCAAAACTGACTGGAAATTCTGGAAGTTATGGTTCCATCCTATCTGGAGGAGCCAGGATGAGAAAGGAAGCTAGGCCATCTAGATCTTCTCCAGTTAGACAAATCAGTTAATAATTTGGTATCTTCCAGGAACATCATGCTGCATTCTTGTTAAAATGCTAAAAGTGGAGAAATAGGCTTAGAAGGGTCATAATGGGATCAATCTTTGGACTAGGTACATACATGCACCCAAAGGTTTTGGGGGCTCCTTCTTCCTAGTTTTGGCTTCAACAACCTATCACCTTCAAATTATGCTAGACTAGTAAGAAAGGACATTATTATGTCAGAATCGATATTCTAGACTAAAATTTTCATCATCCCACCCACCCACCTCCCCGGTCCTGCTAGCTAGAGTTAAGGGCAGGATCCATGTGGTGAAGGCTGAGCTACCAGTACAAGGTTAAAAAATGTTTCAGACAACTGCCAATCACTTCAGAGAAAGAAACTCTTTATCTCAACTTTCTTAAGGGAAAATAAAATGTTCACGTGTAATCATAAGGCTACTTCAAATGTTGTATTGTTCATGGCCCTACAATCCAAACTTCATGATTATCAAATACGCAATGTTCAAAAATGGACCTTGCCAGTACTTTTCTTATTGTAACAGTTCAGTGCTATCCCAAAGCTAGGTTAGAAAGCATAGAGGTCTACAGAGAAAGAGGTTCCTAAGGCAGGCACAACTGTCCAATAGTCAAGTGATATCTTCTCTCAGAGGCATTCATGAAACCCACTCTGGATTTACAGAGTTAATCATACTCTTACTGCCCAAACATCTCAAACAAATTTGAGAAGGCAGCTTAGGAACAGCTGCTATTTCATTCAAATTATATTTCTTTTCCAATGCCAGTACTGGAGAAGTGTCCCAACCCACATATTCCCCCAGAGTCTGGAACTTCAGCTGGATGACAGATACTTAGCAAATAGAGCAAAAGGTAGAAACTCCAAAGCCCACTGTCCACCCACTGTAATGTTATGAGAAACTCAAATGAAGCAGATTTTATCCAGAAATAAGAATAATATCCCCTGCCCGCTCATATCAAGTTTTTCTAAAAATAGAGTTTTGTTGGACCCTATCTATAACATTGCACTGTTTGAAAAATACATCCTTTTTTCCATATTTGTACACTACCAGTATCATTATTCAAGAAGACGTATTATCTAAATAAAAGCCCATTTGCAGTTCTTCTAAATGGAGGAAACTATCTATTGGCAAGTCATGCTAGAGAGAGTGGAAATATAGAGAAAGAATATAGGCAGTCTACAATTATTATCTCTAAGACAAATAACAGATTGCACAATGCTTTATGGAGTGCCAAGAAGTTTTCCAGTTAACATTTCTACTTAAAAAAAAAAAATACATACTTGTAAAATCATACCCAGCATTGACTTCATAAGGCATGTGGCTCTAGAATGGTTTTTGTTGTGTTTTGTTTTGTTTTTACAGTTATTAATTCTATTAGTCAATTAGCTGGAAGGCTAACACAACTGGCTTAGGAGGTACACAGCAGACATAGAAGACATTCTGAGAGCTGATCTGCACATCTGCAAAAGAAAAACAAACAAAAAAGGTTCCCCCCTAAATTATGCATTTATGATCAGGTTTTTTTAAGGAAAAAAAAAACATTCAGAATTCTATATACTACAGCAAAAATTATGGCTGTGCCACAATCAGATTAGCAACACACAGGGAATTCTGCATTTGCTCAATTCTTTCCTTCTTTTCCCCAAAACAAAATTACAGTTTCCATTAATTTTGGAAGGAAAAAAACTCAAATGTCAAAGTTATTACCTTCTATGAGCCAGTCACAAATCACAACCTTACTTCTCTGTTATTCCCACACCTCCGCACTTCAGATTTAAGACCATGGAGCCTTCCTCTGCCTTATTAGACCAAAATGATACTTCCAAATTGCCAACTCATTCTTGCATACAGCTATGACTTAAACTTCTCACAAATATCAATGTTATCCTACTCAACTTACAGCACACAATAACAATTCAATTATTTTACATAATATTGCATTTGTACCATTAAAATATGATGCATACCATCTTAATTAAGTTCATAAGCAGTAACAGAATCAAGCACTGAATAACAAAAGAAGAACAACCAAGTGTTACTATTGGTTCATAAGTAAGAACAGGGAAGAGTTAAGACATTCAGAAAGCAAAGCATGGCTCCAGCTTAAAAAAATAAATGCTTATCTATGGTTCTCTGACAGGAAACAATGGAAACACTATGCATTCAACTTTTACATTAATGACATCCTTCTATAATTAACTTCTTGTACATTCAGGGAAAGAAAATAGATTATTATCTTGCATTACGACTATTATCCTAAGCATACAGTACTATGAAAAAAGTACTTACTCCCTTTAGGATTATCTGAATTTTGGCGTATCTTTCCCCTCAACTTTGTCAGAGGTTCATTCAGGTCCTACTGATCTATAAAAAGATTCTGAGTGAACAAGCAACACCAACATTGGGTGTTTCATTGATTTCCTGATTAAAGTCTTCCAACATGTCATATACCACTATGAAAAAGTAATTGCCCCTTAGTTTCAATAACTGGCTATAGCTGCAAATAACTGTATCCAAATGCTTCCTGTAATCAGTGTTAAGTCTCTCACATCACTGTGTAAGAAATCTGACCTATTTCTCCATGGCCAACTGCTTCAACTCAGATGAGGTTTTCTAAAATGGACTGCTTGTTTCAGGTTCTGCCACTTTTCTATGGGGATGCCTTTTGATTTGGCAATTCCAAAATGTTGCTCTTCATCTATTACCTTGTAAACTTGGAATCACTATCTTGCTACAGGATTTACTTGATCTTCAGTTTAGATCCTATGATAGAATGTTCTCACATCTCCTTTAATGGAGGCAAGTCACCCAAAACCTAAGGCAGCAAAGCATCCACAGATTCTGACATTATTGTCGGTATGCTTGACAGCTGTGTGAGTTATTTTTGTGGAATACAGTGTTGAGCTTCTGCGAGCCATGGCACACATATATAGCCTTAGAGTCTTCACTTTTTATTCACTTGCCCATAGAAAATTCCTCTAAATGTCTGGAGCATCATCCAGGTGCTTTATGGCAAAATAGAGATGTCCATTAATCATCTTAAGGCTCTTAACTTGCTATTCTCTCATGAGTCCATTCTTACTCAATGCTTTTCTGATGATGGAGTCATGAACATTTAGATTAGCCAAGGCAAGAAAGGCCTGAACATCCAAGGATATTAATCTAGGGTTCCTTAGGCCATCCTGGGCAATTTTATGCTGTGTTCTTAGAGTGTTTTGGATAGAATGGCCACTATTGGGAAAATTCATAATTGTTCCAAATCTTCTCCATGTCAAGGTCATCCCTCTGATTGTGCATCAGTGCTGAGAAACATCAATGACTTTTTAACAGAGGTCTTCAGAAATTGCTTTTGAATAGGGTGGTGATTTGCCTCTGGAATTTCTGATGAAGGGAGCCAAAGTTTGTCAAAAGTATACAGAGCAGGACTGACCCAAATCAGACTTTATTAAGGAAATACTCAGGCAACTGGCCCTAACTGTGCCTTTAACTGAAGTGACTAAAATAAATTTTCATACTGGTACGTGGCACATTAGATGAAATAAATGATAACTAACACCAGTATTATTTCTTCACTCAGTCTCCCCAGTTGGACCCACATGACATTCTAATGGCAAGAATATGCAAAAATTCTCATCTTTATGAAAAAGTTCTCCTTATATGTGCATACTGCAACACCACAGGCAAATCTCCTAAAAATTCAGTACAGCTCTTGTCCATTGAATGAATCTTTGTTCTTGCAACAGGACAAATGATAAGCACTGCACTGAAGACCAACTGTCAAACATATAACTATTTGATTCTCTCAAGTTTCAAGTTAAGAAACTGATATTTCTTGGCTATGCATAATGTTAACTTTCCTCAGTCTGGTGTTAACCAGATGTGTTGGACTTCTTCAACTTGGAGCCCAAGATATCTAGAGAATATCACATTTGGGAAAATTGGGTTATATCGATTTCCTTTCCCTTCCCTAATATAAACTGGAAAACATGGACTATGGTTGATTTCTTAACTGCATGCAATACTAGGCTGAAAAAATATATTATTTTTGAATTGTTCTCCTCCTGTTTTATGGAGGAACACCACCTACCCTATGTGGAATAAGGTTGGTGCAGTTCTCTTTGCTTTGAGGTAGCAATATGTTGTATGTAAGTGCCCTGTATTACATTATTCAACCTTTTCTTCAAGGCTTCCAAGCCTCTGTTACGTTACAAGGAAAAACTGCTTCCATACTGTTTGTTTCTTTGGTTTTATTTGTTTAGTTCAAGAAATGTAGATAGCTATGAAGGCTGCAGAATGATGAAACAGTATGCGACAATTGAAAAAAGAAAAGCTAAACTCATGAACATCACCAACCACCAAAAGAAATCCGCAATGTCTAAAGCATATTTACAATGAGATCTGGGGTGGGGGAAAGGGGATCCGAAGCCTCTTTCTTAGGGGAAGAAAACTTTTGTGAAACTAAAGGATAGATTTCAGTACAATATAACTAACAGATTGTGTCAACTTAGTAGACCAAAAAAAAAAAAATGCTTCTTAATCAACTAACGCAGACAACGCAGCAATAGGAAGTCAAATTGGTAGTACATGATGATAATGAAAAAATATTTAAGTTACATTTAAGTAAACCCAGGTATATAGTTCTACATATAAGGCATGTAGGATCCTTAACTACAGGTAGTCCTTGGTTAACAATGGTAATTGGGACCAGAATTTCCATTGCTAAGCAATGCGGCTGTAAAGCATGATGTCATGACTGCATCACAACAACAGCAGTCCCAGCGCTCCGCACTGCCATTGTTGAGTGAGAATCACGGGTCGTTAAGCGAGTCCCAGGCAGCTTGTAAGCAGGCAGGTAAAGCATGGCGTGATCACAGCGGGGCCAGGGGTGACCTCTGCCGGGTGGGTGAGGGTGCAAGCGACTTATTGGAGCAACTTGCAAGCTTCCCTGCCAGCTTTCCCATTGACTTTGCTTGTGGGATGCCCGTAGGGAAGGTCACAAATGGTGACCACATGACCGCAGAACACTTCAACCATCTTAAGTGCAATTGCTAAGCACCCAGATTGCAATCTCATGACCATGAAGGTTTCTGTGACAGACAGAACTTCAAGGACTGGTCATAAATCTCCTTTTTCAGCACCGTCATAACTTCAATGGTCGCTGAACAAATGGCCATAACTTGAGAGCTACCTGTAGTCCTTGAGTTAGGACCATTCACTCAGCGACTGTTCAAAGTTACGATGGTGCTGAATGAAGGCACTTAGTGCCCCTAGGTCACATGAACAAAATTTGGGCACTTGGCAACCAGCTCACACTTATGACCGATTGCAGCATCCTGTGGTCACATGATCACCGTTTGTCACCTTTCCTGCCAGCTTCCCACAAGCAAAGTCAATAGGGAAGCCAGCAGGAAAGGTCAAAAATTGTTTGGTAAGTAAATCTCCCCCACCCACCCCACCTTTCTTCACTGGCAGGCAACCTGCCTTCCTTCCCCCTCACTCGCACACACACATTGCACCCTCTTTCCCCCCTTTGCTTCCACACATACATGAAACCCTTCTTCCCCCCTTCGCTCACACACATGCACCACATCCTCCTTCCCCCCTTTGCTCGCATGCATGCACCCACCATCGCCTTCCTTCCTGGGCCTCTCTGTGCTCGCACACACTCCATGCCCTCCCCTCTCACCCTTTCTGAGCTTGCACTGCACTACAGCATCCTCTTCCCCAGCTCATGTAGGGCCTGCACCAGACCTCCCAGGGCCTCCCCGACCCATCTCCACAGCACCCCCCATAGCATCCCCACACTTCTTACCTGGGACTCCCTCCACTTTCCACTTAACGACCTGCGTGTCTTGGGTTATGTCAAGAACCAGGACTGCCTGGATTGCCATCGCCAAGCGACATGGTCACGTGATATTGTGCTTCACAAGCGCATTGCTTAGCAATGGCAATCCCAGTCCCAATTGCATCGTAACTCAGACTACCTATACCTGTAAGTGCAACTGTCTTCAACTAGCTGCAAGCTGAGTTTTTTCAATTTTTCTGAAGTTAAGGCATCATTTGTGAATTCACTGAGATTTGAAACATCAGAAAAGCAAATAAAATCAGGGCAAAAACAATACTCCAGAAGCTGCTGAGCTCTCAGTGGCTCTGTATAATGCATGGCCATTAATATTTTCCTCCCACTCCAAGGAGTTAAGTTTTGATTAATTGACTGTGGAGAATTTTGTGATCATTTGGCACTATATGGTGTAATTTTATTGTAATAATTGGAACCAAAATTATTTTCAGACTAACCACTCTGTCAGAGAAGGTAGGAAAAACCTTTCTATGTGCATGTGTGTGTGTGTGTGTGCTTAAAACAATCAAGATGCATTTTAACACGATTATTCTCTTCTGGGAATAAACATTTTTGGGAGATACCTTTTTTTAACTACTAAGATATGCAAACTAGGAAACAGTTCACCACACAGCTTTACCTCATCTTGCACTCATTTATTCTGGATTCCATCTTTGTACCAGTAAATGAATGGAGATTTAATCAGCAGCAGTTGCCTTTTCACTCCATTAATATCTATTAACTTCTTATTACGGTATGAATTAAGTGCACTTTCTACTAAAAACCAGTAAGATTTTTCTTCTGGGCTTTAAAAAAAAAGTTAAAATATAGAAAAAACAGATAAATCTCCTTCTAATAATCAACTTTACTTTCTGTTAAAAGATTTTTATATTATAAAGACTGGTCTTGTCAACTTGGAAAATTTAGATACAATTGCCACCAGTATCAAATCTGACCAAAAAGCCATCATGCTAATTGTATTTCATCAACTTTAGCATCATAATTCAATGGAAAATGGAAGACCATTCCTAACGGAATAAATAAATTGCAAAGGGAATATGAAATACAGTCAAGAACAAGACCAGTCTACAAAAGGGGAAAAGCTTAAAGAACGTTGTATTGTCGAAGGCTTTCACGGCCGGCATACGATGGCTGGTGTGGGTCTTCCGGGCTGTGTGGCCGTGTTCTTGAAGTTTTGTTTCCTAACGTTTCGCCAGCACCTGTGACCGGCATCTTCAGAGTGCAGGAGCACAGACAGGAGCAGTTCTCTCCCAGGATCGCCCAGGGTGACAGAGAGAACTGCTCCTGTCTGTGCTCCTGCACTCTGAAG
Organism: Python bivittatus; assembly: GCF_059951505.1. NCBI lineage: Eukaryota > Metazoa > Chordata > Lepidosauria > Squamata > Pythonidae > Python > Python bivittatus. The sequence continues at coordinate 15,505,167 of NW_028277086.1, read as the reverse complement.
ATGCCGGTCACAGGTGCTGGCGAAACGTTAGGAAACAAAACTTCAAGAACACGGCCACACAGCCCGGAAGACCCACACCAGCCACCTTAAAGAACGTTATATGTGTGAATTTCTCTTTGTAATATCCTGAACAGCATTCTGAGAAGAATGCACAGTTCTGAAGATAGGTAAGTACTACTGCTTTGCATTTCTCCAGAAATTAGTAATACATTCTCAGGATTGTTTGATGTATCAACGTTTGAGTTTAAATGATACTTTCAATGAAAACACAATTTTTTTTCTTTAATAACACAGATTAATTTGGAAATTGAAAAGAGAGAACAAAATCATCTGTTCAAACATGCAACGTTATGGGTACGAAATGAGCATGATCAGCACCCATTTATAAATGAAGTTTATCGCTTAGCAGATCCTCTTGTCTTACAGAGAAGGTTGGGGGGGGGGGAATGAAAACTCTTAATCAAGACTCACAACAAGTCGAATGAACAGTTATCTCAGTATAAGGTATCCTTCCTTGTCCTTAGAAACCAGTTTCATCCTTTCTAGAACTCAGGTCTTCAAATAATTAAAAAAAAAAAAAAAGAAGCAATTTCAACACGAGCAAATTGAAGGAGGAATTATGGCAGCCTCTAAGGAAAGCTGTAGTCCTGAAATACAGCTAAGAAAAGCCTTTTTTTCTCATTCATTTACCTTTCTAAAAGAATATGCCAGCAGCTTATAATAAAATAGAAACCCAGTGAAGCATTTCTCACACAACACATAATTAGCTTATTCAGTTTATTAACATAAGAGGCAGTGATGGGCTTCTAATTTAGAAAGTGTGCAAAACAAGTAGAAATTTCCTAGAAGAGAAATCCATGAATTGCTACAAGCAAGAATCTGAAATTCTTGCAACAGATATGTAGGAAGTTTAATTGTCTTCCAGTAGTGAGTAGGTTAAAGTCACTGAACCGCATCGCACATGCCCAACCCATTCAACATCTCTTGTAATTTCTTTGATTATTGTGAGTCACCCAGAGTTGTTGAGAGTCAGGCAGCATACAAGTTTAATAAATCAGCATCATCTTGGGAGCATTTCTTTTTCTCTGTAACCCACAAAGCTCTGTAACCCCAAAATTATGAAGTGTCTGAAGAACAAGCTTTTATCTGTCCTGAATCTTACACTGTTAAGTATTACTTGTTTTCTAAATTAAAAAGTCTAAACACCATAAACACCATTTTCACTAGAAGAGCTATTCCTGGCATCAATGATTTTGGTTCCCTTTACAACTCTACAGTAGAGTTTCTCTTTTGAACTAGGATGACCAGTAAAAATACACACAGCATTATCACACATTTATGTTAAGGGATATACAGGTAGCCTTGTTTAGCGACTATTCACAGTTACAGTGGTGATGAAGAAGTAACTTTACAACCAATCCTTGTATTTACAACCTTTAAAGGTCTGTAAAGTAAAGGAAAGCTGAAGTAAGATCACAAACCCAGTCAGTTTCACTTAGTGACTGCTTCACTTAATGACCAAGTTGCCAGTCCCAATTATGGTCACTAAAATGAGGACTACCTGTATGGGCAGTTATATTTTTTATCCATTTTTAAATGTCTATAAGGAAAAGGTTTGTTTAAATTTAAATTTAGAATGCATGTGGCCATCAACTGTTTTTGAGAGCTACCAGTTTTGCAGATACCTGAATCCTCAAGATTAAGCTGCCAAAATGTATGGCAAATTTCCAGTTCTTGGTCAAACCCTTCCCCCCCTCCCCTTCCCAGGCAGGAAAGGAGTGCAGTACAGAGTTCCTAAAGAAAAAACAAACAGGGCTAATAATTTCATTGCAAGTTTAAATCATTTTAAACAAACCAACTTAGATTGTCCCACCTAAACTAGGAGCAGTTTTCTATACAAATCAAGGCTTCTGTTAAAAAAAGATCCACGTTCTCTGGTATCTTTTCATTTCCCATTTATTCTCCAAGCAATTATTATTTCTGATTTTTTTTAAAAAAAGGACCAGAAATCTTAAGTTGTTTTTTAAGATAATGTCTCCATCAAATAAATCTTGTTTTAATTTGCATTAAATTAAGCAAGAACTGTAAGTTATATCAGTGTTATGCTCTAAAGACCTAAGTAAACTGATAGATACCCAGCTTCTGGAATGGATAAATCAGATTTTAAGAGAACACATTTCAAACAGGAGCCACAAGCCTAATTTTGGGTTATCACAGACATCTCAGTTTTAAGACAATCCTGCAGAATAAAATAAATATCACTGAAAGCGAAAAGGGGGTATCTTAGGGATATAAGCTGCAAAATAAGGACTTACTCTGCTTCTGAAGAACCCTTCCACCTTTTATATTACAAGTAATCCCCAGTTTAAGAACGAGTTCCATTCCCAAGGTATGTCCTTAAGTTGAATTTGTATGTAAGCTGGAACAGTATTATTGTATAATACTGTGTAAGCAGTATTGTGTAATGAACCATTGTGTATTTAACTCGAATCACTGTGTATTTAACTCAAATTTTGCTACAATAGGCCCCATTAACTATGGGGCGTCTATAACCCGGGCATTATTAACCCGGGGACTATAGCTAAAATGAAAACCAAGCAGAGTTGAGGAACCAAATCATCTGAAGGGCCCGACTGTACCCACTCCACCACAGGTAGATGGCTTCAAAAAAGGGAAACCACTATCTTTCCCCCAAAGTGACCCCCAGTTTGAAGTTCCACCCGTTCTTGTTTTATGCAGAAGGGAGCAGCCATTATGTTTTTCTCATTGCCCGAAAGGAGAATGTTCTTTTTCTGTTCAGAAGGTGTGGTCTAATTATTATGGTTTTTCCCCATCCCCTCTCACGTGAACCATCTTCACTGAGCGACAATTAGCTTGCAAAAAAGGCATGAACCTCTATAGGCAGATGCCCTATTTTGTAAAAGGCTATGCTCATTCATTTTTCAGAAGAAAAATCTTCAGGAATCGCTGTTATTTTGTTATAGTAAGGGTACAGAAGTCAGGAATAGGGTATTATCCTAACAAAAACAGATAGCAAGATCCTTCCTCATTGGAGGCCAGTTCTTATTTTTTCTCTTTTCATTTGTCCTGACAATGGTGCTGTAAGCTGTCAAGTGTAAGGCTTTGCAATGTGCTTATGTGCATTCACTCTTTTCAAATGGAGTTTTAACTACTTCAAGCTGTCCACTAGAACTACACAGACTTGTAGAGATGCTGAGCTCAGAAAACAAATCAACTTTTTCACAGAGATGTTGGTGTAGATTTGGAGATCTGTAAAAGCCTTTTTAAGGAGCAAAGCCATTTGATGTCTCCAGCATATTACTGAACACGTCTTTAAAAAAAAAAAAAAAGTATTGAGAGTTTTTACATAGATAAAAGACAAATACAGAAATACATAAAGAAAAGAGAGAAAAAGGAAAAGGAAAAAAGTGCAGAAAACAATAGAGTTAAGAAAAGGAAAAAAAGATAAAGAAGCAACTTCCGCCCTTTACAGCAGTTAAGCTCATTATCCCTCTTCCCTCTTTAACATTATTCGGTAACGCATCTTAAAAAGCAACATACTTTTTAAGATTGTAAGTTGTACTGATTTTATGGAGGTTCTTGTTTTGTGTTTGTTCGTTGTAAGCCGCCTAGAGTTACTCAAGCAGGAGGCGTACAAATAGCTGTAATTATTATCATAATAATGATGACTAAGAAGATGATTTCTTCTCCCTCTTGCAGGGAGAACTGCAGACATAACATAATGATTGGTTTCGGATGGAATAAAAGTCTATTAACACCTTAGAGAGAGGTAAACAAGCATACAAGGTGTCTCGAAAGCTGTAGAGCAGTGAAAATTTGGCAGTACATCAGAATTTTTTCTTTATTATGATTTTAAAAATGTAATAACCATGTTGTGCAGAAGATATCAATGACCACAACAACGGTGGTGATTGATATTTATTTCAATGACTGCTCTATTACTTTCGGGACACCCACATAATGCAAGGATGGAAAAACCACTTTCCCTTCCACGTTCCATGTCTTGTTCTCCATTTGTATATAAGGAGCAGTCATATGCTGTCTGGCACAGGGCAGAAAATCAAACCATTACACCTCCATAGGTGACTCTCTGAAAAAGCCTACTGGTTAAGTATAGGATAATTATGGGGATAAAGCAGCCCTGTATTCCTATGTAAACTTCAACCATCCAAAAGAGAATGAGATCACTTTTTTTTTTCTTTGCTGGGCTGTGCCTGATGGTTCTAAATGGGCATAAAATCAGCTTTGCATCTTGAAGGCCCTTTAACCACCATAAAACTAATGTTGTCTTTGGCATGGTCCCCAACCTATCCTTTTACAGTAGAGGAACACTCCCCCCCCCCAATCTAAGCCCTAATAAACCTTAGTTTAAAAAAAAAAAACAGTAAGAGGCCACCCAAGTATTTATATTGAGCAAAGTTCTTTCATATATTAATTAAGCACTTGGATGACACTTAATACAATTTATAATATTAATTCACCCTAGTCAATAATGACCAAGAGTAACACAGTCCCAATATATCAGGAAACTACAAGGAAGGGGGGGACACAAATAACTATCCAAACTGCAAATTAATCTTACAAAAGTTACTAAACTAGTAATAGTACTAAGACCTTAATCACGCATGACCTAGTAGTGGATGAACAGGCAGATCTGCCATATGTAAGACTTGGCTAGGGAAGGGCAGTGATGTCACCCTATCTGAAATCTGTCCTGACCTGCACCTACTGTGAGACCAGGGCCAGGGAGCAGGAGTGGTGTTGATCTATCATGAGACCTTATACTTGATCAGGGTCACTGTTCCTGAGGGAGTGGAGTGTGAACACCTATGTGTTAAGTTGGGCCATAGGGGCAAGCTGGGCATTCCTACTGGAACCAATCCTGTGCTGGGAAGGGAAGAGGCCCAGACGTTCATGGTTTCCATGGCAACTAAGGGCTTGTCCCAGTAATCTCAGACCCAACACATTGTAATGAGCTGTGAGAATAACCTTGAGGAAGAAGAAGAAGAGCTGCAGCCAAGGTAATGGTCAGATAAGAGAAATCTGAGTCCAAAGCAGGAATGTAGTCTGAGAAAACATCTGACTTGAGGATAAAGGTAGAGAAGGAGGAGGCACTTTCAGACTTGCAAGACTGATGTCAGACCTTCAAGGTAGACCAGACTTGGACACCAAAGTCATGAATACTAAAACTACTTTTATTATAGGCTTATGGTAACAGAATCTTGCAGGAAAGCATTGATACCATGGCTCATGTCCTTATCACTACCCGTTTAGACAACTGTAATGCACTGTATTTAGGGCTGCCTTTAAAAACCACTTGGAAATTGTGAAAGGTTTAGAAAGTTGTGGCCGATGTGCTCATTAATACCCAGTGTTATAAGCATATTATGTAAGTGCTATGGGCCTTACACTGGCTAACAATAAGTTTTTGGGTACAATCTGAAGTGCTGGTTTAAATCTATAAAGCCCTATGGTTTGGCACCAGGTTACTTTTGGGACTGCATTCTTCAGCTAAACAATCATTCCAGAGAAGCAACCGCTGGTTCTCTACTTCCAGGAGCACCAGACCTTTGGTATGTCATCCCAGTTTAAATTAGATTGGCCCCCTCCCTGTTTTACACAAACAATTTAAAATAAAGCTGTATTGCAGAACATTCAACAATGTTGTTTGTTACCATTATTGTTGTTTTTCTACTATGTTTTATTCTATTTTTAAATTATTTTTACCATGGCTGTTTTAATTGTGTATATCTGTGAACTACTGACTGTCCTTAATTGGATTGCAGTGGGATATAAATGTAATTAATAAATAAACATGTTAAATCTCCTATAAAATGTACCTTTAACACACTAGGGAATTCCAAAATGAAATAAAACTGAACCTTCACCTTTCCATTTAGAAATGACTGTTAAAAATGAGTAGGATTCCTCCCTCCCCCCCCTTTTTTTTTTTGGCCATACTAAGCTTGAGTTGGCTGAAGGCCACAAAAAGTTAGTATCTTTTCATCATTTTACTAACCCAAAGAAGAAGAAGATTTGGTTTTGTTTTGCCGGCAAAGTCCGCTTGTTTGTTTATATATGCTAGCTATACAATTTAGTGGTCAAACTGAGATTTTCATGAAAGCAACGCTGGAGAATGATTAGTACTGTTTTCTGCATTCCCACGTCGATAAAAATCAGTAATGGAACTACAGTGACTCATATACTTCTGGTATAATGAACACCAACTGATACTATCAGTGGCAAAACTCTCATTGTCTTTCATTTGGGCAGGACTGAACCCTATCACTGCCCACTTTGTAAATGCCTTCTGGTAATGGAGGCTGAAATAATCAGAGAAAAATGCTGATCCTGAAAATAAACCGTTGCATTTCATCACCACCTCTCCTCCCTTATTAAACTAATGTTTCAGCACTGAAAATACAAAACCATTGCTCTGAAAGTCATGAAACTGCCTGCATTTACACAGAGACCTTGCAGTTTTTTGTAGGGCATGAAGGGATCAGAAAACGGTACTGACACAATTACACATTTTGCAACAACCACAAAAAAGCTAGAAAGATGTGTATGTAGTTACAATGAAGATAAGAAAGCTCAAAAGGCCAGAAAGCCGGAAATAATGCAAGAGGGTCCCTAAAACTTCCAAATCCTAAACACTCTATGTATTTATTTATTACAATATTTGCTATTTTACATAATTTCCCCCATAATGCAAATTATCTGGGCAGCTTACTAAACAGATAAAATATTGAAATAATATTTAGGGCAGTGTAAACTTTCAGATAAAAGCACAATGAAAACACTAATAAATTGATTTTAGAAAAACAAGATGCAGAATTTTATTACCCCTATATTTTTTTCTCCAGTAGTAATGTATGGCTGTGAGAGCTGGACCATAAAGAAGGCTGAGCGCCGAAGAATTGATGCCTTTGAACTGTGGTGCTAGAGAAGACTCTTAAGAGTCCCCTGGACTGCTAGGAGGTCAAACCAGTCAATCTTAAAGGAAATCAACCCTGATTACTCATTGGAAGGATTGATAATGAAGCTCAAGCTCAGATACTTTGGTCACCTAATGCGAAGAGAGGAGTCTTTGGAAAAGACCCTGATGCTGGGAAAGATTGAAGGCAAAAGGAGAAGAGGACGGCAGAGGATGAGATGGTTAGATAGCATCACTGAAGCAATGAGCATGAAACTGAGCAAACTCAGGGAGGCAGTGAAGGACAGGAAGGCCTGGCGCAATATGGTTCATGGGGTCACGAAGAGTCGGACACGACTTAACGACTGAACAACAACAACGTTTTTTTCATAGTATTGTTTTATTTACTTACCTATGCAAAGAAGTATGGATAGTCCCCAGTTTAAGAACAAGTTCCGTTCCCAAGGTCTGCCCTTAAGTCAAATTTGTATGTAAGCCAGAACAGTATTATTGTATAATACTGTATAAGTAGTATGGTGTAATTAACTCGAATCATTGTGTATTTAACTCAAATTTTGCTACAATAGGTTCTCTTCTTAACTATGGGTCATCTGTAAACCAGGCAATCTTAACCCGAGGACTACCTGCACTATATACAGGAGCATTTGGAAATGGTATCTCCCATCTGGAAATGTGTAGCATGTTCCTTCCTCTGCATTCTATCATGACATCTACCATACAGGTAAACCAAGCCAAGAGCTCCTTCCCTAAATTAAACTGCCAAGATGGAGTTCCATAAAAACTACAGATATCAGTAGCCAAAAGTTTCACTCATCTGCCTAATTCACATAGATCAATGGAAGCTATTTAGAGCACATTAATGATATTAAAAGAAGAAAAAGCACCATTATTCCAGCTGTCTAATTGATAAATGCACTCCTTCCTTCTCCACTTGAGTTAATTCTTGCTCATTATGGATTTCCAGATTACATGACTTTTGCTACACATGAGCAAGATCACAATTCAGAAGATACTTCCTTCTCAAAAGTCAAATTCCAGAAGTCCATTGTAAATACTCATAATCCCTCTGTACATATCTATTAGAACAGATTAATTAATACAAACATTTTTTGGATGGTGGTGCAGTGTAATATCACTACAAATGAAACTGATCTGAAATACATTCCTTCTTTCCAGACATACACAATTCCACACATACACATGTTGCATCAAAATTTATTAATATTATCTATATAGATGCAAATTAATTAAATACTCAGGTTATCAATCCATAATTGGGTATCAAAGGATTTCGCATATTAATATATTTGTAATGCAATTTGGGAAACTCTTTCATCACCATGTTTCATTCCTTTCATAATCTCTGCAAAATAAATAAATAAATAAATCTTACTATAATTAATTATCTGCAAGATAAAAACACAGAAGCATCAACTAAATACAACAAAAGCAGTGTATTAGTCATATATGGCCTACAGAACTAAGGCTAAAAAAAAAAAAGGATTAAATAAGATAAAGTATAAAACAGAGATAGCATAAAGTAAAGAAAACAGAAAACTTGATAATATCACCATTCCAAGATTAGGATTTCTTATGCCTTCTTATAGAAATTGCTCCAGATAAGAATTTAGCAACTCTTTTTGGTCATTGGAGGGATCCAATCTGAGAGTAGGAAACCTACTGGCATTCCTTCTTAATATATTTGGTTTTTGTTAAGAGGTGGGTTAAGGTATGCCTGCACATAAATTACTGTAAAAAGGCAATGGAAAAATGCATGAGTTAGGGTCTCAGGTTCATTCAAACCACAAGGACAGCACCTCTCGGTGAATGAAATCCATCTGTACCGCTCACCCTGTGCCACGCTGAAATGAGCCAAAGAAAAAGTCCTACAATGTATTGGGAAAACAAGATGGCGGGTATAAAAGGTTTCCAAGCTGAAACTCACCACTGTCAGTTAGTTATAGTACCCAAATACCATACAATGTCAATAACTCTTTCACAGATTTTGGCTTTAGCTCTCTGTAAACCTAGGGACAGCAGAGAGTAGGGAGAGAAGCCGCAATAGAGGCTGCAGTCAGCTAGCATTTTTACTTTCCACCTTGATGAAAAACCATCAAAGAGAATCAGTGGGGCCAGTGATCAGTGGAAAACAAGAGTTTAAACCAGTAGGAGAACTGACTAATGTAGACTCTGGCCTCCAAGGGGTTCATACCACTTTCTGTGCAAATTAAAGCATTTGAGATGCATCATGGGATCCAGAAAAGTGCTCATAAAAACCTAGATAGGACAATGTCTAAGGGCTTTTAATCATTATAGGGCATACATGTCACCATATATTTGATATATAGTTTGAGCTTTAAATAACTTGATGGCAGCAAGCATGCACCCTTCCCCTTTTAGAATAAAAAAGATTCTAAAAGGGGAACTGTTTTTAACTTTGGCAGAGATGGCTCTTATTTTTTTCCTGCCAAATTCTCGAGTCTCAAAAAATTGCACCAGGGTATTTAAAGGCAGGGACCTGATTGATTTTGTTCTTTTGAATTTGCCATTGATGTTTGTGGCAACTAGGTCTTCCTGGGAAAACATAATTTTGTTTGGAGCAATTGATTTTAAATCCTTTCTCCTTAGAGAATTCCACTAAGGCCCACAGACTTCTCCTGAGCCCCACCTGTTGTAAGCAAAGAATTACTGTATCATACGGCAGTGCTCCCAAATGCCTACTGCTAAGTTCAGGAGGGTGGAATTCCTCTTTGGTTAGGGCAGAAACCACTGAGTTCATCTAGATATTAAATATAGGGAACCAGAATACCATCCTGTTCACTCAACAGACTGGAATGTTTGCAGTAAGGTAGCCAGCTCTATCACATTTAACTAGGGCAGTGTTTCTCACCTTAGCAACTTTAAGGATGGCTGGCTGGGGAATTCTGGGAGCCGAAGTCTGCGTAGCTTAAAATTGCTAAGGTTGAGAAACACTGAACTGGGGTAATTCTATTTTCCTATGGCATCTAATTAGAAGAAGTAGCCACTACTCCATTGATCTGTGGGACAGCTTCCACCAGACTCTGCCTCTGGAACAGAAATGAAGGAAGATTATAAGTCAATGAAGACAACATATAAGGGGTGGTACTGCCCACACATATCTTCTTCTATTAGGAATTGTAATATAAACACCCTGATCCAGGGTGGATTTGCCGTCCCTAAATCCTGCTTTCCCATCAGCTAAGTGTTTCTCCTGGTGTGTCCAATCCAATAAATTAAAATACAAGAAATAGGCATACATTTTTCTGAGCACACTTAACAGACTACCTGGACAGTAGCATAAAGGGCTTGTATTATTGTTGTTCTTAGGGATGGGAACAGTTATAGATTGGTTCCAATCACCTGAGTTTTGAAATGTATTATTGATGTGAGTAAAAAGGGAGGCTAAGACAGGGCCCCACCAATTGACATTTCTCTTCAGCAACTCAGATGGTATTAGGTCACTGCTGGGGTTTCCCATGTCTTTGTTCGTTAATTAGTTTAAGAACCTCTAATATGAAACCACGGACCAGGAAGTGATGTTCTGCAGGGTCTAATATGGAGACTGGGAAATAGAAAGTGATATAGTATACCATAAAATTCTTTCCATCTAGCATCTAGAACCCTAGCTTCCAAACACTGTTTCCCCTCATGCAACAAGCAAACAATTACCCTCCCAAACAGGGACATGTTCTTCTCTTTTGCAACCTGAAATAGCGGCTCCCAATTTTCTTGGGCAAAAGAGGCTGAACAACCTTGAGGCCACAAACATCCAGCTTAATTGTGTTATTTCTCAAGTGCTATGGAAATAATCAATTTTTCTACAAGGGCATCAGTATACATAGTTCCATACAAACAATAAGGTGGGTCCTTGCGATATAAAATTTGATGTAGGAGAATATAAAAGATTTAGGGCTGTTGACAGCAGTGAGGGCAACAGAAGAACATGCATTTGGCTCAGAGCAAGTACTAAGATTCGTTGAAATAAAGAAAAGGGTTAATTCAAAGGATTCATGTAAATTGTGTACTCACTCTCAGTTAATGCTTAAAATATAATATCAGTTTGTAGTACATGATAGATGTCAGACTGCTGGATCAGACTGAGGCCTCATTAGCACATAATGCTAAACCTCTTGGTATACTGAACATTCACGCAGGCAGCTTTGTTTAGTCTCTCCCTTCATTCAAGTGGGAAACACAAACCAGAATGGAAAGCTTTGTGTATCATCCAAACTTGGGCAACCAGTTCCTTTCTCCCAAATATGTCAGACTCATAAAACAGGGAGGAGGAAGAGACAAAAAAAAAAAAAAAAGCAGAGTTTATTCATGGCTTACAAATCTCAGCTTGTTGGCAAGCAGCAGACAGGAGTCCAAGTTTGGATGTCATACACAGGTTTCTCCTCCTGTGATGTTTTCTCACTTGAATGAAGAGGAGGAGGGAAAGGAAAAAATGAGCTGGCTGAATCAGCCACCGTCTGCTTGCAGTAAGCTGGGATAAGACAGAAATTCTGGCTTACTATTCGAAGACTCCATTTCATCCAGACTCCAGTTTCCAACACTGGCCAAAAAGATACTCCTGGGAAACCTAGAAGCAGGCTTTTCCCCAGGAGATGGGGATGTTGTTTCTATGGACACTAGCTGGCACCCAGGCTCAGCTCATCAGAGGCTAACAGCTTGTGCATGTGAAGAGTCTATTAATTTATTATGCCTAACTGCATTGACAGAATCATCCACCACAAATTTATGTTTTCTTTTTCCCCATAGGCCATCTAAATTTGTCACCATTACTGACATAGTGTGAAAGTTAGTAAGAATATTCTGTTGTCAGTGCACATCATACGTTAGTGACAATCCATCTATTTACAAAGAATGCTTCCCAAATGGCCAAACTGTAATTTGTGAAAAAAAAATCTGTTGCTGTTAGGATTGTGTGGGTCTGTGTGTGTTTGTGTATGTACATGTATTTTTTGAACCTGTAATTCAGAACTAGTTATTATCATATATTGTTCCTGAAGACCTCCTAGTAATTTCAATAGATCATTCTCATTCATGACCTTAAGCTAGAATAATCCAAGAAACATACTTAATAGGGCTGTGCAATGTCCTTCAAAGCACAGCCATGTGGCACCTGTCTGCAACTCCTGAAACCGAGCATATCCTTTTGCTGAATTGCTTGGCAACTATAGAAGGTGGCTTGCACAATCCCAGGAAAAGATGCAAATGTTTTGAGAGTTTTTGGTTTGTTGGTTTGTTGGTTTTAATCTGATAAAAAATCTAGAGGTTAACTGAGAAGCCATTAAAAAAAAAAAAAGATAAGTTCTGTTTCTATTGGGACTATTTTAATCAACATCCAAATAATTAACAACTGATGGCATCAATAAGCTTTACCAGGGAGGGTTTTTCACAAAACAGGCTATAGCACAGAAAACATCACCGGATCTCTCTGTGATAAGGCAAAGCAGAATCTCTGCCACATATGTAAGAATAGAGAATTCATGCAGGTGGAATTGTAATACACTGAAGTGCTCAACATATCATGCTATTAAATCAATGCAAACAACACATGTACTCTACTTAATTTGTACAGTAAAACCTTGGATTGCGAGTAACTTGTTCTGCGAGTGTTCCGCAAGACGAGCAAACATTTCTAATAAATTTTAACTTGATAAATGAGAGATGTCTAGCAATACGAGTAGTACGTGACGCCGAACGTCACATGATCACAACTGAGCCAATGGTGGTTCTCTCTCTTGCTGCGGGATTGTGGGTGATCGCTTTGATATACAAGTGCTTTGGATTACAAGCATGTTTCTGGAACGAATTATGCTCACAAACCAAGGTTTTACTGTATTTTCTAAGAAAAAAGTTACAGAATTATACCCAAAGTTACACAAGTGAGTTTCTACTCACAAAATTAACCTTCCACTCTCTACATCTTCCAAATACAGTATGTCCCAAACATGGGGTGGGATAGGGAATCAACCCAGATTTTGACATGTTCAGGAATATGTGAGAAATTTGTTCTATTACTCAATGCTAGCCTACCAGTGTGATCATACATTTTGGTGCAATCCAATTTATGTAACATTTTAGCTTCTATTACATATTGTAACAGTGAAAATCTGCCAACAAATCACATGCAAAGGTAATTCTCAGGTCCATGAGAATCAAGCACTAACTACTAAAACATGAAGATCAAATGTGAAGTAAAGAGCCAATGATGATAAAAGATCATCATTATTCACTAATCAGAACCAAAATCTAGAACAGAAAACTGAATTCCTACCATTCCTTTATTAGATCCATATGTCAACTGTTCACACAAAGAAAGGTTATTATTGCAATTTAATAAGCCACCTTTCCAATCTAAGTGCATTAAGGGCAGCTAACAGTTGTATTCACACACAAACACACACTTTAAAACCTTAGTGCCCAGGCAGGTTCATTCCCAAAAAGACAGACAGAAAAAGGCAGTCTTCAAATGACAGGTAGGCTGTTTAAAAGCTGAAATGGCTTAGGGCCTAATTACCTGAAAAACATCCTCTCTCAGTAAGCCAACACTTTAATTTTGCCTAGAAAGCTACTATACCTACCTCAGATCCTTCAACATGGGTAGAATATGACCCAGGTATACACCAGTTAGCTACTTACAGATTTTGTACCCACTGAAACTTCTGGACACTCTCCAAGACTATGCTGACATTCATATGGAGTATATTGGAAAAGCCTAACTACTGGTTAACCAAAGACTGGATAACTATCACCAAATCTAACTGGCTGAAACTGAGAATGCCAGTCTCTCATCCATTAAAAATTATTTATCAGTGGGACTTTTCAACGTTTCCTTCTTCTGTAATAACAAAGAAGTTTGGTAGTTCCATTGTGCTGATTCCTTCTCTTTAATATAATTCCAAAAGTTTTTCTTAAATTATGAGTAAATTCATAAAACACTTACCTTATGAGTAAATACATTAAAAAAAAAAAGTTTTCTGGGATAACAGGGTCTTGGGAAAAAAGCCCTGAAAGTATGTCCATAGGGCTAAAATATAATCTCCTTTGAAGTAATGTTGCAACTAGTACAAAAAGTTCTGGGATATCGTGAACACATAAACCTACAGCTTATGCTGCATTATTCAACTAATTAGGTTAAGAGTCCTGCAAAGATGAGGCAAGATGCCAGCTGATCAAAGAGCTTTCCAAGAACTAGTGAATGGATTAAAACACTGTTCATCCAGTTAATAACCATTTAGAACTTACATATCTGGAATTAGGTCCCATTTTCTTCCTCTACGCTAAATGTTGCTGCATGATACTTCATTAATCATTGGAACACACAGCACTATAATTAGCCCTTTGATGAGTTTTGCGATATGAAGTCTATGAAACTAGAAATCTCAGTTACTCAAACAGCTTGACCAAGCCATGCCATCTTAACAGAACTCTGAACCTTCTGCATATTATATGGGTAACATCTTTCATCCAGCACCTACACCAAACTGTCCAATGACAGGTAAATAGATGGACAGAAAGATAGTTTATCTAATTTCTCAAGCTGCTGTTTAGCAGCCAAAATAAAACAAAAACAAGACTAAAAGAACACACAGTTTAAATAAAAATCAACAGCAACAGCAACAGCTTTTATTTTTCAACAGTAGCTTTGCCTTTTATGAATAATGCAAAATAGCCTAACTATATATTAATAAAATACAAATACTATAAAATATCTTTGTATAATTTTATTTTATATGAGGAATGCTTAAACACATGCATATTTTATGTTTAAAATAAATTATACAATTAAAATGTATACTGTTGTGCCCAGCAATGTCACATATATTTATCTGTATGTGTGAGTGTGTGTGCACACTCCTATTCCCAGTCCTGTTTTCATTCATTAATAAAAATCTTTCAACATTAACAAGTTCTAAAGATTATTTACAATGGGATTTACAAGGGCCTTTCAACATCAAAAACTTCAGCATTAGGGCTGTGCAAAAGAATCCCAGAAAAAGTTGTTGCTTCTTTAAGACACTGCAAATGGACACAATGTCCTTATTCCTACATGTCCTGAAGTACATTTACAGATGGAATCCGAAGCACATTCTCTTCAGCACTGTCTAGATCAATCTCAATCTCAGAGCCTTTAAGATATGTGGACTTCAACTCCCAGAATTCCCCAGCCAGCCATGAACAGACAGAACACTTACTGAAGTTGCCACTCTAACCTTTTTTGGTGCCTACTGCCATCCTGGTGCCTGGAATCTCATAATGCAGTGCTAATGATAACTGCTGTATGGGATGCTGTTAATATTTCTTGAAAAACAGGCCCAGGAGGAAGATACTCCTAATTACTTCAGAGACACATATGTGTAGTGTTCTTACAAAATTGCAAAATTCTTCCAGGATACATTTTCAATTCCCAATATACCCCACATCCCTGGGACTCCCTAGTGGTTTCTCCTCTAACTCCCGATCAGATCTGACCCTACTTAACATATTCAGATTAACCAAGGTCAGCTAGATACCAGCATCTTGTTGGTCACAGAATATAAAAGGCTTCTAGTAGGTCTTGGAAGTTTATGCTTCACTTGGGTTGCATTTTCATGAAAACCTAAATCACATTCCCAGAACCAATGTGCATAAATAAATCAGTAAAGATCTTTCAATAATTTTACCCTTACCTAAATTATATTACCCAATTTTCCAATTAAACAAAGCATACAAAAAACTCTGTATTTTGAAAATATACGTAAATGCATTGCATAAGACTGAAAGAAATGTGAAACTGAAAAAGAACAATTCATTTGTGCCATCATGTGCAAAGGACAAGAGATAGTTATAACTCCATCATGCTTTCCTTGCAAGATTTCCAGAAGTGCTTAGCAAGACTTCTCAATCTGGCCAAATTTTAACTGACATGAACTAGAATCTGATTTAAGAAGAGTGTTTAATGCTTTGGTTCCATTCATATATGATAAAGTTTAGGAGTTAAATCTCAGCCTTTTTCTTTTTGTCCAAAAAAGGGTCTGGCTTCCAAATGAAGAACAATTTAAAAAATATATATTGGATGGGCAGAAACAGTAAGTTCCCAACTGTTCTCTAGAATTAGGAATCAAAATTGGTATAATAATGACCAGTCCACCTACTATATACTTTACATCCATAAGTGATTCAATCCCAGAACAACAACCATGAAAGGAAAGAGGGGCACAAAAGAATACAATTACAGAAGACATTACATTGCCTCTCTCCATATTCTACAAAATAATCCACATTTGGAGCAATACCGACATCTGGAATATTGTACGGGATGCTTCCCAGGAAGTCTATGAAAGAACAAAAGGAAAAGGAAAACCCTACAAACAGAGATCCTTACAAGTCTCTGCATATGGCCCAATTCTGAGCGATGCTAACAGAATGCAGATATGCTTTCATTCTAGCCAGTCTTATTACTGTGAGAGTGTGCGTGCGGTCTACAATTCGTATCAGCGTTTCAACCATGGATGTTTAATTGCATTTCAATGTCTACAAAGCACCGCTTGGCCTTTACTCTTAACATGTGCAGTCCCAATTACAAACAACGTGTTCTCAATCAGCTACCAAGCATTCTTCGCAAGTTCTCTTTCCTTGATACCGACACCCGTTAACCTTCCAAAGCATGGGGGGGGGGGGGGGAGAGCATATGCATATGATTTCTTTGACTGTGAGAATGCAGGATTCATAACCATTCTATTTACTACAAGTAAACAAAAGGCAGGTGGGCTTACTAAATACACAAAGAATACTGAATCAAACTCCATGATCGAAAAGCAGGATTAAACAAAGTGTGAGCAAATGAAGAAAAAGACACAGGTATCTTCTCCACTTTCATCATGGCCTGTTTTAGGGAACTTCTGGATGTCCGAGGGTTAACCAAGTGTGAAAGTGGTGAAAAATGGAACACCAGTTTTGAGAGATTAGTCAACAATCCTGTATAAAGCCAGGGTATGTGTTCTGCTTGCATAATTAGAAATAATTTTCCAGACTTTTCCAGAAATTTTTCAATCAGTTTAAAGTTTGTCCAAGAGTTCCAGTGGACGATGCAACACACATTTTATCTCTTGCCTACTATTCATCAAAACAATATGGGCTTTAATTAAATAAACTGCACTGGTTAGGGTTTGGCAAATTCTTATGACAATGCTCTCCCCACCTACCCCCGCCCCTTCACAAAAGCTGCCCAAACTACAAGCATATTGTATACGTGAAATTCATCCATCATTTGGGGTTTCAGGCTTCCAGTTTAACTCTTCTCACAGAACCACGCTCACAAGAAATCCTTTTCGGGGTTTCTCAAAAGGTAAATAGAGTTATACTCTCAGGGTAGATCTTCCCCAGCAAGACAAGAAAGCTGATGACTGAAATAAAGGGCCAGAACACCACTGTACATGTTCTCTTGATGAATACAGGGCTATTTTGCCAAACGCTTAAGAATTTCTTAAGTTATTAGGCTGATTGTCTCATCATCTCCACTACCCCAAAATAACAACAATAATCTAGTGCAAATGTGATCATTAGCTTGCCAGTAGACAATATATCAACATATCCCGTATACAAAGTGCTAGGCAAGGCATTGGCTTTTAAACTTTTAACTATAACCAGTTGTTGGAGTGACACTTAATACTGCAAACATATCCAGTACTATTAAAAGAGTACTATGCACATTATATTTATTTATTTGCAACTATCTGTAAGCCACCTACACAAGTGACTCTAGGTAACAATAGTAAAAGCATCAATTTAATCCAAAATACTTTTTTTAAAAAAACCTAGTAAAGTCTTCCAAACTAACTCCCTAAAACTGCTGCAGAAAATGAAGATCTTCAATTGCTTCTTAAGTGATCAAATGGTGGGAGCCGACCTGATCTCAGAGAGCAAGCTGAGGAGATCGCCAACAAGAATGCCATTTATCCAGGTTACCACTCCTCTGATCGTTCGGGGGGGGGGGGGGGGTTACTTGGCATCCCCTCCTGGCCAGACCATGCAGAGTAGGCAGATTCTAGCTGGAGAAGACAGATGTAGCAAGGGTCCAAGCTGTAAAAGGCTTTATAGGTTAGCAACTAGCAGCCTGAACCAGGCCCAGAATCCTATCAGCAACTAGTGTAGCTCTCATAGAACAGATGTTATTTTATTGAACTGACCAGCACCGTTCAGCAGGTAAATAGCTGCATTCTCTCCCAACTGCAGCTTCTAGGTCATCCTCAAGGGCAGACCTACTAGACTAAATTGCAGCAATCTTACTAAGAGATGACTAAGGTATGCATCTAATCTTCAACACTTCCTGGTACCCATCAAAGGTCATCCACAAGAGCAGCCAATGCAGTCTCAGTCCCGTGCCCTAAATCCTGACTGAAAGGGATCCAGATAATACATCTCATCCAGGATCCTCTGTAGTTGGAATTGAACCACCTTCTCAACAGCATTACCACAAATGTCAAGTTGAAGACTGGCCGACAGTTCTAGAATGGCTGGGTCCAGAAATGTTTTTTGAGGAGGGGGTTCAGCATCCTAACTTTCAAGGTGGATGACATTACCCCCTCCAGCAAGGAAAGTTATGCCACCTCCTGGATCCATACCTTATTGAAAACATTCTATGAAACATTCAGTACAATTTACATCATACTGAATCAGCAAAAGGAAAACTAATTGAAAGGGATTATTTTCTGCCAAGTCAGATTAGCTAATGAGTCACCTTCAAAGCCAAGCCTTGGTATCATTAAGGCCTGTACCATTTGTACCATACCAAGCCAAAGATACTTAAGTCATTGTTGGCCTTTTTCCTTCTCTCTGTCCTTGCCTGTTAGAAAAAAATAAAATGAATCTTCTCAATACTCTTATGAGTTGCCATATACACCTGGCAAAATATATTTGGCTTTGTAGGTCACATAATGCCATCAGAAAGAGTTTTGCTAGCAATGCTAAAATTCCAATGACACTCTGAATAAATACAAAATGGTTGCATGCTGCCCACTTACACCAATATGCCAACAGATACTTTCTTTGAGACCAGCTAAGTTCACTGTTCCATTTTCTTTTCTTTAGTTCTTTTAATTAAATAATAATAATAATGGGCAGCTGGTATGCTGCAAAACAAAGCACCAGCTTTAGCACCAGGTTTATTTACAAAAATGCCTCTAAGTCCCAGATGCATTTTTAGAAAACACAAAAGCAATAGTATTGTATCTAAAGTATGTCCACGCAACCACCCCCAAAAGGCAAAGATAAACAAAAATGGTAGAAAGTACGCTAGGAAGGTGGAAGAAGGTGAAGGTGATCAAACTCATCAATTTACCAGCAATCCATGGGCAGCCATGTTGAAAACAGGAAGTGCCACCATGGCAGCCATTTTGTGAGGGTGTATATTACACATTTTCAAATAATGAAAATATTTCCCTGTCCTTGGAATTAACAGTGCCAAGCTAACCTTGCTAAAGATACATCATACAGAAGAATTTTCAGGTATGAATGGAAAACCAAGCACCTAGATTCAATATCCTTTGTATTCTCTCAGCTTGCTCAACGTTCAAAATTCATATTTGTCCTTACTCTTTTGGGGCCTAGAATTTCATTGCTATTTCCAGCATAACTGTCAAGTCTCAAAGAAAGTACCTTGACTGACAAACTGGATTAGGTAGCTGGAAAGCTAGATAATATTTCTTCAGCCATACTGTTATATCAACCAGACACTCCAGAGAATGACTGTATGTGTCTCGCTCCCTTACTTGCAGAAGTTCAGCAAATGTCAATAAGTGAAGAATTATTTTCTTTCTTCTCATATTATCTTAATTTAAGTAACCTTTCCTCAAGCTTTCTTCTACATCCCTTGCTCTAAGGAGAGGTCTGAACAAACCCAATGTATTTAAAGTTTCAAATCAGGAGAAGGACACTAACAATAAACTAAATGTGGTTGACTAGTTGATTGTTCATTGTTCTGTGAAAACTCAGTCAGTCAGTCTATTTTTATATCCTCTGAAAAAGTTCCAGAATTTGCTTTCCCCCAATAAAAATACTTTTTTTAAAAATCCAAGGAAAGGGGCTGGTTATGTTTACGAATTATCAACCTTTGTCTGCATGTTGAGGCATGTTGTTGCAAATGTTTTCAAGCTACCAAAAATGATGGTCAAAGATTTATACCTACATCTGGTTAACTTGAATGTACATATTTCTAAACCCAAGCCACTTTTGTAAGTTTTCTTTCTTTAGAAGCTAGATTACTATTGGCAAAATAGAAACATTTATATTTAGAATCATTCTATTTAGTCGCAGACAGTATATAAGACAGAAGTTATATATGACTCTGCTTGTATTTCTCTTCCAATACAAATCAAAGAACCTAAAACTTGAATTGGAAGCAGTCTATTTTTTGTCTGTTTTTCAACTTACATTATGAGATGATTGCTAACTTCATCCATGACTCTAAGCCATTTCCAGAAACATAAAATTATAGAGAATCCTATTTTTGATAGTTTACGAAACACTGTTATTCATGCTTCTCAGACAACGAAAAACAAATCCATTTGAGCTACTCAGAGATTATCAGTGGATTTTAATAGCTTTTGAATAGACAAATTAACTCCAAAAATGAAAGTATGCAATTTCTACCACCAGTATTACACACCAGATATTTGTGAAAGAATATATCATCACTGTTATTTTCATTCCTTTCTTCCTATATGTTTCTACTAATTCCAAATCAGGAAAATGGCAATATCCACAAGGCAGCCTGTAAACAAATCCACAGAGGGAAACAGTGTACAGTAGTGTGGTAATTGCTATTTGGACAGGAACTCAGGAGATTGAAGTGAAATCCACTGGGTAACTTTAGGGCAGTCATACCCTCAGTATCATCTATTTCACAGGATTATTTTTGTGGAATAAAGTGAAAGGACAGCCCCATGTAAACTGTCTTATGCTCCTGGAGAAAAGGTAGGGCCATAAATCTAATAAATTAATCAATAAATGCCAGGCCACAAAAGCTGACTGTTAAAATAAGGACAATGAATTCTAGGCTAAATGTGGATTAGTTGCTTTCCCATCTCCATCAGCTGGTTGGATGCAGAGAAGGGATTCCACACTCCCTAAATTCTGTCACTTAACTCATCTGCCTGCATGGAATTCCTCAATGTGTATGGAACATATTGCTTTTCCTGTCAACAATCTCAGTGGATACACAGACCACAACTTGCTTGCATGGAACTGACTCAATATAATGCCATCCCTTCCCCACTGACCAATTCATTTGCCTATGAAGAATGCCCCATAGGGCCCCCCTAAAGGCAGCTTCTGGATGTTTATGAATTAAATACATAACTAAAAGAAAGAAAAAAAGATAGTCATCTAAGGTAATTTAACAGGCAGGTAGTGGTTAGGCAATCATCAATGAGATTTTTCTAATTCCATCCTCCAATGTCACATTTTAGATTTTCAGCTTTGCAATACCTATTTAGTAGTGCTTTATATGGTCATCTCTATTACTATCAACCCTCTGAATAACAAATCAAGAGTTAACTTCCCATTCACAATTGCTTACTTTCCATTAGGGAGATACTAAACTGATATAGAGCTAACAGGTGAGCTGAAAGACCTAGTAAAGGAGATACACACACAGTTGTTGTTCAGTATAATATGGATGAGTCTGTCATCCAAATGAAAAGCATGGGGAAACAGTAACTGTTAAGTACTGAACACTGCCTGAAATTCCAAAAGGTAAAGCATAAATGCAAATGGCACGACTCCTGAACTTGAATGCCTTCTTCTCAGACGACACAAAGGCTGATGCTTCTGAATGGCCAGGGGAAATTGTTCATACTCACAGTAACTCTCCGTGATAAATATTTCCAAGATTGAAATCTGGCACCGAATCAAATTCCAGGGAGGAAATTTTGGTTCAGATTAAATCCTGTGAATAAATAGGAAAAAGAAAGAAAGAAAGAAAAACATGGCTACCTGGTTACCGATACTGTCCGCTTCACCAAACCATTTTCTCAGAGGTACAAAGCATTTTATATCACATGAATTCTAAGCAATATAGGTACAATTTTTAAAAAAGAAAAAATACTCAGTGAATGAGACACAGTGTATAAGCCCATTCTGTGGCACTGATGTCAGTAGGGGAAATTTTCAAGCAAATTAGTTGACATCCAAATAAGACAGAAGCATACAATTACACACTTGATCTCAGACAATTGACAGTTTGGCCAAAACAAGACCAGCTTGGTTTAGTTAGCCAAGCTGATTCACCCATTTCTTATTGCACAGGACAAGCAAACTAAAAATTAATCAAAGGTCCACACCCAGATCTACTCAATTTCAAAGCGTCTCATTTTTAATTATCATTTTGTCTCATTTTTTTAATTAATCTCAATTTGCTAATGAAGCAACTCACTGTGATTTTGTCAAATTAATAGCTCTATTCCTCATAAATAAAACTGAAATAAAAGCCTACTACAGCAAGCTGTTGTGATAGCGAAGAACATAATGAAAGGATGGGCATTCAAATGGCAAACACAGTTCAACATAAGGAAGTCTGAAGTCTGAATTGCACATTGCAATTTATTTTGCCCCAGCCACGGATATATATTCTAATGTGATCTAAGCGAAAGCAGACTGACCAGGAGCAAGATACTAGGGCTGTTTGGAATAGCTCAATGAAAACCTGAAAAGGCGGGGAGAAGGGGAGGAAGAATGGCGGTTCCTATGAAAAAGGGAAATTCCATGCCAGGAATGATTAAGAAATGAATTAAAAATAAAACTACTGATTTCACAATGCTCTGATGCAACCCAATATAGAATGGTGTGCACCACTCTGGTTACCACTTGTTGATCTTACTTTCTTATGCCTGCCATTTCTGCTGCTTCTTGTTACAAATCTCACATCCTTTTGCAATCTCCCAGGCTGCCCCTGCTTTCCAATTTGAAAAAGCCCCATGGGGAGAGTTCCCTTTGAATTCAGTTGAGGCACGGGAAACCAAAGAGGCTAAGGACTGCCAGATTTAATTGTACAATGACAGAAAGACACTCTCTCCCTTTTGCCAACTCTTAACTCAAACAAGAACAAGAGCCCCAAAGTCAGTCCCTGAGAGCATAACCAAAATTATATTGCGAACATAATTTTGTAACTGAAAAGCCATATATTTTCCAGCAAACTGAATGGAAAGAAAGGAAGGGGGGACAGAAGCAATCTTCAGCACAACTCTACTTATTAGAATGCACTGGTAAGCTATGGAATTTGCTACCACAAGCATTAGTGATGCCCATAAAATTGCATTTCTTTCAAAGGGGATTAGGTTAATTAATTGAGGATAAGGATCAATGAGTACTACTCATGATTGCTGTATGTAATGTCATCTACCAAAAGCAATATACCTTAGAATGTTAAGAGTTGTGTAAGCTTGAACAACATTTGGAAGAAGTGAAACACAGCACCTCACTCTCTCTTTCTTAAAGCAGCCCAACATTTTAAGACTTCCATGTGAACCTTGAGGGGGGAAAAAAACTGCAGTTGCTTTAAGATTCACATTAGTGAATTGACCCCTTAAAGCAGCTGCATCTCTTTTTCAGATTTTTCCGGAAGCCTGAAATAGACAGCAGTCCCATTAAACCACAGAGAGCTGTTATGTTCACTGTAGGTCTCAGTACTTGTTTTCATACCTTTTCAAAGCAAGCAGAGTCCTACTGAAGATTAATTGTGTGCCATTCGTTATGGTTAAGAAGATAGACTAAGGCTGGGGTGTCTTCTTCAGGTACACCCTTAGCCTTGAAGCTCACTGAGGAATTTTTGCCCAGTCCTTGTCTTTCATCCCAGCCTATCTCATAAGATCCCTAGGAGAACAACAACAGAAGGGAAAGCTATCTATGCCAACTTAATCTCTCAGAAAAAAAAGCAGGCTATGTATATAACAAATAAATCTGAATGACAAGGTGCTACTATGCTCCTGACCTGCTTGCAATTTCCCTTGGCATCTAGTTGGCTACTGAGGGAACAGCAACCAGGACTTGAAGACTTGCAATTTGATCCAACGTAGCTCCTTTTATGATTCCCATATTAAATATTATGAAATCCTCTATACTTTTATTCCACAGTTTATACCAGCAAAAAATCAGGAAAGCTTTTAAGATGGTTTACAAAAACAAGATAAACATATAAAAATGAGAAGAATATAAAATAAATGTAAAACATTATGGGATATAAAACATAGGCTTAAAACCTGAGAACACAGAATTGTTCCCATTCTCTTATGATGTTTACCCAGAAGTGTCACTACATTTAGGAGGACTATGTCTTAAAAAAAGAAATGCACTTATCTGCAACCATCATGTTCTCTTTTTAATACTTGATTTTTAAAACTCATGGGGTGGGGGGAAATTGACTTAGTTCATTAAATAGCCAATCAACTAAGTGCTTCAGAACTCCCCCCCCCCCAGATTACAGGTGCACATGTATACATGTAGATGGCGGTTTTAAATTCTGTCACCTATGGAACTTTTATTTAATTAAAAATGTCATGAAAAGTGAATGATGTAAATGAAAGGTTGCCAGTATAAGATATTGGGGGGAAGCTCAATGAGTCTCATACAGACATAAAGCTAACTGGAGTAAGAACAGTAATACATACAAGTAGTCCTTGTTTAATTACCACAATTGGGACTGGCAATTTTGTCACTAAGCAACACGGTCGTTAAGCAAGACATTATCTGACTGTGCTGGGTTATGTCCTCACTTCCGCCATGGTCATTAAGTGAATCACACATAGTCATTAAGCGAGACATCACATGACCACGACTTGCAATTTTACTCCTGGCTTCTCCATTGAGACTGCTTGTCAGAATCCGGCTGTGAAGCACATAAATGGCAATCACATGACCGCAGGACACTGCAACAGTCGTAAATGCCTGCCGGTTGCAAAGCACCCGAATTTCCATCACATGAATGCAGGACACTGCAATGGTCATAAGAGCGAGGACTAGTTGTAAAGTTACTTTTCCAAGCGCTGTCATAACTTTGAAGGGTTATGAACAGGGAAATTGGTAAATGAGAACTACCTGTGTATTCTGCCTCAGGAATATAATATTCTCTCAACTATTTGGTTTTTTAAAAAAATGGCAGCACCAGGACAGTTTGAGATAAAAAGGGGCGGAAAGGAACTCCAAAGTTAGAGGGGACACAATATGGCTGCTCTGAACCTGAGAAATAAGCTGTTAGAGTTTTCAATGCTCTTCTTTCCTTATTCAGTCTGTTCCTCCAGCCTAAATGACCTTCACTGATGTTTTTATTAGCTGTTCTTAGCTATATAGGGAAGAAAATCAGGTACAGATGCTATTTCATTCACCCTACCTCCCACTCTGCCTAATTAAAGTGTGAAGCTGCTATGGCTTACATCGCAGTTGGATTAGGGTATATTCTCCCAATATTGTTGAACCACAGTTGCTAGCCTCCCACAATACTGACCATGCCAACTGAGAGCAATCGAAGTTTCAGTTGAGCAATACCAGGGGAGGCACAGTTGTGCTCTAAATCACATAACTCAATTTCAAAACTTAAGCAAACTAAATGCCTTATAATGCTTAGACACTGATTTCCAGAACTCCTGTTTTTCAGTCTAAGAGGGAAATAATGGATTTCCATATATAGTTACAAAGATCAACACTTGTGAAATTGATGTGTTATCAGTGAATCTGTTGTTATCTAATGTATCGAGATTATTTCTATCAGCATTTCTTTTTTAGCCACCTTTTTATGGATAATAAAACAAAAATAACTACAGGCAACATCTCCACAAATTATTCTTCTATGTCTTCCTGGAGAGATTCCAAGGCAACAAAATGACGAAGAAGAGAAGACTGCTTTGTTGGGTCTAGGGGGAAAAGAATAGGATATTTCTGTAGGACACATTTGAAGATCTGAGGCTCCAGGTCCAGATGTAGCCTACAGAAACCTAGGAAGAAGCTCTTAGATTCCTTGAAAATGTTGCCATCAAACTACAAATTATAATATGGCAAATGATGAAATTATTACATACATGAAGAATCAACTGAATTTACTGTAACTGTAATTAAACTAGCCTATTTTGGGAAATGTGTGCCTCAATATGTCACTAGAAGGAAAAGTGGTGTCTACAGCCTGAAAACAAAGAAAAAAAGTTATGCACCCTGCTATAGAGAGATAATCCTAGCCTGACTTCCCCCCTCTTGCCATGTACTCATGGAAAAATGCATCTTCTCAACCCTCAACAGCTTTGAGAAGCTCTGCTGTATTCTCCTTGGCTATAAGCTCAGACAGTTGGTATGTATCCTGTCCTATTCTGCTGTAATGGTCTGGTGCTGGGAACACTTATTTAAAATCAGCAGCATCTTCCACAGGAAAGGACATCTGGCAAACACCAGGGAGCTCTCAATGTGGAACAATAGCTTCAATACCTTTTTTAGAATATATAAATGAACACATCACCATATCATTAAAACAAGGAAATGTCTCGACATATCCAACAGCAAAGAGAAATCCCATTAGGTCAAACTCTGGAGTTGACACGGTTAATGCCTCAACTTTGGATAATCCGAATGCTTCATATGAAAAATTAGGCAATTTAAACAACAACAATAATTGTGTTCTTAGCTGCCTGCTACATGCTTGAGGTATAAAAGAAACAAAAATCTCTATAGCATCTCCTTAGGTTTTACTTGGCAGCAATTACATGGGGAAAAAAAAGAATACAAAATTTTCATTCATTCATTCATTCATTCATTCATTCATTCATTCTCAGACACAGCATATTACCCATAATACCAGAATGCACATTCCCTTCTGGACTCAAAGCTACATTTAGCCTTTGACAGCCAAGCCAGGGTCCACATTCCAAACAATAGTAGGAAGGGAAGCATATAAAACAAAATATAATCAAATTTAATTAAATGCATTAAATCGTATCTAAAAATAGGTATGTTTAGAGATCAGACCTCAGTTTAGTATTCTTCCCCTTGTGTCACATGCACCATCACGTTGGTGACTGTATCAACAGATCTTCTCCAAGATGATCTTTCATATTAAAAATTGCAATTTAGTAAGTACATGGGGTGAAACAAAAGAAAAAAAAAACTTTTTACTAAAGTTAGTCTCTGCGGATAACCCCCAAGTCTTTTGGGCAGCCACATAAGGACCTGAGACATAGGCTATTTATATACTTATCACGGCATCCAAACAGTCAGAACTTTTCATAGATCTTGTCAACCCCTCATTGCAAAATGGGACATTTTTACTACACCTTAAACACCATCTCTGGGTAGTAACATTTTCAGCCTGCCTTTTACACAAATGAAAAAGAAGCTATTTTACAGTTTGCAACTATTGCTATTTTAACTATAAAACTTAGCAGGAACGATGCCTACATGTTCTCTGTTTAAATTATAGGTTGCCTATAGAATATTAACAACATGTAACTTTTAAAATTAACCCACCAGTTCTGTCCAGCCTTAAACCATTCTGTTGAATATACCAAAATACTGTCAGATTCCCTGCCAGGGACTGCCCTTACTAAGCATTTTCCAATTTCTAATTGCTGATTCGTGGTAAGACAACAATTATATGCTGACACAATCGGGATAACAATGTTCTACCCTCACATATTTCCTGAGCTCTATAGCAAAATCCACCGATGATGAAAGCCTTAATAACTTCAATACAAAACTAATTTCATAAGCGTCTGAGAAATATTTTGCCTCATGCAATGCAACTTCACTAACCGGCTTGCACCTACTGAAGCTGTCCATCTCGATTTATAGCTCCATCCAGCCATCACTGTAACAATAAAATATATCACTTGGCAAATCCAGATCACTGTCTTCCTCAACATTGTCTACCATTCAATTTTGTCATGATCAAAAAGGAACACTAGTTCTGCATTTCAGAAGCAAAGTACTGCATTCAAGTTGTGTTATATCAGATTCACTAGCCACAGATGTCCAGAATTCTACCGAGGCAAATGAGTAAGTTGGGGTAAGGGAAGTTGTAGTCCAACCCTCTTCTCTACTCAACACAGAAATCAAATGCACTAACAAAGAATGGAAGAAAGAATCATTTGATACCCAAGTTCAACATTACAGCTTTTTCTTACTTTTTGCAGGCCAGCAAGAAAAAATTACTGGCTGCTATATTTGCTGGGCATATTTGAAAATCAAGCTTCAAGAGCTTATTGGAGGATTAATAATGCATTTTGATTGTTTGATTTATTTACATGCTATAACTTTCTACTGTCAACTGATGTTTCATTTCTGCCAAGCAAATATGAAAACTTTTGGTACACAACAGCAAAAAGCTATATGGCTTTGTTTGTTATTGCAGAAGAAAAAATATTTGCTAACAGTTTGCATTAATCAACCATAAGTGCAAAGTTTTATCCCAATTCCCTGGGTAATAGTACAATTCTGTATGTGATAAAAAGGACTTTGGCTACTATCCTGGACACAGATACCAAAGAACACACATCCCACTGACAAAGAGAAACTGGCTTAATACCAGCTGGGTGATGTTGTGCTCTAACCATAACTGGTTGAATAAGCCACAATGGCTGGGTTCACATATTAAGCCGAAACTATTCACGTATTACACCCAAACATATACAGCTTAGAATAATGGGTGAACTGACCCACAAAGAGCTCATGCCACAATTAAATCTATCATCGGACTATTTTCTTGACTTCACTACTTAATAGAAAAACGTTGGGATTCATTTGTGAATCTTTATGTCTTTTGATTTTCACATTGATTCTAGCCCATTTCTTTCCACTAAAACACAGTCTTTTAAAATTAGTTATTTCTCCACTGACATTTCTCTAGGAAGAAGAAACATTACTTTAGAATCTGACTCAACCAGAACATCAAGAAGAATTTTAGCAAATACCTCTTTAAGAAGAAACTTTAGAAGGACTTAGTAGAAACTCAAGTTCAAGGAAGAATTTTAGAAGGTTACTTGAGCATCAAGCATTTCTCAACCTTAACAACTGGCTGGAGAATTCTGGGAGTTGAAGTCCATACATCTTAGTTGCAGAAACACTGTATTTAACTATAGGTTTCTTTAAAGCAGGCCTGCTTGTTCTAAAAAAAAAAAAACCCTGAATACTCACAATAATAAATATGCATAACTGAATGCAGGTGCCACTGATTTCAATGTAATTTACATCCAAATGTTTAGGATGCGGCCTGCAAATTTTAAAGTTAAAAATAATACTTAATAAGAAATGTATAAAGCAAGTTTATTTATACATACTTTGGCTACTATCCTGGACACAGATACCAAAGAACACACATCCCACTGACAAAGAGAAACTGGCTTAATACCAGCTGGGTGATGTTGTGCTCTAACCATAACTGGCTGAATAAGCCACAATGGCTGGGTTCACATATTAAGCCGAAACTATTCACGTATTACACCCAAACATATACCGCTTAGAATAATGGGTGAACTGACCCACTGAGTCAGACTGCTGGTCATTGTTGTTCAATATTACATACACTAACCGGCAATATTCTCTAGAGAAGGGATAAGAAGTCTTTATTAACCAGAGATCCAGACTGCTTTTTGGGATACGTTCTAAGACCCCATCCTATCATTGGTTCCCAATTTCAAGATCTATGGACTTCAATTCCCAGAATTCCCCAGCCAAATTTTGCCAAGTTTGACAAACACCGGGCTAAACTAATCTAAATCTTAGTTGGTTCACCAGACTGTTCTGTGTTTCAGACATGAGCCTTACCCTGTTCTATTTGGAGCTCCCAGTGACTGAACTGGGGACAATCTGCTTTCCCCCTTGAACTCACTGGGCAACTCTTTCTAAATAAATAGATCAATACCAGGACCCTAGTAGAAAGACAGAAAATGGGGGGAGCACATTCTGAGGGTAAAATAAAGAATTAGAAGCTAAGGCAGCAGTGGAGGGCACAAGTGAACTCAGCTGCAGGTAACCTCACATTAAAGCTTCACCAAGCTTAAAGTTTCACGTGAATACAAGCAAGCCTTATCTGTAAGCAGATCACAAAGTACAATCTTGTTTCAAATACAGAATGAAACCGAAAAGAAAAGAGAGAGATCCGCAAACCCTGAGACTTCTAGCCAAATTCAACTCTCACCACTTAGTGACAAGATAAATGATCTACAGGCCTTAACAAGCTTGAGAAGGAAATCACCAAAATGGGACCACTTTCCTCATTTGCTAACGATATTATTTGCCTGACAGCAAAGCAACCCACCGAAACAACTGCACATAGATTTATATGGATTCATTATGCTGCTCTACAGCCGTAATACAGGTCTGATTTATGTAGATTCAGGAAATGGATTTAAAACTCAAATACTAATCCAAAGGTCAACAGATGCAAATACATCAGCCCTTCAGTTTGCCTTAAGCTCTAAACCAAGTAAAAGTTCTTAGCTACAACTCTGAAATAGACATGCCATCCTGAAGTCTTCTTCCCAAGCCTCTGAAAAGTTATAAAGGACTTACTACGCAAGGTAAATATGATGGGGGGAGGGAGGGAAGGAGAAAGAAAGAAAAGGATTAACTTCAACATGTCCCCATATCATCCCATAATTTCCCCTCCAATAGGGATACAAAAGCCTTGACTGATCTAACAACTTCCTTCTACTGTACCAGAGCCAAGTGCAGTCAATCACTTACTCTCATGTAGACTTTTATAAGAGATAAAGGTTATCTAAAATAAAAAGGTGCATGCCTTTTTTTATTATTAAATTGGTTGGAAAAAAGAAAGAGAGAGAGAAACAAACAAAGACAGACAAAAGGGCTTCTGTCCAAAAGCAAGACTTCCCCAGATCAACAAAACAGGACCAGAAAAGAAAGCAGGCGAGCCATCTCTCTTCACACAACGGACCAAGAGTTCTGAACTTCAACTCTTGCCTGGAAAAAAAAATGCCTGGTAATTGAGAAACAGCTGTTACTAAGAGGCTAAAAGCAAAGACTGAAAGCTGGTGCCTCTCTTTATCTTGCCTCTGTGTTCTTGGTCAGCCAATGGCTCCTTTGGCTTTTGAGATGATATTTATGGTATAGCTGAGTTGGAATGTAGCTGAGTTGGTATTAAATTTGAATGAGAGCAGGAAAACAGCCCTTCCTATCCAATGCTAGAGGTCTTACCTGGTGCCATCAAGAGTAGATGAAGCAGAACTGACCAAAGTCATACCAAATGGTAGGAAACCCTCCCACATTTGTGTTGCTGGGGAACACTGTGAGATATTTAAACAGCTGCTACATTCAGTGACTTGTGACTACCTGTAATGGTGGGCTTATAATGGCAGGCATAGGGACCCTGATACGTGCCTGATTTGAGTCACAGCCAGGTCATATGGACATCTGGTTTATGCACAAAGCAGAATGAGCT
Organism: Python bivittatus; assembly: GCF_059951505.1. Lineage (NCBI taxonomy): Eukaryota > Metazoa > Chordata > Lepidosauria > Squamata > Pythonidae > Python > Python bivittatus. The sequence goes on along the minus strand of NW_028277086.1, from coordinate 15,473,770 downwards.
AGTACAATCCAGTGGTAATAACATGGGCTACACCAGTTCAAGAGTAAAGGTAAGAGATGACTTCCATTGTCTGCTATTCCATGTGAAAATTCCGTTTAAGCAGAATAGTAGCTCTTCAGGAGAAAAGATTTATCCACCTCTTTCTCACTGTGATGCTTGTTTTGTTCTGCTTTATGTTTACTTGCAGAACTACAGGTAGTCCTTAACTTATGATCATCTGTTTAGCTACCGTTCAAAGTTACAACAGCACTGAAAAAAATGATTTATGAACAGTCCTCCCACTTATGACCGTTGCAGCATTCTCACCGTCACATGATCAAAATTCAGGTGTTTGGCAATTTACTATGGTTGCAGCATCTCAGGGTCACAAGATCATCATCTGCAACCTTCCCAGCTGGCTTCTGACAAGCAAAATCAATGGGGAGCCATGTGATTCACTTAACGACTATGAGATTTACTTAACAACCATGTGGAATTCACTTAACGATCACTGCAAAAAAAGTTGTAAAATTGGTTTTGGTCACGTGATGCCTTACTTAATGACCACACCACTTAAAAACTAATTTTCCAGTCCCTATTGTGGTCATATCTGTATATACACCCTGGGAAATGCTGCAAAGTAACACAATTCATCCTGTAACTTTTGTCTCATTCTACTGTGTATTTTCTAGGCCTATGTGTAACTGGATTCATTAAAAGCTTTTAAAATATGTTAAACATCCTTATTTATTATTTTAAAGAAACTGGCTGGTAGGGTCACTTTACTGGGGAAGATTATTTTAGAGTATTCAACACCAGCTCCTTAGATATCCATGCTCTAACTCAACTTGGTTGTGTTTAAGCAGAAGGAAATGTTGAGATGCTCCCTGGTTCTATCAGCCCTCAGGTATCTCCTCCCTCTGGAAATGCAGCATAGGAAGATAATTGGGCAGTTCCACTGCTGCGCAAGCCAAGGGAAGAAGTATAGCAAGAGTGAAAAGAAAGCAACCAAGCCAGAGGTTAGCCATGAAATCCTATGTTAGAAAGTTATTCTAGAAAAACCAAGTGAGTTGAGGACAATTTCTTGGCTGTACTATTCTGAATTGCAGGTGGACTATAAAATTTCTAAAAACTCCCTGCACATAGAAAATTAACACATTGGGGACAAAATGATAGTGCAGCCTTTTCCTTTTTCTGAAACATGTTCCACATATCTAAAACCATGCATATACAGGCAGTCCCCAGGTTAAGAACATCGAACTTATGGACAACTCATACTTACGAACGGGCTGCCTATTACTAAAAATGGTGGATGGCATTCTCCTTCCTTGAGCTGATGAACTCCTGAAGCCACACAATGTTTTCATGAACCACTGAAGCCATGCATTTTTAATATACAGCCTGTTTTCAGTAGTTCATGAAAACATCACACGGCTTCAGCAGTTTGTCAGCTCGAGGAAGGAGAACACCGTCCGCCATTTTTAGTAATGGGCAGCCCGTTTTTAAGTACGAGTTCTGACTTACACAAAATTTGACAGACGGACCTAGGAACGGAACTCGTTCTTAACCCAGGGACTTCCTGTACTGGCAGTGAGAAATAGCATTGTGCTACTATATTTTTCAGTCCTGTATAAAATGTATTAGTGCCAAGAAAGCTACCTGTCCACATATTCCCTACTAAAAGTTGAGCTTGACTTAGAGGTATCATTAGTAGCGCTGTGAATGCTTTGAAAATGCATTGAATGCAGAACTTCTCTGCTGTTTATTAATCTAATCCAGCTTTATTCAGCCTCCTTCATGATTCTGAAAAAATGTGTTCCCCTAAGGTAGAATTCACTCATTAAAATTAAGACTAACACTTATACAGCTGTACCTGTGTTTTAGGCTTTGCGGAAGCCAGAAAAACGATGGGCTGCTTTAATTAATAACAGAGAGGTGCTACACATACAGATCTGAAACATTTGCAAAGCATGAACAGCCCTACCCAGTCTTTACCTTTTACAAAGAACTATGTCACTATAAAGCTAAATAAAATTTTAAGTGATACAAAATGGAGCATGTGGTTTTAAATTTTCTGCCCTTCCCCCTGTAAAAAAAATGGAAGAATTTCTTGCCTAGTTAATTTTAGCATTCCCAGGTGGCATCTAATTTCCATGTCACTTTCACTTCATATATTTTTAAATCAATGCAACGCTTCACCTAAAGATCCAACTTCAGATCTCAATATTGCAGAAATCTTCACACATTCCCAAGTAATAAACAAGGATACAGGAAAATATCCTTAACACCCTCTTCGTTTTGCTTCCAAGTGGTGTGTTTTGAAGTATGCAGTACTAGAGCTGACAAATCTCAGCAGTTTCTACCCAGTTAATAGCATATAATTATGAACAACCCTGAGACCTTGGCTGGACTCAAGCTAAGCAGGGTTGGGCTAGGTTAATACTTGGATGAGTGAATACCAGAGCTTTAGGGTAGACTGGAAAGTTGAAAAAACATCCTGGAAGAAAGGAATGAGAAACTATTTCCATAAAGAAAAGTAGAAGGTTGTAGAGTTGAGCTGGACTCAAGTACATCTTTTTTTTTTTTTTCCAAATGACCTTCAAGATGCAAAAGGCTTTGAACTCTTAATTGTACCACAAACTGCAAAATCAGTAAAATGAATATTAAAATACTGTGATTTCCTTCCGCCCTTTGAATGTAATCATAATTATGCTTCTGATGAAGTATAAAGCGTGACCAAAAGTGGTTTCACATTTAATTAAAAAAGAGTGGGAGTGGCAGGTCACGATATAGTACCTGTGCAATGTATTGGATAAAACAAATCTCCATTCAGACATATAATTTTCTTTGGGCCTTCAGCCAGACAGCCTTGCCACCAAACTAGTTAGCAGCGTTATCGTCGTGATAATATGAAAAGGGAAGGCAAGATAAAAGTCTGTGATGAATAAATCAGTTCTGTTTTATAACATTGTGATTATGTAACTTTTTAAATTATTATTATTTTATTGTCATTTTATCTCCTTGCATTTTAAATATTTTTGGACAGTTAGCAAGCTCCTGGTATAAAGCAAGCCCAAAGCTCTCAGACCAGGGAGATTTGCAAGATTAATTTAGAAGACAGAGTGAAGTGGAGTAAAAAGGAAGATGGGTCAAGGGCAACTTATATATGAATGGAGGCACATGATAACTTTAGGGAATAGCTGAAATACAAAAAGAGCAGGCCCCTGGACCAGAGGAGCTAACAAACTAAACTGACATGTGTTTATTAGTTCCTCAATCTTGCAATGAAAAGGGCACCAAACATGTTTAGCAGCCAAGAAAACTGATGTTTCGTTAATAAACACCAACCAGATGGCAACTACCAGCCTCTTCAACAGTGCCCACAATTTCTATAAAACATGTTCTTTATTTAGTCTACAGATTCCATCAGATCCTCCCCCTTCCCTTTTTCCTTTCCCTTTTCAGATTACATTAAACAATAACTGTTCAAGGACGGTAATGTATAGAGAAGGACTATGTAACACTTTTTCAGAACTAGCAAAGTTATCTGAGTCTTTCTACCCTATTTTCTCTCCACATTTATAAACCAAAAGTATGTCTCCATACATATTTGTGGAGGAGGTTAATGGTAGAAACAGGATAAATGTATTTATAAAAAAGGGACATATTATACACTAGACATGTTTACAGGATACCAAGCAGAAAAGGGCTTTCTACACTTTCAAATGTATTCAGAAAGGACACAATAACCAACAGTCACACTGCACTGGGGGAAAAACCATTAGAGAGAAGGTAAAATAAGCTGATATCCAGGAAGTCCCAACCCACAAAAACTAATGAAGTTACAACAAGAATTACCAACCTAACTCAAGATTTGTTCTGAATCCTCCTCACCCAAAGCAACTCCACAATAGAAGCATAAAACATAGGGCTAAGTAAAAGGACATCCTGAAGCTTCTTCAGTCGTGGGACTGCAGAGCAAGGAGCTACTGGGCATTTGCCTCCTGCCTCTGTAAGAGTGCAGTGTGGATGCTGCACTGTGCATGCTTCAGAAGTGAACTCACACGACACCTATCTGCTACATGAAACCTCTGTGTTGCACATCTTTGGAAAAGAAGTGGCGGCTTTAATTAGGAACAGAGAGGTGCTGCAGTCATTTAAGTTGTGGGTCAATACTTCTGAATAGGTTTCAAATACTCAGAGCCCTAACACAAAAGATCTAACATGGAAGAAATTTCAGAAGGCCTATCTAGTCCACGAGCTACAAACCAGTTTATATCCATCAATCCAGAAAAAACATATCCATATTTTTTGGTGTGTGTTTTTTCCCCATTCATTTATTTGGATTTCCAACTTCCCGGTCTGGATTACTGTTCAGGTGGTGCAGAACTCACCAAAACCATAGTAATTAGTAATTAACTCAGAGAATAGTGGGTTACTTGAACTTAATGTGGTTAAAATAGTCAATGATCAGGATCAGGTTTTAGATTCTGGTTTGTTAACTAAGTCAGGCTAGAAGAAAACACAGTTCCCAAAATCAGGGTATAATTTGGGCATGTAATAATGTAAAAGAAGTAACTTGAGCATGAGGATCCTGCCTAACAACTCATTCTTAATCCTCTGCTTTAGGTGGTCAGGTCTGTTTAAAACCATCAGGGTTAATATCCCTTTAATACTTATCTTCTCTGAATTAACCTAAACTCTTTTGAAAACCATTGAAGCTAGTGGTCATCACAACTTATTTCAACAATGAACTGTTCAAATCATTCTAGAAAGAACCATTTATTCTACCATGAACCAACAGCTAATAGGTTTCACTGGGCAACCCAGGGGTCTAATACTATGAATATTATTCAACAAGTAAACTGAAATATTCACCTCTACTCCAAGAACCTTCCAAGTCAGACCCACCAGAACCAGTTTGGAAATTACTCAAAAGTTGTTCTCTTTGATTTACAACTCATAGAACAGACTCCCTGTGAATTTGTTCTCCGTATGAACAGTAACATAATTTCCAATAGTAAACAGACACGGAAGAAGTGATATGTATGATATTTACCTAGACGTGTGAGAAACTCTTCAGACATTTACCTGAGGCAGTGAGTCACTTTCCATTCCAAGAGCTGAAAATACTACGGGATTACTAATAATTAGTAAGAGATAAATTAGTGCCCAGTATAGATCAAATAAGCTTAGCTCAGTGTTTTACAAAGCTCTGAAATTTTATTAGCTGCTACTATACCTGCATTGAGATTAGCGGTAAGATGCCTCTTCATTAGATACTTCTCACATACATTACCCTGGGATAATTAAATAAATGCTTACTGTCTCAACAGTGACTCACAGTTTGGGTGTTCTCACCATGCCTTAGAAATTGGGACTGGGGCTTACTCTATCAGATGGTATTATGTGGGCATATAATTGTTGAGAAAGTTTGAGAGCTGTTGCCAAGTAATGAGAACGTACTACAGAATGTGTCTCTTTTTCCTAGAATCTGAGTGATTCCTCTTATAGATGTGTTGGGCATGTATGTGAGGGTCTATACAATGTCTATAAGATGAAATATTCAATTTAGTCATTATTAATGACATTAATTTCTTAAGAGGTGCCTAAAGCATGCCACTGTTGAAGCCTTAGGCATCAGCCAGGAGGTCATTCAATTAGACAGATGCCACCACAATGACCTCCCCTTGTGTTACTGCCATTGCAATTTGTTCACTACAGCATGAGCAGTAGGACCTCCATACTATTCTTCTAATGAGAATCAGCTGACTAACGGTTTCCTACCATGTGTGCATCAGCTTCTATAAGACCTACTACTCCAATGCAGTAAGAAACCAAGTTATTCACTTGAATCAGATGGTTCCTTCCTGCAGACACAACCAGAAATAATAAGGATCCAGCCCTCAAGAATTGGGCTGGATCCCCAAACAATCAAATATAAATTATCTAACTTTCCCTTCCACTATAACTCTAAATACAGTACAAAGAAGTATATGTTCTAGGGTAAATCATCTAATTACTTTTATATATGGTGTGTAATGTTAGGATGCCAGAAAAAACTCTGCTGACAGTATTCTTTTTTTCTTATGCCAAAACAGCGGCACAAGTTTCTTCATTTCAATATCAAAGTATGCCTTGGCTTCTGAATGCAAATGTTAAAGCCGCTCCTATACAAGGATGAAACATAGTACATTTCTCTTTGCAAACTCAGATAAACATTATCCAGCCAAGCCAACACTTTCAAAAATTCAGCAAACTTTAATATACTTATCAAATTAACATAATCCATTTGGGAAATTCACTCATTTATTTTGATAAAGACAAGACAAAGCAATTTGTGCCATCATGCATTAACGCAACTTCTAGGCACCCGATGCAAATTCCAGTTTTAATTCAGAGGAGTCACGTTGCCTATTTGTGCCTTGATAAACAAAGAAAATTACCTGCACGCTTGTGCAGATTTGTAGACGTGCAGCGTAAGTTATAAAGGAAATATTAGCTAACTGATCTGAATATAGTAACATCAAGCAGTTTCAATTTAATACTATGAGTCAAATCTTTTAAATATCATTCCTATAATACCCCACAGTTACCATGGTGGCACAGAGTAACACCCAGATGATCAAATGGAAAGAGAAATACCACTTCCCATTCTTGTAATCCACCAAGATTGATTGAGGTAACCTTTTTGGAACTTCCTCCCCAATTTCTCTTATTGGAATACATTTGACTAGATGAGAAGATGAAAATGCTTACTAACTAATTATGTTTTAACATATGGGAGGCTCAGATCCTTTGCTGTTACACTACATATGTGAAAAATTAAGAATAGTTATCTAACTTGGTATTCAAAAGCTAAGCACACACTTTTCAATTCCAACTGGAAGAGTCTATGCATGTTATTGAAAAGCAATCATGAAACTTCACATTCCTTGACATCCCTAAACTTTAGAATACAAGAAACCTTGAGGCAAAGTTCAAAGCCTTAGGATATAAAAGCAGTTGTAAATAAAGTCTCAATGTTACTGTCAGTTCCATAATGAATATAATACTGGTGGACCAAATATTCTAAATTTATTCCAGAGGCTGCATGTCCAACTGTCAGGGCTGCTATAATGGTGGATTCCTGCATTGGGTAAAAGGCTGGACTAGATGATTTGTAATGTACCATCAAATCCTTATACTTTATGGGTAGATGGAAGGAAGCCTTATGCCAGAAAGCCTGTGCCAATCCTTCCTGCTGCTTTAAGGAGGAACAGTGAGGGAACTGTTGAGCCAACCCTTTAAAAAGGGATTCAGGTATTCCAGCATTCATAGAAACAGCAGCATGCAAAAGAGAAGAAGACAAGTGCACTAGAGAAAAGAAGATGAAAGACAGAAGAGGAGTCGAAGAACAAAGATGAAAAAAAGAAAAAGGAAGACAGAGAATGACAATCTGCAGGACCACCAACGTGGAAGATAATAGCAGCTTGGCCAGGATATTTGGCAGAGGCCTGGCAAGAACTGGAGGACATTGGCAGTTATCCCAAAGCACATGGAGAGCAGTGAGGGGCATGCCCAGGAAGCCAGAATGATGGCAGAGAAAACCCTGGGAGGCTTAATAATTGCAACAGACGTTAGTGGGTGGCCAGCCAAAGAGGGACCTGGCACTGGCATTAAGAAGGGAGCCCAGGGTCAGGCTAGACCACTGACAGGAAAAGCAATGTCCACAGTATGAGGCAGAAGCTGGTGAGCTACCACTTCCAAGCCAGGCTAACTGCAGAAGATCAGATGGCAGGGACAATGTTCCCAAGCCACCAATTTCCACCAGCAAGCAACAAACCAACATTCAACTTACAGGGTAGCTTCTGCCTACACCCCAGAGCCAGACTACAAGACAAGACAATCAAAGTAGGCAGAAAGGAGCTGGCAACAGTGAATACGGTGCACGCTTGAGATTTTGATGGGTCCAAAGTAGGGAAAAATCATTCATAACAACATAGAACTTTAGCATGAAAAGAACAGAGAAATAAAGTATAGTTAAGAATACAACATTAAGAACATTCAGTTCCATCTTTCCAACTTTTAACCTACCATATTGGAGGTACTGATCTTTAAATCACTTCCCATATTGGAAATGTCCGAAAGTGGTATACAACACATTAAGACTGCATAAAACAAACCAAATAATTTAATTAAACAATTAACAGCATGTAAACTTATAAAATCCCAAATATGAAAACACATACACTCAGAGAAGGAGTTAATACTTAGTATGAAGCATTTCCATTCAATTGTCTTTAATTAATTAATTCCTTAATTCCTTAAATGAAACTAATTTAATTTAATTTAATTTAAGTCACATTAATTAATTCAGGCGGTTGGACACTGCCTGTCTCACCCAACCTCCCAACCCATCACTGCAGAACTTGGAATATTACTTTTGTTTTAAAATCCAGTGGGAAATTGCTACTAAAATATAGTGGACCACTAAACCTATGTGGACCTGGGTAATTTTTGGTAGGGGAAGGCCAGACTTGGGAAGGGGACAAGTAAACTCATCTCTACTATACACTCTACTACTTCCTCACCCTTAAAATCATCTAAAAGGAAATGAGAAAGCAAAGCTGCTATGCTGTCGAGACAGAGATAAGGTAACTGTAATAACCCACCCCTGATGTTAACGAACTAGAGCTCTGTTCATTCCTCAAAGCTGCTTATGCTGACTGAAGATATTGGGAATTATACTTCAACAATGACTAGGAAACAGCATCTGATCTCTACAATGACCATAACGTGTTAAGTAAAGCCTCCCTCAAATTAAACTGAAATCTGTGGAGTCTTTGGGGTTCTCTGAGCTTGCTTGTTTTCTTGCAGACGTTTCTTTACCTGGCTAGGCAACATCTTCAGTGCTGGAAGGGAGTGGGGTTTGCTGTGTTTATATACAATAGCTTGCCCTGTCAGTGTTGGTGGGGGTACTTCTTGGTAGTTCCTTGCTTAGGCTGTTTACTGCTTGATTGTCTGTCTGAGTTGGTAGTTCTTTGATTAGGGTATTGTTTACTGCTTGTTTGTCTGGTGTTAATCCTGGTGTTAACCTCCACTTATCTGGGCGTTGATTGCTGTCAAGGAGGTGTTCTGGTCTTTTTGTTTCCTTTTTATTGTCTCTTTTGAATAGCATGTAAATCTCTATGTGCCTGTTGATGGTCTATCTCTATGTGCCTGTTGATGGCTGACTTGTCTGAATACCAAGCTTCCAGGAATTCCTTCACGTTTTTGATTTAAAGTCAAATCCCAGTGACTACGTGATTTAAGGAATATACAGAACAGCTTAACCCTAATAAAATGGGGCATAATTTCAAATAATGTGTATTATTATGGCTAGTAAATGATTTACAGTTTTCATTACAAAATGCTGGGCTACAACTAACGAACTATCAGCTCAGAAAGCATAAAAATTGGGGAGACAGGGATAAAAATAATTATAATAACTATTTCAAGCGATCTAATGTATCTATTTCTTTAAAAGGAAATATGAATTTGATCGAAACTTAAATTTAAACAAGAATGATTCAGCCATGTTGCTTTGACCAAAGAAACTTCCTTTCTAAATATCTCAGGAACATTTTCAATTCCACAGGCAATCAAATAAATACATACACACACACACAGAGTTACTCAATCTATTGAACATGTCTGAAACACGTCTGAAACATTATGACATCTTGCTATCTCACTAAGGCCCCATCCTTCATTTATCTTAAAAATAATCTACCTAATTTATATGTTCTATTACCTGGCACTATTAATCTCTGATGCCCACATGTTTGTGGAAAGCAGATAGATGCAATCTGGCTCACCCATTACCTGGACAATAAGATTATTCAAACTAGCCAAACAAATGAACTTTTCGCCCCTATACCTTCCTACCTATTTGGCAGGGGGAACTCAGAAACTGGTTATAAAACCCACAGTAGTTTTCAGAGATCAGTCAGCATTCATGTATTAATTCCACAACCTGTAATACAGAACCAAAGGTCCAGCTAGGGTAGCATTCTGTTTCTCAAAGTAGCCAAAAAGAAGCCAGTAAAAAGTCCACAAAGAAGGCACAAGACTAAAGTCTCTACTTCTAGTTGGTGGACTAGATATATATATACTGGATATATTCAAGCAGAGACCAGGCAGCCAACAGTCTGTGATGCTTTAATCTGGATTATTCCACTGAGCATTCTGAAGATTCAAGGGCATTATTTCAGCCTTTACCTTCTGGAGAACCATAGATGGTCCTCTAATGATGTAGCTGAGGTATTCTGGGCCATGTTTCAGCATTAGGCACTCTTAACTGGTACGTATGGGAGCAGAAACTTCCTAGAGTCAAACTGCTATCATTCCTACCCTTAACTGTCCACACCTAACCATTCTGCCATCAGATTTCATCAACAACATCCTGCATTCTCTATGTCGCCCACAGGTTGTTTGCCTGCCCCTTCTAGACACTGAGATGACAAATTATGTCACAATCAAAGCCAGAAATATACACCCACATTGTTCATGGATTATTTTAAGATATATTTAATAGCTTTTGAAGAAACATGGGAGAGATGAAGAACTAGCCAAATCCATGCTGAGGTTATATTTGCAGTTTATTTTTCAACCCATTTCTCAGATTAAAAAAAAAAAATCTGTATTTTTTTATATAGTATCATTATGGCTTCAATAATAATAAGATAATTAAATACAAGACAAGGCATGTAATTCACTCATGAATCTTTTGCCTAATGCATTGCTACACAGCAGAATCTGATCACATGGGAAACAATATATTATTACAGCCATGCACTTCAGGAACTCTGAAGATTACTACTTCTTTACACTTCCTTAAATTGCAAGGGAAGAATCAAAATGGTACTGGATGGGACCTCACAGAGAGAACAAAGGAGGGAAGGCTAGAATTGTGACTGGTTGGAACTGTTCTGTCTATTCCTGGAACAGCATAAATTGACAAGAATCCTAAGAAAATAGAACAGATTGTGTCGCTGTACAATAGAGGTGTGGGGTTTGTTTGTTTCTTGTTTGTTTCTTTTTTTGGTGGCCAGAGATGTACTTTAAAAAAGTGCTTTTGGGTACTGCAGGGACATGGCTAGAGAAGTAATGATGTCCACAGTGGACAGGATCAATTTTCATTAATCTCTTAGTATTTTTATCCACCTATCAATTATGCCCAATCAAGCTGAGTTTAGCTCAGCTCATTCCCTGTTATACTACTTTTCTCCTGAAACGACATCTTTCATCTTTCAAAGGTATGCCTCCCCACTATCGTTTTAGCTTGAATTGGTACAATCGCTATTTTCAGACTTTGATTCTGCATAACAAGGAGTGAAATGGGCACTTTGCTAACCAACTACCTTACAAGACCCATATTTTGATTGGTATTCACAAGTCATGCTTATTTTGTTTGGGTAACCTGGATTGAAAACTAGAGAAATTACTAATTGGATTATACCACCACACTTTAAGACTTTTGTTTACTCTAACATGAATTCAAAAATAATCATATAGCAGAAGAAATTAAGTTTTAAATGTAGAGTCCACTCCATGTTCAATGTAAGCTGTCAAACAAGATCACCATACTCAGATATAATCCTGAAATTATACTGAAACATACAAAGACAAACTATCAATAATGGTTTCCAGATTATTTAATAATAGGACATCCTCAATATTTATTTATATGGGAAACTTCATTTTGTACAGCTCCAAATATTCCACGAATTATTCCCAAATCCATCTTTCCTGTGTGTACGCACAAAGCTTATGTATCTTTAAAACAGTTACAAAAATACCAGAGTTAAAAACTAGATTAGGAAATTAAGTGTATATCCTAGAAGAAGACAGTGGGAAACCATTTTGGTATTCTATACATAGACAAGAAATCACTCAACTCAAAGGAGACATATTACAAAAAATCACTGACATCGCAAACATTAAAAACCCATCTATGGGAACAGTATGTATGAATTCTAGTGTTTTCTTTATCTCCAGTTCTCTGCAATAATCTGTGACATAGGCATACTTATATTGTGCCTTGCACAATTCAAGCTTGTGCAATAATATCTGACCAGCAAATAAAGCTCTAGATATATAGTATAGTAAGAAATACTTTTTTAATATCTTGTATTGAAGAGAACTGCAAGAAAAAATGCCATTCCAAGCTAAAGTACTTAGAAGAGAATCCATATATACACCAATGTGTTATGCAAATACCAGGGTTTCAGTATTATTATTTTTTTAATCGTACAAAGTGATTACCTATTTAGAGAATCAGCTTGTTAGGTGGAAGAACCTGTGCAGAATTAGGAAATTTTATCTATCTACTTCCATTCTCTTTATCTACATTACCAACCTTACTGACTCCCAAATGTTCTTGACATCTATCACCATAAAAACCAAAGCATTTGTGGACATTTATTCTTTTCACAGAAATTCAAGAAAGGAAATCATCTCAGTGAACAGTATTAACTGTAATACTGAAAGTGGTTGGAGGGAACAGGATCAGAAGTATTCAATAGATCAGAAGGTCTAATTTCCTGAGCCTAAATTCAAATATATATAACCAACATTGCCACATTGCATAGGACAGGGTTTTTCAAAATGTATCCCTGCATCCCTAAGCTTCTGTGAGAACTTGATGGGGCTACATGAGAGACTAAGGGAGGGAAAATGTTCACTTGCACAGCCAATTTTCTATCACTACAGCTTTTCCTCTTGATCTGTGTTCTGGGATTTTTTATTTTTTTTTAAACTAACAGGCTTCGTGGCCTAAAAAAAGTTTGAAAACCCCTATGAATCCAAGTCAATGGCACAGAACCATATGTGAAGTTTCCATGACTGGAAGCAGTTTCTACTCAAAAGGTAGGAAGGAGCCATTCCTACAGCATCCCCACATTCCATCTCAAAATCAGATTAGACACATCTCTGTCATCCCAAAATACTTGTCAGACAAAGTTAGACCACCTTAATTAATACAAAAGAATATGGCTTTAAATCATCAACAATGACACAGTGTTATCAAGTGTTTGTACCACAAAACAGAGATAAGGGAGAAAGAGAGAGAACAAATCTATGGTCTTCTGAAAAGTAATCTTATTATAATATATTGCTAAACACCATGTTTATGTAACTCTAACATTTTATTTTTCAGTATGCCCTACCTGATATTATTGAGAAAAGAAGTGTAGTAAGCCCTAAGGCATTAAAATAGGCTTCCATGCACGCTTATCTTATGGTGAGGAGAAGTCTTTAAGATGTCATGCACCACTGGCACATATTTAGTGGAATATTTGAAACACTGTTTATACTGATCCCAGACATACACTTCATAAATGTTTCATTATACAGCAAGAGACGTTTTCTTTTGCTTCCAGAACAGGATTAACTTTCTTGTAGAAACTCATCTACACATTCCTGACTACTACTACCATACCATATTGCTTGACAAAAAAGTTCCAATGAGGGCAGCCATTTTGAAGATTGTGTAAGAGGTGAATGCTAAGGCACTAACTCCTACCACTCAGATTAATGTGCTACAAAGAACAACAGATACCAGACATCAATCTTTTCTTTATAATGGGAACCAAGAATACATAGCTAACCTACAGAAATGTTAGTATGAAGTAAATTATCTATCTATGACAAGTGTTTATTCCTTCCCCAACCTAATGTCCTTTATATTAGGATAAGAATACCAAGAATATGCATATTTTTTACTGTTTTTATTGTTGTTTGGAAGCCATCCAGGGTTATGGTACATAAGACAGGTGACTATATAAATTTTTACATAAAGAAATAAATTCCCAATCAGGGTATGGCGAAAATCCCACAGAGATGAAGAACACAAGTTGGACAGATTTGGGCAACATGATGCCACAGATGTACATTTTGTGTTCGTATCCGTGAGCTCTCAAAATTCTAAATTAGCTCACTGGGAATTGTCTAAGTCTAGGATTTGGAAAAGTGATTTAAAAACTGAAGACAAAAAATCAAACAGATATATTCAGGAACAGAAAGAAAATAATAAAAAACATCTATTCACCCTTCTAAATATGGTTTTACATGGTATTAAATAACTAAAACATTTAAATAGCTATAGTAGTCAACTACTGTATTATTTGTTCAGTATAGAAAACACATGCAAAGTTTTTCATAGTACATGTCTGTTAAGAAATAAAATCTATTGAATTCAGTGGGATTTATGCACAGATAATGGTATGGAAGATGTAGGCTTAACATATTATTTATTTCTATAAACGCCCATATTCTCATTGAAGTTGCAGTCTTAAAGGATTTATGCAAAAATATTGATGTGAACTTTCCAGTGAATGTCTGTCCTATACTTTAGTTTTAAAAGGATGTTGTCAGGGAGAAGCTGGAAGGTTTTTGTTAACAGATGTTTTACAGTTTCTCTAAATGTAGAAGGAAAATATTTCTATATTAAACATTGATTTTGAAACTATTATTATTTTAAATTTGGGATTTTATTTTTTTCTAAGCCACATGAAAATATTAAATATGCCAAAAGTGAAGGCAGAATAGACTGTAACATAACCCACCAATGCATTACTCAAAAGCCTAAGTATTTTGAAAGCAAAGCAAAGCAAAACATTTTAATAGTTTCTTAGCATAAACAGAACTGGGAGGAATCACTAAACCAGCAATATACAGTCAGGAATGTATTGATAACAAGGTATACATTTTATCTCACATTACTTATTGAATCTATCTTCAAAGGTGCAAGATGGAACAGCATACTTTGCCACATACTAAAATGCTAAATTTGCCTTATAGGCAAATAAAATATTCTACTTTCAAGTACTGTAGTATCACAGAAAATTCAAGAAGTTTCAAACCAATCCCCTCTGAGGACATTTTCACATAGTTCTTCCAATAAACTGCTCAAAATAATCTGCATTCTGGTCCATAAACAATCTGTTTGCCATCATCAACAGCATTAAGAGAAGATTCCTATAGTGGAAGGGAAAGAAGCCCAAAATGCATGCATCTTAAGTATTAAATCAAGCACATCAGGAAAGGCTGGAAATCCCTGTTTCAAAAAAGTGCATGTGTGTTTTGACAGATTCTTATAGAATCCAAATGCTTGCTGGTTGCATAAATGGATAACATAAGAGTAGCTAATAACAGGTATAACTAAAGGGATTTCATTCTAAACGATGTACTAGAAACTTATGTTTAACAACATAGCAAGGCTCTCAAGACTTTTTTCTCTTCTTCCCTGATCAAAAATAAACTTGAAGACTACGTGTAGAATTACTTAAGCATGCAGCTAAGCATTCTGAATTTTGTTCACTATTATAGGCATCAATATTTATACTGACAGGCTTGTATTCAAAGTAATTAAAAGTGTTTGTTTTCCTTAAGAATGTTTCACAAGTAGCACTTACATTTTGTTCTGTTGTATATGCAATTGGTTTATGTCAGTTAATTAGGAACTTATTCAGGAAAAAAAAGTGCCTTCTGGTTAACAAGGCAAAACAAAAATCGTAACACTTAAGCGTATACAAGGTAATTTGCTTCCAATATCAACTTTTGGACCCCAAACCAAATTATGAAATGAGGGAGATGCACCGAATTCACACCGCTTGCTAGGTAATTCTGTTGAAACAGGAAATGTTTTATACTCTGCCCTGAAAATTTGGTTTTAAATAAGAAAGACAAAAATATTGTGAGGCACTGCAGATGTTTTTTTCTTTAGCAGTAGGATTAGTAAATAGAGTTACAATTTCTATTAGTCTTTCTTTTTGAAAGTAAAAAAGATTTAATTGTTATCCATCAAATTACCAACCCCCTCCCCTTTCCGTCTTCAATAATGAATGCCTAAAGGAAAACTAAGGTTAATTTTTAACACCTAAAATGTAAAAGTTTGCCAGTCCCAGTCCTGGTAAAAAGAACGTCAGGAATTCTATCAGAAATTTTTATAGCATTTCCATTGTGGAAAGTTTGATCTGAAATTATTTTTGCCATAAACAGAAAAAGAACATTTGTTAGAGAGTGTCAGTAAAAAAACAAACAAACAAAGTTGATTTATAGGTGATTCTTTTAAGGTAATATACTCCAGAGAGTCTCTGAAGCTAGCAAATTCTATAACCACAATTCTTCCTTCATCCACTGTACAGATTCCACAACTGACTCTTTACTTCATTGTTACTTCAGTCTTTGAAAAGTCTAATTTTGCCCTGATTGTGGAAGCTTCCAGAACTGAATTCATCTATATATGTGTATAAAGAAATACCAGTGATTCTGGGTACAATTGTGTCCTACTCAGAAAAACAGTCAATAAACTAGTGTCACTGTGCTAATTTAACAACCAGTTGTTTGAATGAATGAAAGAGAAGTTGAGGCTTGCATATACTTCCTTCCAAGCTAAAACATTTGTGGGAACAATACTAAACTCTGTATTCTGACTGATTCTGAACTAAAATAGATTAGTGACTCTTCAGGAAGTTCCTATAATATTGTCATCAATAGCAAATGCATAATAAACTAGAGATCATTGTGACATCCACTTATTTCTAGTAGTAATACAGCTATTCAAAAACATGCTCACAGGTCAAATTTCTGCCAAGGAGAATTGCTGCCCCCTTCCATTTCTATTGGAGGTTTCTGAAGTACAGACTTTTAAACAGTTTCCTTTAAGAACTATATATTTGTCTTAAATTGATATCATTTTAATAGCCCTCATTAAATCTCTTCAGAAAAAAGCATGTTGATCTTTTTTTTTTACTCTACTCTAAGATTGAATGAAAAAATACACTGCCATTCAAAATCTGTTCCCAAGTGATATACCTTACCAACACTTTTGCTATCATGGTTAGAAATCATGCAAAACACAAGACTGTGTTGTCTCCCCCCCCCAAAAAAAACTGCAGTAATAATACCTAGAATTTCTAATGTTCAAAGTCTTTCATCTTTATTTTCAATAAACATTACCAACAAGCTTGTAAAGTAATCAAGAATTGTTAACTATGCATTAATAGTTGGACTGAGTCAGTAACTTGACAGACACTTCTCATATACGCTCAAGCAGGGAAAAAAAAACAACCACCACTGATTCTAATGAATTTACTCACAAATAAATATGCATAAGATTTGAGTCTGAGAAAATCCAAGGCTGGAGTGTTTTTTGAAACCAAAATGCTTCCTTCTTAGCTTTTCTGCTACATCAATTTGAAAGGATAATTTACAATTCACAAAATATCCACACAACTGTCCTAAAATTTAGATACAACCCTCAAAAAAACTTCAATACAAATCCACAATAACAGATAAAAAGGATAGTGTCAACAATTTCTAGCTTTGTTAGAAGAAAAACTAACATTATCTGCATTCAGAGATATGATCTGAAGGTACATGATACACCAACATATCTGAAAGTAAACGGACTTGACTTCAGACAATACCTGGAAAGAGGACTGGGGACTATAACACACTATGAAAGCAAAAGTTGGACTTTGAAGAAGCAGGATAGAAAGAGTACTGACAACAGCATTGGAGAAAATTCCTGAGAATACCATCGACAGCCAAGAAGACAAACAAATGGATCACTGAACAAATCAATCCAAAATTCTCACCCAAGGAACAAATGAGCAGACTCAAAATATGATATTTTAGAAACATTATGTGAAAACTCTGGAGAAGTCTATAATGCTGGGAATAATGGAAAGAAAGACAGGAAAAAGACAACCAGAAACAAGGTGGATGGGCTGACTTACTGTGATGGGTGCACTGATAGAAGACGTGAAGAGGTTAGGGGCAAATCATTTAAAGAAAGTCTATCTTTGTGGTCGCTCAGAGTTGACACTGATTTAATGGCACAGAATCAATAAACTACCCAGCTCATTAAGGGGTTTATACTGACTGGCTTGGTTCCAATTAAACCTCTCCCTTGTATGCATCCTTCTTGAAGGGAAAAAGCAGCCTTGTACATCTTCCATGTGATCTGGAACCCTGAATGTTCAAAATTCAACAGAAGTCTTCCTGCAAATAACTGTACAAATGAAATGCCTCTCCTGAAGGTGTTTTCATGGACATGAGGTAAGGTAGTCATGATATAGGATATACCCCAGGGGGCTAGGCTAGTTGATATGAATGGGTCACCTGAACAGGCATCTCACCTTGAATTATACTGAGAAAATGTGAGGTATAAATGTATTTAAAGAAATAAATACCAGGTGCTGGAAAGTAAATAATGGGGTTAAAATGTTGCCTTCTTAACATACTTGTAAACTTCCTATAAATAAATAGCTAATCCTTTTCAGAAACAGGATGCTGCTAAATTAGATGGACCTATCATCTGGATCTTCAGGCTTTCCTTAGATATTAGGAGGGCATGAAGGGAAAGCTGGAACCACTGATGGAGGATCTTAATTCATTTGTGCTTCCCACTTGAGTTAGGATACTATTATTGTTAGAGCTACCAAACAGACTCATGTCTTTCACCCTTATTTTCCTGGCAATTACAGCACAAGATGTGTCTCTTATATTAATAGCTTGTTAAGGCACCTTCCCCTAGCATAGTTAAAGTCTCTTCCCCTTTGAACTACCCTCAGGTATTTTTGTTAAAACCAGCTCGCTGGCCTTTGACCGCTTCTGCCAATTAACCTTCCAGCTACAAGATCAAGTTATAGCCTTCCATCATCTTGGAACCCTCCAGATATGCCTTAACCGTAATGGTACTTGGGAATGACCTTGGGAGACAGATGAAAGAGCCATAGATTAGACAAGAGTCAGACAAGCAATAGCTGAGTCCACAGGAGGAATGGGGATGTGGCAAATGTCTCAGAAGGGACCCTCCCTAGTTTCTTGGACTGTAAAGGCAAGGGGGGAGAGATGTACTTTCAGATTTGTAAGATTCTGTTAATGTAACCTTACAATAAAGCACTTCTGGGTGTGCTTCTTGTCTGGACTACCTCGCAAGGCTGACATTAAGTGAGCACCACGCTTATTTAACTAATAAAAACAGAAGTTCCTTAGTTACTTGCTATTAGAAGGAAGAAGTGGCTTTTTGAGGATCGACTGGGCAGGTGTTCACTGAATATCATGTCTCTATGGACCATGAAACTGGGAATACTGAAATTTCTAAAACTATATGTACAGGCTTGCAATACTGAGTAAATCAGGTGGTCTGGGACAGTCAGAAATAAGATATAGGTTTTTTTAAAAAAATAGATAAATAAACTACATTTTATGCAAAATGTGATATGGGAAGTTAGCCATCTTAATTAAATCCACCTATTTTAAAATGGAAGACTGATATGTCATGTGTTAAACTACCGACATGTATTAAGGGCAAGACAAAGACTGTTCTTGAATAACTCACTGATTATCTAAAATGACTGTTACCAACAATAATAAAAAGGAAATAAACAATGAAAACAGATTACTAGAAACTCATTAAGAGTACTTCAGAAAATAATGTAAAATATTTTCACCTGTTTAATTGGAAGACTGGATAGAATGTAGAGTTACAAAAAGATCAAACATACTTTAAGCTAACTGGACCAACTTCCAGGTAAGTTTAGATGGTATGCAGGTTTGAATCTTCAGCAAAGACACTATCTTATTAAAGGGTCCTGCTAAATGAAGTGTATGTGGAATAATCTGTATCTCACACTGTTGAATTAAATTCTTTCCTCCATATCCAACTGTTTCATCAAACACATCAAAGTTCTGTTCTTCTTCATCCAACAGTTTAAGCAATCAACTCAAACTTGAACACCAAATCCATCATTTATTGGTGTGTCCTGTTTTCACAAACAGCTATAAAAACATTGAATAAAACCTAATTTCCTGCAAATATTCTCAATTTTTCCATGCCAACAGACAACTTATTCTGAATGACTTTACAAAGCTAGCCACAAGTAGTACCTGGTCAGAACTTTCATTACATCATGGAAAATACATTAAAGTGACACACATAAAAAAAAAAAAAAAAAAACAGTCCGAGCTTTGATCACACCACTGTGGCCACCATCTTGACACCCTAGATTTAAAGTATAATAAAGAGCAAAATATTAGTGTTTTCTATTTTTAAAAAAAGGTCCAAATTAGGGAACCTAATTTGCATATATTTTTAGAAAAGATGCATCTATCTATCCATCCACACACCATAAAAAGACACTAATACAGGAGAGAAAGACAGAAAAAGGAGAGGAATTGGAAAAAATGTATTTTTTTTTTGATTAATCAAAAAGTGGTATCTACCTAAGAGTACAAAAACTTAGCTCATTTTGGCCCAATTAAAAAATAAAAATAAAAAGTGTTTCACACTGTTTCTTTCTCTGGGTTTCACACCAACAGAAATATATAGGACTCTTACTCATTATTACCGGCAGAGATCTTAGAGAAGAAAAAGAAAAATGTATCTTCCATATGTTCAAGTATTATGTGTTGTTCACTGATCACCTTTCACATTACGTATCATTCTCTCGCTCTCTGCATGTGCATATATACACATACACACACAGAGAGACATGTGCACATTGCATAATTTGACCTTTCTCAGTTTAATGGAAGAGGCAAAATAGATGTGAAAGTATATATCAGATTGTCAGCCTGGTACTCAATTTTTTCACTGTCTATTAAAAGCAGGTATCTTAATAAGATTCTCACTGAAACTGGCCCTGTCAAAAAGTTTAGTTAAAACTGGATTAAACAAATTGTAAGCAAATTCAGATGATGCATTACAAATTAATTTCTCAAGCAAATTATTTTTCAGTGTTTTTGGCTGCAAGCATAATATTTATTAACCCCTCAAATTACGCTTGCATCGAAACACTGTGATATTTACTTATAGTACCTGAAGATTTCAATACAAATGCTCCCCACCTGTACAAAAAAAAACCCAAACAAACTCGATATGCATCTGGCATTATATTTATGCATGCAATACTGCGTCTGAAATTGTCAGAACCAATATTAAATTAATAGAGATTTCTTACCATCGGAACTATGGAATATTATATTTTACTGTGTAATTTAAATGCCTACATCTTTTGTTTTCATTTATTTTCATACTTATATAGCAACATTCCTAGAGTCCCACAGGCACCCATGAGGCAAATTTACACCAAGTAACTCAAAAAATATACAATATGCATATAATAATGACCACTCTACAGTTAGTTCAAAGAGCAATGGCATTAATGCAAGTTCTTTGCGATGCTGTCTTTGATAAAAGAAGATCTCTGGCATATATACAGAAGAAGCTGTGCTACAGCAATCTGAACATCTGGAGTTCTGGTGGCAGAACTTGCTTTCGAAGAGAGCTATTCATCCGGGAATTCACTCTTCCTATTTCTCCAATGGAGTCAAAGTTATCTGACCTTCAGGGCAAATAGGAAACTCATCACTCGTCTCAGATTTTTGTCTAAAGAGGTCAACAAGGGGAAATCTGTTTACCTGTTTTAAAAAGGGATTGGTTAAGTTTATTTAAGTCTAAACAATGTCCCACATGTTAAACTGATCGGTTTTTAACATCAGGCATATAGGTAGACAAGCACACAAACTTGTACAGATCTATGACAGCTTCTCTGGGTCCCTTATTTTTTCCACAACCAATCTCTGCTTATGTATTTAACAACTCCGTGTGGCTGTTGTGGTGTGAAAAATCATGTCTTTAAAAAAAAAACGTTAAGTAATATCAGTGTTATGGTGGATAACAAGCCGCCACAGTTGCTATTAATAATTCTGAAACTTTGATGAGAAAAACAAGGATACATTTCAATATGGCTTACTTTCAGTAACTATGCCCCTAATTGGAAAGTTTACGTTTTGATGTATTCATTCTATGCTTGCTATTTTCATAAACACTTGAAATATGAAACTAATACTGAAATTAAATTTAGAGATCACTGTAAAAATTGCAAATAGGTAGATATGAAACCTATAATAGTTCAAGATGTAGGCATGGGAGAAAAAAATCTACAATATATTCTGTGTACATACAGTACTGTACATTCACACAGTATAGGAAAGGTCCCATGATTTAAAAACCACACTACTGTCTGTACTATATGTTCCAAACCAAGTTGAATATTTAAACCCTTCACTTCAGAGCAATACTACTGCCAACTGCCAGAGGAAAATATGTACGCAAATCAAAATATGCTACCTTTGTTCAAACAATAGTGCTGTTCATTATATAATAGAAACTGTCATACTTAATCTCTCAGGAACCCAGAAATGGTAGATTCTTGGATCCAGAGGTGGTTTGAAATGGTTTGAGGCAAAACTGAAACATAGCATTTAAGTAAATCTTGTGCAGGAACTTAAGCACGACTGATGAACTTTTTACATCATCTTCCACTGACAGAGTTTGAGCCTCACAAATAAACTATCAACCCTGGAAAGAGAATATCCTTATTCTGTATCTTTTGCACAAGTTAAATTTTCCCATCATTTCTCACCTATTTTGTGCTTGAAAAGGTGGACAATTTATGTTATCCAGAAAATGGGAGAAAGCAATCCCTTTCAATATTGAATATACGCCGAAGAACCCCAGTTCAATTTTACTAAACTCTGTATCCAGAATCTAGTCTATTTCAAGACTAGAGTAGAAATGTTATATTATCTCCAATTTTGGGAATTAGACTGCTTCCAAATTTGTAAAAAGTGAATAAAATCAAATCAAGTAAGAATAACACCTGCAGAGAGAGAGAGAGAGAGAGAACCAGAGAGAGATGAAAAACTAGACCTAAAGACACTAAATACCAAACAATATTTTATATACAGCTTGATTTATAAATCACTCAATATTAAATACCAGGATTAAACAGGTCTTTCCCATAACCTTCAAATAAAAGAGAGGAACCTAAGCCATATGCATGATTTCAAGCTTTGAACACTTTTAACGTGCTACATGAACAAAAAATTAGAAAGCCTCTCCAACTACATGTTTAGGTTTTATAATAAAATTAAATGGCTTTAATCATATACTTTATATAATATAACCTAAAATACAGTTGAAAATCTTCTCTAAAAACATATGAAATTACATTCACCCATGGAACTTAAAGCTAGAGTCCTAGCACAGAAATGAGTTATCCCTCTAAATGAGAATCAGAGAAACATCTTCTGGAGATGAATAAAGTTCTTGAATAGAGTGGTGTTGAAATGAAAGTAAAGATCAAGACAAGCTAAGCGTAGGGATTGAAGCGTAGGGAGAGCTGACATTTGAAAGAGTGGTGCCATTGAATTATAGTTTTCCACTTTGGG
The DNA here is from genome assembly GCF_059951505.1 of Python bivittatus. Classification (NCBI taxonomy): domain Eukaryota; kingdom Metazoa; phylum Chordata; class Lepidosauria; order Squamata; family Pythonidae; genus Python; species Python bivittatus. The sequence continues at coordinate 15,450,523 of NW_028277086.1, read as the reverse complement.
TGGGGTCCCTTTGATTGGGTGGAGCACCTCCCCTGAAGGAAGGAAAAACTGGCAGAAGCTGACTTGCCCTTTGACAGCTAACTCAGGTTTGCCAACATATGAAATCGCACCTCAGCTTCACCAAGTTGTCTCTTGTCTAATCTGGGTACAGACAGATATTTCTGTCGGTGTGAAAATTCTAACTGTAGAGCATAACATAAATATTCTATTTGAAAATGGTAAAGGGTTTATAAGGACTAGCGCCATTATATGCAGTGTATTCTGAAGAGTTGACTATTCTTTCTCAGAAATGAGCAGCTTTGCATGGTGAAAAGGATTATTAAATGAGGGAATGGAACAAAGAAGAGAAGAAGGAAGAATTAATGCATTTATTTTAATTGTGTTTGGTTGATGGGAAATTGAATGGTCCTTTCTGTTTGCAGTGCTCCCCCTCCTGTTTACATGCTTTTGCTTACATTAAATTAACAGGTGTAAAATATTTTTTTGTTTTAAAAGAGGAGTCTTAGTTGGTTTGAGAGTAAGAAATGACTAATCCGATTACTTATCGATTCTCAGATTCAGGAGGAGGAGGAGAAGGGAGGGAGAAGCAATAATGCATTTCAAAACTTTGTGGGGAGATTTTGCTCTTTTTTCCCCCCCAAGTAACTTATGTTGCCATAACCTGAAATGCACTGGTATTCACAAAAGCGCATTTGGAGAACTATAGCAAAGCTCATCAGGAAAGCATTTTTTAAAAAAATAATAACAAGAATTAAAAATAACTGCATCAACAGGGCCTTTCTTCAGGCTTCAAGCCCAGTTTTTCTTAAGTTTTCTTTAAACAAAATAGCAGTTAGGCCACTAAAACAAATCCTGAACATTATTAAAAGTTAAAAGCTACCAATTACTTCTGTCTGTTCTTTTAAAGCAAAGTTTGGCATTACGTCAGTCGGCTTAAAGAAAACAAGAGAGAAAGACCAAAAGAAAGAGAGCGAGCAAAAGTTTCCTTCTTGTATAAATAAAGCCACCAAGGAAGGTGTCTACCCCTTTTATAAAGGGTTGATTGCCAGGTTTATAAAAAGTGCATGCTACATTTTGGAAAAAAATATAGACATATTTTATGAAATAGAACACAGAGGGAGGAAAGAAGCAGATCTGTGTTTAGAAGGCAAACAGTTTCTTATACAGGAAATTCTACAGATTGGAAATTGGACAGTGTGTAGATAGATAGATAGATAGATAGATAGATAGATAGATAGATAGATAGATAGATAGATAGATAGAAAGAACTAGAAGGATTGAATATTCAGGTAACTGCATCAAGGTGCTTCAATGAATCCTCTAACATAGAAAGCTCTTTTTAGAATGAAGTAATAGAGCCCGTGAAATCCCACACATCTCATAATGTGTGTTTGCGTGTTTTCTGCTTAGAAACATTAATTGGTATTTATTAGGACAGGGGCAATACATATTCTACCACATGTACAAGTTCAGTTAGACAGTTATGAGAAATTATATGGCACGTTTCTAGACAGCGCAAGCTTTCCATGGCCATTGCTACAAAGAAATACATAAAACCACATTTACAGTATTTTAATCTAACTCAGTAGATAGCTAGCATAGATACAGATAGCACAAACCGCAAGTAATTAATTCACTTATAAAAACGATAAACTCAATTAACTGGAGCATATGAGTTAGAAGCAGGCAGGGGGATTAAAACAGAATAAATTCAGATAAGCAATGATTTTCTAACTATCCCACCACAGCCCATCTCCTTAACTGGTTGGTTTTCATAGAACAGAGTCTACATAAAAACGGGGCACTGGGCCATAGAGTTTGCAACTATCATAGCACACTATCATTTTAAATAATGAAGAAGTAATATGTCTGGGATAAGCATGCTGTGAGCCAGCAAAACGAACTCCACCAAAGATGGGTAAAAAGTTTGCTTCAACAATACTTCTATACATTATTGTAAAAACAACTTTTTATTTTTTTCACTGACTATAAGGTGTTTGCTAAAAAACTTGATTGCCAATTCTACTAAGGGCATATTTGATTTCTGTTGGATCTACCCAAATCAATACTCTTCAGAATTATTATAAAGGGTATTCAGTTTTGGGGGGTTTTTACTGAAAATAAACAGGTTTGTGGATGAGACTGATAATAGGTTGCTAGGATTCACAGCACAAGCCTGTATGTGTTTACTCAGAAGAATGTCCCACTGTGTTTATTGGCGCTTATTCTGCACTCAGATGTGTCTCTAATGTATTCAGGTTAAAAAATTCTACTAATGGTTACCTGAAATAACTTTCATTTAACTTAACAGCACTTGCACTGTAACTAGGACAAAACCTCTTCTGTATACAGTCAACTTACTTTTGAGTAAAAATGCATATTATCGTGCTATTAATTAACACTGAAGTATTGGGGCAAACGGACTGAAATTTAAAGGCACCTACCACATTTTTAAAAGGAAAGCATTTATTAGTTTTCACAAAAGTATGAAAAAACTGTTGGATTTCTTTCCTATCCTTCATTGACAACAGTGATGAAACTATCAGAGTAGCCTATATTTGGGTGGAGATTTTAACTGTCAAATCTCAATCATTATTCTGTTGCAACAATATATAAGGAGGAAGTTGAAAACATACTGCAGTTTTTTAAATCTTTTTTAAAAATCAACACATAGGCAAAAGGGACAATCATAGTATTTTCCAACTTTTCCAAGATTCCATAATCATTGATACTTTTTTAAAAAAATACTAGCCCTTTTCAAGATTTAATCAATACTTTAATCCTAAAGTATTCTTCTCATTCTTTAATCCTAAAGATAGGGTGAAATAATCTGCAGGGTACAGCATTAAGTATGTATTTATTTATTTGGGAGCCTGTTTTTAGTATGCTATTCAAATAAGAAATGAAGAAATAAATATCAAAGATGCTTTTATTTTCAAGTAGAATTTTTCACCAATATCTCTGAAGATCCGCTAGTATCTTAGAAATACAAACTTAAAATCAATGAAGTTTACTGTTTAAAAGAGAAGTGATTAATCAGGTGAAATTTAATCAACCGATAGATGTCCCAGAAATCACCAATTATAGAAAACTTTTTAACTTAACAACCTCAAAAAATGTTGGTAGTCAACAGTTTCCTGCACTTCTAAAAAAAAAATGTGTAGGCCTAATTTTAATCAGTTACATTTTGTAATGCAAGACGTAATATATTGGACAGAGAACTCAACCAAAAGCCCCGAGAAATGCAAATCTGCACTACTTTTCTTGAGGAAACAAAATTAAATAAAGACAAATACCAACTGGAAATCTATCAGTCTGAATGGAATGGCTGGCCTCTATGTACCCACTTATCTACTATGCAAAACTTCAAACATTATAATATATCAAGGTCTGAAGTCAATAAGTTGATTCCAAACTAATGTGGAAGATGATTTGCAATTAAAAAAAAATCCATTTATTACATTCTTCAAACCACCTAAGAGTTCTTAGCATCATAGCCCACAAGTTTCTAATTTGTTTAAACTCATACCATGAGAAATCTTATTTCACTTTTCCACAGACAACTTTTTTTTCCCCAAAAATCCAAATTGGACAGAGTCAAAATATTTTATCGTTAACTTCCCTAATTATTTCACTGTATAACAAAGTGTTGTGTGACTCATAAACCATTATGACTATCAGCGTTGCCAGTATCGTACAGGTAAGTTCTGATCATATTTGAAGGAAGTTATGCTTTTCATTATTGTCTAATATTAATAGCTTAATATCTATTGAAATATACGCAATTTTTAATGCCTTTACTATAGGAGCAAGCTTAATGGCAATGGTGAAAACCATTAATAAATGTTTTCCCAAAATGAGCTAGTTTCTGAAATTATTAACTTTTCAGATTCCTAACTGCAAAAGAGCCATTTACGCTGACTATCTCTATATACCTTAACAGCAAGAAGTAATTAGTTCATCTGACTTTAATGTTTGAAAAATGTTAAGCCCATTCCCTAACCCCATCCGTCTGCATGGAAAATAAAATATGGATTGAATGCTGAAATCTAATGAAGAACTACTAGAAGAAATCCTTTTACAAAGACGGCTGTTTTTACATTCTTTATTAAAAGGGCTACAGCGCAGAAATGCTCCATATAGACATACAGTATATGCGCACATACATACTAGAAACATAAAGCATCATAAAAGATTAGTTAAGGCTGCAATGCCCTGCGTATAGGAGTAAATACAGCAGAAATGCAAAATGGACTTATTTCTGAGTTGATGCACTTAGTCCCATGTTACAAATTGATAAATCAGATGTTATAGAGGAAAAAAAATAATAAAGGTATATATTGTGCATATATAAAGATGCATATATGCACCCATAAAAAGCTAACTCTTTTTGTCCTTTATACAGTGCATACTATGCTATCCCAAAAACTTCTCAAAGAGGCACTCGTATTTTATGCATTTAAAACTAATTGAAAATTCCTGGCTAAATTGACGCAAGGCCTCCCATCTCAAACCTACTCTACTTTATAGAGAACTAACTCCATCTAAGTCCTAGAGAGAATTTCATTGTGAGGCTTGCCTGAATTCCAGAAATGAAAATATATATGTTTGAAGCCAAAGGCTTCGAAAGAGAACCTGACATCTCATTCTAAATGAAAGAAAGGGAAGCTGGAGATACTATGAGGTCTTTTATTGGCTTTAAGTTATATCTTTATAGAATCCTAACTGATAAAAAAATGTATTTATCTTCTTCATTACTCTCCCCCACAGCATTTAGGAAAGAGCATGCAATTTAGGGACAAAATTCCACCTTTAAAGGAACTCTGAATTTCATCATGTAAATTTAAGTTGTACATATGGTGCGAGAGATTTCAGGGTTTAGATGAAGTTAAGCAGCTGCAGAGGCGTCTCTAACTCTGGTGATGTTAAATAATCCACAATTTAACTGGTGTTATACCTTTTTAAAAGAACATAATGACCCCTCTGTGCTTTTTTTTAAGGGGGGAGGGGGATAAAGTGTTCCATTTGTTTGGGTTAGCCATGTTTGTAACAAACTTTCACTACAGTCATAAAAAAAAAAAACCTTGCAAAATGTTGATAGCATTTCCAGACCGTTTTGTCAGCATCACGATTTACAGGAAATAGTTGGTGTTCTCATGAAAGCCTTGCGTTTATTTGCATGAGCCAGAAGACTTAGCAAAAACAAAGTTTAAAGATTTTTTTTTTTTTAATGATTTCTAATATGTCGAGTTGGTGAAATACTTGAAAGGGCTTTCTCACCTAATAGACATATTGCGAACATGAGGACAAGACCTGCCTTCTGTTCAGGAAGCCCCACTGTACGTTTTTATTGTTTTCTCAAATAAACTTTTATTGCTCATTTGCGCTTTACTTTGGTAACTTGAGCTTTTGATTTTTACTTAACCAATATTTCAATTCTTACAATATTTTTCAAATCGCATATGACAAAAGAATAATACATAAACTATTCCAAATGCAATGGTTGGAAGATTCCTTTTTAATGTGTATGAAAGAGAGGAGGGGAGGTGAAACACTGAATTAAAATGTTAACCCTATTAATATAAATATTGTGCCAAAGATTTACCAAAAGCTCTCCAACTTTTTTCTAGCCATTCTCAGTTCGTGATTGTTTACTATTGCAAGTAACTTGGTGTTATATTCAGGAAAATGCCAGATACTGCAGACATACACAGCCTTTCTCTTAACTGTGTTTTCTTCTGATTTTGCATCTCCCCCCCCCCGTATTTTCTTCCAATTTTCCAAAATTTCTTGCTCACTGTCATAAGGCAGTGAATGGAAAGCAAGTCCTTTTGAGACCTCTCTCCCTCTCTGATTACTCCATCACTTGGTCGTTGACTTTTTTCTTTCTATCTATCCTTTCAATCCATGAAATTCAGAGCTTTGACATGTGCTGATGGAAAGGGAAATAGTTTACACGTATAACATGTGTACGTGTATAAATATAAAAGCCTTCCCCCCCCTTCTGAAAACACCCTGTTTACCAGAAGAATAACAAAGGGAGCCCACATAAATCGTCAAAGGGGAAGTCTCCCAGTCAAAGAGCACCAGTCAACTTAAAAATGCTACTGAGATCTAGCAAACATTCTTCTAGGATCAAAGGCAGAGATCAGAGAAGGGGAGGTGGGGAAAAGAGACCCAAGGGGTACAAAGTGTCAAGTTTGAAAGCACCCTCACCAAAAGAAAAACTCTTGCTTGGAGACTTTAATAACAAACCAGCCCACCACCTTCCTCACTCTGTTTATCAGAAGTTACTACAGTCTTTCCTTCTTGAAGTGCTAGGAAGTTTGCACTTCTCCATTCATTCCAATCTTGGGGGGTGGGGGGCAGAGGAAATCTGTCCTCAGTGCAAGCAAATTGAGGAGGGTGAGTGATCACTGGAAAAAAATAGACAAAGTATCTTAGGACAAATCTAGGGGAGCTATGTAGGGAGTCCCACCCTTCAAAAGTTTTTTTTTTTTTTTTTTAACTTCTTTAAAAGATGGAGTTACCATCCAGTCACTTCATGGCTGCAAAAGAGCTGGCAAATGTTCACTTTCTACTCCCCATCTCATAAATGCATACATTATTCCATATTCATCACCTCCTGTTTTTGTTTTGTTTCTCCCCCCCCCCTTTCTGTGATCCTTTCCCTTACCCAATCTCTCAAAAGTTACACACAGAACCCAAGTATTCCCAAACACCCAAAGGCGGGGGGGGGGGGGTAGGAGGTAGGGGGGGACTTACTACTTTGCAAGAAGGCATCTCTCTTGAGCCCGGATTTATTTTCATGATTCCCATTTAAAAATCAAGCAGAGAAGGAGCTAACTTCTGGGAAGCTAGCAAGTGCCTTGGGCACAAGATTGGCAAAAATACCTTTTAAAAATAAGAATCCAGCAAAATAAAGCGGGGGGGGGGGTCCTGGGCACCTCTCCTTTCCTGGACGGAGGGGAATTAAATCAAAGCTGTGCACACTGGAGGGGAGGGGAACCGGGAAAGCCACAGCTACAGAAGTTCCTTTCTTGTTGGGGGGAGGAGGAGAAAATGGGAGGGGGCGAAGGGAAGGGCTTCCCTCTCGCTTCTCCTCGGCTGCTGAACTTGACCCCTGCTGACTCGTCGGAGCGGGCTACTGCAAGTTTCCAAGGCGCCTATTTCCAGGCATCGACACATGGGCTGGCCACAAAAGCGACCCGGGCAAAGGGGCAGAAAGAAAGCGGGGGCGCCCTCTCTGCACCCGAGCTCCAGCGCCTCCTATTTGGGGGCAAGCTCGCTGGAAAAGGACTCGCGCCGAGCCCCCCGGCCCCTCTCTCCAAGCCCCCCTGCCTTCCTCACCCGTCCCCGGGCGCGCACGCAGCCGAGAGGAGCGGAACATCTGAACCCACCAGCCGCCCGCGTCACCGACGCCGCGAGCAGCAGAAGCCGGAAAAGATCTGCGCGCCCCTCCATCTCCTCCCCCCCGCACACACCACATTCGCACACACGCACACGCATCTGCCCGACGCCGCTCCTGCCCCGGAGCAGGCCGGCCCCTCCTCCCCCCGGCAGGTCCCCACCACGCGACCCCCCGCCGGGCGGCGGCGGCGGCAGCAGCGGTCCGGCTTACCTGTTGATTAATCAGCAATAATACGAGCAATAATCGTCGCAGCGCCTGGAAAGATGGTGGCACCGTCGCTTGCGCCATGAACCGTCTTTCTGTTGTTTGCAACAAGAGTTGATCTTGGATTATTTTGGAAGAGGTGGGAAAGGAGGAGGGGGGAGAGGGAAGGAAGGAAGGAGGAGAGAGAGGAGGAGGAAAGGAGAAGGAGGGAGGAGGAGGAGGAAGAAAGGGTTAAGGAGCGGAGGGGGAGGGAGGGCAGAGACGAGAAAGGTCTACCTTCCCGGCCCCCCTTCCTCTCGCCCCTCGCGGATGGGGGAGCCGGGGGGAGCGCGGGGACCCGGCTCTGCCTAGGAAAGCGGGGGAGCGCCGGGCTCGGCGGGGAACAGACCAGCCCCCGAGCGGGAGGCTGCGCCGGAGCTCCGCGCTTTATCAGAAGTGTTATCGCTTGTCAGGACCTCCGTCTTCGAGCATGACGTCAGTTGCAAGATACCAACACTATTAATATCAAAGGGAGCCTGGGCGAGCGAGAGAAAGCGCCACCCCAGCCGGAGAGCCCTTAAAGAGACAGTGCAGGCGTCCCCCTGTGGCCGCGGACGGCCTTAGCCCGGCCCTCCGTGGCGGGCAAGGCTCCTCCTTCTCCGGCTCGGCCGCCGCCGCCCGGCCTCCTTCTCCTTCTCCTCCTCCTCCTTCTCCCCGGGACGCGCCGGGCGGAGGGGCTCGCGCCCTGCCGCGCTCCTCGCCCACCCGGCGGGCGGGCGGGCAGGGGATGCCCGGGGCCGGCAGGCGGGCAGGCCTCTGCTCGGGCGCCCCCCGCGCGTCCCTCGCTCGCTCGCTCCCTCCCTCCCTCCCTCCCTCCGCGGCGCTTTTGTGCATCACGCAGGAAGTTCGAAGGGGCGCGCGGAGCGGGCCCGGGCTGGGTCGCCGCGCATCCCTGCGGCGCGGCCCGGGCGGGGGTCTCGCGCAGCCCTCCAAGGGGCGACGGAGCCGCTTGCAGGCGAGGCATGTGCTGCCAGCTGTGGCTCCTCCTTTAATCATGGCTGGTTTCTCATGCCGCTCCGTCCCATCGCGCCTGTTCAGAAAGAAGCCCCGGAGGTCCCCGGGGCGGCTTCCCAAGAATTCACCACCCAGGGCTCCTTGGGGTGGGAGGCGTAGTGGCGGAAGGGGGGGGAGGCTGTGGCTGTCTTCGCACCAGCATGGGGGAGCCCCCGTCTCTCCTCCAGGTGCTCCTTGCAGCCTGCTCAGAACAGACCTCCCAAAGAAAGGAGGAAATGTCTCTGGACCGGGGTCACCCTTTGTCTGAGGCGCCCTGAGGTTCTGCAAGCCGAACTGGAGGCTTGATTTCTAGCAGGAGAGTCGTTGCAAAGCAGGGGCTGGGTGTCTGTTTTTCAATATTAAATAATTTCTTTTAATGGAACGCTAAGCAAGACCCTACATGAAAGGGGATGCTAAGCCGGAACCCCTGAAGGGTGGATCAAGCACGTAGTTATAAATCACAACGGCCCTGCCAGAGATGGATCTGCTCCAGTTCTATTTATTGAAAGCTTTGTCCAACCCTTGGTCTGTTTACTGGGAAAGTTTTCAATCAGCAAAAGTCAAAATCCTTGTATCAGATATTACCAGCAGTGGGTGAAGGATTTCCTTCAAATCTCAGAGAAGCTCTCTGTGAAAAAATATTCACTATGGGATACGTGCGTTAAAGAGACGTAAATGTATACAGGACATCTGGGGGCCTAAAATATGATTTGCTGAGGATGTTTCCTCCTCATATGTTCTGAACTAATTTCAGGTGTTTGTCATTTGTTTCTCCTTTTTCAAATTAAGGGATCAGCCAACCCTCAACGTATGAAAAAGCTAGTAAGCCTTAGTTAGACCTAAAGTTATTTCTCCCAAAGCATGTTGGATTTCATTTCTTATATTTTCCTTAAAAACGTACATCTTGGGTTGGCGGGGATGGGGTGGGGAGCAGAGCAGTGCACAATATTACAAAAGTATTTCAATGCGGTAACTCAAAAGCAAAGGCCAATTTGCAAGAGAAAGAGAGAGGTTTGTTAGGGATATTAATTTTTCACTTGTTGGGGTGTGTATGTGTATCGAATATCTTTCCACCACCCAAATCGCGGAGCTAAAATCTTGTGTAAGATTTGCCTGGGTATGTACATCTTAGTACAGATGCAATAATCCACAGGCAAGTAAGGTAAATAAAACGTAGTTGGCTTTTCAGACGAATGTCATGCTGGTTAACGAGGGAGAAGAGAACCATTAATAAAATAAGATGTAGAGGCCTGATTAAAATGCCCCATCTCCAGAAATTCATTCGGGAAAGGAAAGGAAAGTAGTACTAAAATCTGATAAAATTTAAAGTCAGTTACTAAGGACTATTTGCATTTTTAATGACAGAGTAATTTACTGTAGTACATTGCTATTATGAACTAGAAGTGGTCTTTTGGGAAGGGAGATCTCCACATTTTATTTCATTAAGCTGTAAATCCAATTGCTGAAGAAATTTTAGACAGAGTCAATGTCTGGAATAATTTACATAAATGAATGTTGGAACTGCTTTTTCCGCACAGAAGGTTTTCAGAACACTTAGTTTAACTAAACACAGTCTTGTTCTCTAGGTAATTTAGAGCCTAGCTTACAAGACAGTTGATCTGATAAACTTTCTGCTGAATTCAACCATATGAAAGCGGATGACATGAAATTCCTTAGGTTTTTTTTGGGGGGGGGGGGATGCAGGATGAATGTGTCAGAAAAGTTTGCCAGCCAGCATTTCATATGGAAAGACTAGAACAAGATGATTACTCATTACATGACTCTGACATTAGTAACATCACACATTTAAAATGATGAACTCTGTCCTGTTTTCTACAGGTTCAAAGTTTTCACAAGGTAGTTTTGAAACAAGAAAGCTTAAAGAAACCCGAGTTTGCTGTCCTTTCCATTCCTCAGATGTTATTCACTTCAAGTTACCGTGTAAAGTTTATACCTGTGGACTAATAATCGTATGATGAACATAAAAGTTCTAAAATTACACGCACATATTTTTTTTTCCAACTCTTAAAAAAAACTGCTTGAATAAGTCACTTTACCAGCTCACTCACAAAGATTTACATATACAAGTGGAACTGAGAAATGGTAAGGGGATATGTTTACCCCCTCACGATTCATTTCATATATAGTAATGCAAGACTGCCTTTATTTTCCAACAGAAAAATTCTGTGAAAACAGTAATATTTAAAAAAGGATCTCTAAAAATACACAATACTTTTAAGCAAAATAACGCAAATCATAAAGATGTGAATGGCTGAAGTTAGCCTTCCAAGGATCCATAAAGGATTTACTAAAGGCAAAAACAAAACAGTGTTATTCTAGAAAAATAATTTTTTCATGAAGTAACTCACAGAGACAATTTTTTTACCTCACCCTGAAGATTTTGACACATGCTTTTCATTGGCACCATATCTAGCGCCATAAAGGATATTGCGTGGCAATTTTTCATTCTGCAAGACATTTTTCCAACTTCTTCATGAGCTCATGTAATAATTGCTTGACTGTAACTTTTAATATACAGTACATTGCACTAATAGTAATAAGCACATCTATTTTATTTAATTTTATTTTAAGGTACCAAAACATTTGCTTTCTTTGAAACAAATTTACCCACAAAATGTTTTTGCCACAGGAATTTCAAAAGACATGGGTAACTATTACAGACTGTAAACATCGTTCAAGCAAAGATGCATATTTCCATAGTGGAAAAAAAGGGGATGACATGAAAATATGAAATCAAGGTGCAGGCCAGCCAAATTTAAACACATTTCAGTTCCTGATGTGCACTTTCTTCCCATTGAAACCAATTAAATTAGTCAATATTTTAAATTGAATTCCCCAGTGAAGACAGGATAGAAAGACCAGTATGGTTCATTTTGAAAGAAAACAGTGGAGCAGTCTTTGTTTATTAAGATGAAACAACATGCCATTGCACTCTTTATTGTTGAATGCCAAGGAGGAGAAGGTTTTTTTTCCTCTCTCTCTCATCTTCTTGTAGTTTATTCAACATAGATACAGAGAAGGATTAGCAGTTAAGTACAAGCATATGTGTTTTACAATTTCAACCTTTTAGCGCATAACTTCCTTACTTAAACTACTAGAGCCTATAATCACAATGATTTTACCTGATGGAACATGTTTTTCAGAAATATAATCCAACCGTTTATCCTTAACATGTCATAAATTGCAGTTCTCCCCAAAAGCTAGTAAGACTGACATCCATCGCTCTTGAAACACTTCTTGCAATTGTAGACACATCATCATCAAAGGATTTATGCCTTATTATTCTCCAGTTAGCAAGATAAGAGCTATAAGGGAGACTTCGTCCAACACAGACTATCTTCAAGGCCATTTTAAGGTCAAAATAGCACCCCCTCCGCCCCTAAAAAATTCTGAATGTCCAGAAACATTTTTAGCAATTTCCAAGTGTCTCTGGTGTGGCATCGTAATGGTCTTGAGAATTTAGTCACCAGTGCTTGACAAGACTGAAATAAAATCACTGGTTTATACCGCATGCCCAGAGGGCTTTCCAGCTCCATTTTTCAGTGAAAGATGTTCCTTTTTCACTGAGATTTCATGACAAGCAACCTTCATATGAGTTTTGCTATCACTGCATTGTTGTGATGGAATAAACTTGAATCTCTCTGCCATGAAACTAGCAGAAGCCCTGAACTCCTCTTTGAATCAGGACATCGAAAATTTCTCACATAGAAATTTACATCTTGTTATTGATCCTGTTTAAATCAGTGTGTTTCAAACTTGGCAACTTTATGATGTGTGCACTTCAATTCCCAGAATTCCCTAGCCAGGGATGGGGAATTCTGGGAGTTGAAGTCCACACATTTTAAAGTTGCCAAGTTTGAAAAACACTGGTTTAAATGAAACCTGTGTATTAAACTCAGTAGCTGGGCTATCCCGCAGCATGAAGACCACTATTTTGGAGGCTCTTCCAGGACCTTTAATTTAATTCCAAAAATTTATCTGAGAACTTGAAAATGCATGATATGTCTATTCTAATGTTAGTTGCTTCTATCTTTTCTGCCATTTGTGGCTTCTTTGTTCCTTTTATTCATGCTTTTCTTTAAGTACTTAGATTATAAAATTTGACAACTCCATTGAGAGCTGCCTTCTGGAATGTAGCCATAAGCTGCTTCATCCTCTAAAACACTGACGAAGATTTAAGAATTGGAGTGATGCTTTAATAATCAAATGGGGATTGAAGCCCTTAGAAATCCTTTAAAGTTATTGCTGGCTGAAAGACTCCACCAGCTTTATTTATTTATCTATATACCACCTTTATTTGAACAACTGAACATGGCATACTCCCTTCTATTTTTCCCCCCTATAGCATCCACCCTTTGAGGTGGGTTGGGCTGAGAGAGGGTGACCAGCCCAAGTCACCTAGCTGGCTTCCATGCCTAAGAGAGAATTAGAATCCATGGTCTCCCAGTTTCTAATCCGGTTCCTTAACTACCATACTGGCTCTCAAAGGATTATTCACACTGTTTGGTCCTTATTTGGCAGGTTTTTTTTTTTAAAAAAAATTGCATTCTGGCCTAACACATCCAATCTACTAGCAGAAGGAGCTGGTTTATAATAGAAAATTCCAAGTTCAAATGCAGATAGCAGTGCCATTTGGACAATGTTGGAGGATGTCTACAAAATTCTGGAATCTCTCAGCCAGCCTAATATAATACAGTCATAGAGTTGGGTCAAACATGCAGTCCTCTAGGACAAATTCCTAAATCCAAGTTGTAACATCCCCCACTGGTCTTTTCTCTGAATCCATATAAACATGTGCTCACCTTAACATGTATGATCTATTGTCTACAAAAAGGGGCCATGAATTTCAACATAGTTTGGATTGCAATTCCTATAATCCTATAATTTGCAACAATTCTGATAATTGTCCATAACGTCTGGAGCTTATGGGATGGAACCATAGAATGTAAGGTCCAGAAGTACGTTGGCAGTCATCAAGTCCATTCCCTACCCATTGCAGGGAGTTTAGTCCAGGGCACTTCAAGGGCAAGTGATGGTCTCTTTTTAAGGACCAAAATATGCAATATTTAAAGTAGCTCTAAGGTAGCTTCCCTTCTGTTCTTTTATTATTATTTAAGAATAAACACATAGTAGCCACATGTGAAGTGTTAGGGAAATAGCAGGGAAAGTTTGTTGTCTTCAGGACTTTCTGGACTTTGCAGAAATGAGAGGCCAGTTAAAAACCAGACAAAACTGCTTATACTGACTTCAACTCTTTACATATACAGTAAATGTAATTCATAGATATATAGTGAGCCAGAAAATTATTTAGAGTTACTTATTTCATCAGTCATCCTATTGCCAACTCCTTTTCTCTCTCGCCTGTTTTGAGTGAGTCGCTCTCCCTAAGTGTACCTCACAAGGTTGATATGAAGCAAAAACGATCACTTCTTTCTCTTGGTAGATATGTCCTAAATGCATTTACACTGCAATCCAAACCAAGTCTATTAAAAAGTATCTCCCCATGGCTTGGTTCCAAGGAAGTGGGGACAGGAGTACAACTTAATAGTGCAGTCCTGTGCTTCTTTGCTCAGAAATAAGTACTGCTGTGTTTAGTGGAGATCACATCATGCTAAGATAGCATCATGCACCTGCAGCCTAATGTAATACATGTAAAATCTGCTTTCTACAAAGAATATCAATGGTCTTCTGTCTTGGGTCAAGCACATGCTCTTGAATTTTTCTTGTTAGCTTTGTCCACAATGCCTGAAGCCAATAAGGCAAAGGTTGGATTTAGAAGGATGGCTATAGACGCTTCCTTTGAGGAGGGAATGAAAATAAAAAGATCAATTGTACCCGTATGTTCCATGGCTAGTTTTTGTAACAAACTGCTTCTGCTTTGAGGTCTCCTATTGCTGCCTTATTTTATGATTGCATATCGGTACAAAACATCCATAACATAAAGAAGAAAGGATAACATTGTAAAAGGAAATGAGAAATGAACATGGAAATGTCTTAAGTAAATGATAGTTTAGGGCTACCAGATCTGGGCTGCAAAACCCAAATTAGCACTAGATTGCAGCAGGAAGAGGGGAAAAACTGACTCTGTGCATTGATCTAGTGGTTGTCGAGAATTTGGCAGCCAAATTTCAGAATTTGGTAACTCTATCTCAGTTTCAACATACACATTGTAAAGGATCCAGCTGGAATGATTTTATTTTTCCAAGCCCCCCAAATCCAACCTTAAAAGTATTGAAATCTTGAGCAAAAGAGATAACCTAGGTTTATTAGCTAATTCCTCCATTTTGTTGCAGGAATTCTTAACACAATAGTCAATTTTTTTTAAAAAAAATACCTCTTCTCTCCCTCCATCACCCAGGAGGTATGCAAATGTCTAAACCAATCCAGCAAAAAAAGCAGGAGAGGTTGCTTCTTAGACTGTTCCCATGTTGTTGAATATATGAAGCCCATCATAGATTATCCCGTTGTTTAATACTATTTTCCATAAGTGAAAAACCAACTCCAACATTAAAAGCAAGATTAATTCCAGCCCATGTCTTTCTCATTTTATTGAGAATTCAGCAATGCACTCACTAAATTATTTTGTTGTTGTTGTTTTTAAGAGAATCAAGTTCTTATAAAGACCAGAGCATAGAAAAGCACAAGATTCTTGGTCATACAATAAATATGGATTAGATAGTCATGGTGATCTCCGTTTGTTATTATAGAACATAATTACAAACTCTAACTAAAACTTTTCTTTACCAAAAAAAAAAAAATTCCATTACAATGGCATTCATTTCCAGGTGAATGGGAAATAGTTTTTTTGTTGATTGTTTCTTTTAAATTGTTTGAAATAGAACTTTCCCATTTTTTACACTGGCAAGATTTCTATATCTTTAATGATCCTTGGACCTGTACAGGACAAACAAGAGAAATTGGCTGAGTTAACACATTTTGCTAAGACATACGTTTTTGGTTAGTTTTAGCATACCATCATGTTGTTAATGTTATGTGTGGATCAGGCTATTATGGTTCATTAGGCAAACCATGGTTTAAAAATCCTGGATTAGTACAATGTGTGAAACGTGTCATATATTGGTGGGAGAAGCAAAGTCAGTAAAAGTAATGTCAAGCCTAGGTGAATTATCATTTTGCTTCTCAGCCAAGCTCAAGGTCTTGTTGACTTCTAAGAGGCCTTAATAGCTTGAGAACCAAGTATTTAAGAATGCTGATAAGTTACATAATGGCCCAGCATTTAAAATTTTAATGGAGAAGCATGAGGGCTTCTCAATTATAGTCTCTTCACCATAGAACCTCTGGCTGTTGAAGATCCACCAGACATGTGGTGGATCTATTGAAGATCCTCCAGACACTTTTGTTAATTATATATAAGACACACCTTTCACCTCTTTGTTGAAGCTATTGAGGGCAATGTCTGCTGCTGATTTTAAATCTGTTGGCCATTACAAATATTTTTAAATAGTTTCTTATTTTATAATCTGGAATTTTTTTACTGTTCTCTTAAATCCCTATGAACTACTCAGGAATCTTTAAAGAGCTATCTAAAGATCTAAGTCATCAATTAATATTTGCATGGTTCATTTTTAATATACCACATATATTACCTCATCTGTCCTTAACCTGGATATGGGTAGAGAAATGTTTACCAATGCAGCTCTTTAGACAATTCAGAGCTTTTTAATGATTTTTGTTTGCTTCCCAAGCTTTTTTGTAAACTCAGGTAGGACCTTTTGAATAGCTGACGTGGATTCGGTATTACACTTTATTACATAATGTATTCTTGTTACAATCTGTTTTATAGCTTTTGTTCCAATTGTGTATGTTTTTATATTGTCTGCCACTCTGAAACCTTCACATCTGAACATGTAGAATATCCATTCTGTAAATAAATCAATAAAAAAGCACAAGAAGTGCTAAATCTGAGATGTCCACATTCAGGGTTCACATTCAACCGTTGTATCACATGAATTTTCCCAAGATCTGCAAGAACGTATAACATACTAGCCTGATTCCTTATCCATCTGCAGAGTTCTGGAACTCTTGAAATTGCACGTTTCCTTCTTTATAATATACTATTCCTCCAAAGAGGTCAGTGCAATATATTAAATAGCTGTAAAGTAGGCTAGGTTGAGAACAGTTAATGAGCTGTAACATTATGACTAATCAGTGGTTTGACTTCACTCTGTTCTCCAAGATTCTAACCATTGCACACTGATTCCATTGTCTGCCAGTGAGAAATGTGTACCGTACAGTCCCATCTTGTATTTTCTTTTCATGGGGCTACTTCCCAACCCCCCAACTTTACCTTCTTATTAGTTTACTCATTTGCCTTCATGTTAACCCTAAACCTTGCTAAGTTGATGGGGCTGGCCAAATGCAGGATGTATCCCACTGCAAAGCGGCTGTCTAACAATACCATAGCTGTGCTGTTTCAAAGAGCCCAGCTATCAAAATATCACGCAGCCATAAGTAAAGGAGGAGAGGACGTTCGTGCCAGACTGTCATTTAATTTTATTTCTTCTAAGTATGTTTTAGTGAAAGGCCACTTGGCCTGCCGAGCTCTTCCTGTATTCCACAAGGCAAAGTAACATGGTGGCAGCCTGCAAGCTGTCTGTTTTCACTGTAGCCAAGATTTATTTACATAGCTTGTGGTGTGAGGTCCAAGTTTAAGTTCAGAAAAAAGGAAACATCTTTCAAATACATGTGTTTCACCTTGCCTTAAAAGCGCACCCTCCATTGTAACAATAATGTCTTCTGTCAACATACATTATCTGACATACAATACACAGCCACAGTCAAGAATTGGATGTATGTTTCATGCATTAGTTAAATTCACCACGATCATTCCACTCTTGCCAATTTTAAGAACGGGGAATAATGAAAGTAGCAACATAATAAAGCAAATACATCTGTGCAATAAAGGCTTGATTAAAAAAATAAGATTTATAAGTAAGTGCAATCCTTGAAGCTTTGTTCCCATGCGTGATCCTAACTTCAGTGTTGTACAAGACACAGAAAAACTATAGCAATTCTGCCATATAATTGCATTTTCCAAAAGTATTCTTGGGGATTGTGCTTCTATAATTATAAGGTAGGCTTCAAGCTCTCAAGGAAATACTAGTAGTTGCCAAAGGAGGCTTGAACTATTCTCAGATGTATAGCAGTGACCAAATTGCAAATTATAACTGAGCTACATGAACATCTGAATGATATGGTGCAGCTCCGGTAAGATAGCCCCTTTTCAAATGGATGGTTGTATGTTTGGCTGATCTCCTGTAGAAGTCACACCTTCCAGATGGGGCAGAACCATTTACATATTTCAGTGCAGGGAAGAAAAGATGGTCATAGCTTCTTCTGCCCATTATCTAAATGTCCCATCATTTACCTCTGTCTCAACTGTTTTTTGAGCTAGATTTTGGGGGTGCTGGATACAGTGGGACGTTATAAAGAGGTGAGCAAATCAACATTTAGAAACAAAGGGGATGAGTTTTAAGGAAAAAATAGTTTTCATGCTGAAGATGGCACTTCCTGCTTTAATCACGTTCCTTTTCCCCTGGGCAATTATGACACATTCTGTAAGAAACATGTACAACTTTCACTTTAAAAAATGATTTCGAACGAATTTAAATCTGTAGTCCAGTGCTCTGGTGTAGAGTACAAGAATGGGTGTCCAGTCACACTTTTATCATCACTATGCGGCTGCAAAGAGAAGACAAGGAAACACTAGCCTTAGTGGACAGTGACATCATCAGTCACAACTAACAATTCATTCTAAGGGCTGATGCTGGTGAGGTTGGAACCAATGAAGTTCAAGCCAGACAGAAGCAACATGTCTCCAGTTCTCAAGGCTGGGGAAAGAATGACTTAAAGTCCATTGCCTTGAAAAAGTACAGCAAAAGGACTAGAGTTTAAACTCTGGGGCTGACATATATAGGGATCCTGTAGTAGGCGGATCTTCCATATCTATATATAACATACTGTATTTCCTGTATGCAACAGTGCAATCTATCTAAACATGTTGAGTCTCTGAAGCTTCTGATATTAGCTAATTACTGAAAGTACAGCTGAGATTTATTGCCATATCTGGTGTGAAGTCTAGCACTCACCTCTTCCTTTGGCACTGCTAAATGATAAACTTCACTCCCCTCCTTCTGTAAGTAAGAAGGGACACATTTATTTCCTCCCCTTTTAAATATTCATTGAATATTAGCTACTCACATGTATTCATCCAAAATTTGCAGGATTAGCAAACCTATGACAATTTTACATTTTTTATCCATCTTCATGGGCCTTGATCTCATTTCACCAAGCCACATAATGCTTGAAATTGCATACTAAAATACTTAACTGGATAAAATGGCTTGTTAACAAAGAATTGAGCTACCCTTGGATTATTTGAACCGTATACCTTCTACTCAATGAGACTGAGAATCGAAACAGACAAAATGTGAAGGAAAGGATTACTTAGCTGGTACCAGTATTATTTGTCACAATTGTAGATAGTGAATTGATCATCATTCATTAGTTTTGGATCAAATATCTTGGACTGTATTAAAATTAAATGCTAAAATGTACCAGTAGATTTACAAAGGAACCACAAAGTCAAGCAAACAGGACAAGCTATCCGAATCTGTAACGGGCCACGTCTTAGGACCAACCAACCAAAATGCCATGAAAGAATATAAAAGCTTTTGAGTTCTTCAGATCAACTCATCTAGTTAGATGTTACCAAAACTCAACCAATGGGAAAAGAAGCCATCATATCTAAAAATTAGATCAGACAGGGCAAATGAAATCTGTAGATTTTTCTGATTCTTGCCCCATGCCCTGCTTGTTCTATCACCTAATCTGATGAAGAGTTCCCAAGAATTTGCACAATTTTATATGATCATTTTTCTTTGTCCTAATAAATATATATCCCAAACATAGATTTTAGACTTTTATAAAAATGGCTTAATATATGTAACATATAAAATCACATGATAAGGTAAATGCTTGCTACCTGTCTTAATTTTAGAAATTATGTATCTCTGTCTCTGTCTATCTCTATCCATGTTCATAAACATTTAGCCCCTGGTTGATTACACTAAGTTTAAAAACAAAAGAACAACAGTAGACTATATAATATTTAAAACAATATTTAAACATGAAAGCATGGTTGATTTTGTTTTGGGTGTTGTGTGGCAGATGCTTGTCTGTTTGAATTCTAAAGTCCCAGAGCACTTTAGCTTCTTCATTTTCTATTACTTTCTATTACATTATACTTTTGTGGTCCTACCAGTTCTTGCTTCAGGCAAATGGTATTTCTTGCAGATATTCCAGTGCACCATTGTTGCTACTTTGTCATGCCATTGTTTGTAGTCAGTCTGTGCAATCTTCTTGCAGCAGCTAACTAGGTGGTCCACTGTTTCTTCAGCTTCTTTACAGAGGTGGCATTTGCTGTCTGTTGCTGTCTTCTCAATTCTGGCTTTATATGCATTTGTTCTTAAGGCCTGGTCTTATGCAGCCAGAATTAGCCCCTCTGTCTCTTTCTTCAACATTCCTGCTCTTAGCCATTGCCAGGTCTTGTTGTTATCTGCTTTGCCTGCTTGTGTGTGTGTGTGTGTGTGTGTGTGTGTGTACTGGCTATGTAATACTTTGTCTTGCCATGTCTCTTTTCTATTTTTCATTTGATCTTTCTTATAGGCCAGTTTGGTTTCTTTGGTATTCAGTAAGCCTTCATGGCATACTAGCTTTAGTGCATCTTCTTCACTGTCCTTCAGATATTCTTCCAATGCCCTTTTTTCTTCTGCAACTGTCTGGTTTACTCGTAACATTCCATGACCACCTATGCTTCTGGGTAAGTAGAATCTGTCAATGTCGCTGTGTGGATGAAGGGCATGATTTATTGACATTATTTTTCTGGTCCTCCTAGCAAGAGTTTATTATTATTATTATTATTATTATTATTATTATTAATAATATTAATATTAATATATTACCACTTAATATAATAATATTAACTGCTTAACCAAAAATCGCACAAGACAAAGGAATGAAGATACAAAAAGCAAGATAAAAAAGAAAGCATAATAAAAACACTGTGAAGAGGAACATTTGATAACACATTCTCCCCTTCCCTTTTTCCCCAACTGCTACTTAAATGTTTGTGCTAGGATAGAACATTAAACCTTGACAATTATTGCTTATATCTGTTTAAATCATTTCATCTGTTATTCTTAATTAATCTCTTAACATTTTTTCTAAGAACTGTATTCCAGATGAAGCATGGCTGATGTTGACCTAAAGTTAGAAATGTGAAAAGATAATAGATGGTTTCCTGAAGGACAGGGTGTCAAAGGAGGTATAAAGAAAGGGCAGAATCTGAATTATTGTGGAGAGGAAGAGAGGGTCCTTAATAAATTCCAACCCTAAGTCACATTGATTTTGCTGAAATTTTTTCTTTCTCTAGAGAGTTTATTAATAAACAAGAATAAGTGACCATCACAGAACTTAGAAGGCTGGGCCACTTTAACCCAATTTCAAGAAATGAAAAGAAAAGAATCCACTTTTGGAAGAGTCATGGGGGGGAGGAGGAAAGAATTTAGTAAACACTTTCTGAATAAACTGGAGAATGACATAAAACAAAAGGGAAGGCTGAAGAGTAAGAAATGACAGTATGAGTAATCTCTGTAATTCTTTTGGTATACTATCTGCATTAAGTTCTCTCGGGGTTAAAGATATTTGGCTACATAGCATTCATGAGTTGATCATGGAGAAAAGTAAAAAATTAGTATCCACTCTGCATAAAAACTCCTGAGTTTGGGGGCACATATATAAATATATATATATATATTTATATTTATATATATATATATATATATATATATATATATATATATAAATATAAAAGGCTTACCATGAGATGGTATTTAACTCTGATATATTTCACAAGCACAATGTCTGGAAAAAAATTAAGATCCTTTTAATCCCATTTTGTTTCTCTTAACATAGCATTTAAGAAACTAACAAAACCTTTAAAAGAGTTAGAGAGTAATAAACCAGAAACAAATGTAAATGAAAAATGAAGGTAGGAAAAAAAAATACTAAAGTAAGCTTAAAATATAAATCTAAAGATATCATATTAAGGCAAAATACAAACAGTTTAAACATCCGTATTCAATATTTCTATCCAGAACAACATTTATACAATTGAGAAGCATTGCTAATATACCTTTCAAGCAAATTTGCCTTACTTAATATAAACTGAAAATGTCTACTTAGGAATAGTTAACATGCATCTACAGGTAGTCCTCGCTTACCAACCACTCATTCAGTGACCTTTAGAAGTTACAATGGCACTGAACAAGGAGACTTACGGCAGGTCCTTGAAGTTGCAGCCATCAAAGCATCCCCATGGTCACGTGATCACGATTTGGGCTCACAATTATGACAGTTGCACCATCTCATGGTCATGTGATCTCCATTTGTGACCTTCCCTGCTGATTTCCCAAAAGCAAAGTCAATGGGAAAGCCAGCAGGAAATCGCAAATGGTGATCATGTGACATTGTGCCTAACAACTGCAAGGGATTGGCCTAACAGCTATAACTGGAACTGCCAGAACTGCAACTGTAAGACATCATGCTTTATGATCGGGTTGCTTAGTGACAGAGTTCCCGGTCCTAATTACTGTTGTTAACCAAGGACTGAAAGAGCAAACTTCAAGCTTACCATATCCTGGGGTCTCAGGGCTTCACATACAGTAGCTCCTAAATACTTTGCATGGTACTGAGAATTTCCCTAAACATTGCCAATGAATTGCACCTTTTAACATGACAGAATGGGAAAGTTTTAAGTATATGGGAGGGGAGCAGTGTTTAATTTGTTTAACTAAATTTTAATTACATTTCAATTCAATCATACTTAGTTTTGTCCTGGCTCTGCTTTCTAGCCCTGCCTACTTCTAGGAGTGTCCTCTCTGGGCTGCCTCTCAAGGGATACCAGCAGCCCATGGCCTGGACAAAAGTTCCATGGGTGTCTTCTGAGAGTGGAAAAGCCAAACTGAAAGAATTGCTTGGCCTCGAATTCAGTGTCTTTAATTTATTTGTCCTCTGTTTGTACTGGCGGCTTGCCACACTTCCTGTGTCAGCTGCCAGCATTAGCAATGCATTTGCCTAACAGAAGATTGTGTGCAGGCAATTTAAAAGTCCAAGACAAGACAATCCACAGAGATCTACCTGGCACGCCCCTCAGCTTTTGTCCACCTCCAAAGAGCATACTGTCAAACCCACATAATTTACACAAACATTCCTCATCATGAAAGTGTATCCATGGCTGCTAAAAGCTACACATAGTGACTACTACATTCTTCTAATGGCTTTATGAATGTGTTAGGCAAGATTCTTAGATTCAGCTGGCTCAACTTCATGCCCTCTAGAAGTTTTGGACCTCACATCTGCACCTCACATCACATCCTGGGGAGGACTCTTGAAGATGTCTTCCTCGTGAATGACTTGAAGGTTTTAGGAAATTCACACTTATTCACTCTTCCATCAAATGTCAAACCTTTGGTATGTACATAAGTATCTTTCATATGTGTTGACTTTAGTAATAAGGGCAGGAGAGGAAGCCAGACTATATGAGTGAGTTTTTTCTATATTTGCCTTCACACTGAAACTTCTGTAGTAAGTGGGAATAATTTAGTGGCTCTTCTTCTCCTCTGCATGGCTAACTGTACTGAAGATTGTCAAAGCAATTTCTGCCTCCGACTCTTAATATTTGGAAGTGAACCATCTTCAAGGTAGGACAAAATGTATTCCATTTCCAACCATTGCAACAGAAGATGTGGACACCCAGCACTCAAGAAGCTTCTATTCCTACTGTGTTCACTTGAAATTAATGCTTCCTGGGAGTAACAGCAATTTAAAAGTTATGTGAACAATAGTGGAATATTGCTATGTTTATAGGATAATATTAAGGTACACTTAGCTATTTGTATGGTAAGTACCAACGTGTTTATGAAGATTTATAATGTATGGGCAGACATGGACTGAATGAAAGATTAGTTTTATATATTGTATAGAGAAGGCACAAGGTGTGCCTCTATGCAGTATGTGGAGAGCTTTCCCCAGCCTCATGTCTCTTAGATCTCATATAATTCCCACAGACCATACTTCAAGATCTTGGCTAGAAGTTTTCTGAAAAGGCTAGGTTTGGAAAAGACTATGTAGAGCTAAGCTGTCCTTCATTTGGCCAAGCTCTCTGTAGAAGTCTGGTCATACTATTCTGGCTCCCCTTGGCAGAAGCTACCCAGACATTCATCATGGCAGAGCTAAGTAAGAATCTGTCCTGCATACTAGAATTAAGATATCAAATTAAGCCTGATCACCCTGTCAGTATGAGCGCACAGTTCCATCTTATAATCACTGCAGTTAAAATCCAGTGGTGTTTTTTCTCACCTTTCCCACAGCTGAACAAGCTTGCTGCTGGGTTGGTGACATAATTGGCATTCCTGCTCTGGGAAAATCTGATTCTCAACATACTACCACATGTAATGGGACAGTGTCTGGACTAAGCCATAAGGTAGTTTGGTTTGGGCTTTGTGGGTTGCATGAACTCAGCCATTGTGGTTTATAAAACATAGTTTATGGCTTAGCGTGAACCCAGGGGATGGCTGTTAATACAATAAACTAAATTTTAAAAAAGATGCTTAGCACTGTGTGATGCCAGAAAGTATATATTGGAAATGAAATTTATATGCATATGATAATATTTTATTAGTGTGTGTGTGTGTATAATTTTAACTAGAATGTCATAACTACTGGGACTCATGGAATGTGGCCATCTATACTAATAGCTAGTAAGAAAATTATTAGTAGGTTAATTAATAAATACATTTATTCTTTCACAGGTATGTTCCAAGTCTGCCACTGAATGCTGACTTCAGTTCATTTCCCAGAATATTCTGTTTCATATTCTTTTAAAGAAGCCATATTTATTCTCACAGCCTATGGGAAGATTTTTCCCCACATTTCAGAGGGTAAATATAAGTCAACAGCACAGGAAAGACTTATTCAGAAATCAATGTATATATCACTGCACATTAATTTCCTTGCTGCTCTGTTGCTTTGTTTTAATTAAACCAGTTTGTGAATGACATACTTCATTGTTATAAGACAACAATGGTCTCGTACAAACAGCTCACGTCCCTTCTTAACCAACTCTTTCACATTAAGAAAGGCAAAGGGCATATTTGATTTCACAATCTACTAAAATGTAAAACAAAAAAGCCATGATTGCAACTCCTTGCAAACAATGTAGGCAATAAATATAGTAAATTACTGTTGTGTGTAAGACAATATACTAATGTTAACTGAAGCAACAGAATTTGAATACACACTCCCTGTGGGAATATTTCTCTCACACACTCTCCTCCCCTCCCTCACTTTTCTGTAAGAAGGAAGTTGAGCTCAGTCATAAATAAATCAGTGTGTTTACTCTTGCTAGACTGGAAAATCAAGTCTTCTAAGATATTGTCTTTTGCTTTAATGTGACAATTGCTCACCACATGGCAGTGGTCCTTTAAAAACAAGAGGGGATGTGAATCTGAAATACAAAAGATCTTCAAGACACATCAGAATCCATACTGGTGATTGTGTAACAGGCTGGTGTTTAAAAGCAACATACACTACAATAAGAAACAGCTACTGAATGGGCAGAACTTTCAGGACAGGTTTGAAACTTCCAGAAACCAGCTGCTGTTGGAAAGCAAATGGGGAACTAAGGGGAAAGTGATTTGATTTAACAAAGTGGTGAATATGCTATCAAAGGGAACCTTGGCTTTCAGTTTTATCAGCTACAGCTCTAAAATGATAGCTGGTAGCTATAACCCAAGCGTACTTAATGCTAGCAATTAACACTAGAATTTGACCAACATTCCTTTCCAGTATGGGACAGATGTATCAAACAAGTTTCAGAATATTGAGCAAGATGGGTACAGGTGAAAGACTGGGAGATGCAAGTTAACATGTTATTAAGCTGTTGTTATATAGTTCCAAAGGGCTTTAGAAGAATTTAAGGTCTGTGTCTCAACAGGCTTGGGTTGAGATCTGGATTTAGCTAAGAGGGATTCCTATGAGCTACATTGCCTTGGAAAAAATAAGTAGTTTGGTTGGTCACAGAATTAAACAGCTTACACACCAGTTATAGTTTCCATGAGTTCAGAGTCAGGAAATAATACATTGACCAAATCTAGGCCTGCTGTACACCAGCTAAAATACCAGGCCGGAGTAACCAAACAAGATCCTGGAGAACCTAAGTCAGGTTCTTTATCATCCAATAAGTCAAGTGCCTCCCACTGACATAGGGAGTGCCTATTTAGAGCAGAGGATTGGAGTATGTGCATCTCTGGTAAGGAATGGAGGTTAGGAAGTGTAGGCAGAATTCATTTGATCACACACACCCCAACACACTTTCTTCTCACTGTATCCTGTATCAGTATAATTTTCCCCCATTGTTTTTTGTCCACTGAAACTAATAATTAGGAGTGTATGTAGAGGGAAATCTGAAATATTAAAAAAGCTCTTGACATACAAATATTGAACTATAATTCAGACGGAGATTTCACTCTGTGAAGCTCTGGGGCAATTTTCTGTCTTTTACACCTTTTAAAAAAGCCCTGATGGATGGACTTATAAGGCTGCAATTGATCTCCAGCCTCAGTTGGAATAAGGTTCTCGCCTGGAGCTTTCCATGGTGCTGCGACCACCAACTGCCAGGCTTCATGGTGGCCTGCTATGGATTAGTTAAAAATCAATAGTATCGCAAGAGCTGGACTAGCAGGCAGAGACCCTGCATTCAGGACCCAACATCTGAAGAATTCTCAAAGTCAACATCACATAAATAATAATTTAAAAACTAATTTAATTATTTGATAAGCAAATCAAGAAAGGCCATGTCTTGCTCCTCCTCAGTCTTCTCCACTGTCCCCTAGAAGTTCTCTGGAACAGAAGAAAAAGAACCCAAACAGAACTAAGAATGGAGGAAAGAAAACTCCAGGAGGAGAGAGTTAGGGGTAGGTATTACACATAAGAAGATAAGCAGTGGCCTGATGGATTGACCCACGTAGTCCAGCAGTCTGTTCTCATGTGGCAAATCAACTGCATAAGGAAGCCCTCTAGTCTTCCATCAGACGGCCTTCAGAGGAAGCCACACTGCCATCAAGGGTAATAGACATTGATCCCCATGACATTCATGAATTGCTTCAACCCTTTTTTGAAGCCAGCCAAGCTGGTAGCCAGCACTGTGTCTCATAGTAGCAAATGCCAAGCTTAATTACATATTGTGTAAAAAATATTCTTCCAGGATTCAATTTCATTGGGTGACCCCTGGTTCTAGTACAGTATTTTGGAAAGAGGAAAATAGCTTCTCCTTGTCCACCATGCATAATTTTGTTCACTTCAATCATGTCCCCTCTCATTTGCCTCCTTTCTAAGTTAAAACCCCCCAAATGTTGCAACCTTTCCTCATAGGAAACCTGTTCCAGCCCTTTGATCATCTTAGTTGCCCTCCTCTGAACCTTCTCTAACTCCACTATCTAACTTTTTGAGGTGTGGCAACCAGAACTGCACACATTATTCCAGATGCAGTTGCACCATTGATTTATATAACAACATTATAATATTGGCATCTGTATTTTGAACACCATTTCTTATTCTTTTAACAACCTGTTGGTCTTTTTTACAATGGGTGCACACCATGTCGACACCTTCCTTGAATTGTTTACCCCCCAAGATCTCTTTCCTCATAAGTCCCTGTTAGCTCTGATCCCATTAATTTGTATGAGTAGTTGGGATTTTTGGCCCTAGTATGCATCACTTCACACTTGCTCAAACTGAATGACATCTGTCATTTTGATATCCAGTCTCCTAATCTGCAGAGATCCCTTTGGAGCTCTTTGCAGTCTCTTATTATCTTATCACTCTAAACATGAACATTAGCAAACTTCACTATTTCACTAGTCACACCTGATTCCAGATCATTTATAAATATGTTTAAAAGCACCAGTCCTAGGACAGAGCCATGGTGGACCCCACTAGTTACATTTCTCCATTGTGAGAAATGTCCATTTATTCCTACTCTTTATTTTCTATTCTTTAGCCAATTGCTTATCCACAAGAGGACCTGTCCTTTAGTTCCATGGCTGCTAAGCTTATCTTTGATGAGGGACTTTATCAAAGGCCTTTTAAAAATCTTAAGTAGATGATGTCTACTGGTTTGCCCTTATCTACATATTTATTAACACCCTCAAAAAACTCTAGTAGATTAGTTAGACTATTCCCTTACTGAACAGTCAATTTTTAATGAAAGAATATTTAAAACTATGCATCCCTAAGGGAATATGAACCTCCAGAATGATAACCATACATTCCTCAAAGAAAGAGTTGGATTTTATTGAGGGACAATATAATAAAAGAATGTAAAGCATTCACTGAGGAACAGTCAATGGGAAGTTACAGTAAAAGGAAAAGTAGCACTTACCTGGAAAATGTCATTCAGTGGTGAAATACTATGCAAAACTGTATGAGGTATTGAGAGAAAGCACCACAACATGAAGTATATAGCGGAGGAACTGATTGTCATAGGAAATGGTAATGAAAGGGAAAGCAACAGTCATTGAAGGAGTAACATCCAGTGGGGAAATGCCTTTAAAACAAGAAACAATATTGAGGGAGTAGTTATGCATAATCCTGGTTAGTAAAAATAGAAATGTATGCACAACTCAGTTTTTAGGAGGGGGGGCAATATATGTTCTGTGTAATCATTTTAGCAATAGAGATGGGGAAAGAAGGGGAAGAGAGTGTTTAAAGTTTGGAGAAATGGGAGAAAGAAAAGTTGCTCATGCTTTAATGTTGGCGTCCTAGAATTCTGAGGAAAAAAGAAGGGGGGCTGAAAAGCTAGGTTGTATATAACAGATCAAAAATTGGAGGGAAGAGAAAGGAAAGGGAGAAAGTGAAAAGCAGGGGCGGGGGGGGGGGGCTGAGAAGC
This sequence comes from Python bivittatus, assembly GCF_059951505.1. Lineage (NCBI taxonomy): Eukaryota > Metazoa > Chordata > Lepidosauria > Squamata > Pythonidae > Python > Python bivittatus. The sequence continues at coordinate 15,421,826 of NW_028277086.1, read as the reverse complement.
AATCCACAGTGTGTGTGAAGGCCAATAAAAGAGACCAAGAAGTGAGGGAAGAAGAAGGACTTGAGTACCTTTTTGTCTCATGTCCCTGTTCTTGAAAAGGGGTGGTAATCAGCTGGTAGAAGCAGGGTATCCCTATCATTAGTTGTTCACAGTGTTTTTTCGTTCAGTCTTGCTCAAGCCACAGTCTTTCTGGAACTGGGGTTTTAGACTATTTCAGACATTGGGTAATGGTATTCCACTCTCTTGTTTGATCTTGTTTGATCAGCTGATCAAGAGAAGTGAGATGACTCTTCCAGGCTGGGAAAACCAACTCATCAGAGGCTACTCCATGAACCAAGGTAGGCTGGGCTTTTAAGGTCTAAGAAGGACACCAGAGAAGCTAAATTCAATTCAGGATCTTCTTTAGGGGCTGCAATAGCAAGTCCAATTCAGGGCAGGACTTTGACAGGCTTCTGCTCAGCAAGTCCAGTCAGGTAAGGAGTCCTGGCCCAAAATAACTCCAAGAGGTTCCCTAGAAGGCTTGAGAAGATGTGGAGCTCACAGCTAGCTTTCAAATTGCTGCAGGTCTCCTTGAGGAACTTGAGTTAAAAATGGAGATAAGAGCTCAAACTGAGTTTTTCCCCATATCCCTTTGTACTGTGCATCCCCAAGGTGGGTTATTCAGGAGGATAGCTGAATCATCCCCTCAGCTAGGGTCAAATACGCAAAATTATCCCTTCCTCTAACATTCAAGGTGATCAGCATTGATTAGATTGGTAATTCAATTAACCTTTCTACTGGATCCTTACGTGCTTGTTCAACATCCCTAAAATGGAAGTTTTATTCCTATAGGCAGCACTGGCATTAAACCTATGCAAAAGGTCACATTTGCAAGTGTGTGGGAGGAAAATAAGCCAAGGAGGATTCCTCATAATCATTGTCCTGTAGTAACCCCTTGTCTCCTCCAATAACCGTCATGTTATGGAGGCTTTCCTTCATGTATAAATCTAAAATGGTTCAGGTCTTGAATTTCAGGAATCAGAGTCTCTCAAGATAAGTTGAAGCATTAGTATTTTCAAACCCAAATGCACTTGTTCCTGTTGAAATTCATCTTGCTGGTTTCTGCCTACTGTTTCAGATCAAGTTCCCCCTGAATCCTGATACTGATTCAGAAAGGAAATGAGCAGTTTGGTAGGAAAAAAATCTCATACAAGGTAGACTGAGAAGTATAAAAGCTGTCTTCAGAGATAAGGGCCAGGCACTTAGAGACAAGAAAGCTAAGGAACTTACAAAGTAAAACCCTATGAACCATTTTAGAAATAATCTGGTTGTATGCTTGGCTACTCTTTGGGGGCTGTAAAATTCTTGATAACCACTAGAGGAGAGCCAAAAGCTAGTATTTCTGTACCTCTTTGTTGTCAGGCTGTCAGGTTAGGCAGGTGTGAACTCTTGTGAATGAGGATTTCTGCAGTCCACATTTGGTAACCCTACGTGTAGGACAGAGGGAAGGATAGGTGGAGTATGAAGCCTGAAGGAAAGGAGAAAGAAGAAAGAATGTGGTTCTAGTCACAACACATATGCTCAGGAGAAACAAAAGGGCAGTGAATTTCTTGGAACAGTTAACCCTGGAGAACCCAACCTTAAGCCATGTAAAAGACAAACGCTAAGGAAAAAAGGTGTCTGAAGGAATAAAGAAGTAGGAGGTTACTTGGATTCCAAGGATCTATGAAGATAAGTATGAAAAAGAAGAACCCCAAAATTAGAAGAACTACTAGAGGACGGTAATTATTTAAAAAAAAAAAAAGCCAGGAAAGTAGGAAGAATCATACAGGGAAAGAGAATTTGGAGGCCTCCAGAAAGTATGTATAGTCATTTTAGATGTGGCTAGCACAAGAAATTTCACTGTCCCAGGAAACAGGATGATACATTGCTGACCCTCCCTGTTTATTTGTCATTTTATTTTTGTTTTTTGCTTCTGCCATAGAGGATCTTGCCTTCAACATTAGACTTTGGGGGCAGGTGATCAGAAGCCCTGCATTCACAGAATCCCATACTGATTTGGACCACTCAGCCAAATTTTTTACTGTCTGATTCTTATTTCAATATTTTTTTCTTTTAAACAGATTTTCTTTCTAAGTCAAGAGTTCACACCTGCCTAACTTGACAGCCTGAGAAAGAAGAAGACATACAAACTTTTCTTTTGAAAAAAAGACGGATAGACACAAATGTGCAATTGTGGCCTGTAATGCTTATGGTATGTTTAACTTCCTGTCTGAAAACAACGTGTGATATATTTGTAGCAAAAGCAAACCCATTGAAGAAAATGTCAAAGGTTCAAGACAGTCAATGGCTAAATTTCAGCTGATGAAAAAGGACAAGGATTTATCAGACCAAAGAAGGGGACTCTAGAACAGACCATGGAAACAACTTACCATAAGAAAATCAGGCAAACATAGAATCAAACCCAATGGATGAAAACAACAGCTAGAAGCAAGAGATGGAGAAGATATTCTGCATTGCTGCAACTCAGAAACAGTTATTAGGCTTTTGCACACAAAAGGCTATAACAGTTCAGGGGAAGAAAAAGAAGCAATGCGAAACAAGAAACCAGACAATAGAACCCTAAAAGCGAGAGAGGATGCAGCTGTGCCCTATACAACACAAAAAGAAGAATTATGGTTGTTATTAATTCATGACTATGAGGAATTCACACTGACCTATGTCGACCAAATCCAATAGTTCATAAATTGTGCTGCCTGCCAGGAGCAAGGATTAAGGTTCTGGCAAAACATCTTCAAGATTTATCAAGTCCAATGACAATTATTCCTTCCTGCTAATATGTGTGGGGATAAAGGATAGTGCAAAGATCAGTTACAACTGTATCAACAGAGGCTAAAAAGATCTCAGAAGGATGCTTAAAGTTCTGGGAGCTGTGACTCAATGACCAACTATGCAAATGGTGTCAACCAGAGAGGTTTTATTTTGGGATCATGGCCTGAGATAGCTGGATGATGTCATGATGATATGAGTTAGATTTCACCTCATTAGAACTGGAATTTGTGTACACAAAACAAAAATGGACACATATGGAAAGTCACAAAGGAAGAATATAGACAAATAGACTGGGACTGTAGAGCTTGTTCCAGGAAAGCAAAAAAGCTCAGGTTAGGAACAGATGCTAAGAATAATAAGAAGGGCTTCTCTAGATACCTTCAAAAGAAAAGCAACCCCCCCCCCCCCAGCATTCCAGCTGCTCAGTAACGAAGGCAAAATGCTAATAGGCAGAGCTTATTTTAATTCAGCCTTATCCCCCCAAAACTGTTACGTACACCACCAGGAAACTGTAAAGAACAAGATGAAGGGGAGAATTGAAGCTTGAGTCCAATAGAAATACCTCTTTACTCTGAATGAATGTAAATATCCAGGACCACATGAATAGCATCCTAGACTATTGAAGAAACTAGCTGATGGTCTGCCTGAACACTGCTTTCTGAAATCCTAGAGAACTGGTGAAGTACCAGGTGTTTGGAAGAGAGCAAATGTCCCTATCTTCAACATGAGGAAAAAGGAAATCCAACAAATGACAGACCAGTCAGTCTGACATCAATATCTGGGGAAATTCTACAACAGATCACAAGGATCATGATTTCTAAGGGCCATGAAACCAAAGTGTTACTTATTTAAAGTTAGCATGGATTTGTCAAAAACAAGTCTTGCCACACTAAATGTATCTCACATTTTGATGTAGGTTCTCTAATAGACATGATCAACAGAATGCTATAGGCATAATTTACCTTGATTTCAGCTCAGTTTTTGACAAAGTACTGTACCTCATGACCTGCTGATTAGTAAGCTAGATAAGTGTGATCTTGATGGCAATGACAGCTAAGTGGCTTAACAATCTGACTGAAGGAATTCTCATCAATGGTCCCTCATCAGATTGAGAGCCATGTCAAGTACGCTGCCTCAAAGATCAGTGCTGGGTCCCCTACCCTTCTATATTTTCATTAACAATTTGGGTAAAGATGTGGAAGGAATGCTTATCAAATTATTAATTATATGAATTATATGATACAAAATTATGTGGGATAGGTAATACCTTATGAAACAGAAATAACATCAAAACATGGATAGAGAAGCGGGCTGAAAATAAGCTATATTAAATTTAATGGAGAGAATCGAAAAGTTAGTCATTTAGGAAACGAAAAACAAATGCATTGTTATAACATGGGAGATACCTGGACTGGTATTTGCACTTGAAAAAAACCCCCAAACCTTTGAATAATAATTGATTGCAAAGTGACTACAAGCTAGCAGAATCATGTGGCTAAAAAGAAGGCAAATCCAATAGTAGGCTGCATCAATAGAAATATGATTTCCAAAAGATCCTTAGTTTCCTGAGATGGTTAAATAATATGACAATGAATCCCGTTTCCCTAAATTAGGTAATTATTGAAGGACATACTTCAAGACTGGATTCATTTTGCTGTGGTGATTCAATATAGCTTAAATCCACCAGGGTAAGAAAAATAGGTTCAGGTGCCCACTTGAAAGTAGACCTCAGTGAGTAAGTTTGGACACACCCCAGTGTCTATGCCCAGCCTATCTCATAAGATTGTTGTTGTAGGGTAAAATTAATGGACAACTTCATGGGTGCTGCTTTGATTTCTCAGGGGAAAAGAAAGGGTGGGATATAAATGGAAAACTAACATAATGTAAACGCAAAGCATAGCCCCACGCTTCTTAAAAAATCCCAATGGCCCGCCTTTTTTCAACAGTAATTCTCCATGCCTTTTTGGCAATTTTCAAATTTCCAGGATAGCTATCAATGAATTGTGAAGCTTTTCCATATGAATGGATTTTCCATTAAAAAAAAAAAAGCTTTGATTTTAAATAGCCATTTTCTTTGAGTGAAGAAATCAAGAATTATCTCATTTAAAGATATAAAATCCTTTCCGCCTTCCTTTTCACTCTCTCTTTTCCAGCTGAAAAGCTTTGAAGGATTCTATTCTGGGAAGGGGGCCGAAATAATTTAAGCAGACCAATTTCCATATTTTTAAAATAACATGCTTTCCTTCTCAACAAATCCTCAGCTCTAAGGATTGTTTCAAACCAAGGCAAAATTTTATACCAGCGATTAAATCCTCATATTTGTAACAATAGTGCTTAGTTGTCTTTAACTCCTAAGTAAAAATATAGCACATTGAGGAACAGATATAATTAAACAAACCTATAAAGCTGGGATCACTCTAAATATTCCTGCTAACAGAGACAATTTGAGCCAGCAAAGAAAAAACATTAATTAGTATGAAAAGTTGAAAAGATATAAAGTTGCAGCTGGGAACATTAGAAGTCCCCCCCCCCCCCCCGCCTTTCTTTCTTGGTGTTCCCTTATTTTATTCTCAAGTCTTTGATTCTACCATCATAACTGGATAATAAATTAATCTGCATAAAATACTGTTAAGGTGATAAATTCTTAATTGTGGATGGCACATCTTTTCTTTGAGCTGGTCATACTCTTCCTAAATAATATTGTAATATACTGTATCTGCAGCACTCTTTCACTTGGTGGAAAACGTTAGGCTTTTAGTCTGTAATATAAATCTATGATTCTTTGGTTCTCAAGTGTGAAGCGTGATTTTGAGGAAAATATTGGATTCTAATTACCATGGCTGTCATTGTTATTGCATATAGTAATTTATTTAAAATTGAATGCATCTATATATTCATCATGCTATTATCTTTTGGAGTAGCAAGTTATGTGGAGTGAAAAATAGGAGTAAGAAACCTTAAGACAAGTAACCAAACTCTTGAGATGAGGGAAAGAAAATGAAATAGAATTAAAACCAGGTACACCTGCACCATTCACTATACCCACCCATAGCTTTCTATCTGGTGAACCATCCATGTTTCCACAATGTCCACAACTTTATACATTATCCTTTGTTCTTTCAACTTCTCACTTCCCTCTTGTTTTGAGGATTTCATCAGCTCTATCCAGCCATGACTTTCTCAGACTTCCCCTTCCTCTTGACACCATTCACTCATCCTTCACTGTTTGTTCTGCAACTTGATCCTCATCCATTCTCTCTGTTTTATCAAATCTCTTCAACATATTGCTTCTGTACCGATCATTCACTTTTATACAATCCATATTTATTCAGCACACATTGGCCTGAACTGTTTTTGTTTTATCACACACACGTGTTAAATAACCCATTCGCAGAGCATATAATTTACTCATGTTTATGTTTCTCCTGACATTCCCAACTCCCATGTCAGTGTAACAACTCTCAATAAAAGTACTTTTAGCCTTCCTGTGGAGTTGATTTCCTGGTCTGGTCTGGTCTACCTAGCAGGGCTGACAATAAGTTGATTGGAAAGTTAAAAAAAAATAATAGAAAAATGCAGGGACCAAATGCTTCCATACTTCTGCCAAGAAAATGACATGGATGCATCCATGAAGGGACAGGAGTCAAACCAGGAGACTTTACTTTACCTTCTCTTATGTAAAACTAACCATTGTTTGTTGAGCAAACCACAGTTTAAAATCCTGGCTTGAGGTGTGAGCTCATTGAAAGAATCTTTTCTCCCTCCCTCCTTCTCTCTTTCTGTCTCTCTGGCTCTCTCTTTCTATCTATCTCTGTCTCTGTTGGTCTGTCTGCCTCTCTCTTTCTCTTTCTCTTTCTCTCTCTCTCACACACATAATTTGGGTCAACTAGAACCAGGTTCCTTTTTGTCTCAGAACTGTTAGTGACTATTTTTCTTAGTTCTGTAATATTATGAAGTTCGCTAGTACGCTTATTTTATTCTTCTGCCTCCATCTTTCCTTCCTTCTCTCCTTCCTTCCTTCTCATGTATCACTCCATAATTATGTAATGTGGTTTGGCTAGACTGTTTTTGTAGAAAAGTACCGCATGAAGCCCAGCAAGTGGAGAGATAACACTGTAATTTGTTGTATAAACTTGTTTCCTTCTATATCATCCTTCCCCAACTTGATGTGGTCCAGATGTGTTGGATTATAACTTCCAAATTGGCCAGCCAGTATAGACAAAGATTAGGAATATTGGAAAATATAAGATAAATCATCTCTAGAGCAGGAGTTTGAGATAGACTACACAATACTATATTCTGACTCTGTTTTAAAAAAGGCAAAAATAGGAACAGTAACAGTGCAATCCTATACATATTCATCTACAGTTCTGTCTTTTGGATTTTCCGAATTCTTGCAAATCTCTTCTCCTGAATGTTATGAGACCATAATCAGGGTAGAGGCACTCATAAGATCACAGGCTTTTATCAAAATGGCAAAATGACTATTGTGGCATAAGACCCACAATTTTCCTACATGTGTGAGAAGTCTCAATGTATGTACAAAAGGGGCAGAGCTTGCATCATGGCCTCCCTGCCCCCGTCCCCCCCGGGGTGCCTTCTAAAGGGAATCTGAATGAACAAATAACACCAACATTTGATGCTTGTTTCACTAATTTCATCAAGAAAAACATCCAATGTGATGTTCTAGTATAAAAAAGTAATTGCCTAGTTCAGTCAGTTCAATTAAAGGAATAAATACGGACACTTGTGAATGCTTTAGTAAAAAATCATGACTCAGTTGGGCCAGCCCAGCCCATATAAATTTCCTAAACTTTCACTCCCACATCACAGTAAACTTCTCACCTCATAGTTATTTGGGGCAATAGTTAACCACAGTGGCCTGTTACAGTCACTCAAAAAAAAAAAAAAAAAAAAAGCATATAATCATTTAGAAAACCACAAAGGACCCTGGAACAATATTTAGGGATCTGCAGGCCTCTCTCACCTTGTTCAATGTTCATGATATTACCATTAAAAAATACTGAGTAATTCTGGGATTCGTGAGAGGGTGTAGATGGAAGCCGTCACTCACTAAGAAGAATATTCAGATTCATCTCAAGTTTGCCAAGGCAGACTTGGATGAACTTCCAGTTTTGGGGGGAAAATATTCCATGTGCAGTTGGGTCAAAAATGGAACTTGTAAGGCTACATAGGTGTTATGTCTGGCAGAAACTAAACACTGCATTCCACAATTAGAACTCCTCAACTAAGAATCATGGAGGTGGTAATGTCACAGTTGGTGGCTTCTTTGCTGCCTCAGGTCTGGATGATTTGTCATATTTGAAGGGAGCATCACATAAATTTACAAGAGAATGTGATACCATCCTTTCATCAGCTGCACTGAAGCACAAGTAAATCATGCAACAAAGCAATGATCTCAAAATCTGAAATCATTGAAAAAATTATTTCAAGCAAGTCTACAAGAGAATGGATGAACAGCAAAATCTGTGTTTTTCCACCAACTCAAAATCCAGATGTGAACCTCATAGAAATCTTGCAGCAGAACCTGAAACAAGCAGTTCATACTATAGCCCTGAGTTGACAGGCCATGGAGGAATGGGCTAAAATTCCTACACAATAATGTGAGGGTCTGATTACCCATTGCAGGAAGTCTTTGGTTGTAGTTATTGCAGCTAAAGGTGGTAAAACCAATTACTGAATCTAATGGATAATTACTGGCTCATGACATACTGGATGACTTTATGAAATAAATGAAATAAGGACCAACATTGGTGTTATTTCTTCATTCAGAGTCCTTTTCTGTGCCAGAAGGACCAACATGAAGATCTGATAAAATTAAGAGGCAAATATATGTAAACATTCAAAAAAATCTGAAAGGGGGCAAATTCTTTTTCATAGAACTGTAAAACAGATCTGAGTTCAATACGATTTGTCCCATAGTAAATATGAACAGAACTGCAGTATAAGGCACTTATCCAGAAATAAGTCCATTAATCATAGGAGGACTTATCTCTGAATAGGCATGCCTAGGACTGCTGTGTAATTCTGGATTAAACTTTCTCTTACATGCTATCCATAGACTTTCATTTTGTCCTTCTCTGTTACTGCAACTAGTAAACCAACCAGGAACATTGCTCCATAGTCTGGGTATCCTGGCTTTGTTACATTCTTACTAGTCAGAAAATCAAACCAGGATTTGTCCTTGGTTTACAATTCTTGACTTCTTTGGGAGCATCACATCCAATTTCTGCATTGGAACAAACGCTAAAGAAATAATGTTTGTGTCTAGATAAGAAGTCAGGATAGGTTTTATCAGTAATAAAACTGATGGCCTTACTTCCAAGAACCACCAGCCAGCTTGTATACGGGGGATATCACATACCAACTACTAATTAAATATACCAGTTTCATGCAAGAATAAGGTTTAAGAATGTCCATGCTAGTTGATTGATCTACAGATGTATATCTGCTTGAACAAACATCCCAAATCCTACCTATTAATTATATAAATAGGCAATATATTCTATTTATTAATGTAACTCAGAGTACATTCTCTAAGTTTTCATAAACAGAAACAGTCCTCTGAAACATCTACAGACCCTGTGAGGGAAGTCCTTGAAATCTGAAAAGTTGTTTTGACATGTCTGACAGATCCTTTTCATCAACGTCAAAACAAAATGTCACATTTTGCAGTTGTATCCTTTTGCAAAGGAGGAATACAGTGACCCCTTAGTGACTAACAACAGATTTTTGGGAAGCTATTAACAGGCTAGATATTGATATATATTTCATAGTGGGCAAGAATTGCCTGTGCTATCTTGCTTTCTGCAATCGTGTAAGAGACATATATTACCTCCTAGAACATTGAATGAGGCCTTTTTTTTCCAAGACTCCACAAAAATCTGTTTGCTAAGAAACATGTTAAACTGAGAGATACACTACCCTGTTGGCTGGCTTCTGTGAACCGCATTCGTAAAACCTGATAACTTCCTCTCCCCAAAAGGTGAATTTCCTAAGAAGGATATATTGAATTAAATGAAAAGAAGAACTTTGGTTTAATTCAAACATTTGGTATTCTGCTCGTGAGGGCACTCCTTTGTCTCTAATGTGATTGTTTATAATAAGAGATGATATGGATTAGATTAAATCTTTTTAGAGTGTAAGTCTTAAAAATTACCTTTAAAAATTAGGGCCAAAGGGTTCCTCATTTCAATTAAGAATTAAACAAAAATATTTTTAAAAGAATGTACCTGCTCATGTGAATTCTTGAGATGTTTCCAAGGCATGTTTATGCCTTTTTTTTAAAGAGTGGTTTTATAAGAATAAAATTCTGATAATGTCTGATTTTAAAGTAAGTCCTCTCCTCATGACTTACTCCTCAAAATATTATTTTCTTTAAGAAATACCATAGTCTCTGTGTCCCACAAGGAGATAAATTATGAATATGCTTTTTTTTTCTTCCAACATTTATTTCAGGGTTGATTTTTCTTTCTCATTCAATACTTTATTTATGTTATTTGTTGTTGGCTACATCAAATAAGTCAAATAGGGAACATTTAATAGAAAGCTAAGACAATCTTCAGGATGTAAGGGACTTTCAGGCAGCACTCTGTAGAATGCTGTAATGGGCTGGGAGAATAACCTTGAGGAAGAGGAGGAAGAAGCGCAGCCAAAGCAATTGTCAGATAAGAGAAATCTGAGTCCAAAGCAGGAATGTAATTTAAGAAAGCGTCTTAGAATGGACCCTCCCAGTTCAGGGGGCAGGGAGGCACATTCAGAGTTGCATGATTACTCTGACCCTCTAATAAAAGAAGTTTTAATATTCATGACTTTGGTGTTGTCTACCTTGAAGGGCTGACAAATGCTGTCCAGGAAACATTGTTAATATCACTTCAATTCCAGGCAAAAATCATTTTAAGGTTCCAGGCTAGGTTCCCCAATACTGGGTTTTATGAGTTTTCTCTTTTTCCCCCTCCTTACTGTTTTACATGGTTAGGATTCTTTTAATATATGTTAATTATTTTAATTTCTAATCTGCCCTGGAAATATTGAAGGGTGACCTATATCAGTTTTCAACAAATGTTTTGCTCTGTTGGCCTGGCCTGATTGCCATTTCTCAGTTTTGATTCCTTTTTCTAATGCAGAAAATATAATGATGATCCAAAAGGTGGCTGTAAGGCATTTAGAATATTTTACTACAATTAGGTAAGCTTAAAATCTTGTCCCACCCAAATCAACTGCAGCAGGTAAGAGTCAATGAAAATCTCTATTCTTTGCAAGTTTTATGATGATTGCCTTATTGAGTGGGGATTTTAGGATCTGACCCAATAACAACACTACTGAAACTGGAGGGAGTAAATGTTGACACAGTATTTAATGTGTTTTTTATTGTATCAACAAATAATCACAGGACAAAAGAAGTCAAGCCCCAGAGCTCCTGCATTCATGTGTTACAAGTTCCTTTCTTTCCTTTTCTTTTTACAAGAAAGGCAAAAGAAAAAAATAGTTTATATTAGGCAAGCTAGAGAGAACAGGCAGAAACATATTTTTGGAAGATATTTCAGCCAGCAGAACAAATGTATATTTAGCCATCAGGAATCTGAGAGGAGAATGTACTGATGTGTTTTATCAAAGAAAAAATAGGAGAGAACTGCATGAGTTTAAAAAGGGAATCAGTCCAAACCAATGAATCCCAACATTTGTTATAGATATATACATAACCATCACAATTTCCTTTTGGGCTAATCAATATTATGCAGAGCACAGAAAAGGAGTGCAACTCATCCTGTTTATATGACCAAACCATACCAACATTCTTCTCTCGTACTAGTCACCAGTCATTTTTGTGATCAGTTGTGTTCATTCAGCACCCATTCATTCTTGATCCTATCACTTCTTCTTTTACCACCCATTCCCAGTGCATTCAGGTAAGCTTTATGTTCCACCTGACATCCCCAACTCTCACTTTCATACATCATGGGCAGAAGCACAATCTTAGGCACAGCCATTTTCACTTCTTTCAACAAACATTTATTCCTTGCAATAGCCTACATACTACCTGCTGCTTTTCTACTATGACTGGCACATCTTAATATTCCTCCATCTCTTTCCCCATCTTTGCTTAAGGTTCTATCAAAGTACACAAATTAATCTCCTTGCTCCAAACTTTTGTCCCTGATGTTGATTGCATTTTGCCTATCAAACCCAATCAGCATGATCTTTGATACATCAGTGTCAAACTAACCAGTGTAGGGTTAGGGTTAGGAAGTCAGAAATTTTTTAGGAAATCATAAATTTTTATTGGTATAAAAGCCCTTCTACACCAACCCCCAGCGCTCTAAGCTCAGCGACCGGGGGCCAGACCCATTAAAACACAACACAAATCACACACCCCTCCGAACCCCAAAACAATCACCCCGCCAATGTCCTGGGGAGACTCTAACAGTTCCCCATCACCGGTTCACAGCACTGGCGGTGGGCCATTGTCCTTCCGGTGCCAGGGCCACAGTCGCTGCCAACGCTCCTCAAGGAGGCGCTCCCATTCCGCCTCCCGCATGCAGGCAACACAGTCCGCGACGTCATCCACCACCCGCTCTGCCCAGTCCTGCGGGACTGTGCCGCCGTGCTGCTCCACCTCCAAGTGGCGGCGCCGAATGGCACAGAGGATGAAGAGGACCACGATGTTGATGAGCCGCACTGTTGACCAGGGGACCCCAGCTGACTGGCTCTGCCCCACGCCGCCGCCACCACCGTCCATGATGATGGTCCCACCACCAGCTGTGTCCTCTCCATCAGGGCCTGGGGTACTCCTGGGGCCAACCATCGCCCCCGCCGCATGCCACATCCCTGTCGACGCCGCGGGCGCCACCGCCTCTGACTCTGTGTTAGGGTTAGATCCATATTCCTTGTTGCAACATGCACCCTAAGGTTGTCTGCAAATCTTTCAGGTTCTGAGCCATCAACACTTTCATCTGCATACAGAAGTACAGGTAGATCTCAACCCTCAACCCTCTAACCACAAACATTACTTGTACATTTATCAATAAGTACTTTAAACAATCTAGGACGCACCAAGCATCCTTGTATTATTCCCTGCTTAGTTGAAACATTCAGTAAGCATTCAGTTTATACTTGCGCATGCTATATTTCCATCTACTTAAAATTAATGAATTGAGCTGAATTCACTAATACTTTAATGAATTAAAGTATATAAATAACAAACTAACAAATAAATAATTCAGCTAAAAAACTTCAACTTCACGTTTATGCAAAAAAAAAAAAACCCAACATAATTCAAGCCCATGTTCTTTTTCATAAACTTCTTCTCACTTTCAGACCTTTCTCAAGGACTTGCTGAAGAGCAAAAATCTGGTTTGGCTACACCCTGCCCAGCATAAAGCCATACGTAGGTATATGTCATTTATTTAGTATGCTATAGAAATGACAACAGCTTATTTTAGGACAAAGTTAACAAATTTAGAAACTGGATACATAAGCATATTGATTTTACTGAATATGAACATTTACTACATTTATGTTATATTGTAGGGTTAGGGTTACCAAAGGTTTTGGACTTGTTAATGCTTCCACAAAATGGATTCCTCATTCCCAGAATGGCTGTGATGGAAGGCATGGCCTGTCACAAAATGTTAATTTATCAGAAACCAGTTGGTGATCCCAGTATTTCATAATATTGACTCATCAGCTTACTTTTACATTTTTCTTTTCTCATCTGGGGTTTTCCAAACAGAGCAATGGATTGCAATGACAAAATTTTCATTCCCTAATAGTGTCTGAGGGGGGCACATTGAGGCTCTGAGGCATTATCAAACACATAACAATCCACAAAGCTAATACTACCCTCCATTAAGTTGTTCAGGAAATCACTGAAGACCTGGTTTACCAGTGACTATTGATAAGTATAAAATATAAGATAGATTTTTTTTCCTTATCTTTTCTTTCTTAGTTTGTATTTTTAGTTTGTACATTCAATTTTTTTAATGTTCTTTTTTTTAGATTAAAGATTGTGTTGTTACTCTCTCTCTCTCTCTCTATATATATACACACACACACACACATTATATATATTTCATATATATACTATATATTTCATATGTATTTCATATGAAATTGGTTTTTTTTTCAAATAACTTTAATAGATTTTAAGACGTGAAAAATAAAAATTAACAGAAAACTAATATTAAATATATGAAATTGTTGAAAACCTGGTTGATCTCCCAGAACTTGGGGACAGAGTGACTGTGAAGCCCCTTTTTTATATGCTTTGGTTTGGTTCTACGTATTTTGATTTGATCTGTTTTGTTTTTGTTTTGGTATTTTGCTCATATGGTTTGTTGTTTATATCTCTGTGTGTGTGTGTGTTTGTGTGTGTTGGCTTTTTAATTGTAATGCCTTCCAGGATGGTCTAGGAGTTGGGTGGTTAATAATAATAATTAAATCAGTTTTTCACTTATTTTTTAACTGATTAGGAAAATTTAATTTAAACAAATAAAAAGTTTGGAGTAACAGGAATCTGGCTGCAAAGCCATATATGACTTATAAGTAAAAAACAACACTTCATATTGTACCCACCAACTTATTAATAGACAATGGAGAAACTGCAATGTCAGTATTGTGTTATGTAGTGCTTCTCACCGGCCAACATGTGGGTTACTGCATTTTTGTATTACAGGTAGTCCCCAGTTTAAGAACAAGTTCCGTTCCCAAGGTCTTCCTTAAGTCAAATTTGTATGTAAGCTGGAACAGTATTTCTGTATAATACTGTATAAGTAGTATTGTGTAATGAACTCAAACCATTATTTATTTAACTTGAATCATTGTGAATTTGGTTTCAATAGGCTCCGTTCTTAACTATGGGTCATCCTTAAACCTGGCATTCTTAACCGGGCACTACCTGCAATTGCAGTTTCGAAATAGTTTTCAAAGGGAACCCCATATAGAGTGCTTTGCTTAATAAAGTTAGTGCAGAAACCTTTTTCTTTTTAATGAAACCAACTATATTGATCTGGGTTTAGATGCAAATTTGGTATGGAGATGGCCTTGAATGATCTATATCAGGAAATAGATGGGAGTGTAGCTAGATTTCTATGTGGCTTTTGATATTCTTGGAGCATTTGGCAGAACTGGGGTTGGAAGCATCACTCAGTGTTGGTTCTACTTCTATTGCTCTGAATTCAACCAGAGAGGGGATATTCCTGCCTGACATGGGAGGTTCCACATCTTGTCTCCAATTATTTAATATCTGATTGAAGCCACTTCATTTGCAGGTCTGGAATTACTTTTTCCCAGTATGCTGATAATATTCATCTCTACTTCTCCTTTCCTGTGAACTTGGGGTTAGATGTCAATACAGCATCCATATATATAGGCTGTAAATGATTGAATGTGAGAGACTAAGTTGAATTCTGATAAGCATGTGCTGTTATTAATTCTGAAGCTGGAATTCAGAGGTCAGGACATACATAGTACATGTTCTGGATGGAGCTGAAGACCTTCTTAAAAAGTAGTTTGAAATCTGGGAGTCGTTAGTATCTAGAAATCACTTTTCTCAGTTTTGGCCGATCAAGCAGATATGTACCTAAGAGGAAGACAGAGAGCTAACTTCGGTAATTCATGTGTTAGTAACTTCAGTGCTGTATTAATGCAATTTCATCATGGGACAGCCTTCAAGATGTTCAAATTTGCAGTGGACCAAAATGTGGCAGCATAAAGGGTGAGTAGGGCAATAAGGATCCCATAATATCTCTGCCTTTGAACACTGCATTGTTGTTGGTTATCTTCAAGATGTTCCTTGTGGTGTACAAAGTATTTCAAGTCCAAACTATTTACAGGACTGCTAACTCCCATACAGTTTGCCTTCCACTAGTAGATCATCTGTGGGGTAGCATTTGCAAGTCCTACCACAGTTGTTTTTGACATTAGGATCCAATTCAGCTTTCTTCATGGTGAGACCCATAATATGAAATAAATTGCCACTGGAGTTGAAGTTGGGCCTTCCTTTAGGACAGCCTGAAATGTATTCATTTTTTCAGGCCTTTGAATGCCAATGTTAGTTTTTGTATTTAAGCTCAGTGATGATAGTTTATGCATTTATTTACTTATGGATGTTAGTAATGTTTTTATTATATCTTTCTAAGTGCTCCAGGACCAATAAAAGAGTGTGTGGTGTATACATTTACTAAAGAAATTTAAAATATAGTATTGTCTGTCCTTGGCTATTTCATGGAATTCCTGGTCATGCAATGATTGGTTAGCTTTGGACAGCCTGATATTACAAGCCTAATTTTAGAAAAATCCAAAAAACATAAACAAAAATCCTAGGCATTCAATTCTGAATTATTTCAAAGATTATTTAAATCTTAAGTTTTTTATCTCTGGCTTTAACTTTGGTTTTTCTACTTTTTTAATAAACTGCCAAGAGTCTTCAGTGGCCAAGCAGTATAACAAGTTTAATAATATATATTATTTATCTATAAATAGTATTATTTACGTTGAGCAATGAAGTAGGCTAATGACAAACCTTTAGGCTGAATTAACATTGGAATTTATTAGGTAAGTGTCCATGATTGTATCATCCAATGCACAATGTAAAGGTGCAGGTATTTAAAACATAGCCCAAACTTGCTTAACTCAGCAGAGTAGCTTGATTTCTTCTCAGTCCTTCTTATACTCATTTGAGGATTTGTGATCTTTGAGCACAATAAGGACAATCCAAAAAAGCATTATAGAATTGATGCAAATATAACTTCTCCTTAGCAGGGGCATTCACAATTAAGAGGTGGCCACAACTGATGATCAAAGCTCTTTTAGGTACATGATGCCTGGAAAAATGGGGTGTGGCTTTGATAGTGCTATTGTGGCTGCCATCTTAACTTTTTTTAAAACCCCACTGAATGCCCTCCTCCATAATATTGTCCTTCTCTTCAAGTATTTATTTACATTTGACATTTATTCATGTAATGGGTAGAAGGAATAACCTTGAGGAACAGGAGGAAGTGTCACCACCAAGTCAATGGTCAGATAAAAGAAACCTGAGTCTGGGGCAGAACTGTAGCCTGAGAAAGCATCTCAGACAAGACCCTCCCTTTATCCCATGAAGATAAAGGTTGGGAAGGGGGAAGCATATTCAGACTCACAAGATTCTGTTACTCTAAACTTACAACAAAAGTAGTGTTAGCCTGCATAACTTTGGTTTCCTCATCTGGTCTACCTCAAAGGGCTGACAATTTCCAAGAACATTGAGCTATGGATATGGTTGAAGTACACAGACTCATTGAGTTTTTTGCCTATTTCATAGACCTACAACCTGTGACCGCTTCCCCCCAAACTCTTGGGAATAGTCCACTGGAACCTCAAGAAGTTATTACAAAACAGTCATTTTTAATTAGACAAAAGGGGAAAATGTTAAAGAGAATGCCCAGAGATTAATTACATTAAACATTTGCCATGATGATGATGATGATGATGATGATGATGATGATGATGATGATCTTAAACTGACTCTTTCCCCTCTTTTTATGCCATACTTGGAGAAGTTTACAAAATATCCAGACAGTTCTATAATTCCAGCCGCTCAGGACATAAGAACCATCATGAGAGGAATGATTCAGAATGGAAACTGGAACAGTAGATTTGCCTGTCCGTTAGCTACACTCCTTTAAAGGTCTTTCTGTGGCAGTAGTAGAAGACAGATTTCTTAATCCCTCCTTCACCGACGGTCCTTATTATTGGTTGCCTTGCAGCGGATAGATTTCTGAACTGTCTCCGTCGAAAAATCTTGTGTAGGAGGTAGGTGCCAGGTGATATGACTGTTCCCTAGTCTTTGATCTATTACAGGCACTTACATGTGGAAGCCATTACTTGAAACTGTAACAGTGAACATATATATTTCTGAGCATATCCTGAGTAGCAGGTGATAATGTGTTTCAATCCAAATGTCGTGAAAGTGCTTCAACAGCTGTATTCTAGCATCTCTCCTTCCTGCTGCCCTCTTTTAAAATATGCTTGCGAAGAGGTAAAACTAAGCTTTTGTTTATGTAGGGTTCCATTTTAATTACACAAGCTTCTTGTTACTGGAATCTCAATTAGCAGAATCAGTCAGCATGACCTTTTTTATGTCTGTGTCTATTTTTTGTGGGAAAGTCCAACTCTGCCCCAAGATAAGTTTTTTGCTTTCATCTACTATTATTTATAGCCACAGTTTTCCTTACCACTAAAAACTTTTAGAAATATTCTTTTGTAAGCATTTTTCTTCTAGTCAGGCAGAATACTGATTCTAAAAATTCTGAACGGAAGGTGTTTTACAGGTTAAAAGAAATGTTTGCAGTTTTTGAGTGGTTAGCAATCGTCTGTTAAGAATCTGTAACAGCCAATAACTGTTTTGTCACTTGTCTTCTTGTGTTTGTTCCCCTCAAAAGTTATCTTAGTGTTAGATTTTTTTTAATATCCCATCTTTCCTCTGTGAGTTCAAGGTGGCATCCATTAAAAAACAATTAAGAAGATATTTCTAGTTATTCTTTAAAATATACCCATCATTAAAATATCTTGCTGTTAAATTAACTGAAAAAATGTTTGGGATAGCACTGCATTAAATTTACATGAGATGTTATAAAATTCAGCATATAATAGATCTCATTTAAAACGACAGATTATCACTCTAAAATACAGGTACATTAGCTTCAGCCTTCCTCAAGCTCTTTCTCTCCAGATGTTTTCATCTACCATTTCTATTGCAGTAATATTGAGAGTTAAAGTCCAGAATATTATCCAGGTTGAGGAAGGCCACTATAAGCCCAACAGAAAGAGAAGAATAGAATTTAAATTATCTTAGCAAATTAAAAACAGGTCTCAGCTGCAGGACTGTTGTACAGAAGATACTTAGAGAAGGATAATTTGATATTCCACTTGTATAAAAACCTAGCTCATCATGAAGATTTTCCCACACTTTGGTTCTCCTGATACCATCTTCTTAGTCTCCAAGGGAACAGCTTTTCCCTCTTGAAAATATATTGAGGTTTGCTCAAAGGAGGAGAGAGGAAGAGAGAAAAAGTATCTGTCCCCCTGGATTTGTGCCTCAAAGGCTTGTTTAACATAAGTGTGATCTTGACCATGCAAACGTGGTTTCCACTCCTCCCCCCTACAGCTTGTTGAAAACAGACACGAACATACTAGCCCATTGGATATGAATGTACAGTATTTATTCATTTGATGGTTTGCAGATTTCAGAGTCGTCCTCCCCCCCTTTCTTTCTAAAAGTGAAATGATACATTGTAATTTGGATGATAATTTTGTTTTGATGATCTTAATTGATAGCAGACAAAGGGGGTTTAAAAGCCCTTTTCTATTTTTTTCCCCCTGCATAACATATCACTCCATCCTTTGGTAAACATCTGCACATAATAAAAGGATGTTACACTAAAATTGCATTTCCTTTACCTTCACTGGGGACTTAAAAAATAGATGATATTCCTGGTTCAGGAAAAATGAAGTTTCCTTGTATCACTCAGGGTTTTGTTTTGTTTTTCCTTCTTCCTTTTGCCTTCACTGCTTGTGGTGACAAATAAAAACTTATCTACCCACATTAGGTTTTGTGACATTGGAGGAAATCCTTCCACACCCTATATTGTTATCATTCCAACCTTTGCAGTGTAGATATTGCATACCACAATTTTTACTTTTACATATTAATTTGTTTTCTCATTTGCATCAAATAATATGCCTGGTTGGTTTTATTTTTATGTTTCTGTGTGTGTTAATAATTAAAAAGAACACTTTGTTCTACTTAATTGCTTGATTCTCCATAAGAACTTGATGGAGTCTCTTGTTCTGTATAGGCATGTAAATCAAAGGGAGCCACGAATTGTTCAGACCTGCTCTATCAGTGTTATGCTAAGGTACT
The DNA here is from genome assembly GCF_059951505.1 of Python bivittatus. Classification (NCBI taxonomy): domain Eukaryota; kingdom Metazoa; phylum Chordata; class Lepidosauria; order Squamata; family Pythonidae; genus Python; species Python bivittatus. The sequence continues at coordinate 15,402,094 of NW_028277086.1, read as the reverse complement.
TATTCATTCACTTTATCACCTATAAAAAGAATTGCATTGTCCTGTGCTGACTCCTCATATTTAAAAAATTGTTGAGATTATCAAGGTGCTTACAAAAATCACACACAAAATAAACACACATGACCTACCATGATACTCAACTGTGATGAAACCACCATGCTCAATAGGACTGCACGACTGTCCTTTCTCTCTACCAAATACAGGTAACCAACTCTTTTTTCCCCCTCCACCTTTTGATAACAGGATAACAGCCTAAAATCTAGAGATACAAAGATATGCAGGTAGTCCTTGAGTTACAACCACAATTGGGACTGGAATTTCCATCGCTAAGTGATGTGGTCATAAAGTGAGACGTCACGTGATCGCATCGTTTAGCAACCGCAATCCCGGCTCTCCCCATTGCTGTCCTTAAGCGAATTCCACTGGTTAGCCAAGGACCTACCCCAATCCAAGCCATTCCAGTCTTGGTCCCTCCCACCTTGAGCCTCATTAAGGTAAGGGACTGCCTCCAGCTCCCCCACCCACCTATCTCCCCCCCAGTTTCTGCCCTTTTGACTGCCCTGCACCCTACCTTGCAGGGCAGCAAGCAGCCCCAGAACCGTGCAACTCTGGGGCTGCTTGCCACACTGTGGCTCAGGGCTTCTTGGCCTTCCTTCCCCCTTTGCTTGCTCACACACACCAGCACCCTCCTTCCACTTCACTCGCTCGCATGCACCAGCGCCCTCCTTCACTTGCTCACACACAAGCACCGTGCCCTCCTTCTCTTCTTCGTTTGCTGACATGCACCAGAGCCCTCCTTCACACACTCGAATGCACGCACCACACCCTCCTTTCCTCCTTCACTCATTTGCATGCATCAGCGCCCTCCTTCACTTGATCACACACATGTACTGTGCCCTCCTTCCCACCTTCGCTCACTCGCATGCACCAGCACTGTGATGAAATGGAATTATGAAGGCCAAGCTCAGGGAGACAAACATTTTCTTGCTCGCCAGAACCGTGTGAGAGGAACAAGAGGATGAGACTGGCACCTCCCTGAGGAATTCACACTGTTCTGACTAGAGGTTGTAGCTAATAAACATAGCTGGACTGAATTGGCATTGTCTCTTGGAGTTCCTTGGGCTAGGCCTGACATTATTCTTCCCAGACTAACACCCCAGTTCCCAAAGTCCTCCAGCCACATCATTGGGAAGATTGATGTCAGGCCTAGCCCAAGGAACTCCAAGAGACAATGCCAATTCAGTCCAGCTATGTTTATTAGCTACAACCTCTAGCCAGAATCTTCCCAGACTAAAACCCCAGTTTCCAAAGTCCTCCAGTCAGAACAGTGTGAATTCCTCAGGGAGGTGCCAGTCTCATCCTCTTGTTCCTCCCACGCGGTTCTGGTGAGCTAAGAAAATGTTTGTCTCCCTGAGCTTGGTGTTTATAATTCCATTCCATCACAAGCACCCTCCTTCCCTCCTTTGCTTGCTCGCTTGTACCAGCACCCTCCTTCACTTGCTTGCAAGCATGCACCATGCCCTTCTTCCTCTTTTGCTCACTCGCTCACATGCCTGCACTGCACCATCCTTCCCTCCTTCACTCATTCAAGGTTTCTCCAGGGCTGCTTCCAGGGCTGAGGGAGTGCTCCAGGGACACTTCCGAGCACTGACAGACTCTCCAGGGGCATTTTCGGCTTGTGCTCTGCAGCTCATGTTGGAAGCTGCTGGCCATTTGTGAGACTTTGTCCTTCCTCCTGCGAAGCCCCAGAGCCGCAGTGCAGTACAAGGGGGCACGGTGCATGTGAGCAAGCAAAGGGGGAAGGAGGGCACTGGTGTTTGTGAGCAAGGGAAAGAGGGCACAGGTGTTTGTGAGCAAGGGAAAGAGGGCACAGGTGTTTGTGAGCAAGGGAAGGAGGGCACAGTGCATGCAAGCGAGTGAAGGGGGAGGAGGGCACTCATGTGAGCAAGTGAAGGAGGGCATGGTGCATGCGTGCAAGTGAGAGAAGTTCAGTGCAATGTGTGCATGTGAACAAGTGAAGGGGGAAGGAGGGTGCAGTGTGTGCGAGTGAGTGAGTGAGCAAAGAAAGGTTGGGGAGGTTACCCAAGTGATTTACGACCTCCCCTGCCAGCTTCCTCATTGACTTTGCTTGTGGGAAGTTGGTAGGGAAGGTTGCAAATGGTGATCACATGATCACGGGGTGCTTGACAACTAGTCATAAGGGTGAACAGGTTGCCAAGTGCCCAGATTATGATCACTTGAACACACTGACCACTTCAGGGGCACTGCAGTTGCCGTAACTTTGGGGACCAGTCATAAGTCCATTTTCTTAGCACTGTGGTAACTTTGGTTGCTGAATGAATGGTTGTAACTTGAGGACTACTTGTAGTGGAAAGAAACAGCAAGGCTACAGCAACTTCTTTATAAGGAGAGATTATCAGTTATGTGTGTTTTAATTTAGCAAAACAAGAAGGAATGGCAGGCAAAATAGAAGTGTATAAAATTAGGAAGCAGCAGGGAATATAGATATCCAGCGAGAGGAGGAGAAAATGGTAAGTTTATGAGGCATTTACCAAGAAATATGGAAACAGCCAGTGTGATCTACATAATGTTTTTGTGTCTTGCTCCACTCCCAAATCATCAAAACCATTTTTCTGGGTAATTACATCCAAGATAAAATCCGTTTCCACCATCTTCCTCCACAGGAAATTCTATCTGTTGGGAGTGGAGGGAGAGAACTAGGGGATTAATTCTGTGTTTTTTACTTTCATTAAATAACTTTATTTAAGCTCCTTATGTTGGCCTGATTTATATTTATTGCCACAAATGGCACGGTGGCATGGAAGTTTATTAATTATACACTTAACACACCCTTCAAATATTTTCCATATTCCTATAATCTAGATCTAGTTTTTCCATGCACTCTGGATGCCAAAGGCTTAACTTGTAAATTCTTGGAATCATCATCATCATCATCATCATCATCATCACCACCACCACCACCACCCTTTTTTCCTCTATTATTTTTACATTTATAACCCAATAACTCAATTTTGTTCTGGGAGACCACTAAGGCTCACCTCATTTTAACAAAACCCTGCAAGGTGTGATAGTTATTTCTCACAGTATAAGTAAAAAAACAAGATGAGAATAAATCTGATGGTTGCAAAAGCAAAGGACAGATGGCCACTGGCCAGCGGCTGAAAAGAGTAGAAAACATAGTCCATTACACAGGGTGGGAAGGAAAATGAAATGGTACAGGATTTGAACCTTGTTTCTGTTGAATCTGTTGGAGAAGACTCCTGAGAATACCATGGACAGCCAAGAAAACAAACCAATGGATCATTGAACCAATCAACCCACAGTTCTTACTTGAGGCACAAATGACTGGGCTCAAATTATCCTACTTCAGACACATTAAGAGAAGACCCAACTCTCTGGAGAAAGCTCTAATGCTGGGAAAGGTGGAAGAAAAGAGAATAGGGTGACCAGCAACAAGGTGGACACAGTCACAGTAGCACTGAGTGCATTGAACTGGAGGATCAAGTTAGGGACAGATTGTCATGGAGAAAATCTATCTCTGTGGTTGCTAAGAGTTGACAATGACTTGATGGCACATAATCAATCAGTTCTTGAATCATCTGCAGCCCCTGATATTCTTTTGGTTCTGGCTGCTTGATTTTATTTAGTAATTATTACCTCTGCTGAGTTTTTTGGATTCTTTTGTGTGCCTGACTAAGTAGTCTCTAAGCTGTTAGATGATTAGTTCATCCAATACAGAGATATAGTTGTATGGAAGTAAGCTTGCATAAACACTATTAATAACCTACAATTTAGCCATCTTTTTTCCACTTCAAGAAAATTGTCCCATTTCCTCTACCTTTAAGTTTGCTCCTACAATGTACACTCTGAGATCCATCAGTAAATTGGAACTTTGCCAACACAAGGGAAATTGTCCCTGAACAAGAGTGCCTTTAAAATATTCCTGTAAAGGTGGGTGATTTTGAGCATCCACAATAGTTTTTTTGTGATTTATAGCTAGGAAGAAAATACAAAGAATGTCTGGTAAGCTGATGCTAGGGATTTTTTTTTAAGATATTTTTTATCCCACCTTTATTATTTTTTATAAATAACTCAAGCCTGCAAACATACTGAATACTTCCTTCCTTCTCCTATTTTCCCCACCACAACAGGTCTGTGAGGTGAGTTGGGCTGAGAGAGACTGACTGGCCCAAAGTCACCCAGCCAGCTTTCATGCCTAAGGCGGGACTAGAGCTCACTGTCTCCTGCTTCCTAGCCTGGTGCCTTCACCACTAGACCGAACAATCCAATTATTAGGCTTCAAGAGCTTAACAAAGCCATTAATTTCCATTCATTTAGATAAGAATTAAACTTGATTGACACTCTCTGGATGTTGCCCATAAAGATGACAGTTTAAAATAAAATATTCATCATATCTGTATATTTGTTTATGTGCTTCACCATAACGGTGTCCACCTGGTCTATGTAATTTTTTTGGCACATAATGAGTATGCACCTGACCCACTCTACTACTGCCTACCCAATACTAAGATCTGGAAGGGAAAGAGTGGTTTCCAAACTATTGTGGCCCAACAGAGTTTACTAATGTTGAACAAATATACGATTGCAATTGTGCTAATTCAAGGTCTTTTATATGGGTAGACTAGCTTACTTAATTACTACCAGTGGCTAAAAATAAAACAGTACACACTATTGTCTGTGACAATTTCCAACTTCTTCCCACATGATCTGATAGCAGCTTTTCATCAGCAAACATCACTGAAATGAATAGAACTTGCATAAACATATCCAACCACAAACAAGAAAAATTACTCCTTGTAAATATTCATAATTATAGCTGCCATGTTGGGCCATTCCTTGGTTAGCTTTGCTGATTGCAAACCCTGTAATTGATTAGAAGGAGCCTTCAGTTCACTTAAAACAGCAGATTTTTTTGATATGCTGATAGCAGGGGAAAAAAGGCATTCCTTTCTTCACTGGAGAAAACTTGTAATGCCTCCTTGAAAATAATGACTTCCGTGACAAGTATGATTTAGGCATCTTTGTTTCCTCATATTCAGAAACATAAAGATTTCAACCCAACTCCTAATCTACACCTGAAAACCATTGGACCCTATGGGAATTGTATGTGAGTAAACATGCACGGGCTTGTGTTATTAAGTGATTAATCAGTTAGAAGGTATGCAGTTAACTAAGATTGCAACCTAACTAACAGAAAACTGTACTGATGTCCCATTCATGAAATATTTAAATTTCAGAAGGCATTTCAGCTTCAGCCTTTCTGCTTCCTAATCCAATAACTGTTTCTATGATTTATTTTATTCCATTTTCCCTCCCACTTGTAATCTTTTCTATTCTGAGAGCTATACCAATGTCGATAAGAGCTTCTGGACATGCAATATATATGGGCAGTATATCCAGAAGGTGTTGAAATTATGTATGCAAAATCTGAATGCTCCCAGCTGAGATCCAATATGTTTTCCATGAATTACATTAACAATCAGTAACAGTTTCTTTCTGCAGCCTCATGCAACAGAGTTTTGCTGTTGTTGCTGTTTTCCTGAAACTGCAACGCCTTGTGAACCTGCATTATTTTTCATTTGCATCTTTGTCAAATAAAGGAAACAGTGCTGGACCTGAGTGACAATAAATGATCACTGATATTAGAAAGAGGCTACCAAAATAAACCCAACTTTCTTCTAAGATCAGTGAGTCAAGCTGACTAGCTGTGATGGAATGTGAGGGTGACCTTGGAAGACTGGGGGAAGAGATGCCGCCTAAGGAACGATCAGATAAGAGGGAAAGGAGTCCACAACAGAGTAACGGCCAGAGAAGAAATTTAGGAAGGATCTGCCCTAATTACTCAGGCAGTAAATAGGGAGGGTGGGAGATTTGTACTTTAAGACTAGCAAGATTGATGACAGCCCTCCCAGGTAACCCAGATAGGAAACATGGCTAGATAAGCTAATTCTACTTTATTGAAAGGCTACATTAACAGAATCTTACAAATCTGAAAGTACAAAGCTCCCACCCTCCCTGTTTACTGCCTGAGTAGTTAGGGCAAGTCCTTCCTAAGTTTCTTTTCTCTGGCCATTACTCTGTTGAGGACTCCTTTCTTTTTTATCTGATCGTTCCCTAGGCGGCATCTCTTCCCACTCTCCTATCTTCCAGGGTCATTCTCACAATCCACAAACATCAGCTGACTATAGAGATTCCTACAGGAATCTTCCACCACCATACTTGCAGATATTACTGGTTAAACTGAAACATTTTTCAAGAAATGTGTACCCCTGAAGGGCAACCAATGTAATTAGTTAAAAAAGGACTGAAAGACAGACCTTCCTGCAGGGGCATCTAAAAAAGCCAAGATAGCAATCATGCTTCCATAAATGAAGACCTACAGCACATGTAAAAAGGGGGAAAGATCTTGACTTTTTTGAACAGACGCCCTTGCTCCTCCCCCCCAACCCCCCCACCCCCCGTAAAGTAAGCATATGGTGATGTTGGATCATCATAAGAGGGAAAGGGGAAATCTACTTTTCTTCCCAGGTATCTTATTTAGAAATATTAACATCCACACAGCCCTGGAATTGAAAACCAACCAACCACCTCTACAAAAGAGGAGATAAATTTACTATGAATTATGGCCTTTCCCTGATTCTGCAAGTACCTACTCTGGGATGGGAATCTAAATAGTTTGAAAGAAAAGCAAGAATGGATTGAGATCCTGGAAATGTAGCTTTGCTACTGAGATCTGCTGAAATTCACTTATCAGATGTGATGGACTCTCGTCCAAAAACTTATAATAAATCCTTAAGGAATCTTTTTGCTGTTTTTGCTGAGATAAACTGACTTTCAACCATGCAAAAAGTCCTTGATTTTTATTATTATTTTTTTTAAATCTTTATGGGTAATCTAGACTTCACCAAGGAGCAGAAGAATGACCATACAATAGTAAGCAAAACTTCCCTTGCAATAAATAAGCCTTTTAGCTGAAAAAGGCATGGTCCCACTTCTCATAGCAAGTGCTTTTTCAGTACTCTGTTTCTTTTGGCAAAGTTTAGACATGTCTTTCTAGTTAACAAATGGAGTCTGCTGTCAGCTCTTTTCAAGAATTATGCTCCCTGCCTGATGCCAAAAACCTCTTTAAATATTAATAAATAACTCAAAGGTATCTTAGATAGTCTGCACTTGAGGAATTATGCTAATGTTTTTTTACAGCAAAGATATGGGAAATCATCCCGCAATCCTTCTGACTTTCTAAAAATTTGCTTTCCCAATCCCTTCCATGTCATTGCTAAGAGCAGTTGCCTGAGAAGACAGGAGCAATCTTCATATCAGGAAAACATAAAAATAAAGGTAGAGACAAATCTCCCAATGATTTCAGAAGAAAAAGCAGGTTTTGATATTAATTCTGGCACAATAGATAGCCAGTCTGATGAGTCCTATTAGGTGTACTCAAGCATTGTAGAAGGGATATTTCTTTGGAATTTTATCAGACTGGGAATGGATCAAAAGAGATGGGAAGAATGAAGGAGAGAGAGAAATAGTATGTCTAGGAGAAACTATCAACCATGCTAGGTGCATGGAATGGCACTGAGAGGAAATAACTATGGGCAAGAGCAATGCCATCATGTCCTATTTGTGGGAGAGATGTTAGTCTAGAGTGGTAAAATATCTAGCAGCTGCAGTCCCAACCCCAGCTGGACAGAAGTCAGAAGCTGAATATATCCGAGCTTCAATCCATAGAAGTCTAATCACAAAGAAGACCCTTAAGATGCAAGGTAAAGCCAGAAGTCAGTACACAGATGGTTCTCACATTACCTCATTATACTTTGGGAGGTTTTATGTGCCTACCTGGCTATTTGAAAGCTCCATCCAGACATATCTTGTAATCTTTAAGAGTAAATTATCTAGAAAGGTGATTTATTAGTAAGGATTTACTTCTCAATATACTTATTATTTTTGTGGAGCAACATCTGAGAATGGTCATAGCAGGTGACAACTGCAAGCTGATTTTGACTGATCTCAAAAAGCCTAAGGAGGATCAGACCTGCTAGATACTTGGATGGGAGACTACCAGGAAGTCCCAAGAGTAGACTGGGAAATTAAAAAGATACCCCAAAGAAAGCAGTGGCACTTCTCCATTGCTCAAGAAAAGCACATGAATGCATATGTTAAGTCACCAGGAGATGACCACAACTTGAGGGATACCTTACTGTGTTCCTTTGACTGAGATACTTTCTCTTCACAAGTTGCTTAATCTAACACCTTACTGGCCTTTCTGTTCTGTAGCAATGGCTTTGTTTACTGTGCTGTGACCTCCTGATGCTCATTTAGCAACAGTGTGGAGAGCACTTTGCATAGCAGTGACTGCTATGTGGTGTTCATCTGCCCATTAAAATCCGCTGGACTCCCAAAATGAAGGGCTACCACCAGCAGTTAAACACTTAATTGCTTGCTCAGGCATTTCCCTGTTTACCCCTTAGCCAGCTAACTCTAATAATGATTGGTTGCATGGTTTTATTCTTTTTAAATAATTGATTTTTATGGGATTTTATGGTTTCTTTTGTGAGTTTATTGTAATGCAAACTACTCTGGGAATTTTATCCAAATAAAAAGCAGTTGATAAATCTTTTAATTAAAAAAACACAAACAGAGAGAAAAAGTCACTTGGAAATCATAGGTAATGATAAGCATTATCTTTAATGAAAATTTCACTGGCCACATTCCTCAATATAATATAGAAGAGGCATTGAGAAATCAGAGCAAGTAAATTGATTTAAATGTTCAAGGTGTATTACTCATGTAACTTAAATGATCTGAGATCAGCCTACACTGGGTGTATTGGCGGTCTTCCTAATAACCTAGTTTATTTAGTTAGATTTATATTCTGCCTTTCCTCCAGAAGCTCAAGGAAGTGCCCATAATATAGGTCAAACCAGTCAATCTTAAAGGTAATCAACCCTGACTGGTCATTGGAAGGATTGATACTGAAGCTCAAGCTCAGATACTTTGGTCACCTAATGTGAAGAGAGGACTTTTTGGAAAAGACCCTGATGCTGGGAAAGATTGAAGGCAAAAGGAGAAGGGGAAGGCGGAGGATGAGATGGTTAGATAGCATCACTGAAGCAATGAACATGAAACTGAGCAAACTCAGGGAGGCAGTGAAGGACAGGAAGGCCTGGCGCAATATGGTTCATGGGGTTACGAAGAGTCAGACATGACTTAACGACTGAACAACAACAACTTTGTCTCCCAACCACCCCCACCCTATGGAGATCAATTAGGTGAAGAGATAATGACTGACTCAGGGGGTAGATTTGAAACAGGTTTCCCCTGATTCTAATCCAACACCTTAACAGCTATATCACACTGGCTGTTCAATGCAAATGTTGAATCAGAATTGCTGTCATACACCATCTCCAAAGTTGGCATCTCATTCAACAGCATACCAATATTCTTTCTCTAATACCTCTTCATGCAGTATCAGTTCTCCTGTTGAAGCAAGATGTAGGAGACCTGTATCTACACATATATAGACTTATTTGAGCTCTCTACTGATAATATCTCCAGGTTAAAACTAGCTCTCCCTTTTTTAACCAGGAGCAGTTATGGCAAGCTGAGCAGAAGGGCAGCCAAACAACAGTGGGGCAGCCATTCCACTGTACAGGCATATGCTTTGTAGGCAAAGAACTTAAGGTCAAACCTTTGTATCTCCAGGTAGTGTGAAAACTTTGGAGTACTTCTGCAAATTAGTATCACAGCTTTAGACAAACCAAAAATCCTAACTTAGTATAACAAAGGTTCTGTTGTTCCTTTGTATCTAATTGTTTAACACTTGCCGGTTCAGTTGTTAAACTGATCAACTCTCCCCAAGTTCCTTTGCTGAATTTTATCAACTGTACTGACCCACATTTCAGGATTCTGTAGAAGTAAGATGGGGCTAAATGGCAGTGTTCTTCCCCTTGCAGTGAAACACAAAGTAAAGGGAGAACATTAAATAATTACTATCTTTTTAATTTTATAAGGCTCTTGCATGTTCATATTGTCCCTTAAACATGAATGCAGTAAGAACAACAGAACAGAAAAAAATGTGCTTTTATCTTATCTGTTTGTATAACTGTAATTTAAGGCTTGAAGTTAGGAGCTGGGTTTCATGACAGGATGAAGTAATAATAATCTTATTATTATTATCATTGTTATTATCAATTAATTCAAATTATTATCAATATTATAACACTATTTTGGCATTTTGATCATTATAATCATATGTATTGGAATGCATATATAAGTATATTAGAATATAATAAGAATATAATATAAATGAATACAGCAAAGGGAGCCTGATCCGGAAGAGATGTGTGTATCATTTTGGTGGAATTTTAAAAAAGCACCTAGAAGGCAATTTTCATATGAAAAACTACCTCCGAAGAAAAAAATTCAGCTTTCATTATCTGGTGATGTTCCTTTTCCCCATTTCAGACTTTTTGTTTGTTTTAAAGGAAATAATTATAAAATTATTAGTGTGCTAATGTCACATTAGCTTTACTGCTTTTCTTTTGATATATGTGAGTTATTTCACTGATCTAGGAACTTCCAAACTATAGAATGCTTCAAATAAGCATCTCAGTGGCCTTTCAGGATCTCAGAAAGATATTGAGATGATTAGGAATTGCTGTAGTTAGTAGGAACATTTGGAATTTTGAGAGTAAGTCATCAACACTCTCACAAAATGGTTGTCCCATTGGTTATGGCCAGTTCCAAAAGAAAAAAGGCAAAGTGGTGGGATTGCTGACTACCACTTTGCCTTTTTCTACATGGGTATATTGTGAAACTCTCAAGGCCTTTGATGATACTTTGTACAATCCCTTTTGGTGGGCACAGTTCCCAACAAAGCATTAAGCTGCAACCTTCACAATTTTTAAAAATGTTCTAAAGATGCTTATGAAGCCCAAAGAGGCTTTATGTAAATAAATATGATGCTGGAGCGTTCTCCTCCATACTTTATTTTACAACATCCTATCCTGAGAAAGCAAACAAGCAAATAAGTAAATAAAATTTAATCTTACAGGTGGCAGGACCCTCATGGATACCAAGAGAGAGATTTGTGGCCATACTGATGCCTGTGGGCATTGCATTGCCCTTCCTTGACTTTCTTAGAAATGTGAACAAAGAAAACTATATGTATGTATATGTGTATATACACACATTTGTGTATGAATGCATTTATTTCTTTTACAGTACTATTCCAATCATGAAATTCTGGGCAATGTAGAACAAGATGGAAAACACAACAACAAAACTAAAAAACACAGACATATCACTGGACCATTAACAGTCAATCAATTAGAACCAAAAGTATGATAAAATTAAAAGGTTTTACCCACTTTGTAGAGTTCAAAGAAGGAGAAAAGTAAACGAAAATCCAGAGGAAAGCAAGGTCAAAACATGGGGGCTAGTACAGAAAGGGCCTGTCATCTAGCCCAGGTTCTAGGTACTTCTTATGGGAGGAACTCTCAACAAGCCGCCTCAAGGTGTTTGGACTGGATGGGCAGAGTCAATTTTGACAAGGCAGTGTCCAATAAAATCTAGTACAATACAGATATGGCCTAGGTTCTAGTTGCATATATGTGGTGTGTGATACCATATTGGAAGACAAGAGGCAGTATCTTCTTCACTGCACTCTATTTCACACTGCAAAGCTGGTCATGGTAGGCTCCTTATTTACCATCTATGTCACCATAACCACAGACTTTATAAATATGGGTATTATGGAACTCCAACAGTAAAGGAACCAGCAAGCAAGAAATACATCATAGGTGACCACATGGTAGAACGGCAATGAAAGCCTTGGAAAAGAAATGTAGATGCCAGGATGAGTCAATCATCAGAATCATACAGGCGATGGTTTTCTTCCTTCTATAATGCTGGGAAAGGTGGAAGGAAAGAGCAGAGGACAACCAACAGCAAGGTGGATAGGTTCAATTACAGTGGCAATTGGAACACTGGAAGGACCAGCATGGAGACAGACCTTCCTGGAGAAAATCTATGTGATCACTAAGAGTTGACCCTGATGGCACATAACCAATCAGTTGTAGAACTGGGACTGATTAATTCATCTGTCTTGTCCTACTTTGAGTGCTACTGCCAGGTTTCTAAAAATGTCTTTGCTTCTTGCTGACGTCAAGTTTTTACTCTTTTACTCTTTTTTAAGGCAGATTTTTTTAAAAAAGGAACATTGCTCTGTGGAACAGAGAGGGACTATCTAGACACTTGCCAGGCCACACATTCAACCCGAGCATAACCATTTATTAAGTGAACCCCTTAAAACAGAAAAGTAAATTGGCTTCTAGAGCTGCAAAATTGCTTCCACCAGCCTGTTCTCACACATCTTCCCTTTAAGATAAGCAATATTGTCTTCACAATATTTTTCTTTGCCCCAGGCACTTCCAGTCATTCAGTTATTGGGAGTTCTAGGGATCAGGAATTTGCATTCTCTGTATCTTTAACACCTGCAAATGCCTGCCCTGTAAACTAAATTGAGGACCTTGGCTTATTGTTCATTAAAAGGTAAAATAGACACTTTCCCTGTTCTGATCTGCTGCTTAAAGAGTTTCTGCCTAATCCTTTCTAAACATTATGGTGCCCAGTGATGTTTGCCTAATACAGTGCTTCTGAAATGAGAACACATTGTATTCTAATATTTGCAAATTAAACTGAAGTTCACCTTTTGAAACAGGAAAATTCTTTATAGGATTAGCAGGTAATAGAGATGGAAGGCAGAACACAGAGGAATTGGAAGCACCCATGGTCTCTTTCCAACACCCAATTATGCTTTCTTTTATTAAACAAATGAAAATAAATCTGAGAAGCCAATTACAATTTTCCCTTTCCCGAGACACTTTAGAAAGTCAAGGAAACAGTGAGGACATTCCTCTTTTGTTTCAGAAAGCAGTTTGAATGCTAAAAGCACCAGTTCCTTCCCAAAGGATTTGTGTTAGTGAGGAATGTTTACACTGGACAACAGAATAAAATCCTTTCTAATCATGCACAAGGGAGAGGGTGCATACTAATGCCTCCTTAAAAGCAGCTGGAACAACCCCTTCCACCAAGGAGGCATTTACTGTTTCCCAGATCTTATACTGAGACATAAGAATAATATGGAAGGTTCAGGACAGCCCCAACGGCACTGTTCTGGAATAAGATCAGGGGATGAAAAGAAAAACATCTGTCATGGACTACCACAATAACTTAGGCATGAAACAACCAATAGCAATGTCGTCTATTCTGCCAGAACCCCTCAAATCCTACAAATACTCATTCCCTATAGAATGCAGGTGGAGGAATCTGGAGCAATCTAGGAGCCCCTAAAGGCAAATAGAGGGAAGACTCAGTTGAAGATAGTGCTACAAAATAGGATCTATTATGAAATGTCAAAGCAAGCAAAGGCAAGCAGGCCAAAACAAGATAATCCTCAGACTTGTCCATATTGAACTTAAGGGTGGCAGTTGGGGTTATAATATGGATACCAATAATAGAGGTGTAAAATATTAAAGTCCCATTGGTAACTATGCCATTCTTCAAATAAAACATGCTAGCTGCTGTTTTTATGTTTTGCTTTAAATTGTATACCTTTGCAACACACAATTTATTGGAACTATTGGCCAAGGCAAAGATTTCAAAGCACCTATAATCTTCTGTAGGCCATCAGCTAAGAATATTTAGCTCTTCCATGGGTTATTATTATATCCCCTGATAAAGAGAGCATTTCCTGTTTCTGAAAGGAAACCAATGTTATGTGTATTGCCTAAATTAGGAATTTCTATTTATATTCAAAACATCTGTGCCAAGCAGGTGGTTCCTTTCCAGGTTGCGTGAGAGTGTTCTGCTGGATCTGTTTACCCAAAGCACATTTCCTCATGGTACAAGACAGGTCTCTTCCTCAATTCTGCATTTATTCAGTTGTATCATCATTAGGTGCACATGACACAAGCTAGCATTGTAGATCAATGCAGAGTTCTTCCCATTCTATGATATTATTGGATAGCTTGACATCTTGTGTTTGATGCTTCTTCAAATATTAATTTTTTGGTGTCTGGAAATGGCCTCATTTTAGGAGCAGTGTTTGTCTACATCTATTCCACATGTAAAATTTCCAGAGGGTAAATTATACGTTACTTGTATAAAAATTGTGTCATCTTAAAGACTAAAATTTATTACATTGTAAGCTTTTTTTCACAGTTGTTCACTGAATCAGATTTATGAAATGTTATCTTTGGAATATACAAAAGTTCTACAACTGCTGTCTTGCTATACATACACATACATGCACACACACACACACTCCTACATATGTAGACACAAATACACTGTGTGCACTTTGAAAACAATTTGGAAGAAGTTTATGTTGTGTTCCCCAACCTGGTCCCTGGTGATGGTCTTCCAACGGTCCACCCATCACCGCAGTAATTTAGCCCATCCATCTTGCCTCTGGTTGTCCTCTTTTTCCCTTTCTTTCCACCTTTTCCAATATTCTGGACTTCTTAAGAGAGTTAGGACTTTGTATAATACGTCAAAAATGTGATAATCTGAGCCTGGTCATTTGTGCCTCAACCGACAACTCTGGATTGATTTCTTCTATTATCCATTTCCTTGGCTATATGTGATATTCCAAGGAATCTTCTCCAACACCAAAATTCAAATGTGTTAATACGCTTTCTATCCTATTTCTTCAAAGTTTAACTTTTGCTTCCATTGTTTCACAGGGAAAACCATTTCCTGCACAATTCTGATCTTTGCAGGTATAGAAGTCAATAAAATAACTTGACTTTTAAAGTGTGGGTGTGGAAATACTCTTCAGGTAATTTGCCTCTAAATTACTTTCTAAAGGTTAACATTTTAAACTGGGTGTGGAAATGCACTGGCAACCCACAGAACTGGCAGATTACAGACATATGCATTCAGAAGGTCTCATATCACTCACCTGTTCAGTAATTTTACATATTTACCTTGTTTTTTGTTAATTTTTGCAACTCAGCTAAATCTTACTTTTTTGTTTTTTGTTTGTTTAGAGCTGTCAATTGCTGTCCTAAGCAGGTAAGGGATGTTGACTATTGGTGGGAGCGAGGGATGAGTGAACTCAGTTACTTATTTTAATTAAGTTTTCCTTGACCCATTTTTCCATCAGTTTCACTCACACACATGAAAAATATACATACTTAGAGATGCTATCTTGCACTTTTCTCCCTAATAGCTATTTTGTACCCAATTTTTGGAAACCTTTCTGCAATATAATTTGTTTTTAGATGTTCTTTCCCCTAATATAAGCTTTTTAGCACATGTATGAGTTACAGATCATAACATAAAATCCTTAAAAGTATAAAGTCCCTAAGGATGTTGCAGCTCATATATATGTCAGTTTGTATAAGAATATGAATGAATAGAAATCCTGTCCTATGCACTGTGTCAAGACCTTGTTTGAGTGGTCTACTCAGAAGAAGATAAGTAAAGCAATTTAACTGAGTACAGTGCATTAGCCAAACGAGTCCCTAACTTAATGTCCAGGCCAAATTTGACCTCCATATACTTTCTATCCTGGACTTTGATCCAGAGTGATCATTGTATCCTATGAGAAAGGAAACACTGCCAGATCAAGTATTTGAAGACTGAGAGACACCAAAGCATTTAGTTACAAAAGAGAGTGTGTTGGGAATAAAGATATACACTCTGATCCAGTTGAGTTGAAGACAGAAAATACAGCCTTCAGCATAAAATTTCTTCTCTTGAAACAGCTCAATAGTGGAAGCAGAATTGATCACTTTTCAGACTGTGTGACTATGTACCCTTATATCTTGAATTTTCATGGCCTGACAGGTGGACTCAATTCTTGCTGCCTACATTTTGACTCCTGCACTCACTCATTATCTTTCTTTGAAATTACACTGTCTGGTATGGCTTTGACTTCTGGACAACTTTTTGGACTGTTCTTTTGCCAAACCATCTAGCCATGAGTAGACT
Organism: Python bivittatus; assembly: GCF_059951505.1. Lineage (NCBI taxonomy): Eukaryota > Metazoa > Chordata > Lepidosauria > Squamata > Pythonidae > Python > Python bivittatus. The sequence goes on along the minus strand of NW_028277086.1, from coordinate 15,386,053 downwards.
TTCTGGAAAAGACATCAAACCAGGTGCCCAGTCTGTTGAATATAATTTCCCAGACTTCAAGCTAAGACAAGACACATTAGGATAATCATGTGAAGAGGTCCTCCTTTAATCTCTCGGATAGACTTGAGTGTCCTTAGGACTTTTATGTAGCTTCTCTTGCCTATTAGCAAGGTTCTGACAATACATCATAATTTTAAAATAGCTATGTCATACTGAAAGCTTATTGTAAGTAAATGAAACATATCTCTCATATAGAATGTTAATATGTACAATCAATCTCAAATCATTCTACCTGCCTCAGTTTATTTTTTAATTCAGTCTCATTTTCCTCATTTTTTTCCCCGGTGGCATCTACCTAGACTGCTATATTCTTGCTTCTTCAAGAAATTAAACTGGGAACTGTTTTGGAACCTATGGTTCAAGTTTGAAGGACATAATAACTATGGAAAGAAACATGAGTCAATGAAAAATAATATAAGATGGAAATTGATGGAAATATCTCTAATCAGATATTTTACAAAAAAGTTTTCCACACAAACCAAAAAATCCAATGGTGCAGAATTCTTGCTTGCATAGAAGCTTGCTTACAATTGTGTGGTGAAGATTTATCCTCTGCAAGTATCAATACTACAGTACAGGGAAGGATCTTTCTGAGGATGGTAAATTCATTTGATTACATCAGCAAGGGATGAGGCTTATTTGAGATCAGATTTAAGATCAGGAAACAGACTCCACTACAAGAAGTTTCATTGAGATAAGCTATATTAACAGAATCTTGCAAGTCTGATTGTTTTTCCTCCCCTTCCTATTATACCCAATGAGTCAGGGAGGAGCCAGCCTGACTCTCTTCTTAATCTTATCTCCTTTCCCAGGGCTTAAGGAATGCTCCTGCCCTTTTTGTTTTTGCAACCACTTCTGAATATTTCCCTTAAGGTCCTCTCTGTGGTTTTCTACTTATGGAGTACCTGCATGGACAGCATTCCTGCTCTCATGGGTTGCACGTGCATTTGTAAGGATATACACCCGTACACAAACCTCTTTCTACATCAACATCTACAGCTGAGTGTCTATCTACACAAACATGCCCAGACACAATAGGATGGATGTAGACTAAAGTCAGTGGAACAAATTAGTTACATTTGACTGGATAATTTCTTGCATACAGTTGAAGGCTCAAGGCAAATTTGTGAAGTAGCCTGCTGAATGAGGTATTCACCCCATTGCTAAAATAAAAAGGACATAGTCTTTACTGATGTCCAAGAAAATTTAGTTTCTGAGTAAGGAAAAAGAATGTGAATGTGTTTCTTCTTAACTTTATGGAAGAAAAATGTTTTAAAATACTCATTCAGAACAAATCAGATGTTATTGAGAGGAAATGGCTAGCTGTAAACCATGGATGGGAAAGTGTTGCTAAGATTCTTATAAATTTCACAGGGTTCAATTTAACTTTCACCACGTTTTATAACTTTGGGATTTCTGTTTTTGGGAGCAATACAATCAGTGGTGGGTAAGGCATATGCTTAGACAGCATTTCTTTATTTAGAGCTAACAAAAGTGTGCATTGATAATAGATTATAAAACTAAATTAGTTACCACAGAAATGTAATCCAACATATTTGCCCCTAAGATCATCTAGGGAGCTCCTACAGCAAGTGAATTGTGGATTGTCATCAAATGTCGCTTGCGGACAGGCCTTCTCATTAATGGTGCTGCTGTCTGGAATGCTTCCTCTCTAAAATGGTGGGAATGCCATTGAATACTTACTTGAGACCACTGTGCATGAATGTAGACATAGATTATATTAATAATAATAGTAATATATCTCTCACTCATATTTAAGATATACATTAAATATTAACTTCTTCAGTGTTTTTAAAGGTAATAGTACATTGTTTACAGAGAATCTCTAGAAAGCACACTGAACAAAGATGTGTATTATCAAAGCTTTGATTTGCTGAGTTATAATATACAGTTGTGAAAAGCTGAATCAAGAAAAACTGATGGCTTGAAATGGGGGGGTGGATATTGTTGAGATACCTTGAATCACAAGAAGTATTCATCTATACTAGATGTAGATCGACCACAGGAAAAACTAATGATGAAACTGAAGCTTAAATATTTTGTAGCAATGGAGGCAAATATATTATTAAATATTTTGGACATAAAACATTAAAGAAAAAGTAATTGGAGAAGATCCTGACACTTGGAAAAATTGAAGGCAGTCAATACAGAAGCAGACAGAAGACAAGGTGGCTAGATGCTATAATGGCTGTATGAATCGTTTGTGTCAGGGGAGCTGTATTCAGATGAACTCAGTGGTCTTAATTCATTGAGAGCAAGTTCAATTAACTTAATCCTATTTATATACTTTACTTATATCAATTCCTTCCATATTCTCCAAAAGCATGAGTAGGGCCAAGTTGAGTTGCCATGTTCTGATACCACATAAACCAATTTTTGGTTGGATAGCATCTATCCGCCACAAGACCAAACATCCATAGTGATGGTGCCTTCACATGTTCCAGATTGTGTAGATGTCCATGCATACAATTTTATATAGAAAACTCCACCCAGCTCCATCACTAAAATTATTGATGTGGTTTGCCTAAATGTGTGGGGCTAATCAGCACTTAAAACACTGAATGTGTGACTATTCAGTGTGACAATATGGCCACTGGAAATTTGAATGGGACTTTGGTTTGGAACCACCCATCGTGGTATTACAGAATCATGTCTAGAAATTTCATGTAGAATGTGTTTGGATATTTCTAGGCATTCCAAGATCTGTTCATTTATTCATTCATTGATTCATTTATTCATTCATTGATTCATTGATTCATTCATTGATTCATTCATTTATTTACTAGAGTTATAAGGCTGCCCAACTCAAACATGTGGCTCTGGGTGGCATACAGCACCAAAACAAACCAAAAACCAAAACAAAACCATACAACCTTAAAACATACATAACATCTAAAATATAAACTTCAAAATATAAAATGACAACCAAAAGGGACAGTAATAAATAACACCAGTATAAATTATGTAAATATACATAATTTCCCATACATTATTCTGAAATATTTCTATATTGCACCAATTCCTTTTGCTTCTTTCACTTGTCATGACACGGGGAATGCACAAGCTGGAAATCTTCAGTAGGCATTGCTTAAACATTTCCATTTAAATGTTCATAGGCACCAGAACCAGTTACTTATTCTTAATATACAACCCATGTGCTAATCTGATTTTTAATGAATTCCACATGAATCTCAGATATGCAGACATGCATGACTTTCTTGTTTTACCTATATATGAATGGACAACATGGGCCAAAGTCAGGCATCTATTCCATCCTGTTTAAGTAGCTGCCTTTCCTTTAGTTTCTCTATTTCTCTCTTTCTGAAAAGGTTTCCTTCTTACAACTGCTGCAGATGTGCTTGTCATCACACTTATCAGAGCCATGGTCATGTGGTAGACTGACAAGCTCTGAACAGCCCCACAAGAATTCAAACTGACAGTTAAATAACCCACTTTTGTATCCTTATGTGGTGAGTGACACATGAAAAGAGAGCTAAAAGCCAGAAAATGGAAGAGAAGCACGTCAGAGGGGTGGTGGATGGGGGTGGGGTCTGAAATTATGAATGATATTTCCATTTGAAATTCTTGGCCAAGGCTATCCCCTTGATTAGTGTGGTTCCTTAGACCTGGAAAAGGATGTGCAGTGCATTCATAAGATATCAGATAATCCAAACACAAGCCAACACCAAGACAGATTCTGTATTTGTATATGGGCCAACCAACTGTTTCAGAGAAAAAGATTTCAGATATCTTGCAGAAGGGATGGGAAAATCCATTATCATCTGAAAAAGAATGCACAGATTCAGTGCCTAGCTCAGTTTAAAAAGGCAAGAACCTAAAAGAAGACCCCAACTTCATCAAACCACTGGCTTATTTTGTTGAATGTTTTGTTTCTTTAGCACCCAGTCAGAACCCAGTGGAATGCCATAAACAGGATAATAGTTCTATCATGATTCTTACCCTGAATGTAGCATATATTCATTGTGACTAATATTCATTAATACTGCTGCTGTCTTGAATGTGTCTTAGCTCTGAAATACATCTGATTTACTACCACCATGTATTGTGGCATAAGTTAATAAATTATGTTTTGCACTGTGTTTTTAATATTTTTAGTCTGGCAAGTTGTAAGCTGGTGTCTATGACAGGGAGGTTGGAATAGATAGGCAGAACCTCCCCAGGTTCTTTGCAAGCAGAAACAGATGCAATGCACCCAGCTGGCCTTCATGCCTAAGGCAGGACTAGAACTCAGTCTCCTGCTTTCTAGCCTGGTGCCTTAACCACTAGACCAAACTTTATCTTCTTGTACCTCCTTGTATGTATGCTGCAACCCATTTACTTTACAGGAAAGTGAAATATTTGAATTATCTAGAATTGATAGTTAACTACTGACCAAACTGTCAACCACCTCTCAATGAGTATTCCAAAACAGATATTGAGCTGCAGTGTGGATCTTCATGAGGATGAAGTACAATGCAGAACAGCATCTGTATTGCAAACGACATTTTAAAGCTATAGGACAAAGAGCCAGCCATTTGCTAATGGGATGTAAAGACTGTCTGCATTACCAGCAACATCTGTTGGGGAGAAGGGGGCAAATGGGGCAGAATCAGTAAGGTACCCCATACAATTTCAAAAGGGGCAGAGCTTGTGGTACAATTTTTATCATTTTGAGGTAAGCGACAAGATCCTGTAAACACCCAATCACAGGATTGTTATTTTGGTGCAACCATGGTTTGAGAACTCTAGAAGACACTCTAAGTCACTAATGCTGAATGATCTTAGGTTCAGTTTCATAAAAAAAACACACACACACACACAGATTTATGAATTATCTTTGATGCCAATTGGTTCCTAACTGAGACCTAGCTTTTAATCAAAGTAATGCTGACCTGGTGGCCTTGATTCTCAATCTATCTCTCACTTTCTTGCTCTCTCTCTGTCTCTGTCTCTCCCCCATAACAGCATTTGTTAGAAGAATGGCAGTACATGGAAGGCAGGACATGGAAAGAGGTAGACAGAAATTAGAGAACATTTGCTACACTTAGTTAAAAGAGGTATGTGCCTGCTGGCTGAAATAGCTCCATTTTGTGAAATGGGGATAATTGTAGTAGCCATGCTAACTACTACAGGAGCCTGTTTGCTTTCGCTATAGCTATTTGTAAATAAAAGAGATATCACAGTAATTACATATATTCCAGTGCTTTCTCTCCACTAAAATCCTTCAGTTCTGTCCAAGGAAAGAACACATTCAAGGCTGTTTTTGCTGTTTCATTTTATAGTTTCTGTTTCCAATTCTCTAGATCTTTGACAGGTCAAAACTTTTGGGAAAGACATTTTAGCTGGCAAAGAATAAACATATTTTGGAATAATTACTTTTTGCCTTAAGAGGTTGGCATGCCATCTACCAGAAATGCCTATTTCAATAAACACCTGCCACACCTACGTATGAGAAGTGGCATCACAAAACTGACTTGCTCTTTGCCAGATTATCATGTGATAAACAGCTTAAATTATTGCTGAGATAATGGCGTGCCCTTTGATGTTAGATTGGAAATGAACCATGGAAGAAAACATCGACGTATCTGGCTTCCACCCTTTAAAATGGCGTATACAACAGAAGGCAAAAGAGATAAATCTGGAAAAGGATTTGCAACAGACAATAAAGTGGATATGGTTCTGCATATATTCTGAAAACAAGAGCTACTTTTAAAAAAGGAAAGAGTAAAAAGTTGGAACTGTCAAAATATGTTCAGCTAGACAGATCTGGGACGGGTCCAATGCAAACTTTTCAAACACAATGATTCTTTCATCAGAGAAGAAAAATCAGGTAATAATTGGCTTGAAAAGAGATGTGGTTTCATATTCGTGTGTATGTTTGTTTGTTGGGCCCATATTAACTTGAAAGTACCTTGCATCATAAAGCAGCTCCCCCTACCCCCTTAAGAAATACACCTATCCTTAAAATTTTACAATTTTCCCAATTTTAATCATTAAGCAAAATAAGCACATGCTTAGGGTACCAAGAAAAAAAGGGGGGGGGCACTGCAGAGATTTTTCCCTTAGCTATCATGCCCTTAACTCTTTTATTGACATTTGACTTTAGTTTTCAGCATGTATTGAGTCTTCATGTCTTAATGGGCTATGCTTGGCCTTAATCTGGCTCTGAATTTTCCTCTGTTATAAAAGACTTAATCTTCTTGAAACTATAGTCATGCTCAAATCTATAGTAGTAGTAGTAGTAGTAGTAGTAGTAGTAGTAATAGTAGTAGTAGTTCTTGTTCTTGTTGCTGTTTAAGGTTTGTTTGTTTTGTTATTGTTGTTAAGCTGTTACAAGACTACTGATTTCTTTAAACTGGGATCCAATGAAGCATCCAGTTCTTGTCATCTGATGATGTTTTCAGCTCATGTTCTTCAAACTATAACTTCTGAAAATGTGGGAAATATTTTTGGAAAATACACAAGCCCTGTTGGGATGGGTAAAATAGTGCTTCTGATAATAGCCTTTTTCATTGCTTGTAAGAAGGTCTAATATATTAATAGAAAAGTGCAAGAAGAGGATCAGAAGACACTGCAATGATGCTCTCTGCACTTGCTCAAAACCTTGAGAAAGAGGTCTTCCATTTTAGTGAGTTAGGTAATGATTCAAAGCAAATTAAGGATTGTTTGCTTTCCAGGTTCCATAGGAAAAAAAAAGCAGAAGCAACTGCATGTCTTTAGGACCCATTCCTTTGACAGTATGTTTGGTGAGCTCTCATATTATCCAGCATGGGTGAAGCTCCATTGGGAAGAGATAATGCCACCATTGTGGTGGTACTTGGAAGTCATGGCAAGTGAGGATGATGAAGGGGCAAAGCACAGTGCTGCTAGTTGAGTTTGGGTACAGCAAAGCTTAAGGTGTAGCAAAGCTCATAATTTCATGAGATACTCAGAATTTCCATACATGCTCCATATCTATTTCAGCTTAAGGAAATCAATGTATATCTTTGGAGATTTCTCCTGGAGCTCACATGTACATAATCTTAATGAAAGCCAGTATTATTGCCTCCCACTACAACCAATGGAATCTAGGCCAGTTCCAAAGCTATTGTAAATCTATTGTTGCTTCAGGAATGTGTCCAAGGACTGGGAAAACAATGAAGAGACATGTCCTCAAAGAACAGAGAAACTTTTTCTCTCCATCTTTAGAAAGGAGATCAAACATGTCATATTACTCCTTGAGGTTCCATTAGTCTACAGTCAACCTGTGTTTAAAATAATTATTTATGTAAATATGCCTGTGATTCAATAAATCTTCTTATAGTCCAAGCATTGTGTTTGTTTTAGAAGAGTTCTAGAACCACCTCACTATTCTAAGTTCCTTTGTGATCTTTCTTTCTTGGGTCTATTTCACATACTACCTGTTAGAAATCTAAGATCTGGGTTATGTAACTTTATTTATACACATCTATGCATTGTTAGTTTAAAACAATGGGACTTTTTATGTATGTCATTCATGCTTTGAAGTAAAGGAGCACACAGCCTCTGTTCCAATGTGCCTATAATGAATTCATAACAAATAAAAATCAACTGCAGTGAGACAAAACATTTATTTCTCCACAAAACTTTTTTCCTTTTTTTTTTTTTTTTAAGGAATATGATGTCAGGAAGCCTGAGTTCTTAAAATGTGTAACAGAAGGCCACCATAAGTAAATATGAAAAGTTATTAGAGACAGGTCTGTAACCTGCCCTCTTTTTTTCCAGAATGATTTGCTTGATGTAAAATGATTTGCTTTATCTTAGGCATCTTCATAATAGATACATCCCAATTTGATGTACTAATTTATAGTGACTGATAAGGAGGTAGGCTAATATAAAGAGTGCTTAGCTTGAGTCCAAAGGTAAGTAAAGAGAAGGAAATTCATGGAATTCAATTACTAATGATGCTTTGGTTTTTATGCAGTTGTCTATCTCCAAAAGCATCCACAAAGACTGGGGGTATCCAGAACAATGTGGGATAGGACAAAGAGGAAACTGCTAGGTAGCTGTGTTCAAGATTACTCATGCCCCTTTAGAGACAAATGGGGGTGAAGATCTTCTCACAGGCCACCATGAAATGTTTGTAGTTTCTTTGGAGATAAAATCACTTATATTCACTCACAACTGGATTCCCCTTGGGCAGGGGATGGCAAGGTGACTTGAGTGACAACTTGCAGTATCTGGTTGGATAGGACTATCAATAGTATGTACTCTGCCATCGGTAAGCTTGATCAGGCTGAATGGGTCATGTGGGTTAGATTGGGACATGGTTAAGGACTCTTTAAGGGTGGGTATGTTGCCATCCAGAAAGGATGATACCAGTCTTCTTGAAGGAATCATTGGTGCACCATGTCCTGAAAAGTCTGCCTTTTGGACAATCATCAGCTGATCTCCAATCTTCTCTTTCTATGGAAGGTATGGAGAATATGGGCTTCAGTTAGAGAGGATTTTTTAAATAATAATTTTTATTTAAAGTTTTAGTTACAACAGTAAAAGATAATATAAACTAAAAAAGAAAAAAAAATGCAAAAAAGAAAAAAAAACTAAGAAAGAAACTTCCCACCCATATTGCGACAACTGTGAATGATTTCATAATCTCTTCACCTCCTCTCAATTAATAGAGATAAAATTCTTCATCCCATAACTAATCTCTTAACTATAGTCAAATCCAGTAAGTAACATCTTCTCCAAACCAGGTGTCAGCAAAAACTCTTCAAATAATATTAATTAACATATATAAAACTCAACATTCCACATCTCAACTCTTAGCTGTAAGCAAAACCACATTTAAAAGGCATAAAATGGTCCCAGTATCCTAGTGTAAACAAGAAACTAAAGTTTAAAGAGGGAAGTTAGAGAGGATTTTTTTTTACCCCCTGCAGTCAGGAATCAGGGATGGATATGGGATGGAAATGGCTTTGGTTACCCTGAAAAAGTGGCCTTTGTTGGGACTTGGATGGAATGAGTATGCCCTTTCTGCTCCTATTAGCTCTCTCAGTGGTGTCTGATACCATTAATCATGGTATTTTTCTTCCTTACCTGCAAAGTAAGGTGGAGTCATTTTCTGCAGTGGTCCCACTAGTTCTTAAATGGGCAGTTCTGGTCAGCCAGGAGGAAGGGGGAAAGGTCATGCCTGTAATTGCTTCAATTTGGAGCTCCGAAGGGCATGGTTCTCTTCCTTGTGCTCTTTAAAACAAGGTAAGGTTAATTCCCCCTTCATGGATCACTGCCTTGTCGTGGCGAAGGGGCTTGTGTAACTCAGTGAAGCCATGAGCTATACCATGAAGGGCCACCCAAGACGGACAGGTCATGACAGAGAGTTCTGACAAAATGTGGTCCACTGGAGAAGGAAATGGCAACCCACTCCAGTATCCTTGCCAAGAAAACCCCATGGACAATATCAAAAGGCTAAAAGATATGACTTTTGCCAGAAGATGAGCCCCTCAGGTCGGAGGTTGTCCAACATGCTACTGGGGAATAGCGGAGGACAATTCCAAGTAGCTCCAGAAAGAGTGAAGTGGCTGGGCCAAAGCTGAAAGGACATTCAGCTGTGGATGTATCTGGAAGCGAAAAGAAGGTCCGATGCTGTAAAGAACAATATTGTATAGTACCTGGAATGTAAGATCTATGAACCAAGGCAAGCTGGATGTGGTCAAACATGTGATGACAAGATTGAACATCAACATCTTGGGAGTCAGTGAATTAAAATGGACGGGAATGGGTGAATTTAATTCAGGTGACCATTATATCTACTACTGTGGACAAGAAACCCTTAGAAGAAATGGAGTAGCACTCATAGTCAATAAGGGAGTGGGAAAGGCAGTAATGGGGTACAACCCCAAAAACAACAGAATGATCTCAGTGAGAATCCAAGGCAAACCATTCAACATCACAGTCATCCAAGTCTATGCCCCAACCACTGATGCTGAAGAAGCTGAAGTTGATTGGTTCTATGAAGACCTACCACACCTTCTAGAACTAGCACCAAAAAAAGATGTCCTTTTCATCACAGGGGATTGGAATGCTAAAGTAGGAAGTCAAGGAATAATCGGAATAACAGCAAATTTGGCCTTGGAGTACAAAATGAAGCAGGGCAAAGGCTAATAGAGTTCTGTCAAGAGAACAAGCTGGTCATAGCAAACACTCTTTTCCAACAACACAAGAGACGACTCTACACATGGACATCACCAGATGGTCACTACTGAAACCAAATTGATTATATACTTTGCAGCCAAAGATGGAGAAGCTATATACAGACAGCAAAAACAAGACCAGGAACTGACTGTGGCTCAGATCATGAGCTGCTTCCTGCAAAATTTAGGCTTAAATTGAAGAATGTAGGGAAAACTACTAGACCACTCAGGTATGACTTAGATCATGTTCCTTGTGAGTACACAGTGAAGGTGATGAATAGATTTAGGGGATTAGATTTGGTAGACAGAGTGCCTGAAGAACTATGGATGGAGGTCCGTAACATTGTACAGGAGGCAGCAACTAAAACCATCCCAAAGAAAAAGAAATGCAAGAAAGCAAAATGGCTGTCTGATGAGGCTTTACAAATAGCTGTGGAAAAAAGGAATGCGAAAAGCAAGGGTGAAAGGGAAAGATATAACCAAATGAATGCAGATTTCCAGAGAATAGCAAGGAGAGATAAGAAGGCCTTCTTAAATGAACAATGCAAAGAAATCAAGGAAAAAAACAGAATGGGGAAGACTAGAGATCTCTTCAAGAAAATTGGAGATATCAAGGGAACGTTTTGTGCAAAGATGGGCATGATAAAGGGCAAAAAAGGCAGGGTCCTAAAAGAAGCAGAAGAGATTAAGAAGAGGTGGCAAGAATACACAGAAGAACTCTACAAGAAAGATCTTAATGTCCTTGATGTCCATGCTGGTGTGGTCACTGACCTTGAGCCGGACATCCTAGAGAGTGAAGTCAAGTGGGCCTTAGGAAGCATTACTAACAACAAAGCTAGTGGAGATGACAGTATTCCAGCTGAGTTATTTAAAATACTAAAAGACGATGCTGTTAAAGTGCTGCACTCAATATGCCAGCAAGTTTGGAAAACGCAACAGTGGCCACGGGATTGGGAAAGATCAGTTTACGTTCCAATTCCAAAGAAGGTCAATGCCAAAGAATGCTCAAACTATTGCACAATTGCGCTCATTTCACATGCTAGCAAGGTTATGCACAAAATCCTACAAGCTAAGCTTCAGCACTACGTGAACCGAGAACTACCAGATGTACAAGCTGGGTTTTGAAGAGGCAGAGGAACTGGAGATCAAATTGCCAACATTCGCTGGATCATGGAGAAAACACGAGACTTCCAGAAAAACATCTTCTTCTGCTTCATTGACTACGCAAAAGCCTTCGATTGTGTGGATCACAACAAACTGTGGCAAATTCTTAAAAAGATGGGAGTACCAGACCACCTTACCTGTCTCCTGAGAAATCTGTATGCAGGCCAAGAAGCAGCAGTTAGAACTGGTCATGGAACAACCAATTGGTTCAAAATAGGGAAAGGAGTATGACAAGGCTGTATACTGTCACTCTGCTTATTTAACCTATATGCAGAGTACATCATGAGAAATGCCAGGCTGGAAGAATCACAAGCCGGAATTAAGATTGCAGGGAGAAACATCAACAACCTCAGATATGCAGATGATACTACCCTAATGGCAGAAAGTGAAGAAGAACTAAAGAGCCTCTTGATGAGGGTGAAAGAGGAGAGTGCAAAAGCTGGCTTGAAACTCAACATTAAAAAAACTAAGATCATGGCATCTGGACCCATCAGTTCCTGGCAAAAAGAAGAGGTAGAAATGGAAGCAGTAACAGACTTCATTTATTTGGGCTCCAAGATCACCGCAGACGGAGACTGCAGCCATGAAATTAAAAGATGCTTGCTCCTTGGGAGGAAAGCTATGGCAAACCTAGACAGCATATTAAAAAGCAGAGATATCACCTTGCCAACAAAGATCCGCATAATCAAAACTAAGGTTTTCCCAGTAGTAATGTATGGCTGTGAGAGCTGGACCATAAAGTTCTTCGGCTGAGCGCCGAAGAATTGATGCCTTTGAACTGTGGTGCTGGAGAAGACTCTTGAGAGTCCCCTGGACTGCTAGGAGGTCAAACCAGTCAATCTTAAAGGAAATCAACCCTGACTGCTCATTGGAAGGATTGATAATGAACCTCAAGCTCAGATACTTTGGTCACCTAATGCGAAGAGAGGACTCTTTGGAAAAGACCCTGATGCTGGGAAGCTACTGCTTCTTGGTGATAAATTTGGCTCCATTCCAATTCCAATTTTGATTCTGGATGAAATCACACACACACACACCACCGTATTTGGGAGTCTTCCTGGACTTGCAGGTCCTGCTACAGCAGTAGATGAAGCCTATGGCAAGAAAGACCTTCAGCTGCAGCGTCAGTAGCCTGAGAATCCCTGGCAAGAAGGACTCATGTCCTTGACACCTCACAGATAGACTGCTCTAATGCATTCTACACCTTTGAAGTTGACTTGGAAGCTTGGACTGGTCAAAAATGTGGTGGTCTGTCTGCTAACTGGAGTATGAGAGATAGCAATGTTATAGCTTTGCTAGTCTTGATGCATTGGTTACTGGCTTTCTTCCAACTCCAATTCAAAGTGCTGATGATCACTTTTAAAGCCATACTGGCTTTAGGTACTTACAGAAACTAACTTTCCCACCGTCATTTTGCCTGCTCGGTGAGGTCCCTGAGTAAGGATAGGCTGAGTTTTTCCACTCCATATGAAATAAGGGAGTCCATCAATGTGCTTTCTTCTGCATTCTGGAATACTTTGTTTCCTGGGATGCAGAATGACCCCCATGACCTTTGGGTGCTGATGATAGAAAGATGCTTTAAATTACTTAGGTTATGAATGGTTTGTCTTTGTTTATTCTGTTTGTCCTTTAATGGTTTGAATGTAAATTGCCTTGAGTCTTAGGAAGTAGGTGGTATATTAAAAATGGTATGAATGATAAAATAAATAAGGGGAGGGGGATTCTGCCTAATTTGGGGTAATTCCTTGCATCCCCACCTTACCATGGACCATCCATATGCTTCAGTAGTTAAGCTGCTTTCTGCAGCCTAAGAGAGAACAGATAATGCAATCTATCTCTTAATTAATAGACTCTGTTGGAAGATATGAATTATCATCATCATCATCAACAACATTTACTGAAAACAAGCACATCCTGAGATTTACCATTCTTAAGTTCCAAACAGTTTTAAAAAGGTTTAAAAAAGAGCCAGTTTAGTCTAGTTGCTAGACCAAAGATGAGGAAGGAGTTTTAGGTATGTTCGCTACCTTGAGTTATTTGTAAGAATAATAAAGGCAGGATAAAAAAAAATCTAGAAAAAAAAGATATATTTACTGCCCTCTGATACTTGTAATTCCCAGTTTATCTCATGGAATGCAGCCTGAACACCATTTTACGATATTTATATGGGTTAATTTTCATTGAACTGATATAATTTCAGATTGTAGGCAAGAAATTGCTGACTGAATGTTCCTTGGGGAAAAAAAGAATCCACTCTCCCCATCCTGAATGCTGAAAACTAGAAATAAGGAAGAATAATAAAGGACATTTATTCTTCATGAAGAAGCATTGAGTTAGGTGAACTATTATCTCTAGACTAAAAGAGACACAAATCTATTTATTTGTATTCTCTGTAGAGCGGTTTCCTTCTCCCCCTCAAAAAAACCTGATTTTGTTTACAACCTAAAAGATATAGCACAAAAGGAAAAAGAATTGGGTAAGAAAGAGGAAAGCTTAGTTTTTACCACTTCAGAGGAAATTAGCCCTTGCCTATGATCTGTTCTTCTAGACCAGAAGGAGAGATTGAAAATATCTCCTTCCAATTTTGGCCTTCACTTATCTAGAATCATCTAGCTTCACCCAACTCAGATTTACTCAGAGGTGTGTCACATGGAACCATCAGGGGAGCCAGAAAATACAAACTACTAATGCTAACTGTAACTAATAAGGATTAAATTCATCACTTCACACCTTTAACACACTTCAGAAGAGTAGGACAGGAGAAGCATTTAAATAAATAGCTCAACTGTTTTGTGGTGAGAACAAGGAGGCTAGTAAAAATGTGTTAACCCCTTTAATATTATAAAGACCTGAGCTTGCTTCTGTATGTTTTATTAAGGAGATAGAATTGGAAAATTCATACTAAAAATGATTGACATATCTCTGTTCCCCATCAAGAATTTTGGTGCATATCCTGCCTGGGAGTGCCTGGTTTAGAGGAACGTGATATTTGAGTTAAAAAGAGAGAAGAATATCTATTGTTCTGGTTGAAACTCAGATTTCATCACCAACATTTCAGTGCCACCCACATGCCCCTTCCCTAAGGGCAGCATCTATGTACAGAAAATCCCCTCACAATTTGGATAACCAAATTCCCAGTTCAGAAATGATTGATTTACAATCATGTAAGCATCGGAATGATAATTTGATCTGAGATCTGAATAATCTGAGCTTTCTAATGTCCCTCAAGACTTGGTTATGCCAGCAGGCCTGGGGACCCCAGGGGAAGAGTGAATTAGTGAGGTGGCTGCAGTATTATTAACATCCCTCTATTATTTTTTCTACTTTAATTCTGCTTTTATACATTTTAATGCTTTCTTAAAATTATATAATGTTTTAGGCAATGTTTGTTTTATATATTTATTGTTTTACTGGCTTGTTGTAAGCTGCCCAGAGTCACTTTTTGTGAGATGGGTGACCATATAAATTTGATTAATACATAAATAAACATTTTAAAATATCTCCAGCCATTTCCCCAATTTTAATAAGCATTCTGCCAAGGTGTATACATTCATCTGCATACTTGTCTATAAGTACATAGTTCAGTCAAGAGGACACCGTACAACAGCAGAGGATGAGATGGTTAGATAGCATCACTGAAGCAATGAGCATGAAACTGAGCAAACTCAGGGAGGCAGTGAAGGACAGGAAGGCCTGGCACAATGTGGTTCATGGGGTCACGAAGAGTCGGACATGACTTAACGACTGAACAACAACAACAAATGTTTTATTTTCATCATATAAAAATGATGAGACTTATGCACACTTTTATGACACTCAGCAAACAATCTTCAGCACGTACTCATGCAAAACCCTCCATATTCCCTTTAGTGCATACTTCCTCTAAATTAACAAATGTACAACAAACTTTCTCACTTTTGCACATTTCTCAGTGTCTTGCTGAGAAAATATCTGACCCACACATGCTCTGCTCAGCATAAAGTCCCATCACACTTCCCAATTTTTTCTCATTGTTGCCTTCTGGACCCTTTCAGTCAGAATTTTGGTTGAAGTACCTTTCCAGGAACACTTTACAAATGAATCCCCCTGTAGATTTGCATTCACTCTTGCTACCTTTCCCTCTCTAAACAGATGTAATAATGGCAGTCTTTTCATTGGCAGACACAGATGTAGTCCTCACATACTGTATGTATTAAACAAGTCACATGCCTATTCTGTAATAAATAACAACCATATTTTAACATTTGTCCAGCCACATCCACTGTATGCCTTCAGCCTTACCATTTCTCAGTATTCTAACTGCATTTGTGATGTTCTTTTCTTCATTTTTTCCCCAGACACTAATATTCATAGCATTCATTTCAATTCTGCTCTTCAATGTATCATTTTGAATCCCACACAAATCCCTGAAACACTTCTTCCAACATTGCCTTCATCATTTTTTTTTTAATTCATGCTGCCGAAGGCTCCTTATTTAGCCCTCTTTTCCCACTTCCAAAACATGTTGATGTCCACCGAAATTGTTCTACATTTTATTGGTCCCTTTTCATTTTTACTGTTCCTTGCTCTCTTTGTACATATTCCTTCCACCTATCTTTTTCTCTGCATACACATTCTAAAATAATATCCTTTTATCCTAATTTTTTGCAGCAAACAATCTCTTACATGTCTGCCCCACCACCATCACATCCATTTCATTTCATCATTCCCCCAAATACTGTTTTTCATACTGTGTTTCTGTAACATAATTCTTTTCACTTCATTCCAAGGAGCTTTCACATCCTTGTTCCTTACATCCTCTTTACATTCATTCTGTTGGGAAAGTAATGTATATTCCAATATTATTTTCATGTATGTCTCATACTTTCTCTTCCTGCAGCCATTCTACTCTCATTTCTTTCACTCCATTCTTTTCTTTCATGTTAATTTTTTCTCATAAGACCCACTTTTGATACTACCAGAAAATGGTCTGCTCCACATTCAGAACCAATCATCTTCTTCATAATTCCCTCCATCTTTCAGTATGAGGAATCGAATCAGTCATGCTTATTGATTGATATTCATCCCTCTGCCATAAGTATAAATAGATAGGCTTATGCTCAAAGTACATACTTTGAGCATAGACTATCTATGCTGAGACCTTCTCCAAACTCATCTTTGACTCTTCTACAGTAGACATTCACTGGGGTTTAAAATGCAACTATCAATCATCTTGAAAATAATAAAAAAACAAAAACCAGTTTTGTAGGAGAAGAAAACTTTTAAGAGATCAGAAGTCAGATTTCAGTTCAGTATTATTTTCAGTATATTACAAAAACACATTTTAGGAAGTCACATTTCCTCTGACTCTTAGATCTCATAATCAGAAATGTAGCCTGAAAATGGAAGTGTAACACATTTTAAGACATGTGACTTTCCCATCAACCAATATGGAAACAAACTTTGGAAATAGAGGAAGTTTGCATCAAACCAGAAGCCACATAATCACAAAATTGCAGGAGTGTATGAACTATGTCTATCTTCCATAGTCTAAGAATTGTCTGTAACCGGAATCCTGTCATTTAGCATATTGGGTTGTCTAGAAGGGGTACCAGTGCTCTTTACTGCCTATACACCAGATAAATAAAATGAAAGGCATATTTTCATTATTAATGGTTGGTTTTTGAATATGGGACAAGATGGCAGAGATGGATGATTATCTTATCAAGCCCACAAGCATTCATGTATCTCCAGTAGTATTGTGGGTGGGCTATGAATCTCTTACAACAACTCTCAGAATTTCAGACTAAATTAATCCTAGTTTACAACCATCTGAGACTTCAGTGTACAAGTATTCTTCAATTCTCCTATACAGTCCTTTATTCTCTTGACTTAACTGCAAATAAAGTCTAACATAATATTTTAAGCATACACTATGCTTATATTCCTGTCCCCTTCAGCATCTCAGATCTATCACATTTTTAAAAAATTCATTCAGTTCAGAAGCTCAATGGTTGATGAATGACATAAGAAACCATATTTGATTTAAACTGGTTCTCTCTCATTCCAAGCCAGTCACAAGAAACAGCTTACCTTCTTCTCTTTAATCACTTTGCTAACATCAATTACCTAGAGCATGCAACAAACATTCCTTAATTCCTTTTTTTTAAAGGTCATGTAACCATGTATGCTTAGTGAATTAAATGCATATTCACCTTCTTATGCAGCACACTCCCTGGTTATATTCCTTTTATATTGCTTCAGATACAGGATTGCCATCCGATAGCCAAATATTGACTTTTGAACCCAAAGGAAATCCACTATGATATAAAAATGGTATTAAGGAAATGTGTACTGGAGACATAGTCTTTCAAGCAGAAACAAGAAATCTCTAGACATTATATTTTGCTTATAAATACCTGATGATGGATAGATAGATAGGTAGGTATAGACATGCAGACAGACAGCTCTGAAACATACATTTTAGACTGCATGGTCTAGATGTAAACTTAATCAGCAAAAGGTACTTGATGAACAGCTGTAATCATTTAGGATTAGGGTTATCTACCTCTATCAGCATGCTGCACTCATGTCGCAAAGGAGTCTCCTGTACTTGCTTTTTTCCAAAGAAACAGACACAATAGCGTGACTAAGTAATATTGCTCCAAAAGCCTATTTTTAAAAATGTGTCTATCTGTAATTTACTGTGGTTGCAATTCAAGGCATGCCTGCTTGATAGGAAAATAAGTAACTGCTGTTACTTATTTCTGTGTAAAAAATGCTTCGTATTAGGTCATGTGATTTCTTTTTCTTTTCTTTTTTCCAGTGTAATTTGATTTATTCACATGGACTCCCTGATTCAATTTGGAGAGCCAGTTCAGTTGGGAGTTTTATGATGATGATGATGGTGATGATGTTTATCTCGCCTATTTATGTCTGTCTGTCTGTCTGTCTGTCTGTCTGTCTGCCTGCCTGCCTGCCTGCCTGCCTGCCTGCCTGCCTGCCTGCCTGCCTGCCTGCCTGCCTGCCGGTCTGTCTGTCTGTCTGTCTGTCTGTCTGTCTATCTATCTATCTATCTATCTATCTATCTATCTATCTATCTATCTATCTATCTCTAAGCAGTGAAGATACCTAATAGTCCTACCTCGTATTTTCCCCAGTGGGTTGGGCTGAGAGTGGGTTGGGCTGACAGTGACTGGCCCAAAGTCACCCAGCTGGCTTTCATGCCAACAGAAGGCCTAGAACTCACAGTCGCCTGGTTTTTAGCCCAACACCCATTACGCCAAACTGGCTCCCTAATTAATTAATTAATTTAGGTCAGAGATCATTCAAAATGCTTACCGAACAAGTAGGATAAACTTTTTTTTTTTTTAAAAAAAGCAAGCATATTCATAAATCCAAGAGGTAGAATAATTCAAAGTAAACAATAAAGCAGTAATTCATATTAGAAAACTTATTCCCTAAATCGTGGCTAGATGACCCAAGTTGGGGTGAGTTTAATTCTGTTGACTTCGGATGGCAATGACAATGGATGAGAACCTAGCAACTTTCACAGAAGTTTTGATTAAATTACATTTGATTTGGAGATTTCAGTTTTGGAGAGCAGAAAAGGGACTGAAGAATATTTTTTAGGAAAAAAAATACCAATTGACATGTTTACCTGAGCTGATTTCAAAATGCCCCTCCTTACTAGGAAGGAAAAAAAGTAGTGAAAGAATAAATGGACCTAAT
The DNA here is from genome assembly GCF_059951505.1 of Python bivittatus. Classification (NCBI taxonomy): domain Eukaryota; kingdom Metazoa; phylum Chordata; class Lepidosauria; order Squamata; family Pythonidae; genus Python; species Python bivittatus. Next base: position 15,366,947 of record NW_028277086.1, on the reverse strand, counting down.
GACTTGCAGTTTTAAGATGAGTTGGATCAAAAGACTGACTCAGTCTGAATCACACCCATTAAAAAAAAAAATGCCATTGGTGTCATCAAATGTTGAGAGCTCTTCTTCTGTTATTAGTTGCATGTGCTGATAAAACAGCATGCCTTTGTGACTAAGAGCCTTTTGACAGAATAATTTATTTTCAAGCAATTATCACTTGATTGTTACTCAACTTGTTGTACAGACTCCAGGACAGAGATGGCCAAGGACATTTTGATACTTAAAGCAGACATTTTTCATGGTAACCTCTGTGCAGCTCCAAACAGAATAACTATCTAAATAACTGACAGTTTGCTGCCCTTCAGATGGTACCCATTTAAAGATGCTGTTAGCTCTCACTTGCTACTGTAACTAAGTCTGACAGAATATAACTGAAATAAATACATATTATTTTCCTATTAACTTCTGCATTGATTTCATAAACTACAGAGTAGAAAGGGGCCATTTAGGTCAACCCCATGCTCAGTACAGGAATCCAAATTAAAACGTCCCTGAGAGATGGTTGTCTAGGCTCCACTTAAATATAACCACCTCATGCATAATTGATCACATTGTTAAACTGCTCTTGATGTTAAGAAGTTTTTTCTAATATTCAGTTGGAATCTACACTGAATCTTCAATTCACCATTCTGCATCCCACAGTCTGGAATGCTGAAGACCCTTTCTTCTGTGTGATGTCTCTTCAGGTACTTCCAAGAACTATCGTGTCTCCCATTAGTCTTCTCTTCTCAAGGTTAAACATTCCCTGTGCATTATTCCTTCTTCATAAAGCTTGCTTGCTTGTCCTTTCGTCATCCTCGCTGACCTTCTATGAACTGTTCCAATTCATTTGAAATCTTCTTAAAGGACATACCCAAAACTTGCATCAAGGTGAGATTTGGCCAACTCATAGTAAACTGGAACAATTTGGAAATGATATTTCTTTGCTGTAGCCTAAAATTGCATTTGCCTTTTTTTTCCCCAGTCACATCAAACTGCTGTAGCAAGTTTGTAGCCGGTAGTATTCCAAGAACTTTTTCATAACTACTATTGCCAAACCAGGAATCCCTATTCTCAAGGTGTGCCTTTGATTTTTGTTTCTTAAATTATCTCACATTTTCTCCCTTAAATATATTTCTGTTCTTCTCAATCCATTTATCTAACTTGTCAAGTTCATTTTGAATTTCATTACTCTCTTATAGACTATTCAGTATCACACTCAGTTTTATGTCATCTGCAAATCTGATGAGTATTCCCTTCACTTCTTTATCTAAATTATTATTAAAATTGTTAAAAGGAACAGAGACCAAGATTGAACCTTGTGGCACCCACTCACACTGGATTGATGAGGAAATATTGAGCGTCACTTGAGTATAATATTTAATCCAGCTATATATCTACTTAATATCATGTCATCTAGCTGACATATAACTATCTTGCTAAACATGAAATACTTCATCAGAAGCTTTGCTGAAATGAAGATAAATTATTCCAGTAGTAGAGAAAATATGTAGCTCAGGGTTAAACTGTTGGGTTCTTAGGGTTCTCTGAGTTTGGTTGCAGACATTTCATTACCCAGCTAGGTAACATCATCAGTGCAGAGGCAACAGGGTTTACTGGCTGTTTATATAGAGTGCTTTACAACCACTATATAAATAGAAATGTTCCTCCAGAAACATCTGCAAGAAAAAAACCATGCTCAGAGAACACCAAGACCCCAAAAGATAAATCATGTTTACTGGCTTCCCATAATCTGCTAAGGTAGTTACCTATCAAAGAATTAAATGAGGTTAGCCTAGCAAATCCATGCTGACTTGTAATCACTGCCAGAGGAGATGCTTATAAATCAATGTCTTTATGATCTGCTGTACAAATTTCCCCTGTCTGACTGACTGGTTTGTAGTTTCCTGGATCCTCCTCTCCACACACCCACCCTTTTTTGTGTGAGGATGGGGGTGGGGTGGGGCGAAATGATCATTTACTAGTTCTCTAAATTTTTTTCCAAGAAAAACTTGGCCAGATCATCATGCAGTTCATCTAGCCCTGGAGATTTAAACTCATTCAAAGTAAATAGGATTCTCTGACCCTAGTTCCTTCTTCTTTGTTATTATACATAGTATAATATATGCAGCATAACTAAATGAAGAACGGCTTCTTCTAGATGTTGCATTATTAGCCTGAAAAATCATGCAAACTCATAAGTCCCTCGGTTTATTTTTTAACATTCACAAAACCAAACACACCCCTTATAAAAGGGGGAGAACGTTCTGATAATGCACTTAATGCTTAACACATAGTCAAGTGTGTTTTTAGAGCTCTGTCACTGAAATGGAGAAAGACAGATGTTGGGGAGTTATCCTTTCCTCAGTGAGACAGGGATATATTACTTTTTCTTGGCCTCTGGGTCCTGAGATATATTCTAGAAACTCCTCTCTGGAGAGCAGCAGGTGAAATCAGAACAGAACCGAAGTCTGATTCCTTTAATATACATTTTAATTTATCAAAAACTATAGTTAGCATAATTTTAGATCATGTGATTAATCATTTTCATCTTCTGTTAGACAGACACAAGAGAGAGAGAGAGATTGAGAGATTGAGAGAGAGAGAGAGAGAGAGAGAGAGAGATACTATAATTGTGAGCCACCCAGAGTCACCCACTGGGGGAGATGGGCGGCATACAAATTAATTAATTAAATAAATAAATAAATTGGGGGAGTTAGCCAAAGCTTTCAAGAGACACATGAATTTATACTGCATGAAGATGCTGAACAGCCCTATAGCCTGTCTAAACATTCAAGGAGGACACCCCAAAAGTAGGAGGGCAGTTTTTCTGGTTTTCTTGTAGGGTTTTTTGGGGAGTAGGGGGTAAAAAGGTAGAAAGAAAATATAGAGAACGAATCTCACCCCACCCAATCTCCCTATTTTCAGCCACAGGCCTGCTGGTTTAGAAACCACCATCCAGAAAGCTGGAATGCTGTGGAAAATGGGGTATTGGAGGGCAACAGAATAACATTAGAAAAATTAAAGAAATAGAGCAGGCGCATTTTTCTTACTTGTTCCTAACATTCCTGCTGCAATATTTTGCTATGATGATTGTGTTGACGTGGATGTGCCCAAACTGGTGAATGAAAGATTAGCATTTCATAGTTTAGATACAAGAGAAAATCAAAGTATTGTGCAAATGATTGATTCCATAATATCCTGTTATGTATGTGTTGCAGATGTGTTCTGATGGGTAGTTGACAGCTACCTATTCTATACCTGTTTTGCTAGTTCTTTTGTACTTGTGAGAAAAATGTCATTTGGATTGTACTGAGTTAACCTGAGTTATCAAATGTGGAAGTTTTGGGCTTGTAATCAGGAGCTTATGAGCACCTGAAATAATTCAACACATTTTAAAATCAATATATCTGCAGGTTTTGCTTAAAGGAACAGTTCCATCAAGAACCATATCTTCAAGTTCTCTCTTTTATAACGCAAGGATGGCCATCTTATTTTGATGGTGAACTTGAGAAGTAGTGTCACTGGATTTTATTTTATTGAGTTTATTGTTACTGAGCCCATCTGATAAAAGTAAAAACAAAAATCATAACTCATATTTATTTATTTATGTATTTGTTTATTTATTTATCAAATGTATATAGCCACTCATCTCACCATATTCTTACAACAGCTGACTGCAGTGCCAATCAAGGGTATATGATGCCCCAGGCCACTTTGACTGATGGCACCAAGTCCCACCAATGTGAAGATTTGCCTTTTTAGAATAATATGGCACCCCTAAGCTTTGATGCCCTAGTCCGGAGCCTTCTTAGCCTTAGCCTAAGCTGGCCCTGCACACCTCGAAGCATAAATTTTAAAGGGCAAAAGATGTATATGGTCCAAAGTGAAACCAAGGCTTAAATTGAAGCCTTGTTTTGTAAAATGGTCAACCTTTTTTGGAATAACCACAAAGTGGCCCTCTATCTCTCTTTCCATCCTTCCCTCCTCTTCCTGTTGGACCCGTTTTGTAGGGTCATTATAAACAGGGTCATTATACAAATAGCAGTATAAACAACAACAAAAAAGTAAAGTGCAATCCACATTTGTAATTCACGTTTCTTCCTCACTGATGTGGCATTTTATAGAGATCTTCCCCCCCCCACACACACACACACGCACACACTTGACACATAACACACACTCTAGAGCCTGAGTGATTTTTGATGCTGTCATGAAACTGTGTCTGGAAATTCAGTTCATTAGAGCCACTAAATGTAAAAGGACTTTGTTCACAACCCAGTGCAGGGAAGGCACCAATTACCGGAGGTGTCTAGACATGGAGAAACTATGACCTCACTTACAACAATCCAGTATTTATTTTTCTTTTTATTAAAAGAGAAGTATATAAAGCTTGAAACACTAGGCAGTGGGGAAGCTTGTAGTAAGTCTGAATTCTTCTGTGGAGCTGAAAGAGAGCACAGTAATTTGAAGAGTGAGGCAGAAAGAGATGCAATGTGGAGAAACACAAATATATAGCAAACATCTATTTTATGGTCACCTGCTTTATGTATGAGAGCCCTTTGGTGTAGTGTGGTGCTGAATTAGGGCAGCTCCATCATAAAACTCATTTCCTAATATTGAGAAGCACCAAAATTGCCAAAAATAAGGTTGCCACCCATTTATTAAAGAGCCAGCATGTTGCAAATATTATTTAACTGGGATACCCAAGTTCATGTTGCAAGATCACTGGGTGACTGTGGATCATTCACTTTCAACCCAGCCTACCCAAAGGTGACACCATTATGAGCTTCTGGAGGAAAGATAAGTACAAATTAAACAAATTACCAAATCATGTGTGTAGAACAGAAAGTTCCTGGTTCTAGTGTGATGTCAAGCATGAGCTTGCAACTGAGAGGCTCACACGTTACAAAAAGTCATAATATGCTTTGCTGTGGACTTAACAAGTTTTATGTGTTGTACCAACTCATTTGTAATTTTTACAATAATCCATAGTAATTTCTGTTTTTCCCAGGTGTGGTCCCTGGTATTGAAGCAAGTCATTTTAGTTTTTTTGTGGGGGTGTGTGTCTAAAAATCTATTTATTCACCCAGGCCCTCTTAATGTGTGAGTGTTTTAACCACCCAGAGCCTTTAAGGAAGTGGGCAGCCTCTAAATAAATAAAAAAGATCAAACCAGAACTTTTCTTGCTGGGACTAATGGACAGACAATTAGGAAAGACTTATGGACTATTGTTTCTGTACATGATAACAGCAGTGAGATTATTATATGCAGAAAGATAGAACGGCTCTGAAACACCTACAGTGGAGGAATGCTTGGTGGCCAACCATTGGCAAAACTGACTAGTTTGATCAAGGAAAAGACAATAATTACATTTCATAGTGACAGGAAAGCCCTTATGGATTTTTACTGAAAACAGAAAAAAAATGAGCTTGTGATTTATGGGTTTGATGATTAGACAAGGTAGAATATGGAAAGAAGGGAGCCATGAAGTAACTTTAGAGAGAGAGGATAAAATATAGACACATTTATAACTGCTGTAAAGAAGATTGGAAGCCTCCTCTTTATATCTATTTTTTCTTTTTCTTTTTTTCTTTCATTTCTTTCCTATTTACTTATCACATTTCTTTTACGTTACTTTCTTTTTTCTTTACATTTGTATTGTTTTTACTTTGTAAAAACTCCTTTAATAAAAATTGATTAAGTCAATAAATACATAAAATCAAGGTTTTAGGCAGGAGTGCAGAGCATTCCTGTTGTGGCCCCAAACCTCAGCCCTGCAAGTTGGTGGGAGGGATTAGAGGAAGGGGGTCTGCAGAAGGGTCAAAACAGCCAAGATGGTGGCCATGATGACATGATTGAAGCCTTGCCCCTGTTTTTATGTACATTACATATGTCTTACATGTTAAAAAGAGCAGGCTTCAGCCATATGGTTGCAGCTGCTATCTTGACTGTTCTGACCCTCTTTGGATATGCCCCTTAAGGGACAAAGCAAGTGTCTTAAGCAATAAGTGTCCTGTGACCTTTGCCATGCCAAACAAAGCTTGATGTGGCTTTAGAGCTAAAATACGTTCTGCACAACTGATTTACTGTAACGCACATGGTGGTCTTAAGCAAGCCTCTTTTTTCAGCCTTAAACCCTGTGTGCAGTTTGGGGGCAATGAAAGAGGCCTACCTTGCATAGGATTGTCTGTAAGCCACCCAGAGTCAGTGTGTGAGTTGGGCAGCCATATAAATGTGATAAATGAATGAATGAATGAATGAATGAATGAATGAATGAATGAATGAATGGTCCAAATGCTTTGCAGGAAGTGTTTTGACATCATCCCACACTTGGTAATTTAAATATTATTACTCCCAGACCTAGAAGAAGTATCCAATAGGGTTGGGCAAATGGCAGGACCAGAGCTTTGCAGGGGCCCCTTGGAGGCCAATGTTAGCATCTGACCTTCTTTTTCCTTTCTAAAGAAAATAAAATAGAGGCTATGCTGGTGGGTGAGCCAGTCTATCTTTCTCTCACAGACACCCTACCTCCCCTGTTTTTCTTCAAAAGAAAAAAAGACAGGGAATGCGTCTGTTGTTATGGGTCATAAAATATTCCTCTGCCAATATTTTAAAATTGTGGTAGTGTAGTGGCTATTAGGATAAGTAACTAATGGAAGTGTCTGTGGTGGGGGGAGGGGGGGAATCAAAAATATCAAGATGGCAGTCACACCAGCGCAATTGAAGTCCTAGCCCTTTTGTACATGAGTTCACATTGCACACATACAGTATACAAAGTCCAGAATTGTGCTGTGGCAGGCACCATCTTGACTTTTTTAAAATCACTCCTGGAGATACCCCTGATAACTAACCGTTTATATTAAAAATAATGATATCCATCTCGGTCTATGAAGAAAACAAATTCCAAAATCCAAGGCTAGGTAATACTTTTAGTAGGCAAATGGCCTCAGAGGGTTCTCAGGTTCCATAAATTTGCTCATCATCAAGCAAATTCTTATCAAAATCTGTTGTGGGTTTTCAGTTTTGAAAATTAGATTAGTACAATTGCCAAGTCTTCAAAGCATCTGGAATGATTACCAGAGACAAGCAACACGTAAGATTTGTTAGAGCATTCATTTTTCTATACTGGTCATCAGAGCCAGAAACTGGGACTTTTTGATTCAAATTAGAGGGGATCAATTTGCTCTTTTTAACTTCAGATTCTACCTTCCAAGATAATGGGTCACTAAGACTTGATTTGGAAGAAGGCCAGTTGATTTTACATGAGCTAAGTCTATAGTAGACATTTATAATGAACCCAATGTCATTCTAATAAAATCTGCTGCACTTCACAAAACTGTGCAGGTGGTATTATTATTATTATTATTATTATTATTATTATTATTATTATTATTGGAAGCTGTCTGGAAAGTATTATAAATTAGGGCATCTACATTATTATTCCTCAGAGATTGCATCAATAATGCCAAGTTATATAAAATACTATTGGGTACCATTAAATGCTTTGTATCTTTGTTTCTTGGTTCTTTGGAAAGGGAAAGGAATCATGTTTTTTTTTTTGACTCCTATTATTTAATCTTTAAATTATCTCTTTTTGGGAAAAAAAAAAGAATGATATAGCAAATTATGGGCAATTACTGTTATAGGAAATAAGTAATGACTAAAACAATGAATATAATTTGAGCTCTAAGACACTTAACAAAGTAGAAGCTTTCTTGTAACCTCAATTAAAATGAACATTAAGTTTATTTCTTTATTCTTTACTTATAAAAAGAGCCTTAAGAATAATAAAAGTAACTTATGCTTTGAGCTACTATAGTATAAATCATTTTGATTGTCTGTTTCTGGATTTATTTTCAACAACTTTTGGTGCAACCCTTTCTGTCTTTGACACTAACAACCCTTATGCATTTTAAGTGGGATAGTGATAATTCAAAGGAAGGCTACCAAGATTTGGGAGGGTGGGGGGCAGGAACCAAGCCCAATGAGGAACAGTTAAAGTAGGGTTCCTCAACCTTGGCAACTTTAAGACGGGTGGACTTCAACTCCCAAGGCTGGCTGGGGAATTCTGGGAGTTGAAGTCAGAGGACATGATGACAGAGGAGAGATAATAGTATTATATAGTGAAGGGTTGTCACACAGAAGAGGGAATGGACTTATTTTCCGTTGCTCCAGAAAGCAGGACCAAAACCAATGAATTAAAACTACAAGGAAGAAGGTTCAGAATAGAATAAATCAGAACTTCCTGATTTTACAAGCTACTAGAATAGGTTGCCACATGATGTGGTAAGTTCACTAGAGATCTTTAAACAGCTGCTGGAAGGTCAACTGTCAGAGATGCTGTAGTGAATTCTGCACTCAGCAGTGGTTGGACTATATAATCTTTCTTCCAACTTTAATTTTTCTACAATACTATATTGTGAGGACCTAGCCAGGAACAGTTCAAGTTGATTATATTTTTAATTTACCTTTATTTTCCTTATTTTATTCTTAACCCTATCTTAGCTCATTAATATTATTTGTTTAGTCTTATTCTGCTTTGTTACTTAAGTCTGGTCAATGACCAAAATAAAGGCCTTTGATTTGGACTCTCCTCTCAGCTCCTAATTGAAAGGTGCACAGCCCTGATCCCTTGACACCAAGCTTCAAAACCCTCTTTATGGATTCCAGAGCTTCTCTGATCATAATTACCCAATAACTGATAGTTATTATATGTTTTCATAGCATGTTCAAGAAGTATACCAAGAGCATGATTCAAGCCCCAGAACACTATTAATACATTTTTTTTAAAAAAGGAAAATACCAACCCTCTCCACAGAAATGGGGAAAAGCAGGGAGGCCTAGTGCCAACCACAAGTCATGCAGCCATGCCAAATTTTGTGTTACTGATTGCTCATGGCAGACTTTCCTCTCCAACTCATAGCAAGGATGCCTACCTTGTTCTAACTGATCAGCCTTTGAGTTTGGCTGAAATGAATCTGCCAAAATGAATTTGGCTGATTATGACTTGAAATATGTGAGAACACTGAAAAGATGGTTGCCCTGATAGTAAGCTGAGGTGCACTGGGGGATGTGTTTTCCCCGTGGGTCTCCATGAAAAATTATGAAATACAGATTTTCTCAGTAAAAAAAGAGGCAACAAGAAAAATCAGTGCTTCTGAAGCAGTTTCAGAAAGGAGGTGGGAAGTCCACCACATCCTTCAGGGTTTATGGTTAATTTTCAAAGCTGCCTCTCTACCACACGTTGGTGTTGCAATTTCTATTTCAGGAATAAAAGTGAATGTGTATGGAGAGCAGCAATCAAAGTACAGGCCTGTTCTCTCTCCTTCCAATAAATTATACAGGACTAGAAAAGGGACAGAGAAAGCCCCATTCAATCCCAGATATTGTATTACCTTGAAAGCCCTTCAAGTATTCACTCCTAATATAATCTCCAATAACTTGCAATTAGCTTTGTCTAAAACAGTTTGAAATGCTGCACTGGTAAGTTACCTCTGCTGGAAACATGAAATTCCCAGGTTATAGCAACTAAGCTATATGTTCTGGTTTCATTCCAGAAATAAACTGCAGGAAGTATAAGAAGGAAAGTATGAAAAATAAAGAAAAAGTTGCTTTAGAAACAGAATGAATTGAATGTAGCCACATCTGTGTTAATAATATGCATGTCATCTATTTGTGCATTTGTAAAAAAAGGGGATAGGGGACGCGGTGGCGCAGCGGCTTAATGATGCTGAAAGTTGCTGGCCAGAAATGGTCGACGCTTCAGCGGTTCGAGTCCAGCCTTCGCGTTAACAGGGTGAGCTCCTGTTTCCTCCCCAGTTCCTGTCAACCCAACAGTTCGAAAACTCACGTGAGTAGATAAATGGGGACTCTCACTCCGGTGGGAGGAAAAATGCTGGCGGCGCCTTGCAAAAAGGAGTCGGGAGCAGTTGCTGGTAAGCGCAAAAAAAACCGCGCGTGCCCGAAAAGGGTGCAAAGCAACAGAAACCCTGCCTCCTGCGCTCGCCAGCTGGGCTCTGCTCTAGGAAGGAGGCCATGGCAAACCACTTCTGAAACACTTGCCTTGAAAACTGCAAGGACTCGTCCAAGCAGTCACTGCAGAGTCGGTAACGACTGAGCGCAGATTAAAAAAAAAAAAAGGGGGGAGAAAAGGTGGCAACAGAACGGACTGGTGCCAGACTGGATTTTGAATATAACCATTTGAATATATAATAAGGAATGTCCTCATTTTACTATAATGTGTATCCATATTTCAAAGTCTCTGTAATTATATCGTGATTTGAGAAGCTCTTCAGGGGCTAGACAATTCTATGTATAGGTGGCAGGTATATTCATCCAGCTCCAGGGATGTTCTTGGGGAAGGTGCTCAAAAATGTTAAGATGGCAAGTCCTGCTCTTTCTGAGGAACATTGCATGATGTACATAAAAGGGGTGGGGCTTCAGTTTTGAGGTTGCAGCTGCCACAATGACTTTTCAAACCTTCCTCCCACCCCACCCCACCCCACCCCACCCATGCAGTCCAGCTTTGCATCTTTCATTTTTTCCCCATGTTGCCAGGAGAGGTTTAAATTTACACTGTGACTATGTGTCACTTTTATTTGCACAATTAGGAAGACTTTCCTGTTTCTGCACATATTAGAGACATCATTAGTTCTGCTGCTAGAAATGTTAACTACTATGTTTCACCTTCTCCTTAAGGTTTTTGAAAAGCACTTTCAGTGGCTTCATATCTTCAGTAAAACACCTTGGATATTTTAAGAAAGGTCTGTATAAAGTAAGAACTTTATTTGAACTGCCATCAAAGGTTAGACATGAGGGACAAAGTAGAGTTGAAAGCATTGTTCTGCCAACAGACATTGCTGTAAATTCACTGCAGTACAGCAAGGATTGTCTTGCCCTAAAAATAAAGATACACCAATGGTGATTGTAGGGGTTTATGTGATCACTGAAGTTCAGCCCAGAGCCCCTCCAAAATAACTTTAAATGTGACAGAAGTAGAAAATTCTTAAATACAGGGGAATTAATCATGCTAGCTGCATTTAATCAATGTAATGAAAATCAAGCAGCATCAAAACTTAAGTTTTGTTCTGGATCTACTTGTTAATTATAGTCCTATCCACTTTTTTGGCAGACAACATCAAGCATATCACATCAATGAATGCCTCAAATCCAACAGGGCCATCTCATGACTTAAATGGATTTTGTTTTTAGGTCCAACCCAGGTCCAAGATGCCTTTAAATCCATTAGATCCAAATCCTCCTTTCCCTATTAGGTCACTGGTGGGTTCCTTTGCTATTCTAACCTAAAAATGATAGTTACTTTCATTTCTATTGGTTCAGTGTAAAAATTTGTAAAGAAAAAATCCAAGGGAAAATACCAAAATACCAGGCCATCACTCATCCTTGGAATGGACATCACTCAACTTTGAGTTGTTAGAACTTTAGATACTGTTGAAACTCTACCATAAATTACTTCCAGGGTTGGGCTGGGATCAGGTGTGTCAGTGCAATATGCAGGTTAAGATGTTGGACTAGCACTGCGAGACTCAGGTTCAGGTTCACCCCCAGCCATTGAAATTCACTGGATACCTTGGACCATTTACTGTCTCTCAGCCCAGCCTAGCTCACAGGGAAAAATTGGGAGAGGGAATGCTATGTATACCACCTTAAGGTTAAAAAATGGATATAAATCTAACAAATACTGTAAAGACAGGAAAAAAGAAACAGGACCAAGAGCAATTCATGGGGAACATAAAGAGTAAGGAAACAGCTACTAAGAAGCATTAGCCAGGAACATGGAGAAATTCTAGGGAGTGTGCACAGCAGCTGGAAGAGTAGAAGATTTATAGAAGAAATAAGTAGTTTCATATTACTCTGGGCTGAATTTTGACTGAATACACATGTCATCCACTTGAAATGTCAGGGAGATCCAGGCTCAAATCTACCCTCAGCCACAGAAGGCTAGGAGTGACTCTGGAACAGTTTCTCACACAGCTGGAGGCAGGCGTGCCCTTGAATCCTATAGGAAAATCTGGATATGTTAATCCTATGTAATTTTATTGGGAGTAAGCCCCGTTAAATTCACTGACTTCTCTTTCTGAATAGACCTACATGGCATCACACAGCAAACAAGCAAGCAAACAAAGAAATGAAGAATTACATGCATTACTTTTTCCACATAGAACATCCAGTGGAAAAAGTGAAAAAAATAATAATAAATTCTGTTTTAAAGAATTCCCCATCACCACCACTAATCCCAAACATTCAGACAGATTTGCAGGGGGGAACAGGAAGAAGGAAATTCATTCTGCAGTCAGCCCTGTCCTAATCATCTGCCAGAAGCAGCCAGTGAAATGAAAATGAAGTGACAACATACTGTAGAATATTTAAAAGGCTGAAATGCAGGGGAAATAGAGTGGGCCTCTCCAATATAACCCCCCAACTGACACAAGCACTGGAGTCAAAGCAGCTGTCAAAAACAGTGTGCTGTAAGATTACCTAATGCCTACTGCATATTTACTTTACATTTCTAGCAGGGAGGGAGATGGCCGGAAAATGCATGAGATGGGCCAAATATTCAATAACCTTGCTGATCCCCATCAACTCATGTCCTGCCAAATGGTTTTTATGCTTTCCTCCAATCCTTGCTCCTCCCTGGTTATTTATCAGCTTGATAGTCGTGCTTAACATTATTCTCATGCCTGCAGCATATCACTTCTGAATTAGCTGTGTTATCTTCTGCTATCACTGGCTTGCAAATCTCTTCACAGAGCTAGAAACTTGGAGAGCTGGCAGGCATTTTAAGCAAAAGGGAAAATAAGGGGGAAAGGAACAATTTAAAGAGACAGCAAGGAAAACCAAACCAAGCATCAGAGAACTAGCAGGAGAGTTTTTGTCCTAGAGACTCTGGAGAAGGTTTGATCAATAGTTGAGCTTTTAAGAATAATCTTCTTTGAAAAAAGGAAAAAAGGTTGAAAAAAGGGCAGAAATAGCTGCCATTTCCAATGGACCAGTTTAACACACACACAGTCCCACACGTTCTCTCAAACCTTCAGTGATCAGACTGAAAAGCTGGCAGAGAAAGCCTTACCTTCAAAATATTTATTTTCTATAGTAATTTGGCAGGCATCATCGGAGCTATTTTTGGATTAAGCATTACTCTAAGTATGCTACAGCATAAGGCCGCTATCAAATCAAGGACCCTGAATAATTCTGGGAGACAAAGCCCAGCACTATAAAGAACACATGCTCTGCATTCAAAGAGTCCCAGGATTGTCCCTCATATCTCAACAGTAGCTACGAGAAGAAGCCTTATTAGCAAGTGCACATTCCACTCACTGAGATGGGCTAATGGATTCGCTTGTTACAAGGTGGCTTCTTGTCTTCTGGGTAGGAGTATTACTGGATTTGATTTTCTGTACTTTAAATTCCACAGGGCTCAGTGTATAGTAGCCAGTTCACATGGCTAACTATGGAGTCCTGAATGGTGTAAAATCCAGGACCACACAATTCATTGCTACCACACATGACCACCTTGGGAATGACAGGCTTAAGAGACCTGGCATCAGTACCCTGAATGCCAAGCTAGGGCCTATTGGAGTTGAGAATGATCACTGCAGCATACGTCCTTCCTTTTTATTTGTAAAAGTACTTTAGAGTCGTGAGTATTAAGCTTCTATCTGGTAGGCTGGGCTAGAACCAGTTAAACAGGCACACAAGGATCCAAGAACTTCTAACAAGTAACATTCGTTGTAAGAGTGACTGTTGATTAATAACAAAATCATAAGGAAGGATTTTTACTAATGTGTATCAAATATATTTCTTCTAGATAGTAGGATCTATGTTCAAGTTTTTGAGTCTCTTTTTCATGCCCAGGCTGTGTAATGGGCTGGATGTCCCTCTCTTTTTGGTCGAAGTGCAGTTTCCATTTGTCTCTCGTTTTGGTAACAACCAGATTTGATATCAGATTGTTTTCCTCTGACTGTGGGCAACTACTTGGGCAGGATCATGAGTAGACACAGCATCTGGTACAAGACATGATTATGTCACCTATGCTACAACATCAGCATGCAAATTACAAAATTTGCATCATTGTGCAATGACATCATGATGCATGCAACATCATTTGACCTCTTCGGTCCATGCTTCAGATGACCATACAATTAGAGATGCAATTTTTATTTTTCACTTTAAAAAGCAGAATATCCTTTTCTAACCAAATTATACTGACTCCCAAGTCAATGCATTTAGTATGAAGGAAAAGCAAGAAACCTTCACTATGATTTGTGTTTGAAGTAGTGATTTCAGTTTAAAGTGGATACTGTATGCTCACATGTTTAGAATATTGGAAGGGAGTTAGCTATGTACTTTAGAACTAAAGCAATACAACCCTCAGAAGACCTTCTCCATAGGATTATTAAGCTCAGGATCTAAAATTATCTAGCTGCATCAGAGGCTATGGTAAGGAGACTCAACCCTTTCTCACTATCATGCCACTAGTCCTGTTCCAACACCTGAAAATAACAATATACACATGCAACGATAAAGAGAGGACAGGCCAGATGTACCTGAAGAAATCTATTTGTCTTCCCTAAGTTCTATTTGTAGATGTTTTCATACAAATTGCCGGACTGGCAAAACTATTATTCTTTGTATTTGGGAAGCAGTTTTTGCCAACAGGAATAACATGTTTTCATCTTTTTCATATACAGCTTTATGTGTTATAAAATCCTATGAAACTGCTTTGACCACAGTGGGAGGCAGAGTTGAATGTGCACCATGCCATACCAATGCTATGAGGTTACCTCTAAATCTCTGGAAATCGAAAATCTCTGCAGAGCCTCAGTGTTCAATTTGAACAATGTAGCCTTTCGATTTCATTTGGGGTACTCTGAGGAAATAGAGCCAGTTGTCAAAACAAAAGACAATGTTGATGAAGATAGAAAACTCTACCGTGAGTCACAATAAAATGAGGTATCCTAACATATTTGGTTTGGATATGTGGTCACAGAATTCCAGTTCAAAAACCTTCTCTGATATCCAACATTGGATTCCTGCAGAGAGTTGCGTTCAGACATAGTATGCAACTTGGTGCCTTCTACATGTTTTGAAAACCAGCTCCAGCCATGAAATTAGTTGTCTGTAATTTTGTTCTTGGCAGTGACTGTTGTGTCTCTTTGGGGCTCCATTGGAGAATGGTAAGCTATCATTTTCTTATGGATTTCTGTCTTAAATATCCCACAGTATCACTTTATTTTCATTTCAATGGCTTCTTCTGACAGATGAGCTCATTGATTGACTGCTAAGTCTCTTCTTTCAATTCTTTCAATTCTACAACAGAATTGTTTAAATGCTTGGAGTTGAACAGAAGGCCACCCTCTAGTTGTCTACTCAGATCCTTAATTCAAATCCCAGATTAAGGCTCCTGCCAAAAACAAAAATAGACGGATTGCTAATTTACCAATTAAGCCTTGGAGGTTAGCTGGTATACAGGGCCATATGCAAGATGAAGACATTTTTGTCCCTCTTATTCCAAGTACATCTTTTGCTTGGATCCTTCAGAAAGTTAATGCTCCAAAACTATACCTCAGAGTCCTGATTTTTACATAATTCGCAAGCCAGTCTTCCCCATAAAGATAATGAAATATAACTAGCAGATTTTTCTTTTTTTTTTTAAGAATTACTGGCCTGTCTCAAACTACTAATGTCTCAGTGTGAGGAACTACAGAAGTCAATTGAAGGTAAAATAACATAATAGAAGAAAACAAATTATGTAGTGAAAAAAGTAAAGGAAATTTAGACAAATAACTTTCTCTAGGGCTATTAAGTATAAAGCAATGCAATTATATACACAAGATATATGTCTGTGTGTTTTATACTTTAAAAATATATTTAGAAACAATTACATCTGTTCTACAAGCAGAAGGGAGAGAAATGTTCAAAACTTTTAGAAATTTCAAGATGTCTAAATGTGAACAGAATCCATAGAAACTCTTATATTTTAGTTTCAACAAGCTTATAACCATGTTCTCCCAACCCTAAAATAAGAATGCAGTCAAAGTGATAACCAGTGGCTATGGTGCAGTACTATTCCTGTTTACAGTAGAGCAGTGTTTCTCAACCTTGGCAACTTAAAGATGTGTGGACTTCAACTTTCAGAATTCCCAGCCAGCCGTGCTGGCTGAGGAATTCTGAGAATTGAAGTCCACACATCTTCAAGTTGTCAAGGCTGAGAAACACTGCAGTAGAGTATGCCCTATTGTACTCAGTGGGTTTTCCTTAAACAGGATTGTGCTATTAATGATAAAAGTGTAAGAAAGAATGTATAAGCTGATACATATATTTGGAACCACTTATGTTGGAGGAAGAGCACACAGGATTTGCACACATTTCACCGTCAAACGGAGCTTTGCTTAGTGGGCCTATGGTTCCATTTGTCAACAAATCATAATGTTTTGTTTAATTCTAGTTTCACCAGGTTGCCATGAGTGAATGTAGTTGATTGCTTTGAAATGGGAAGAATAACAAGGTAAATCTCACAGACGCTTGATTGTGTGTATGTGCATGTATAGAGAAAGAAAGGATGAACAAAAAAAAAAGATCAGGACATGTTTTGGTTATCAGTAACTTATATTTCCATGTAGCTTTTCCAAAACACACTGATTTAACATCATTTTATCAACCAATGAAGGTAGGGTGACTTTGTTATCATACAAACCCTGCCCTCTTTGGATACACATGTTGCACCATGATATGTGTATAAAAGGGGTGAAACATGTGCTTCAATGGTGTGATTCTGCTTTCATAATTTGCACCCCCTTGATACACACATACACATACACCGAACATCTCTGCAAGAATTAGCTGATGTGCCACCATTCTTTTAAAGGGGATGCAAAGGAGGTCTGGGAAATTATAGGCTGGTCAGTTTAATACGTGTTGCAGAGAAATTGGTGGAGCTAATACCTAAAAAGCATTTCTAACCAAATAGAGGAACAAGCCTTTCTGCTGGGACTCTCTGGACTTTTGATAGCCTGGAAGAAAGACAACTAAGGAAGACACGATTGAGGTGTAAAAAATCGTACAAGGAAAGGAGAAAGTGGACGGGGAATTTTTTTTTCTTTCTTCAATTTTCAGCATAAGAAAGTCATAGAAGAATGGTTGGGGGAAACTACTGTCCAATCTGTTCATACCAGTTTGCATGTTTATATGCATTCAACTGGCCAGTTTAAGCCAGTTTGTGAAATAACTGAACTGGCTATAATTCAGTCTAAATCAAAGATGTACAAACTGGGATTCCAAGATTGCTTTGGGCCATCCCCCAAAGGACTGGGGAGGGAGCTTGGTTAATAAATGGAAATATATGAAGCCAACAAATTCTGCAGACAGTAGCAAGAAAAAAGCTCCTGAAGTAAACTCTAGTAACCTGAAGAGTTGGCAAGACCATCTTAGTTCTAAGCTGATTAGAACTGGTGCTTATCTACAGATAAAGAGAGAATGTCTATACAGAATCCAGGTGAATCTTCTAGAAGAACAGTGTGCACATGACATAATGTAACCTTGCTTGGCTATTCATAATTAATTATATGGATATTAGTTAGATGAATATGCTGAAAACATATATTTTGCTCTTGTTTCTCCTGTTCTGGAGAAGTGCCAGTGATCAGTGTTCTTTTTTTAACAATGGTGTACCTTGTTAACTGTTTCCAGCTTCTTGGCTGTTTCACTTGGGGTATTCCACAAAAGACCCTTCCAAACATTGCTGCCAAAAGCTGGGCCAGTCTTTGACCGAATGAATGAATGAATGAATGAATGAATGAATGAATGAATGAATGAATGAATGAATGAATGAAACACTTGTCCTTCCAAAGGTTCCTACTCCACACCAAATCATAACGTTTAGGGTATTTATTTATTTATTTATTTATTTATTTATTTATTTATTTATTTATAGGCTTAGCATGTGTGAATTCAGCCACTGCAGTGCTGTGGTTTCCAAAATCTGTTGGTATCTTAAATGACGTGTGTCTCCAACCAATTGGGACTTATCAACTGTCATGTATAAATAAATCACAGCTTAACATACACTTTGAACTCCACCAATGACATAGAGTCAAGTTGAGTATAAATGAAAGAAGAAACATGAGAAAGGCAAATTAAAGGAAATTAGTGCTCAGGAAAGAAAACTGAGATAGGCATTTGCTACCTATCATAGCTACTCATGGCTGGGCTTGGATGCTTTCTGGTGAGCATCTCATAGCTGCATAAAAATGTACAAGGAGAAGAAATTCAGGAAAGTGATGCTTTATTTCTGCTTGGCTGTTCCTTACTACGTTCCTGGCTTGTCTGTTGAAAGCATTACTTCTCAGGCACACGATCCAATGAAGGAATGTTAACAGTATAATCTATGACTTATGTATCTGACTCTTGCTTGCTGAGTAAGCTGAAAGAGAGGTTGCCAGCACTTAAATTTGAACAAATGAACAACTATTGATTATCCCAACTGAATAGAAGTAATATTGTAATAGTCTGGAGCAGAAAAAAGAATAAAGTATGCTGAGATTTTTAGCTCTGATTATAGTAGGATAAATAACATTTTCTGATTCATTCATCTGGTAAGTGCCTCTGGCACCCTTGGCTCAAGTATAATCTAAAGAAGACAGTGGGATTACTTAAGAGTAATACCATCTGGCATATTTACTTGCCTGAACCACCAGTGGGAGAAAATTGCTTTTTGGAGAAATTTCTTTGGCTATCCCAACTGGCACCAGTATGTTTGGTACATTGTTTTCATAGCAAATTCCATGACATAAAGAAGATTCCAGAAGAAAGCTTTATCCTGCTACATCAAAAACGTAGAACCTGAGGTGATAGAGCCATATAAGACCTCAGAAAAACTTGTACATCACTCCCAAGAAACTCCCATTGTAATTTTAATGTGACAGAAGAAAGCTATTAAATACATGATTGGATTGGATTCGATTGGATTCGATTGGATTGGATTGCATCTACCAGTATATTTAGTCCTTGGCCCAGAAAAGGTCTTATCTTATCCGAACTGAAAAAAGAGGTGATCTCTTCCCTCCAGAATGATTTTACTGCACTGGTCACTGCTGCAGTGACCTGGAGTACTAATTTCCACACAAGGTATAATCTTGACACCAGAGATGTATGAGATGTGGCTCTGTAAATTCTTGACTGCATGTATTTATTTAGTCTAATGTTTAATTTAATTACTTAAATTTAAGTTGATTAATTTAAAAAATACTGTTTTTCATTTCTCCCCTAACTTTTATTCTATATAAAGTCTCCTTTGAAGTGAGTGTGATTCCTGGCAGCCGCACGCCCACGTTACTCTCTTGGCAGCAGTGCTGGTTTGCCAAATGACTGACTTCTTCTGAGATTTTGTTTCTCAAGTAGCCTAGTACTCTGGGCATTCTGGGAGTTCAATCCAATTCGTAGCTATGTCCAGTATTGTGTGTGTGGGTGCCTTCGAGTCACTCTTGACTCCTGGAAGCTACCTGGACAGATCCCTAAGTTTTCATTTACATAGTTTAGCTTCTTGAAGTCAACCGTCTGCTATTCCATCTATCTTAGTAAAATTTTGGTTGGTAAGCTATGTCCAGCTGAATTTCGTCCCTTGGAAATCATATATCATGTAATGAAAAATGAATGTTATTTTACCCCCTAACAGAGAAAAATACCCCAATATGTGAAGATCTGCACTCATAATATCTTAAAACATAATCCAGGTCTCTCAAGAAATTTTTATTGTTATCAAAGTAATCTTTTTATGAGGCCTGAAAGAGTTTTAGAGCAGGGGTTTCACCTTTTTTTCAGGCCATAGAATCTGCTGGTTGTTGTTGTTGTTTTAAATAGCACCCCTGATCAAGAGGAAAAGTTTAAATGACAGAAAATTGTCTGGGTCAAAGTGAACTTCCCCCCTCTGCTTAGCCTCTCACATAGCCCCATCAAGCTCTCACAGAACTCTTTGGTCCCACAGAACACCGTTTGAAAAACCCTGTTTTAGAGTACTTGAAATATTGTTTCCAACCCAAATAGCCCCATAAAGTTTCCTACCCTCCTATCCAAAATCTATTTTTCTACCTTGCTTTCCTCCTGGCAAAGAGACGACCTATATTAGTAGTAAAAAAAAAAAAAGTCCGTATCATGGCTCATTTTGCCATTACAGAAGATAACAAGCCCAATGCAGAAGAAATGGGAGAGAGAAATGCTATCACCTCAGCCAAAGGTAAGGGGTAAAATGGGGTTAAAAAGGTAAAATATGTTAAGAGGACTGTAAGGTGGCTGGGAAAAAAGGGATAGAGAGCTAAGTCTAATGCTGGATGGGAAAAAAATCACCTGCGTTTTTTTTTCCTGTCACTCTGCCTTCCCTGTGATGAAAGAGAATTTGTTTGAACATTATTTCAGAAAAGCATTTCTGTTCTCACTAGAAGACTACTGACCTCTTGCCCCAAAAGCTGGGTTCACACAACATGACAGGCTAGGATAGGATAGGTTGAATAGTTTGTGCTTCAGCATGTTGTGAGAACCAGATCATCCTGTTAAGTCATACCATGGCTTATTTATCTAGCCTAACGGCAGTTGTGTTTTCTTAAGCTAAGTTTAAGATTTAGCGTGTGGTGCAAACCCAACCATTTAGTGACAGTGTGGTCAAAGAGGATATGTAACAACCTGTCACTATGGGGAAATATCTCCCACATTTACTTTGACTTCAGTTTGAGCTGTCGCCTCAGATGGAAGCTCTCCTCTCAAAGAATGGTTGAAAAGTTCTCTTCCTTCTAGAAAAATGTGGAGGAAAAGCTGGAGTTTTCTTTCCACAATTGGAGGAGAAAGTTTAAAAGGTCATACATTGGACAAATGCTCATAATAAGGTGAAATATCCAGCTCACAGTTTTATCTGGGGTGATTTTGGGTACAGTATATGAAGAGAAGATCTCAAACTTAAGTTTCTTTTCTTCTCTTTCTAGCTAGCCAAAAAATCAGGGTTTTTATACTATGTCTGCTCAGTGTGTTATTCAGAGAGACTCCTGAATCATCTCTCACAAAGGCAAGTGGACAAAAGTCATCCATTTTCTGTCTTAACAGCATGCTATCCCCTTCCTCTTACATTCAGGGTAATCATCATTTAGGAGATTTATAATCTGATCAACCTTTCAACAGGCTACACTTAGGCATTCTCCCACAATGGAATTTTTATTTCTAGAGGCAGCATTGGCATTAAACCTGAGCAAAAGGTCACAGATGCAAGTGGAGGGAGGTATGAAGAGAAGAACCATTGCCCTGTATGTCTCTTGCAATAGCTTTCATATTAGGAAGGGCTTTTCCCTTCTATATAAAATTGTGGGGTTGAGCAAAGCCACCAACTTCGCACAGAGGATGGGCCAATTTGGGTAGCACATTCCAGGTGCCTGATGGATCCAGAAGGTTTCCAGATTCGGACCCAGGCAGTAGCTGGAATAGAGAGACAACCAGAGCGCTACATAGGGTTGCTTTTGAATGCTTTCTCATTGCTTGCCAATTCCAGGCAGCCTTTTAATTTTCTGAAATGCTGTGGGGGATGAAGCAATGAAGAGACGTCTGGAGAAACACCAGCAGAAAACAAAAAGCAAGCAAACTAAACATGGGTAGAACCTCAAGTTCAAGTTTACTCTGGAGTGACTAGGACAGCAAAGTGGGAGTAATTCTCTGCCCTTATTACATCTGCAGAAAGTTGACCACTATATTATTTAGATAGTCTTGAATCCTTTAGGGGAGAAGAGGCCAGAAGATCTGAGAAGTTTAAGTTGCAGTCATCTGGCTGAGCATTTCATGGATAAAATTGTTCTTATTCAATCTGAGTTGGGTGCTGGGTGGATGGAATCCAGTGAGATGACAAAGGGGATTGATAAGATGTTTCTGAGAAGTTTTCTTACAAACAAACAAACGGGATATCAAGGGTGTCTCTTAGGGGTACTAGAGAGGAGTGGGTTTCTGATCAAACCAAAGCTTCATTGCAAACTACACATACAGAAGCATTAACATTTCATAAAAATGATCGAGTTTTACACATTCCCTCACCAACATGGACATATAAACTTACTTTTTTGTATTTAGAAAATATACCAAAAGGCCTAAAAAACCATGTAGTACCTCTATCTATCTGTCTCTATATCTTCTATAATTGTCTGTCTATCATCTCTTTATCTGCCTACCTACCTGTCATCTATTTATTTGATGCTCTTCTTGCAACTGTGAGATTAGCGACTTGTAGATGGACCTGCATTCTTTCAAGGCACAGAGTGAGGCATAGCATTATATTGTGTGCAGAGTGTCCCACATTCATCCAGTTGTAGAATCTATTATGAGCTAATGTTAGTAAGATTCAGGTATGGAACTGTGGGTGTGATCCTCTCCAGCTCATATATTCAAAGAAGGCATGGAAAAAGCTAGTTTTCATAAGGGAGTGTTTAAGCATGTAATCCTTCCAGTTTTTCTCCTGATGTCTAAAGTGGAACAGTCCAAGAATAGTTTGATTACTTCATCTATTCTCTCAAGTGATCAGGGTGATTTTATTCCCTTCAACATTTCCCATATAGATTTGCTTTTTATTTTCAATATTTTATTTTCCTTAGAAAATCTTGCACATTGTGGCCCCTGTTGACAAGTAATCCTTCTTCCTATTTTGTTCTCTCAACTGCTTTCATTTCTTACCTTGCAATCTTCCTTCCTTTCATTCCCAATGTTTTATGCTGATAGATCAGGTACAGCTTTGCAGTTTACTTGCTCCAGAGTTAATATGTTACAACTTGCTAAGATAAAATAGGCTAGAATAGGCAACTCATTTTTGGGACTAGTATTTTGAAGGGACTTTGTGGGTGTTCTTAACAAAATGCCCGTTCCCAACATTGTTGGCATGATGGCTGTGGCTGGTCAAAGATGCCCATTTACTAGAAGGCAAACTATCTGCCTGTTTTAGGTTCCCAAGAAGTTCCCAAGAAGTTCCCTATATTCCATTTTACCCTTTAGTAATATTTATGTATGTGTGCATGCTTGTAGAGCAGCTATATTCCACCTCTTTTCTGCAAGTTCATGAAAGTGTATATTGAGAGGGTCACTTTCATTTTATCTCCACCCAAAGAATCTTGCTTGGTAGACTAAGAGAACGGAATTGGCCCCAAAGCATGATTCGAGTTATTGAGCCTGGGTCTCTCCCCAGATCAAATCCAGATTACGCAATACTCTACCTTGATTGCTTTGGGGCAGACGGGCAGACTTCCAAACACAACAAACACACCCACCCACTATTTTTACTCTTTAAAAATTCAGGGTCCATGTAGAATCCAGACATTCTTTTAAATAAAGATAATGCTCAAGGCACAACGCTGGTTCTCTGCAGCATGGCGGCTTCCCATGACTTCTTTTTAAAAACTTGCTGTGTTGTTTTGCATTCCAAGTCTATCTACTTAAACGTTAGCATAGGTCTTTATGCTAAACTTGTTTATGAGTAATGATGTTTGTTGTGCTGACATAAGCAAGTAAGGGGGCAAAAGATGGGATTATGTAAAAATTACTACATGTGCTGACTTAGATAAATGGCTGAAGACTGAAGTTGTAAACAACTTAACGAAAGTTAGATGGGTTTGAAAGCCTAGTTAATGACAAGGGAGGGACCCATAGATACAGAGAATTACATTGCCTGAGCAAAGGGTATTCAGGTCTTTTGCTTCACTCTGAACAAGGCTCAGTTGCTTTAGCATCTTAGCTCCGTGCAGCCCACATCTGCAGGCCAAACTGCTTCTTCTGCATATGGCCCATCTGTAGAAATCACTGGAGCCAGGATTAAAAATGACCTTCTGCAGCCCAAGAGTGAGCTAAATAACTCTTTGCAGACAAAGGTTAAAGACACTGCTATTTCCGCTGAGAACAGCGTTGCAATCTGTATTCTTCTAAAAGTAGCAGTAATGGAGTTTTATTATAATTAAGGACGAGGTGCCAAAAAAGGATCTGAGTAAGAAAAAAAGCCAAGAGAAAAAAAATGAACATTACATCATGAATTCTAAAATGCCAGAAGACAAACTTTGTGCAAAGTTTTGATGAGAGGGTGTTGCTTTGCCCTGCATTTTTCAAGTCCCTTGACCAATGTGCATAGAAACCTATTCTGTCCTTTCCAGCCAGTCACTGGAAGCATGTGCAGGGGGTCCTTTTAGCTACTGAAACTGCCAAATGGAGTCTTACGACAACACAGAGCATCTTGGTGAGAAGAATCACCTAGTAGTAGCCTGAAGTACCTCACTGGTGCAAAGTGCAATGTGCTGTATGTGAAGCTGCCTTTGAAGCACATTACATTTGTGCCATGAGTCCTACACTTATTGTTAGCAGGTTTCCAAATGCAATTCCAGGAGTTGGTGTTCATCTATCAGGACCTTCAGAAACACCTTCTCCAACTGGAACTGACCTATCCAACTTGACTAATTTGGCAGAAACTGACCTCCATTTTCATGAAGTACATGTGTGTGTAGGGAGGGGAAACAGACTGAGTGGGAATGGGCTGAGACCAGGAGGTGTTTTTCTGTCATGGCACCAGTTCTACAGAACAGCCACCCTTGTTCTGCCAATATTGATCTTCCAGAACTTAGGGTAGACTCTTCCCCAGAGTGCTCAGTGGAAAATAGGCAATGCCATCTGAATTTCATTGGCTGGTTGAGGATTCTCTCAGTCACATAATTGAATGAATGAATGAATGAATGAATGAATGAATGAATGAATGAATGAATGAATGAATGATGTTATTGTGTTAGCGTGGATCTTTTAACAGTAATAATATTGTGTTTTAACCATACTGTGAATGGGTTAGTTGCTTTTGTTAACCATCAGATGTTTTGTTGTTGGTTTGACAGGAAACAAATGCAATAATAAAGTCACACATAAATCGGGCAGCCAGGTCAATATAAACTGAACTGATATAAACAAACAAACAAACAAACAACAAATAAATAAATAAATAAATGGAGTGATCTTGCACTGGTCCACATATAGACAGACTGAAAGTACTCTACACCCACAGGTTCTTACACTCACAAACCAATACAGTCCTCAGAGTCCTTAGACAGCTTTTGAAATGAAGCAGGAGGATAAATGCTTGCAGATGAAAGACGTCCTCAGGCACCACATGCTACTACCTCATGTATACTGTCAACGTGTGAAGGGGTTAATGTGAGGCCTAGGAGCCATCTTTTTCTCTGCCAAATTGTTTAAAACAGTGAGTTCTTTGAGGCTGGTTTTCCTAACAGATTTTAAGACATAAAAAGGGTACGGGAAGCTTTGACTACACTTTTCTGAAAATGGATGCAAGAGAAAAAGCAGTATATTAGAATACAAATTCTTATGTGGAACAACAGATATGAGCAAATTGGGGGTGCAGGGACATATGTGGCCCCAAAACCGATTTGTTGCAGACTCTAGAGATTCCTCTGATTCCTGAAAATTCAGGGCACAGCTTTTTTTGAAGGAAACACATGGAAATGAATCATTGTAAGTTAAGTTCTACAGTAGGCTTAATATAAATTTAAAAAAAGAAAAGAAATCCCTCTCAAATTCCTACTGTGGCCCTTTGGCTCACCAAAGCATTAAATGCACCCTCAGCCTCCAAAAGGCTAACTATACATTGGGAGGTATCCATAGGGATATGGTTAAAAAAAAAAAAAGTCAAGATGGTGTCCATGACAGTGCAAACAAACTCTGCTTAGTTTTTTCTACATAAACAATAGGAAGAGCTTTGATGACACAGTCATGGCCGCTGTCTTGAATTTGCTGTACATGGTGTACAAGTACCAACAATTTATAATTCAGCAAAGAGTTGGATGTAAAGCTCCTGGTGCAAGGTCCAGCTGTAGCTATATGGAATCTCTTATGGAAAGCTGAGCAGAAAGAGCGACTGTTCCCAAGAGAACGTCAGTAAGCCATGGCAGTTCATCTGAGGTGAGAGAGATCAATGATCTCTTCTTCTTGCAGATATATTGTATACTTTACAAAAGTTAGAGCATCCAGGGACATTTTCTCTATGTGATTACTTGAGAGGGAAACATTTCTCATTTACTGCCAATGCTTTTGTAAAGAACAAAATGGCTTTCTTCTAGTGGGACAAGAAATCAGGAATGTAAAAGGCACAACTGGTGGCCAAATTTATCAAAGCACAACAGAACACGTCTTTGTGTGGATTTCAATGTTTTTTTCTTACTACACTTTGGAAAGATAAATGCCATTTTTGTGTTGTTGTTTTTTTGTTCCATTTCATTGCAGCATTAACAAATCAGTGCCACAAGGCTTCACAGGGATATGTTGTGTTCTCTCTAGATTATTACCTACAGCTAATGTGCTGTTCCAAAAATACTTATTTTCAGTTGAAGTTCACATCATTGCCTTTTTTGCTTTTCAGTCATGGGAAAGGACCAAGTGCATATTTCTTTGCTACCAGTCCTTGTTCTAGGAGGAAAGAGTTCCTCATATGCAAATATAAAGGGATGCATGTCAGTGTAGGGAATTTAGTTCCAAAAGTATCCAGTTGGACAGGGTCTGGTCCAGCAGAGTTTTTCTTATGTCCATTGGCTTGTTCCAACTGAATGCATGGATCTTTGTATCATTTCAGTCTAAATTTTCATTACTTTCAAATCCCAATATATAACCAGTAGGTTAGGGTTATGATCATGCTTAGTGTTGACCTATTTAAACCTATGAGCCTTGTTTGTCATAATTTCCTTACCTAATTTATTTCAGTGGGTCTTCTCTAAGCATGCCTAAGGCTGGATCCAACCTAATATGCAGTGAGGCAGTAGGACTGCTCCTGATATAACCATGCCTACTGAGTCTATTCTAATATCTGGAACTTCACTAGAATAATTCTGGGTCCCTATGCTGGGAAAGATAGAAGGCAAAAGGAGAAGAGGACAGCAGAGGATGAGATGGTTAGATAGCATCATTGAAGCAATGAGCATGAAACTGAGCAAACTCAGGGAGGCAGTGAAGGACAGGAAGGCCTGGCGCAATATGGTTCATGGGGTCATGAAGAGTCGGACATGACTTAACGACTAAACAACAAAATGGTGTGAAAGGCTACATGCATAACACACTGGATACACACTCCCTTTTTCCAGAATTCACGCCAAATGCAAAATTGAGTGGTGGGCTCAACTAGACTAGAACAGGAAATATGGTCTACAGAATACATGATTTGGAAGAACCTTAGAAGTTAGCTAGTCTGTCCCCTGCTGAATGTAGGCATCTACTATACTAGTGGATTAGTGACAGCCAGTGTGACATAGCAAAGAAAATGCTGGACTAAGACAGGAGTTCACCTAGTACTTCACTAGTAGTTCACCTGGGTTCAAATCTACATCTCAGTCATAGGTTCAAGTTTACCCTCAGCCTTGGAAGCTCACTGGTAGCCTTGGGATCCATCACTCTCAGCCCAACTTACCTCATAAGTTATTGTTGTAAAAATAAAATTGAAGGACAGAGTGCTACATATAATGCCTTAAGCTCCTGGAGGAAAGATACGATATAAAGTAATGATTGAAGTAAATAAAAATAAGCTATATGCTACTGGCTCATATAACATAGTTAACTTGTTATGGAGTTAACCCCCAATAATACATAAGAAGCAAGGTTAAAACTAACTTAATATGTTATGCAAATATGCTGCTGAGTCTTCAGCAGGCCTGGGGAAGTATGCTGTATGAATTCAGTTTGTGTGTTGAAATTGTTTTTCTGAACACTTTGTGTGCATGTGTTCCTCCAGTAGAAATCTGTCTGGACATTTTGCTAACCAACGTCTTTCCAAATATATCCATACAAATACTCATCATAATTATTTTGAGGTTAATGGATGTTAGGAAATATCTTCACATCTACACATGACGACACATGCAGATAAAATAAAATTCTTGTCAAGTATTTGGCAAGCTACAAAGCGTGGTTGGTGGGCTGTGTTAAGATTGGCGGGTCATGATTGATGAAGATGAATCTGAAAATGTCTTGTTTACTGCTTGTGATGCACCAAGCTAACCCAACTTACCACAAATAGCTTTCCAAGCATTTGATAGCAACCCTTTTCCTCCCCCATCTTCAGGCAGGTCGCACCTGGCTTTCTGAGTCTTTGATGAGCTTCCAAACATGCTGATATCTGTATTTTGATGCTGAATCACAGATTATGTTTTGCTTGGTCTACATCTGCCTTTCTGAATGCTCCTTGTTTTCAATCAAATCAGGTACGGTAGGCCATCAGAGAAACTCTTCATCTACCTGTTCTCCACCATGCTGATTTTCTTTGACTATGAAAGTGTTTGGTTCTTCACACGAGGAAACATTTTCAGGCACAACATTTGGCCTGCAGTCTAGAATAAGGATGTTTGCAAAACCCAACATGCATGGACCTAGTTCACATTTGTCAGATTAGCATGTGAATCTGATACAATTCTCAGCTCAAGAAAATGATCAAAATACATTCTTCAAATGTGCATTTTAAGTTGGGGGAAGGGGAGAAAGGCTTAGATCAACACAGGACTAGTATGAACTTAAGACTGATCAGGTGAAACATGACATGGTCTAGAAATAGGATTCACTAACTCTTGAAATTATAAGTATCTTAAAAAATCTGCATGTATAAATGTACTATTACATCTTTAAAGTCAATGTTCTGCCCAGTGGTTATGGAACACTTCCACGGTGGCCTAAGGACAGAACTGCATATAACTATTGCATATAAAGTAATCATCGTGTTTCTTTTTTATAACCCTTTTTAAAATCAAAGCATTGTTTTGACTCCTGAGGCTCCACTGAATATCCTTTTTTCTTATTTCTATATAATTCCATTCTTGCTGAACATTGAGCATCTTCCTATATAATTTTAATTTCCTTTAGTGAACTCTTTTTCAATATAATGGGCCTGATTCATTGCACAGCAGCAATTACTTAAGAGGTATGCAGACCACCTAAAGTGAATCGAAAATAGTAAGAGCTTTGCTGTACATTTTCCACCCTGGAAAGTGCAGTTAGTGCTTTCCTGACAATTTGGTGTTTTCTGGACTGAAAAGCAAAAATGGAATACAGGGGGAAAAAATCCACATGTTTGGAAAGGAGCTCAGACCTGGCCTCTTTATAAACAAGCTGCATAGGTAGAAATATATCGCTCCAAATCAACCTTATTGGGAATTATCCCATTTAGTAAGGCAGCTGGAAGGTCAGAGAAGAACAGGAAAGGACCAGGTTTAAATCTCCATATAGTTACAACATTCATGGCGCAGTCTTTTTTTTTTTTTTTAATTTAAATACATTATAAAATACTTCTTTATTAGTCATATAAAATATTTGGTTTAATTTTTTTTTAATTACCATGCAATCACCTTTTTCATTTTGTTCAAATCTTCAGCGTAATATATAACAAAATCATCAAAACTCCAACTATCTACTATAAAATATTGTAAAATCAGTCTTTCTTTTTTTAAAATGTGAGATAGCAACCATTGTTAATGGGGAATAATGTAGGGGAAATGCCAAAATTAACCTACAGGATTTTTATTGTCATTTCTCATGGGAAGTCATCCCTCATCTCAGTGAAAGATAGCTGCAAAGGGATGTTCAGATCCTTTTTTAAAAAAATATAATTTTTATTGAAGAAATTTTTAACAAGAGAAAAGCAATACAAAATATTACAAAAGAAACAAAGAAAATAAGAATAGTGAATAAGAAAGAAAATAGAAATAGAAAAGAAAAATAAAGAAAAGATTATAAAGAAGCAGCTTCCAATCTTTTTGGCAGTGGTTATAAATGCATTTATTTATTTAATTATTTATCGGATTTGTCACTGCCCATCTTGTTGAAAAGTGACTCATTGAAAAGCGACTTATATTTTACCCTCTCTGTCTAAGGTTACATCATAATTTCCTTTTTTTCCATAAGCTACTCTTTCTAATCCTCAAACCCATAAATCACAAGTTCATTTTTCTCTTTTTTCAGCAAAAAGTCCATGAGGGGTTTCCGGTCACTAATAAATGTAGTTGTTGATCTTTCTTTAATCAAACAAGTTAATTTTGCCATCTCTGCAAGTTCTGTCATCTTCACCAACCATTCCGCCATTGTAGGTATTTCAGAGCCTTTCCATTTTTGCATAATGGAAATTATGCAAATTCTTGTAGCAATAATCATATATAAAAATAATCTTCCATGGCTCTTTTCTAATTGACTGTCGATGAATCCCAGCAAGAAAATTCTGGTTTAGCTGAATGTTGATCTTTAAAATGTTTTGCATCATTATATGTATTTGAACTCAGAAATTCCTGGCTTTTTTACAAGTCCAAGGCATGTTCAGATTCTGAGAGAGATTGCCATTCGCAGCACTGGATGTTCTTTTCTCATCAGTTAAAAGAAAGGCCTCTTCATTAGTTCACACAGAGGCTGTGGTTAAAAGACTAAGGATGTTCCCAGCTAGTAGGTTGGAAAATAAAACAGATTTTGAAAGTGAAAACAATTCAGTTGTTGTTTTCCTTTCAATAAATCTGGTTAAAGAAACCTCTGTAACAGTGTTTCTCAACCTTGGCAACTTTCAGTTGTCCAGACTTCAACTGAAGTTGAAGTTGAAGTCCACACATCTTAAGTTTGCCAAGGTTGAGAAACACTGCTCTGTAATAAACTTGCTTTTTGGTGTAATTGGCTAAAAGAGAGTACTACATGGCTGGTGTCACTGTGGAGAACCATCCTGGACTTCTTATCCATGATATGAAATGTTGCTTGCACAGTCATCCTCTACTCTGATAGGACTTTCTCCTCTCTTCCCTGGAATCCCTCCCAATTTGTGCCCTGACAATCCCCTGTAAAGAGCTCAAAAGTGCATGTGGAAAGTTGACATGAAACTGCCTCTCCCCCACCCCCACCCCGCATCTGCATTAAAATCAACCACCACCTGTCAGAAGTCACAGTACTTTCTCAATTTAGACAGCAAAATGCCCAGTAGATTTCATGTACTTCCAATATACAGTATTATCTCAATTATCTTTACAGAATCCCATTTTTGTAGGTATTACTATCGTCATATGTTACAGACCGAGATTAATCAAGTGATTTGCTAGAACGGGTCACCTAATAGATTCATGGCATTGGAAACATTTAAATCTCAGCCTTTTTGAGTTGCAGATTGTTTTCCCAGTCTCTGATGGCAACAGGTTCTTCAGGGACAAGTCAGTCTGTTCATTTACATAACTTTATAGAGTAATGTCATCAAGAAATGACCAGACATGGTGTTAACATTATCAATAACTGAATGAATGGAGTAAGCCTTGCATAAGAACTGCTTTTTCTCTTATTCCCCTTCTTATTCTTCACTTTTGTTTGCCTACCATATATACTTGCAAATAAGTGAACAAGAATTTTAGGTGCCAAAATGCACCCCAAAAATCAGATCTGGCTTATTTCTGGATGGACTTATCCATGAGTATATATAGTAATCCTTTTTAAAAGTAACTGTATATCCTGTATATACTTGCATAGAAGCCCATCCGTGGTTAAGTAGACCCCCGAATGTTTAACCAAAATACCATGAAAAATGCAGGTCAGCTTATCTCTGGGTGGTGTGTTTCATAGTATTTTTGTTAAAAAATTGAGAGTTCGCTTAGCCACAGATGGGCTTATACATGAGTATATATGGTCATTTCAAAACCCCACTCAAGCCAGGGATAAATGCTTCTTTGTAGGCTGTGGCTCGTGAGCAGCAGAGTCCACAAGAAGGAGTTAAAATTGTATGTGAGTGTGACATCAATGCATGGCAGAAACAGGTGGGACAACACTTCATTTGCCCTCTTCCCAATTCTGACACACATCCCTCCCAATGGACACTGTAGCCTTGGGAGAGAGTCAGAAAGAAGGAAATGAAGTCTCTGAGCAGGCGTGTCTCCATGGTATGGTCAGCAAAGTCAAGGCAGCAGCTGCGATGGTGTGATTGAAGCTTCACCTATTTTTTATGTACATCCCATTTTGACTACGCCCTGCAGACACTCCTGTGTCTGAGAGAGGATGGATATCCCCACCCGCTCTTGACTTTAACCAGCTTGCTTGCTTCAACTTATCAACCCCCAGCCCCAACAGATTGTAATGAATAAATGCAGTGCCTGGCAGAAAAGGTTACCTAGTCCCATTCTAAAAATATCAAGCATTTTATATTTGAAACATTAATTTATATCTCAAAAATACTACAATCTGTGAATAAAAGGTTTCTGGTTTTCTACATTGATCTCAGGCAGCCTGACAATTTTAGTGTAGTTAGCTGTAGTTAGTCAAGCCTATTTTATTGTTAGAAGTGGGAGACGGGATCCTGGGTTAATGGGTTGCTTTATATTATAGGACATTTCATGACTTTGGGGCCTCTGTGCTGCCTAATGTCCTTGTTTCCATTATGAAAAAGCTCCATGGAAAACTTGCTTTATGAAATCTTCCCTGGAGATAATACCAAAGGGTTGGAAGGCAGAGTGGTTGCAGACTGATGGAAAGATGTTTCTACAATGAAAGACAAGACATTCATGCACCTTGCAACTAAATTATTACGTGAAACCTTTGAAAGAATTTCTAAAGCAGAGTGCTCCATGGGTGTGTGTGTGTGTGTGTGAAATAAGCTGAGATGGCAGTCTCAACTGAATGTACAAAGTCCTGTCCTTTTGGATGTGCTTGTGACATTGATTCATATACAAAAGGAGTAAGTCTTCATTAATGTGGTTGTAACCACCAACTTGTAACCATCATCTTGATTTTTTTATTCTCTTCCAAAGCAAATTCGATTTTAACATATTGTATGAGAATTGGTACAAAAGAATATTTTGGTGCTCATCTTTACATCCTAGATAATTTTGGAATGAGAATAACCCTTTCTCTTTTGATGTAAAGACAACTAGCATGTGTCTTGTTGTCTTTAAGTTTAATATTTACAGGAACCTTTTTTACCATCAACGCAGCACAGCAGTCTAAACTCTGCCATTTTATCAATCAATTTGTTAATGATGGCCTTGAGTGGCATCTTATATTTTTAAAACTGAAAGCCATAACCAAGGAGAAAAAGGGAATAATTTTACTTTCTTGGAAGTCCTTGCGGAAAACGCCAATAAAAGCCATTGGACAACAAAGGCGTTTGATGTACTTTTGTTACCATTCACCAAGTTTTCTATTAATTACAAGTTGCCGTACCTTCAACACATAATTTTCTTATATTAAATTTATAAAGACACTTAATGTTATGATTATCCCAGAGACAGAGTGTTTTATGACTCTCTTCCAAGCTAAAACATGCTATGTTTTTGTGTGCAAAGGCTGAAAATAGAATGAATAAAAGGATGTAGTCATTGAGAATAGGAATGATTACAGTATTAAAAAAAACAAAAGGCCATATTTAATATATGGTTGATCAAGTGCCACAATAGGATCGAAAGTAATATAATAGGTACAAGACCAGGATTTTTCTCTCCCCCCGCCCCCTGCCACTGAGTTTTTTTTTTTTTTTTGGAAAAACTTTTAAAAGATTTTTTGGAGTTATTTTCAAAACAAAAACTTGGTTGTTAATTTTAGGGCTTCCACAAAGTTGCTATTGTTTCCTCCTTCAAAGTGGCAAGAAATTATGCTGCTCATTTTTAAACTGTTATTTATTTCAGAATATCTATCAACTGGCTTAGTTGGGGTCTCTCTGGGCAAGGAACAACAAAGTAGAATAACTATAAGAAGAAAAAGTTCAATATGGACAATCATGCATGCCTGAGATGAGTGGGCAATCAGTATGGGCCAAAGGCACATTGCAAGAAGACTGTTTTTACTATCTTATGACATCCAAGTAGGAGGAAGCTAAACGTACTTCTGGAGTAAATGTATTCCACAGTATAGGTCTACTACAGAGAAAACCTGCTGTCTAGTCCACACTTCATGGACTTTCCATGTAGATGGACTCCTCTCAAACTGTTCAGATTAAATTTTGCCAAAGTGGTGCCTGATATTTCCCAAAGTGCTGGTTATCATTATTAAGGCTTTAATGATGATACCCAGCACTTTGAATTGGGCCTGGAAGCCCATCTGTAAATAAAATAGCAACCATAAAATGGTTGTTCTGCCAACAGCCTGGCTAACATATCTGGACCAGTTGCAGCTTCCAAATCATTTCCAAAGGCAGACCTACGGAAAGGGTGTCACAATAGTTCAACAATAGTGGCAACTGAACTTCAGCAGCTGTGAGTTATCATTGGCAGGGGTTTCATGTCCAGCTAGGAGTATAACTGGCACATTAGGACTGCTGTTTAAGCAAGAGCCATGGACCAGCAGGAGCCCCAAGTCACAAACTAACTCCTTTGGGTGAAGTGCAACTCCACCTTGAGTAACTATTAGGATTGATGTTATCATATTGTCCAGAATTGACTAATAGCTAGTCCAACTAGTCAGAGAGGGGGTGGGAGTCACAAAAAAGAGTCTAGAGCCATGTAATCATTAGCTCTCAATTTGCCTAGCTCTGATCAAAAGGAATAATTTTGAAACTATTTTACCGGGATTGATCAGAATATGAGCAAGTATTTATTAGTAAGAACACATAATTATGGAGAATTTTCCCAAATGGAATCTCAGATTCATTAAGCTGCAAGTTGGTGGATGATGATCTTTCACTAAGATCATCTGTGTTCCATCTATTAGGATGGGAAGGATGCCATGGAAACATCTGGTTGGGAATAGTAAGATCTACCAGTGTATCTTCAGCTTTGCATTTTATTCCTCCATATTGCTGGTATAACTGCATTTAGATACATTTAAGTTCTAGAATGGCCAGCTTATTCAAGTTGACTATTGAACAGAATATTGTAAAAAAAAGAAAAGACTATTAAATATATCCTGTTTGAATCAGGACTTGCTTTGGCAGTGAGGATATCTTGACATTTGTTGGGCCTTTGAGTGCAATCCAGTTAACCATTTAAGGATGCTGTTTCCAGGTATGGGAAGCCACCATTCTTCCCCACTGCTTACTACTAATGCTGGTAGTTCACACTCCCTGGTGAACTGTGGCTGGTGTGCACATTGTTCATGAATTAATCTTATTCTTTTCAAAAACCTTCCAAGCTGGCACTCATCATCATGGGTTGCAACTACAACTACAAGTTTGATAAACTGATGGTGATTCATAAAGGGGCATTTTTAATAGAGCTGCAAAACTACCATAAGTAAGTTTCATACTTCAACTCCAAGTCTGATGACAATGAACAAAATGAGCCTTGGGTAACGATCTGCAGTGAACATGCTCTGTTTTATTTGGGATAGAAAGTGTTTAATCCGTATCCAAGTCATCTTATTGGTGACATTCATTTCTTCAACTGAAATGTCTTTCACTGCATCTGGGGCAGTGTGCTAGTTTTGGGGCTTTGCATACAAACCATGCAAACCATCCTTTCCCTCAAGCACCTGTCACTTGAGGTGGCTGCTGCATGTTCTCAGATGGTAGGGCTGGTGTTGCTTGTACTATTATGCATAACTGATCTCACAGACTAGACACTAAAGATCCCTTTATTAATCCTCTGACAGATTTTAACATTCCTATATTTGACAATTTTATGTGGATCAAAAACCCTTGGTTGCCTATACCTGCATAAGGCTTAATGAGGTTACTGGAGGTGAGCATAGAGTCTGCCAGCAATGACCCCCATTATCCATGGCTATCCTAGTAGAGCTGCTTACAAAACATGGAAGGATTTCTCATAAATACAGCCTATCATACCAAAGTTTATCCTTAACATTCTAAAAGTACATTTAGCTACCAAACCAGAGAACATTCACTTTTCTTGGTCATCAGCCAACAGATGACGGCACAGGATTTAGTTACACTGCTGAAAATCCTGGTTTATAATCTGATTAGCAAGTGGCAATGCTTGGTGGAGCTTGTCAGGGCTCAGAAATTAAGCAGGATTGGACCAGGGGTCATCAGGGAACACCAGGTCTGCAGGCTAGTTGTAAAAACATCCCAGAAAAACAATAATGGCAAACCTTTTTTTGTATTGTTGGTTTAAAAAATAAAAATAACCTGGAGTCAAGCTCAATATAATAACTAACACTCATAAAAATCATACAAGCTACATAGCAGCCATGCAGTCAAAGCTGCACAACTATCCCTATAGACGAGCATTAAAGACGGTGAGCTTTTGATTCCCCCTCCTTAGACTCACAAGGAGAGTTGTGTAGAGTAAAGGGAGCATTAGGATATCTTCCTTCAAAAGAATATTTTATTGGGCCAGCAGGAAGAAAAAGACCTCCCTTGTGTTTGAGGGGAAATGGACACATGCGTAGGTGAGTTTCTGCATGATACCTCATGCTTTTCATGTGGTAGAAAGGAGGGTAGGTAAACCATGACAATTTATCAATTTTTAAAAATCTAAGACGTCCACATGCGACTAGACATCTACCATGTTGATACAAATGGAATGGGCATTACATTAATTACTTTCCCTTTACATATGTATCTTAATTAGAGTTTCCCAGTTTACATACAGTTTCTTCTGTCTCATACAGGCAGAAAGAGCACCACCGTTAGTTCATTTGGGTAGTCTGTTATGTCAATGTATTTTCCAGATTTGTCAAGTGCCCTTTTTTCTTTTTCTTATTTCCATTTGTATCACAATAACAACAACAGAGCTTGGGAGCTGCTTTTCATCAAATGCATCTAATTCTCTTAGTAGAATAAACTTTTTGGCTTTTGAACTCAAGGTTTATCCACTCAGGAAACTGGTCTACTTCTGCACAAAACAACCCTGACTTACAATTAGCACTTAATTACTATGAAGCCAGTAGCAGCTCTGTTGAATTGAGTTGCTTGTTGGGGGTTATTGCAGATCACATGCTGTTGAACTTTCATTCAGGGAGATCAAGCCCCAGTTCCATCTTGGTTAAAGTAAATGATTCTACAAACATGGCTTGCCTGGAGGAAAATCTGAGATTAGTTAAAAGAATCTTTGGGGAGCATGAAAGCCTGTCGTAGCCCTTGGAGAAATGGTAAATGCCATTTTATTAAGGCCTGATAAAATGCAGCCTGCTGTTCTCAATGCTTCTGCCAACCTCAGGAAATGTCCTGCCACACCACTGGGCTTCACAATCTGTAGTAGCCACTTTAGTTTCCTTCGTTGCTCCATCGTAGCATCATTTCCAGCTTCTCTCATCCAAATTGAGACAAATGGGTGGGTAAGTAAATCTAGCCCTGAGCATGAATAGATTTCAGCAGCTGTCCAAGGATCCCTGAAGCTGATCTTCTTAGGGGCTCACTGTCAAGTATGCCAGATGGTATTCTTCTAGATGGACCAACACTTTGACTCACTGTAAAATTATTACATATATAGCAGTCCCTCTGATTAACCCTATATCCTGAAAATCAGGTCAGTGCTATAATTAGGCATTCAAATTTAACAAAAGGTATAGTTGTGGCTATCAGATACTATGATGATTAATACAATGTAGGAAGGACCAGTCTTCAGTGGCTAGAATAGTGTAGGCAACTTGTGGTTCGCCAAATATTTTCAAGCTACAACCCATGCCAACCTCATTTATTATCGCCGATAGTGAAGGATTCTAGGAACTATGGTAGAGCAGCATTTTGAGCGCCACATGCTAGAAGCTGAGTTTGAAAAGTTTCTGACAACTTGATTAGTCATTGTTTTGTCTCCAAGGTGATACCCATTAATGTTTTAGTGCAATGGGCTTGGAAAAGGGTGAAGCTTATTATTGCTTCCTATGGGTGTTTTTGCATTTACTCTATCAAATGGCATTTTATTTACTATTTTACAGTTGCAGCAAAGTAGAAGAAACTATCTTTGCATTTTAACAGATACATTATTGGTGAATTTAAGGATGGATTATTATTTTGCTATTTGAAGGGAAGGGCATAAATGCACCTTAACCTAGGTTAATGCTCTACTTTTGGAATAATTATGTACTTCTTTTCATATCAATAAACAGAAATTAAACTCATTAAGTTTAGGTAGCTGGAATGTGGTCCTCCTAAATTCAGTCCCAACCCCTTTACTTACTGTAAGAATTTACACTCTTTCTGTAGAAGTTCTTATAACATGCCAGGTTGAAATGTTAAAGCTGTAACAGCTATATAATTCTACCTTTGAGCATTCAAGATGACCTTTCATTCATTCTGATCCATAGTAAAATTCACTGGGTCCAATTATAACTCTTTGGAATTTGATTCCCTATCTTCCCTTCCTTGCTACTCTTACTGCTGACACAGTAGTCCAATGTAAGTGAACAGAGGTGAGATAGACCAGATTTAATAAACAAGAGACCAGGCACAGAGGCAGCTAGATTCTGGTTAAGAGGTAATGGAACTTTGCAATCCTTTTACTGGCTTGACCAGTAAAAAAGTTTCCAGAAAATGGTTTTACTCATACATTGTGCATGTGCAGAAGCCTCTTCGAACACTGCCTGTACTTGACTGAAAGGCCAGAGGAGTTCTGTCCATACACAGTACATACTTAGAAGACTTTACAGACAACTAGAACTTCTCCAAAAGGCAGTGTGAGCTGATACACCAAAGCAATATGGCCATATTTTTCTTAGAAGTGAGGAAGATGTGTTGCTTCATGAAGCAGATTCAAGGATGTTTCACTTGAGCTTTCATAAGAGTACCCCTTAAAAGATTCATAAGAGTACCCCTCAAGAGATTTACTTATTTGTAGGAGTTACAGGTAATCCTCGTTTAGCAACTGCTTCATTTAGGGACCATTCACAGTTACAATGGTGATGAAAAAGTAACTTTACAACCAATACTCACATTTACAACCTTCTCAGGTCTGCAAAACAAAGGAAAGCTGAAGTAAGGTTATCAGTACAGTTGCGGTTTCACTTAGTGACCACTTTGCTCAATGACTAAGATAACTGTCCCAATTGTGGTTGCTAAATGAGATCTACCTGTATGTTGAAACTGAAGTTTTTCAGGGAAGTGGTGTCAGTTATGTTAACAATCAACAGTTATCTCGCTCTAAGGCTGGAAAGTATAAGGCAAAACAGTTCATTAATATGGGGAAAATGTGGGGATAATAAATGCTGGATTTGAAATGCAGAGGATATAAGGGGACTACAATCTCATATTGATAGAAGGCAATTAGATCTTTGGAGTAGCTTCATCCTAGTATGCAATAGTCTTACCTTGCCATACTGTTTTGGATGTCTGGCAAGCTTGGATGGATTTGAACTGAGGAGCTTGACACTATTAAATGTCATTGTATATTGGGGCATCTGTCAGGAAGTTCAAAAAAGTCAAGACAATGGCCACAACTATGAGATCAAAGCCCTGTCCTTTTTCACATGTGTTGTGGGCCAGACATGTATTAAAAAGGGGGCAAGGGTTTGACTGTACAGTTGTGGCCAACATATTGACTTTTTTGATTCCCCCTGAAGATGCTCCTGTTGTACATACATCTTCAGTGCCTTACAGCGCTGTGAAACATGGCTTTGGATACTTAAGGATTTATATCCATTGCTCAAATGATTACCCATTAATGGTAAGAAAGACCTTTTGTGCAGCTATAGCGCTACAGATCCAATATTAAAAGAAGCATGAAACTTTTATTTCAAAGCTACATTGAAAACAGAGTGCATCTCATAGAGAAATACTCTTTAAAACGTTCATGTGTTGTTTGATGTCTAACAACTGACTATGAAAGCAAATGACTAATTTGTTTTCAGTTTTTGGCATATCCATTTCCTACTAGGTATCCCTAATTTGAGATGTCTTTATTGATTAAAAAAATATAGAAAGTAATGGGTGTTGCAACTGGGAATGCCGATAACGGAAATGGTTCAGATCCTTGCAATAAATTTTATGCATCACTACGTGAACTCACAAAACTTTTTGACAGATTTGAGAGCGAGATACATAATAGTAGGTGTGAAGTGGGTGTTATTTTGATCACTGAGAGGGTATGGGAGGCATATATCCCTTTAGCTACCAAGAACCACATATGGCATCCAGTAGACCCCAGGGCAAACATTCCCATTATACAGCTGGTTGGTCTGTCAATGGTGAAGTTCAAAGCACCACAGAGACTGGCTGTTTCATTAAGTAAAGACATGCCCTATTAATAGCTAGCCATAAAAAAAGTTAGCTAAGCAGGTGTGTTATCTCAAACTAAATGTTCCTAGAACTTCAAGAAAATAGATGCCAACCTCACTTACAGAAAAGCGTATTTATCATAGGCAACTTCAGGAAATTTCCATATTCATTGCCAAGGGCCACTCTTAGGAATCTAAAGGAGTCAATTAATTTTATAGAAGGGAGGAGCTAAGACGGCAATGGAGCAGCAGCTTCTCTGCTGAGCTCCTTTTGATATGTTATTTGTTTTATCTGTTTTACAAAGAGCCTAGCTACGCGTCTTAATTTTTATCTAGTTTTATTTAATAAACACATTAGCTGTGAGAGATATTCCAAATCTGAACATCAAGTTCCTAAAACGTTATAAGGCCTTCAGATATGATATGTTGACACTGAAAAAATGGGGAAGAACAAGAAATGCCACAGGACAACTCTGGGCTCAGACACTCTACCTAAACCAACGAAGCAGCCAAAAATGGATGACTACATCATGGACAAGAAAACCGTGGGTTAAAATAACAAAATAAATCCTCTTCACTCCATCCCTACCTCTAAATGTTATGATATATTGAACTAGGATTTGGAAACAGAAACTGAAATTAATTTTGTACCTTCCTAGAGATACAAAAGTCTTTTACAAACTCCATCCCTTCAAACTCCATCCTTTCATATCTAATGAGGTATGGTCATAAATATATGGTAGGCATCCCAGCCTTTATTTAATTTGTTTATAGAGTGCATTTCTGTACATTTGTATAAGGAAGTGGGTCCTAGCTTTGAGAAACTTACAATCTAAAAGTTGATTATGAGGGAATAATAAAAAAGTGGAATAAAAAAGAAAAATGGGACAAGAATTGAATCAACAAGACCTAAGGCATGATCCAAAAACACAGAAATAGCAACCACGTGGCCTTGGTTTTTTTCAGCTTTAGCATGTTGTCTTGAATAAAGCCATAGGTGAAACATGGAACATATAAGATATGTTATTTGTTTATAAAACATGCTAACCACTTTTTATCTCTAAAATGATCCCAAAGTACACAATAAAATTGCATAAAATTCCAATTTTTTTTTTTTTTTTTTAAGTCCACATGACATTGTAGCATAGATTCAACCCAGGTGAAAAAATAGCCTTTAGCTGTTGTTGAAAGCTTACAAGAGTTAGTGTTAGCCTGCACTAAATGGGGAAGGAGATCCACATGTAAAACCCTATCATCAAGAAAATCCCACCTCATGTCATCCCACCATGGGTGTACATGTGTTTATGTTACAAGAAATTAGGCTTTATTCAGTTGGAGATTAGTTAAGTGGTTATGGATGCTGACAAGCTGGTCACAAATACTGGATTAGCCCTGCCTATGGTTCCCAATGTAATACATTGGTTACATGTTCTGAACCATGCCAACTCTATGATTCATATAGCCTTTGGTTTAATCAGTCTACTCTAGATATGTTTGGGACATATTTATGCTTTAAAGCAGGAGCAGGGGGAGAGAAGATTTTAGTCAGCATCTTAGAGGCCCTGGGATCACAGTGCACATTTTAGGCGGTTACTGATATCTCATGATCAAGTCATCCCTTCGCCTTGGCATCACTTTGGAACTCTGACCACTTATGGGCAATTAAAGCAAATAGCCGCAAGCCTTTCACAAAGCATGGGTGGTTATCACAAAGCACTGACAAATATTCCAGCTGGCATAATTACATTCTACATGTACATAATTGTGTACAATAATTATATCCCATCTTCATTCCCCCTGGCAGTTTGGTAGGAGTACGTGACTCTTCCTTCCTGCCTTTGTCTAGTCTTTTGTGTGATTTGCTTAGATAATGGCCAATTTGGGTCCACCCCAAAGCTTTCAAGGTGAAGATAGATGTGGCCTTCTATGGCAATCACAACAGGTTCCTCAGCCACAATGTTTTCTTTAGTTTATCATGACAAGAGGGTGTGTCAGCTGTATTGCTCATCCTTCAAGCAGGATGAGCTTGGTTTTTTTTTTCCCCCCTCTAATTTTTGAAACAGGCACTTATATGTTTTATGCATATTTAAACTCTCTCTCACACACACACATCACAAACATTTGAAAAACAAGTGGGGGAAATATATCAACTATGGTTTCATGCAGTTTTTCATTTTTCTGACTGTAAATATATTCTGGCTTGTTTTCTGAAAGGTGTGGATTACAGCATGTGTTCTCCATGTATTTATAGGTCCAGGAACTGCAAAAATAGCAAGTCTGCATTAAAAAAAAGGCAAAACAGAGGAATTTCACCACCACTTTCAACATCTTGGTGATATTAATGTGCATTGAGTTGTCCTCTAATTCAGATTCAGTCTTCAGAATTGGTTCTGAGAGCCGCAACTAGTACCTCCAGATTGTTTAAATTGTTTGTTGTTTTCATTCTGATTAGAAACTTCACCTAGACAGCAGGGTGATCTCCATGCTTCTGAAGAAGGTGGATCATCTCAGTATGTTACACTGAAAACACATTGAGTGTAGATGACAGGCTTTGTGAGACAAAATTCAAGATCTTCCTACTTGCCACCACCCAGGAGACTATGACTCACTACACATCTATTCTGTTTTTAACTGCATCCTGAAAATAATTTGATTGAAAAGTGAGGTGTAAATATTCATCATAAACAGATTCATAGATACAGTCCTATGTAATTTTCTTTGTGGATTTTTAGAACATGGCAAGAAGTGGATAAAACTGAATACATTTCTTTTATTTTTTTTAGTGGTAGTAGAGCAAGGGTAGAAGTGTGTGTGTGTAACCACAACATTCTGGATGAAACATTTGACATGTTAGAACATCACCTTTTAAGTGTATTTTAGAAATTATAGAAAACACTTTCTTTGTGATGCAACATCCATCACATAATGCTAATACTACCTATTGATTGATGAATTGATTATGTGCCATCATGTCATTGTCTACTCTTAGCAACCACATAGATAGATTTTCTCCATGATGATCTCCAAGAATAACCTCATCTTTCAGGTCTTCCAACAGTGTACCCATCATCACTGTTGCTTCTGGCTGTTCTCATCTTGTCTTTTCTTCTACCTTTTCCAGCATTAGAGCCTTCTCTAGAGAGCTCTAGAAAAGCATCAATACTCTTCCTAACCTGCTTCTTTGAACTCCAACTTCCAAAGAGGGTCAGGACTTGCAGAGATTCTGATTTTTGTAGGTATAGACACGTGACAGCATCTGAATATCTTCTCCAAGCCTTCATGGCTGCTCTACCAAGTACCTACAGCATATTTCTTGACTGCTTGTTCCTTTACTGTTGATCCTAAAAGGGAGAAGCTATCCACGACTTTAATATCTTCATTTTCAATTATAAGGCTGGTTGTTCTACCTGTTGTCATTAGTTTGGTCTTCGTTATATTCAGTTTTACTCCCATTTTTTCACTGTGCTCCTTGACTTTTATTACAAGAGTTTGCAGATCCTTTGCATTTTCAGCTATGAGGATAATGTCATCAACATAGCACAATTTATTGATGTTTCTTCATCCATTTTTAAAACCACACTCATCTTCTTCCAATCCATCTTTGCTTAATATATATTCAGCATATAGGCTGAATAAATAAGGGAAGAGTATGCAGCCTTGTCTCACTCATTTGCGAATCCGGACCATGTTCTGTACGGACTGTGGCTTCCTGACCAGTATACAGGCCTCTTATAAGAGAATGAGAATTTCTGGGATTTCCATTTTTCTAAGCACATCCCACAGCTTGATGTGATTGACACAATCAAAGGTTTTTCTATAATCAATGAAGCACATATTAACTTCTTTTTGGTAT
Source organism: Python bivittatus (assembly GCF_059951505.1). Taxonomy (NCBI): domain Eukaryota; kingdom Metazoa; phylum Chordata; class Lepidosauria; order Squamata; family Pythonidae; genus Python; species Python bivittatus. The sequence continues at coordinate 15,322,969 of NW_028277086.1, read as the reverse complement.
TCTTTGGCTTTCTCAGTTATCTAGCATGCATCAGAAATGATGTCTTTTGTTCCCCTGCCTTTTCTAAAGCCAGTCTGAATTGCTACCAGACAAAGGGATAAATCACATAAAATCAATAAACCATAGTTAGCACTAAGTATAGTTATTTATGTTTCTTAAAATGCAGGCCAACCATGATTTGTTAGAATTCCTCTTCTCTTTCTTTCCTGTATGATCTCCAGATGTAATTCCAAACATCTGTCTCAATGGCAGAGTAAGGCCCCAAGTCATCTGTTATTTCAGCTGCACTATAGTTTCTTGTAAAACATTATTTTAAAACTAGTTTTACACTGTAGTTTCAGAATCTGATATAGTGGGTATTCTGGTTTGTGAGATGGTGTTTATGTTAAATTTTAGTTTTGAACCATATCAAATGTTTCTTTGTAAAGAGATCTATAGGTCTGTATCATGCATATCCTAGTATCGTAATACTTTGTTAAATGCACCTGTGTAGCTTTATTGTGTTATGTTTTATGTGCTTTAAAAAAAAAAAGGGTTGTGTGACCACAGATGTATTCTATCACTACTCTAAAGAAATCATTATTCATATCAGCTTTCTTTCCACTCTTCCAGTTACAGCTAGATGTAATGGAAAAGGTTGGTGGGGTTTTTTCCTACCTGCATAAATTCTTTTTTGTCTCATGAATTCTAATGCACACCACACATGAGGTCTTCTTGTCTTAAGGAAATAATTGCTAACTTCAGTGATATGCCTACAAACCAATATGTAAAGAGACATGAATGTTGAAGCCAAGCAGGTCTCAAATCTGTGTGAGCATTAAAGCTGGTTTGGACCCTGGAAGTGAATTCCATGTGTAATATTTACAAAAACATAATCTTTCTGACTCTAGATTATCAGAAATACTGCCTGAGAATATTAAACAATAAAATAAATGTTGCATCCATCTATCCAACAAGTATTTTAATCTATTCTGATTTTCTGAAAATCAAAACACTCACTTAGCTGGCTCCCCCTCACCCCACCCCCACCCCCAGTAATCTTTTGTGGGTTGTCATAACAGTGTCTTTAATTAGGAATAAGTCAAGCAAAGGAGATCAATTCAGGGAGCCAGTCAAGTCAATTATCCTTTTATGCAGCTTTTTTTTTTAAGAACTCACAACATATATTACTGATTATGAAGCCATGACAGATTTTTGAATAAGTCATAACAACCTGGCAATATTATCTCTGATGATCACAGATTTAGATCCCAGGAACAGACTATCTTGTCCATCAAATACAGATAATATCCATTGATTTCTTCAACCTCATATTCAAGTCATAGACCAATCTTTACAAAACTTTTTCATATATCTCGGGAGAAACTTCCCAAATTTTTGGAGAGAGACTCTTTTAAAACATTGTTTATCCTTTCCCATCTTCATTCTTCACCTACCACTAAACCCATCTCTTATATAAAAAATCTTTTTGCTGTATGTCCAATCCTGATGTGAAACAGTATTTAAATGAAAATAATTATATTAGTAAATATTTATCCTATCACTCTTGCTTCTCCTAACATTATCCATCAATAAGGAAACAACTGCCCCTGTAAGGAACATGGAAAAGAGTTTTTCTTTAATGGTGCCTATTGTCTGATATAGTCTTTCTCTATGTAGAATGTATAAACACTTGCTGTCTTCTTCTTCTTCCAGGCCATCACTGAATTAAGATTAGAGGAATGATACTATTTTGTTATTTTATTCCCCCCCCCCAATCTTTTAAATGTAAATATTTTCAATTCATTCTAGTAATGTGCAACTTACTACAAATAAACCTTTCTTTCTATCCCTTTGTTGTATCTCAAATACTCCAGTCAATGAATCCCCAATGAGAAGACTATAAGCTTCTTTTATCATTAATGCTTGGTCCTTAATTTCTAGCAAAGGAGGTGTTGGAAAAAACAAATTCAGATCTGCCAATTCAGACCCGAACCCTTCTCCCTATGCATGGGGATTCTAAGTATTCAGTGGTGAAGGAAAAAGTACATACTATAGTTCTTTCAGGGTGAACACTTTTCTTCTGTCCCAAGTTGAGTTCTGTCATTGAAGAAAAAAAAAAATGTAAAGACTAAACACAGGTAATCTTGGTATTGATCCTAGATCACTTATAAGTAAGTAAGAAATAGTGCTATGCAAAGCTTTGAAGGGGTGCTTTCAGCACCATGTCCTGAAGCAACCTGGCTTGTAAGAGAAAAATGGAAAAAAATGTGCCACATTGCATCACCATCTTTCAGAATTCCTCTGGCTTTCTCTCAGAAAGCCTGCAATGTAGGAGAAGATCAAGAGGATTCATATCTGGCTTCCTTAGGACCTCCTCACTAATAAGTTCTGGTGAGCAGCTTCAGGTGTCATGGACTTCTTAGATTCTGGGAAAACAGATGGCAGTTTGCAAACTATTGCAGGGCCAGAACATCTGCGCATTGTTCCCATGTCAACAAAGTCAGTAGCAACTTCAAGAGGTGGACAGCAAGAGGTTCAAATAATCCCTACCCTAACAAATTGGGTGGTAAAATATCCAAGTTGCGAAATTCTATAACCTAAATAATTTTTTCCCCCTCTTCAATAAACTTCTTTCATCAGACTGAGTAAGACTCTAACCCTTTTGGTGGGGAGCTCTTGCTATGGGCTTAATACCAGAAGAGGCAAGCAAGTGTTGTCTCCTCATGTGCCACTCAATTCTTCTGAAGCCATTCATGAAAAGAGTTTTCTTCTGCAGCACTACTTTGGATAAAGTCACTTTAAAAACTTGACTGCCTTCAGTCAGTAGGAGAGTATTGTCCCACTTATACCCACTGTAGTTTAAATCTGGTGATTTTTTTTCCCCAGCTTTCCCATGATGTAATACAGTGTATCTCAACCTTGGCAACTTGAAGATGAGTGAACTTCAAGTCCCAAAATTCTGGGAGTTGAAGTCCACTCATCTTAAAGTTGCCAAGGTTGAAAACACTGGTGTAATGGATACCTTGCTTTGTACATCTCAGGCACAGTGGTAGATGGCAATGGGTTGGTGACATAATTGGCATTCCTGTTTTGAAAACACTAGCTCTCAGCCTAACTCCCATACAAAGAACATCTTCATTGCATGCAGCAAAATGTCTTCAGCCATCGTTGACTGGAAATGACAAATTTGGGATGTCACTTAATGCAAGACAAGATTCATTACACTTGCAGTCATTAACTGGAAACTAACAGCCTGAGGGCAAGTAACTTTCATTCCCCAATATTCTGGCTTCAATGGGACAAAGCCATGTAACACAATGAAGCACTGCCAGTCCTGTAAGAGGAAAGGAAATATTGTCTAATCAAAAAATTACAAATGTTCCAACCTTCAGCCTTCTAATTTTAAATCTGGAGAAATGTCTGTGGAAGTATTCACATAACTATTCTCCATGAGAGAGCAAGTCAGATCTCTAATTACCTACCTGCCTACTACCTCCACTTATCAAACATGCCTATTTTATGCACATAAGCTATAAAAACATGAACTTGAGTTTATGGACACCCCCATGCAGTTTTCTGAGCAACATTATGGATCTATGTGCCATTGTTTTCTTCTGGAATGTATTTCAACTCCTCAGTCTAGCCTACAGCCTTAACATTCCCTGGTAATGCAGTACTAACCAGGTCTAATTTTGCCTAACTTCCAAGCCCACGAAAGGTCAGCCAGGTTCTGCCACCTGCTGAAGCATCATGTGAAATTGATTTCATATATATATTACAAACAGTGTGACATATGCCTGAATGCCATATGTATATTTGCCATGCAGCAAATAATTGCAAGCCTATCGGATACTACTGTGCCATCTGCATTTGGTTTTCTATGTCAAGTGCCTCTAAGAGTTATTAATTCTACTAATTACAGTAATTAGACAGAAAGGCTCCATAACTAACTAAAATAAAAACAAAAAAATTAACTTCATCAGCTGTGTAATGCAAACAAATAATTTAGTCATTCAGTGATTCAGATGGTTTTATTGGCTTCTTAAAATCTCCAAGAACCTTGATGTTTGTACATTTCTCCCATATCACAAATATAAGACATCTGAGGCCAAGACTTTTCATTCCATCATACAATGCACATCACATAGAACATTATGCTTCAGACTGTTGGGCAGATTAGTGCAGGGCGAAACATTTTAAAAATTCAAGGGAAGTTTTTCAGAAGCCATACTACTGCCCTTTTTATCAAATTCATATTTTAAAAACTTACTCTGAATTTTAGCATTCATAGGATTGCAGCTTGATATGACAAACCTAGGATGGATATTTAAAAGTAATATGCACTTAATTCAAAGCCAGAATGTGTTACCTGCAAACACCCCATTGAAAACTTTGGACGCAGCCCTCAAAGGCCCTGTACAATTTACCCCTAATTTGTTGTTATGGTGAATTGTATTGAAATTGTATTAGTTGTATTTTATCAATAACATTTTAATTACATTTAAGTGTAAATAAAATTAAATCATGTATGCCTCAAGCCACAAAATAAGCATTTAACTGAACAGGCAGATCTGATCTAATCTTAGTAGCTCAGTCCTAATGTAGAGGTAACTTCTACAGCAGAAAGCCTTCCACCTGACTATGTTTTCTATACAATTTAAATATGGGATTTTGCCTTCTGAACAAAAAAGGTAAAGATGCTGTCAAGACAAGGGCAGCAAGGTCCATTCCCCCTTGTTGTTGCCACTGGAAACTGCCCTCCCGCAAGGGTGGCGCTGAGCTGAACATGGACCAACCGACGTCAGACTTGGGTGACAAGCCAGTCAGTCAATTCTTGTCACAGCTTATGGATCAATAGCCATATACAATGTCATGGCAGGACACTGAAATGACATTGGTTGATCTGAAAAGCAGACTCTGCACGTGCAGGAAAATGTGAAGAGGAAAAGGAAGAGGAGGAGGAGGAGGAGGAGGAGGAGGAGGAGGAGACGGCTCTCAAGATAAGCTTAGCTCTTCATGACTGCCTCCATGAAGGTACAGTATACTGGCAATATAACAGAAGTGATTTGTCATTGCTTCCTCCTTCTTTTATTACCCAGTTTAGCCTAATGCTCTGGAATTTTCAGGTGGTCCCTCATCCAAGTTCTAAGACAGATCCTGCTTAGCTTCTCAGAACCACAAAAGTTGATTATGTGCTACCACTAAGAACTTAAATTTTAATTTCAACTGCCCAGATCCTGTCTTCCTAAGTTAATATTCCAAATTTGCAATGACTTGAAATGTTAAAGTATTAGAACTGATGTTTCTTAACATTGTTTTTATTTAACACAGTTTTTCATATCTTGACTGTATTATTTTTACTCTATAAGTCAGAAGTACAACTTGGAAAAATCTTGGAAGGTCTTAGAAAGTGGCTTAGAAATGCATTAAATGCAAAAGAATGTTTTTTCTTTTTCTCACCATTTCTTTTTCTCATTTGCTGTAAAAATATTCATATTTTCCAAAGGGACTTACAGTATAAGCACATCCTTAGATACTATCAGAAAACAACAGCAGAATAACAAGAAAGGTTTTAGCTCACTAGCAAAGCATAATTTTTTCATGTGCAGGATTCCAGGTTCAATTCCTGGCATTTTCAGTAAAGGTTTAGGATTAACAGTGATTTGATCAAGTGTTTCTGTAACTGATGCAGTAATCTGAATATAAGCAATTGCATAAGACAACCTCTTTCCCATCCTTTTTTCCCCCACAAACCATTTAGCTGTTTCTTCAGAAACACTCAGAAGCCAGTTCCATAGAACTTAATGGGCTTGCTCTGATTAGCAGTGTTATTCTATGCTTGTCTAATCTATACCATTCATTGCTATCATATTAAGCAATTCCACTATCACATTAAGCAATTCATTCACCAAGTCTCTTCAAACATAATCAATAAATTATTTTCTTTTGTACCTGTACCCATTTGGTGTTTTATGCTAGTCTATGACCATAATAAAGATTTGATTTGATTTGGTGTTTGGATCCTTAGGATGAGGCTTAATATCCAATATGTAGGGACACTTAAGGCAAAGTACGGATACAACATTATTTGTGTACCTGCTAAAAAGTAAAAAACTGAGTAGAGCTGTGATTTACAAGCTTAAAACAAAGTCACTCATCTGGTAATACTAGGATAACAACTTAAGTTTTGAAGACTTCTAGCAAAACACTCAGTCTTACAGACCATGCATTATTCATCCATCTTATTCATTCGGCAGTCTGGAAGGAAAACAGAACTTGTTTTGGATTCCAATTAATAAGCAGGTGGAAAAAGGCTAACTTTCCTTGGGTGAATTTATCACTGCCAATCAGTGTAAGGAGGAGCCATTCAAAGCACATGTGGCTGGCAATAAGGAATCTCAAAGCAGATGAGTTCTGCAGAACCTCTAATGCAGAATTCATCGGTTGAGGACTAAGAATGAACACATTGTGCTCCAGGTGTTCAAAAGCAGGACTGGCTTTCAGGCATGAAGCAACACAGATTAGGCACTGTTGCCTCTTGCTAATTTACATAGTTTGGTTTACTAAGGTCTTTTGCAGTGACCTTTAGCCATCTGCCTTTTTACTATTAGATTTTAATGAATATCCTTCAACTGTATAATAATTAATATCCTTTTGGGTGCTGCAGAGCAACATAGAATAAGTGAACCACCCATCTCTATTAGCAGACTGGTAGGAGAAATGAACTGAAGGCATTGCAACTAGTCCTTGCCCTCTGGCATGCCAAGTCATATAGAGATTGGCATACCTTGGCAGGCATGCATAAATGAAAGCCAGGAACTTACTTGCTTTCTTATTTTTTTATTTTAAAGAAATACTTGTTATTCTTTCCAACCCAACAGAATGTTGGAAAGAAATTATGTAAAGGAGCTCGGGGCTCTGTCTGTCTGTCAGCAGGGTAATACTCCAAAAACAGAATGGAAGAGGACCAGATTTGGTGTAGGGGGTGATGCCGGCAAAAGAAAGACCAGGTTAAAAAAGGAACTGAATCCAGCTGGAGACTGCAGAGAAAAAATATCTCCAAGAAATTCCCCTGAAGCATTTCTATGGGAGAAACTGTGGGGTAGCCCCTTGGAATTCTGCCCACTGTTCCATCCTTAGGTCTCTTGCGCTCCTCCCTCCTGTTACATGACTCAGAAAAGAACTGCTATTCAAGGGTTGGAAAGAATTCAAGAAGCCATGCTTGGAATCCTTTCCTTGCCTCGTTTCTTGTGATGAAAGTCACCAAACACAGGACTCTCTTTTTTTAAGAGCCTGGTCTTTTCTGAAAAAGGAAAATTAACATGTGTTACAATTCCACATAAGCAACCTTCACTTTCCTACTTTTCCTACTAGCTGTCTTCTAGTCTTTGTGTGTGTGCATGCGTGCATGCATGCATGCACACACCTTCAAGTCAATGTTGACTCCTGGCAAGTGCCTGGACTAGTCCCTGAAGTTCCATTGGCATGTTTTTTTAGAAGTGGTTTGCCATTACCTCCTTCCCGAGACTAAGAGGGAGTGACTGGCCCAAAGTCACACAGCTGGCTTTGTGCAGGACTAGAACTCATGGTCTCCCAGTTTCTAGCCTGGTGCCTTAACCACTACATCAAACTGGCTTTCTCTTCTTGCCTTGCTCTGTCCTTTTTCTGTTTGATGCTCCAGACAATCCTGTCCCAGCAAACTTCTCCCATCTGGGGACTGCCTGCTAAATAGCCCATCAAACATAATTAAAGCATAGTGCATTAATTTATATGTGCAGGAAGTCCAGGATAGAAGGGTGGGGGAGAAAGCAGAATATATATATTTTAAAAATGCACAAGTCTGCTGACCAATGTTATCTTGCTTAATTCCAAGGATTGTGTGATGTGTGTAAGCACACAAAATTGTGGAGTCATTGGTGCTCTCTGAGCTTGGTTGTTTGCTTGCAGATGTTTCATTACCCAACTAGGTAACATCATTAGTGCTAGTGAATGTGGGATTTTCTCCCTGTTAATACGCAATAGCTTGCCCTGCCAAGCTTCCAGGAATTCCGTAGTGTTTTTGGATTTAGTTGGTCTAGGATGTTCAGAGTTTCTCAGTTGAAACTATGGTTGAGTCTGTCCATGTGTTGTGAGATTAAGGAGTTTTCATAGTGTCTTCTGACTGCTAGTTGATATTCATGGATGTGCTCTACTGGCAGGGCACTGGCAGGACAAGGATGTGGTTTTCTCCTTGGTAGTTCCTTGATTAGAGTATTGTTTTCTGTTTGATTGTTTGTCTGGTGTTAATCCCTGCTTATATGGGTGTTGGCTGCTGGAGGGGAGGTGTTCTGATCTTTTTTGTTTCCTTCTTAGCTTTTTGTTGTCTGAGTGGAGTGTAAATATGGTTTATATCTATGTGTCTATCTATTGCTGATTTGTCTGAATGCCAAGCTTCCAGGAATTCCGTAGTGTTTTTGGATTTAGTTTGGTCTAGGATGTTCAGAGTTTCCCAGTTGAAACTGTGGTTGAGTCTGTCCATGTGTTGTGAGATTAAGGAGTTTTCATAGGGTCTTCTGACTGCTAGTTGATATTCATGAATGTGCTCTACTAGTCTTCTGCCTGTCTGTCCTACAAAGTGGCTGTTACAGTCCTTACGCTATATGTTGTAGATGACTCCGTTTTTTTGTTCTTGGGCTACTGGGTCTTTTGGTCTTCAACTCTGAGCTACATATATTGACTTCTGTTGGAAACACAAAATAGTCTTAGTGGATCATAGATTGATCTGATACTCCAAATTCTATATGGGAATACAATAAGACCAGCTGAATCAGATTAAAATCCATTTTTTCTCACTGTCCAAATCATGCTTTTATAACTCAGCATCTAGCTTCTAAGTCCTGGAGGTAATATATAGTCTTATGATTAGTAGCTGTGGACAGACTTATCCTCTTTAAATTTCCCTGATCCTCTTTTAAAACCATACATTGGGAGACATCATCATGTTTTATGGTAGCAAATTCTCATGTTTTAATTATGTGCTTCTTTAAAGATGTTCTTCCTTTTATCTAGCCTGACCCTCCCAACTTTATTGGATGACTTCAGATTCCAGAATGATTCTCTCAACTTTTTCCACAATATCCATACATATATAAAATCTGCCAAACCCTCCATTATTCACTAAAAATACAGATCCTTGGGATATCTCACTTCCTGCATCACTTCATTGTGAAAACTGTCCTATAGTTTGCTTTTCATTTAATTGGTTACTGAGACATATGAGAAGGGAAAGCAGGAAAATATTTAGGTCAGTCAGAAATGGTTGATTCATCTCAAGGACAAAACCAAGTCAGGAGATTCAAGCTGTGTCATATTATAAATACAATAAATAAATAAATATTAAGGGAATTTAACTCATCCTGGCCCCAAGATACTTGCAGGACCACCTCCTCCAACTAGAATTGCCCTGCCCAATTCATGATGTCCATGGAGTGGGGAACCATAGATGCCTGATAGCCTTCTGTCAAATAAGCCTTTTCTTGAATAAGGTTTTAAGTGTCTGGAAAGCTAAGTCTTACTTCTAAGCTGTGGTGTGAAGCCTGATGCTTATAATGTCCAGCAATGTTACAAACTGAATGACATTTCCCACTGAAAGATGACTGCTCCCAATCAGCAGCAATGTTTAACAACTGTACCTTCACAGAAGCTCATGGGCCAACACCACAAAGAATAGCCTGCTATATTTTACCTATATTTTGTCTTGTCTTTGACATCTATTATGTGGCACTAAGAGTCGACAATGACTTGATGGCACATAATCAGTCAATTATATTCTCTGAAGCTCAAGGTTGAAAAGGTCAAAGACGAGGAGATTCCCACTCAAAAGGGAACCAGATTCCACCTGAATGCTGGGGTGGGTGGAGGTGGGGAAACTTCCTAATAGTAAAAGCAGTTTGAGAATGGAACTAGTTAACCAGAGAGGTGGAGGGCTCCCCTTAATAGGATGAGTTCAAGCAAGGCTAGACAACATCTGTTGGTGATGCCTCCTGCATTGAACATTGGGAAGAGCTTGGTAGCCTAAATGGGCTCTTCCAGCTCTGGGATCCTACATTTTTAAAACATTTAGTAGTCCTGTTTTCAAATATACATTTGCACTTTTCTTTACCATTGACCAAAGAATATTATCCAAATTGTTGTTTTCCTGCAGCATTCATGCCCCAGGAGATACTACTTTATGTGTTTCAAATAGTATATGGCTACAGGTCTTCAGGGGTAGTGTCTTGCACCTGAGTATTGGAGCTCTTGAGATTAAGGCCAACATCATGAATTCCAGTCTGAAATTTATGGGATGCCAGTTTACTTCTGCAGCCTTGGATAATGTGCTCTCAATCTATAATGTTTCAAGAGAAGGATAGCTTGACTTTGAAGTAATGTTCAACTGTAAATTTGCATGCAATGAGTTTTAGGAATCTAAATGGAAGTTCAGAGGACTTGGATAGGCAAAGGGAAACAGAGGAGGCCTGGCCATCACTATCATCTTGAATTTATGGATGAAGGAGACAATAGTGATGCATTTGGGATGAACAATCACCCAATGTGAGGAAATAACACATCTTTCAATGAGAGCTGCAGATGTCAATTTCTTTCAGAGCATCCACTTCTCCTGGAGCCTTCTCTGTAACACAATCTTGCCTGCATTACATCTTTGACAGCTGTCTCTCAGGCAAGGGTGAAATGTAACAAGAGATCAGACAATTTGTTACAGTTTGGTAGACAGATTGGATGTGAGGCAGGCACAGAGCTGGAAGGAATTGATGCAGCTGTGCAGACAAAGCATCAAAGAAGAAATATGAAAAAGGTGCCTAGTTGTTGTTGTTGATGATGATGATTCGGATTTATATCCCAGCTTTCCTCCAAGAGCTCAAGACAGCATACACAGTATTTCCTCCTGTAATTTCCCCCCACAATGACAATCTTGTGAGATATATTGGCCTGAGTGATTGGTACCTAGTGAGCTTCCATGCCTGAGGGTAGATGTGAACTTGGGTTTCCCCATAACTAGTTTAACCTCTTAACCCCAGGCCTATTTCTTACATTTTTGAATGCTATTTATAGGTATTGTTTAAAGCTTTGTTTTATTGCTTTATTAATCCAAGCCATCTGGAGGCTTTCATGAGGCAACGGCCAAATAGATATAATAAATACACTAAATAATAAATAAATATGCTGCACTGCTTCCTTTTTGCTTCATTGTTGCCCCCTTTCCTTCTATAACAATGACCATTGCTTTGTTCTGCCTGTATGCCTTGCGCTTCTTTGTTTTAAACAACTAGAATCTCATTGGCTTTTTAAAATGTAAAATAATCTGAGACTGCATTCTTACATGACAATTAACACATTGTGTGTGTGTGTGCGTGTGTGTGTGTTGTTTTTGCCTAACAACCATAGAATCTTCCTTCTGGCAAGTAAGATGATGCATGGAGAGTCTCTTTCTGTCTGTCTCTCTCTTAGCACATATAATTTCAGCATAGTCATTTTTAGCACTGCAACCTGGTTAAAATATTTTAATTGATTTATCTGATGAGTTTTAGCTGATTAATCTGTTAATTAAATGAACATGTGTTTGTGTAAATGTGAATATAACTTGCCTTTGCAAAGCAGTACTATGAAGCAAGAATATTTTTATTCTTCAGTATTATTAGGGCTCCTAGAGCTGGTCTGCAAAGATCAGGATGACTGCTAGATGACAGCAAAGAGTTTAGAATCTACATTATCTCTTTGCCATGTAAATGATAGTCTGGAGTCTGCATCTCAGACTTGGAAGTCTTAATGATATTCCATAAACCATATGGAATAAGAGGAGTCATCCTCTTAGTAAATGTATTTCTTTTATGTGCAAGAGAAAAAAGAATGTTTGTTTGAAGTTAGTGCTTGACTAACTATGCCATCAGGTTGTTGTCAGCTCTTAGCAACCATACAGATCAATTTTTCTCCATGACAATCTATCCCTAACCTGGTCTTTCAGGTCTTCCAACAGTGCACTCATCACGACTGTAACTGAGTCCTTCCACCTTGCTGCTGGTTGTCCTCTTCTCTTTCCTTCCACCTTCCCCAGCATTAAAGTCTTCTTTAGAGAGCTAGGTCTTCACATAATGTGCTGAAGTAGGATAATTTGAGCCTGGTCATTTGTGCCTTGAGGCCGGTTTGATTTTTTTGATATACCTTTGGTTTGTTTTCCTGGCTCTCCACAGCATTCTCAGGAATCTTCTCTAACACCAAAGTTCAAAAGCATCAATATTTTTCCTATCCTGTTAATTCAAAGTCCAACTTTTGCTTCATAGAGTGTCATAGGGGATATCATGGCTTGCATGATTCTGATCTTTGTAGGTATAGACACATCACAGCATGTGAATATCTTTTCCAAGGCCTTCATAGCTGCTCTACCAAGTGCTAGTCTGTGATGTAGTTCTTGACTGCTGGTTCCTTTATTGTAGGTCGCTGATCCTAAAAGGCAGAAGCTATCCACAGCTTTGATATCTTCATTCACAATTCTAAGGCTGGTTGTTCTACCTGTTGTCAATACAGTGGAACCTCCGGTTACGAACGCTTCTGTTAACGAACTTTTCGGGTTACGACCAGCTCCGGCCACAAAATTTTGCTTCGGTTTGCGAACTCCACCTCGGGGTATGAACAGGATACGCGGCCATTTTCCCTCCCGTGACACGGTCCGTGGCCATTTTTCTACCCCTGACACATGGTCGTATGGAGGGGGACTCTCCCTCCAAGCAATAGCCGCCTCCCTGTCCTCCATGCCAGAACGGATTAACGGTAATTACATTGAACCTTATGGGGAAATTTGCTTCGGGTTGCGACCAATTCGGGTTGCAGCCAGAGTCACGGAACGAATTAAGTTGGTAAACTGAGGTTCCACTGTAGTTTGGTCTTCTTTATATTTAATTTTAGTTCCATTTTTCACTATGCTTCTTGACTTTTATTATTAGAGCTTGCACATCCTTTTCATTTTCAGCTATCAGGGTAATGTCATCAACATAGCATAGGTACTAGATATTTCTTCCTCCAATTTTAAAACCATACTCATCTTCTTTCAATCCCTTTCAAGCTTCCCTTAATATATATTCAGAATATAGGCTGAATAAATAAGGGGAGAGTGTATAGCCTTTTTGCACTTCTGTGCCAACCTGGAGCCAGGGTTTTTTTGCCATGTTCTGTCTGTACTGTGGCTTCTTGCCCTGTATATATTTATAGGTTTCACATGAGGACAATCAGGTGTTTTGGGATTCCCATTTTTGTGAGCACATTCCACAGCTTGACAAGATTGACAGAACCAAAGACCTTCCTGTAATCAATGAAATACATAGTGCTTACTATGTGCAGTCTTGTAGCAATTTTTAGAACTTAGAGAAAATATTTATTCCCCTAATAAATTTGAGGCAGTATTCTAATTCCAAGGCAAAGAAGGGTAAGTTTTTTTTTCTTTTCTTCACCATTGCATTTAAAAAAAAAAAAAATCCCACCTACTGGCAATGAAACCAATGGCATCACTCCAGACTAGGTAATTCAGAGCAACAATCAGTATAATTTAAGTTATGAGGGGTTTGTATCATATAAACCTAGAAGTAGAAGTCACTTCTGATTGGAAGGCATATAAGTATTGAGTAATTAAATAATAGCTGCACTCTACTCCTGAATTCCTAATTCTGTTGAGAAACAAGTGAAAGATGCCATAGCTTTAGATCTTGGTTTTGGTTTATTGTCACCAACGAGCGACGAGTCTAATAACCCCACAAGAGCTCAAGACCAATCAAAACAGCAATCAAAACATTCATCCAAGGCAGAGAAATGGGGGCCAAATAAATAAATAAATAAATAAATAAATAAATAAATAAATAAATAACTCTTAGAACATAAGAATGAGATAAAGTGATGTGGGGTTAAACCCTGGAGCTGACAAAAAATATAGCAAGATTCTAAGATGCTGCAGTGACCGAACTTCATTGTTATAACCATTTCTTCCATGTCTTCAGTGAAACAGCTATCTAAGCCTTGCCCTTGAACCTTCCACCTCTAAGCTCATGAAAGTGTGTTTATGATTCTAGAGAGAAATTTATTATCATGCCCATGAACAGCATCTCCCTTCCAACAACCATTCAAAAAGCAATTCCAAGCTGCATATCAGATCTTTCTAAAGGAGAGCTAATCCATTTAGTACAGGTTGTACTTCAAACCAGGATTATCTGTCGAACTGCAGATCTCCATATGGATTATAATTTGGTTAGTTCAATTGCATCTTATTTTTCATTAGACCTAGGAAACAGTGTAAGACTTGCACAGTTTTTAAGGCACAGATTAAAAAAGAGATGCAGAGCTGGGTATAATTAGCATCCTGATGCAACCCAATTCTCCAAATTTCGTATGGTTTTCTTTACCATCTAATGTACAGGTTAAAGAATATGAAGAATGCAGTAAAGACCCAAGAAACATCATAAAATGAAGGACCAGGGTTGTTCAGTAATCCTTCAGCTTGATCATCTGAGAACACTCAGCCTTCTAAACCCAGAACCATCATAAAACAATAACGTTCTAAATCAAATGCTCCAGGTGAAGACTATGGTCAATGCTAAAAGATCAAAATGTAGTAAATCCTTGATTTAATTAAATATTAGAGGGTAAGGATTAGGATGAGGGCTATCAGTTAAATGCAATGTTATGTAATTTGTAATTACATAAATGTATGTAATAATTTCATTTGCATAATTGACCTAAAAGGCATCCTTTGTGGTAAAACCTCAATGTAGTATTCCATAGTCCATTAAATGGAGAAATCTATGTGAACAACCTGTCTGTTGTATCTGAAGTCTGCAAAACCCAGATCCATTATTTACTGTAGTTCATTTCCCAGTTTAGATCATCCACCAAAGCTAATCAAGGCTCTTTCTGTCTCCACACTAGGTCTGAAATCACAATGGCAAAGGTTGTGAGTAGGTGACCTGTGTCTCCAGACAGTCTGGTGTTCATATGCTAACTGTGGATGGCTATTTCAAAGTCCTTCATAAGGTACTGTATCTTTAAAATGGACCTTTCCAATATAGGTCTGTCTTCTGTTAAGCATTGCCCAACTAATTACACTGATAGAGTTTTAGATAGTCCAAACAGAAAAAAATGCAGGTTACTTTTTTTTTGTATAATTGTATTAAAGTTTTTTAAAAAGAAGATAAAAACTAATACAAACTAATATAAAGTAAGAAAAAGAAAAGAAGAAGAAAGAAATCAAAGAGAAAGCTAAAAGTGCAAGAAAGGGAAAAAAATTAAAAAATTGAAAAGAAAGAAAACAGATACAAAGAAGTAGCTTCCTATCTTCTTTAAAGCAGTTATAATTTCAATTATAAATTTACCGCTTACTCTATGGTTACAACATAACTCTCTTCTTTCTATAATATATTCTGTCTAATCATGAAAGCCATAAATCATAAGTTCATCTTTTTCTGTTTGACATAAAAAGTCTTTAAGGGGTTTCCAGTCAGCAATAAATGTGGATATTGTGTTTTCTCTGATCAAAGAAGTCAATTTAGCCATCTCGGCAAGTTCCATCATCTTCACCAACCATTCCTCCATTGTCGGTAATGCTGAATCTTTCCGTCTTTGTGCATACAATAATCTCACTGCAGTTATCATGCATAAAAACAAAGTTCTATGACTTTTTTCCAACTGTTTTCCCAAAAGAAAAACCTCTGGTTTCAATTGTATATTAATCTTTAATATCCTCTGAATCAGTGTATGTATTTGAATCCAGAATTTTTTAGTTTTTTTGCACATCCACCAAACATGATAAAATGTCCCTTCCTGTTGACATTTTCAACATAAATTTGAAGTGCCTTTGTACATTCTTGACAATTTCTGTGATGATGTATACCAACAGTACATCATTTTATAAAAATTCTCTTTAAGATTATAACATAATGTAAATTTCAATCCTTTCAGCCAGATATTTTCCCATTGTTCCATCTGTATATTATAACCAAAAAAATTTAGTCCACTTTATCATACATTCTTTCCCTTGCTGTTCTTCTGTTTCAAATTTCAATAAAAGTTTATACATTATAGCAATTGCATGTTCATCATTTGTACACAATTTTATTTTAAACTCAGATGTATAATGTTCAAAACTATAAATTCTTTTGTCTACTTTAAATCTTTCTAATAATTGTAAATAAGAGAACCATTGAAAACTATATCCCTTTGCCACCAGTTTTTCCTCTCGATTTTATTTTACATTCCCCTTGACCAAATTCTAGTATCTCATGATAAGTTAACCATTTGTGTTTGCCTTCTTTATTTCTCATCTGTAAAATGCTTCTTGCACTGAGAGCCACAAAGATGTTTTCAGGCACAACCTGGGTTTGTATCTCTTCCATATTCTAAGTATAGCACACCTAACATAATGATTTTTAAAATTCACATTAACCTTGACTTTCTCATACCACAATTAACCATGCCACCCACATGGTCATGTCCTTCTAACTCCAAAAGCTTTTATTTCTCGGCAGCATCCACTCTCTCATCCAAACCTGCAAAATACCATTTCAAATCAAGTAGACCCAATCCTCCTCTTTCCTCTGTATCTTGTAACATCTTATATTACATTCATAGTTTTTCCCCTGCCACACAAATTTAGATATATCCTTCTGCCATTGTTTAAATGGTGCATCAGTTGTCAAAACAGGTATTGCTGAAACAGAAACATCATTCTAGGCAAGACATTCATTTTTTATCCCAGAAATTCTCCCCAGCAGTGATAGTTGTAGTTTCTCCCATCTTACCATATCTTTTTTAAACTTCATTCCATGTCTTAACATAATTATTTTGAAATAACACACAATTATATTTGTCATAGTGATACCCTGAAACAGAAAAAAAGTGTGTTACTTGAATCTGCAGACTGACTTGGTCTTACATTTCTAGTGTCTCCAGAAACAAAGTAGGTCAAGAAAGCTCTCCGGATTGATATTTTCTCTTAACAGACTTTTGGTTAGTCACATGCTGTTATACCATTTCCACTTGTACATTGGGTTCCTCTTAATTATAAATGTATGTTTCCCATCACCACAAAAGACTTCACATTGCTCAAAGGAAATCTTTCTTCAAAGGGTTTAAAATGTAAAAGAGAAGCCCACCCGATTCTGAGAAGCAACCATAGCTTGGGGGAATTCCTTCCTTAACTCATCCATAGTAGAAGAGTACTAGGCAATTGAAGTGGCTTCTCTCACACCACATCTGAATTGGCTTTTGGACTCTTTTTTCCCCAGATAGAATATCTGTGTTTTTTAAAGATATTTGTGAATATCTCTCAAATCTGTATGTCAGTACAACCAGAGAAACAACTTTACACTGACTGAAGAAAAATGGAAGAAACAGTCTGATTAAATTGTTCTTTTGTACACTGTTAATAGAGGGATAGACTTCTGTTTATCAGATCCAGGAATTAAAAAAAAAAAAGCTTTCTACAGCTGATATATGCAAGAAACAGGAGTTTTTCTGCTTTTATAGCTTGTCCATAGAGTCCCCCCACCCCACCCCCTGGAAATCAGGTGAATTAGCTCTTTGCTGCCGCTTAGGAAGCAAGCTAAGACTTAAATAACATTTAATGTATCAACATTTACTTTGAAAATTATTTTTAAAAAGTGCTTCAGATTCCTATTTATTTAAAAGAGCCATGTTCTTTTTAAGGCTTCCTTATGAGCCGTAAAAAAGATGCCTCTGCTTTAACAAGTCAACTAATTAAAATGACTCTTAAAGCAGTGCCTTCTGTTTTTTAGGTTTATGTTTCTGAACTGGGTGGACAACACAATTAAGTGGGTGGACAACTTAATAATCCTCCTATCCTATCTTAAAGGTCTTTAACTTGAAGTAGATCTGAATTAGGTAGCCTTTTAAGAGAGAGGAAATCTTCACATAGTGAAAATACTTGGCCACTCTAGGACAGACAATTTGCCTATTTACCCCACCATTGTCTAATATCAGACTTTTCATCACCAGTTATCAGATGTTTTAAATGAAAACAGTGCATGAAACTTGGATTTTCTGTGTGCAATGTGTGTGTTCCACTATTAAGCTTTGATCATACCTTTTTGTTGGTGTCCTCCAGGCTCAGGGAGATCGGTGCTAATGTGCAGACTATGTTTTCTGCAGACGTTTCACTCTGTGTTCCAACGAAGCTTTCTCAGTGCAGCAATCTTGTTGGAACTCAGAGTGAAATGCCTGCAGAAAATGTGGACTGCACCTTGATGCTGATCTCCTTGAGCTGGAGGACACCAATGAAAATGTACTGCTTTCCCAAGAGGTTCTTAAGCTTTGATCCTTCTCCGGAAGTTTCTACCATACTGCAGTAGAATCATGAAAGAAAGGTTTGGAACGCACTCTTTTTCCTACATGTGTGGCTTTCCATTTTTAGGTGACAAGGGCATATAGACTGTAAATCAGTATTTTATGGGTTAATATGAATCCAATTTCTTATGCCTTTGCTGTTTTGGACATGATATCTACATAGTATGATGTAAGTGTTTATATCAGACTCAGTCAATAACATCAGCATTGCTTGATCTCAGACTCCTGATCACACGCTCAGATACCTGGTATGGGGAGTTAGACAGGCATGGCCATGTGTATAGTTGTCTAACCATGTATGATGGATTGTCTGTAGCACCCATATCAGAGTCTGGGAAGATACTTTCTCAAACCAACAGAAGTGATTTGTTAAGAAGGGAAAAAATTGATATATTCCTTATTTCGCCCCTAAGAAATGAACCTCTGCACAGACCAGAATTCTTAGGATGGTGCTGCAAGCAAGACAGCTTTGGGTTTCATCCACTGTTATCTCTGGGCTTCCTGACAGCTGCAGGGACATAAGGTGGGTTTTCATTCTATATGTCTGTCTTTGATATTATTCATACCTCTATGAATAAGTTATAAGAAATAACAAAATCTTTATGAATTATGTTACAATAAATTTTTTAAGAAACTTTACCCAGTTCATTGTATCTCATCCTTTTACCTGCTGCCTCAGGGGAAAACATTTGGCATCATGAACAGGATCAGAGGCAGTGCCCTTCTGAGAGAAAAAAAGGTAGAGCCAGACTCCTGCCTGGCCAAGCGTGAACCATTGGGTGCCCATGGTTCAAATTTTGAACCAAGTGACCTTGCCAATTGAGTGGGAGGGTGAGAATTGGGGTCCTTTATCCCATGCTGCGCTGAAGCATTTGGAGGTTTTTGTTGTGGGGGAAAGGGGAGATTAAAGTGATGGGGAGGATGGGGAGATCTTTACTCGTTATGATATTTGATACATGGAGTAACTGGAGACTACTTGGATGGAGATAAAGCAACAAGTAAATTACATTCTCACTTAAAGGAGCCAGCTAACCAAGAGTGGCCTGTTAGCTGCTGCTGGGCCAGACATGGTAACTTTGCTGAGAAAGAGATAGAGAAAAATGCTGGCATGAAGTTATGTAGTCCTTGAATTGGCCAGTACTTTCTTTTCAATTCCCATTGACAGCATCTTAGGACCAGCTTGCATTTACCTGGAAAGCCAAGCGTATGAGGACTTGTGCCTCATCCTCTCAGTGTCATAGATGGGAGGCCGGAGACTTAAAGCAAATTACTCTGAACCCCATTCAGTTCATGGCTCAGTGCACTGGGGAAATGAAGTCTAAGAAGATTCGAGGGTCAGCTCAGAAAGTGCAGCTTTGGGGATGAGTATGGGCTGAACCAGATTCCTGGAGAGTGTTGAATGTAGTAGCTGCTTTGCAAACAACCCCACTCCCCCCAGTGTTCACTACCTTGTAGGCTTAGGGCACTTTTGAAGTTGGCATATACCACACCTTACTTACTCTGGAGAAACCTCATTTAAGCAAGCAAGCAATGTGGGGGGTGGGGAAGCACCTGCCAAAAACTTTAAAGCTGCTTCAATGCTTTTAGTGCCTTTATGAAAGGTTTACCCCTTTAACCTGCAGGGCAGGGAAGCAAATTCTTGGTTGCCAAACTTGTCTATGGCAAATTACTCTCTTTTGGAGTGCCAACTGCTTGCCGGTTATTGAGGAACATTGCTGTCATGATGAATCTTAGTATGGCCAGATTGCTTAATTCTTAAGGGTATTCAGATGTTCAAGAGGAGGGTAGATTCAGACTATTAAGAAGAAATGTAAAAAGTCTTGGTAGATCACATACAGAAGTTTTGATGCTTCGAGCAGGCCAGTGCATCATAAGATTAAATTGTTGGGGGGAAAGAAGAGTATGTTTCCTACTCAAGAAGTTGCAGGCCAGGTTAACCCACAAAGGTTTCAAGTCTAGAGATGAAAGCCTAACTCCAAGGCAAAAAGTATGGGTGATTTATCTCAGAGAGTCCAACCATTCTGGAGAAGTCTTAAGGAAAGAACCTGGAGCTACCTTATTGGGTATTACTGACCAAAACCACGAACTTTTTCGTTTAGATATTGATTAAAGCTCTTCTCACAGGTGGTGCTGGCATAGAGATCCTATGGTTTAAACCTTACTGGAATTATTTCTTGGAATCATGCACCAACATGACTCAGAATTGGCACAAAAAAAAATGTGGTAAGGCAGTATGCCAACATAATATTTTACTAAAAGTGAATTGATATAAATGTAATGGGGGATTGGTATTTCTACTTGAGGACTGTATGTAGAGCTTCCCTCTGTCATACTGTAAATGTAAGTCTATAAACCAAACTGAGAAAACACATGGGTAGTTCCAATTTTTATCCACTAATATATGGGGTGCCAGAGCTATGCCTTATTGTCTCTGTTCTGTATATATTGCAAAAATGATACTAATATTTTTGGTTTCTGTGATCAAAATGTGCTCACAGTGATTCTTTGTTCTTTGCCTGGTCTGCACAAGTTCATTGTCTGTATCCTTGTCATCATATCAACCAGTTTTCTCCCTACTGGAAAGGATGCCTGTGATCCCGCTGGGTGAGATCACCAGGTATCATCAGTATGCTGATGATACTCAACTATATATCTCCATCCCAGGTGACCTAAGTGATGCTGTGGGTACCTTTTCACGGTGCCTAGAGGCTGTAGTGGCCTGGATGATGGACAACAGGCTTCTACTGAACCCTGGTAAGAAGAGTGGCTATGGATACAGGGAGCCTCAAGATCTAGGAGCTTATCATCTTTGGTTCTAGGTGGGCTTGCACTATCCCAGACAGACCTGGTGCATAATCTGGGGTCCTCCTAGACTCATGACTCCTGTTTGAAGACCAAGTGGCAGTCGTGGCTAGGAAGACTTTTGCACAGCTTTGTGTTGTGTGCCAGTTATGCCCCTTCCTGGATCAGAGCCCTTCCGCACAGTCACTCATGCCCTGGTCACCTCCCATTTGGATTACTGCAGTGCACTCTACATGGGGCTACCCTTGAAGAGTATTCGGAAGCTACAGCTGGCACAAAATTCAGTGGTGCAAACAATCTTGAATGCCTGTAGGGTGGCACATATAACACCTCTGTTATGCAAGCTGCATTGGTTGCCTGTTTGCTTCTGGGTCCAATTCAAGGTGTTGGTTATTACCTTTAAAGCCCTTCATGGCACAGGACCAGGTTGTCTGAGGAGCTGTCTCGCCCCGGTTATATCTGCCTGCCCCACTCAGTCTGGCAGAAGGGGCATGTTGCGGGCCCCACCGGTCAAGGAATTTCAGCTGGCGGGGTCTAGGAAGAAGGCCTTTTCTGCTGTGGCCCTGCCCAGTGGAACAGTTTGCCAGCTGAGGTGCAGGCTGCCCCCACTCTCCTGGCCTTCCGAAAAGGTGCAAAAACATGTCTGTGCTGGATGGCCTGGGGGCCTGATGGGGTCTCACACTGCTGTAGCTGGCTCATGGGATGATTGATACTGCTTCCCCCATCTTTTTGATTTGTGTATAGTTTTTTATAGATTTGTTGTTGTGTTTTAATTGGGGGGTATTTATATTTTTATTGTTTTATTGTCTTGGTTTTTAATTGTAAGCTGCCCAGAGTCACCCTCTGGGGGAGATGGGTAGCATATAAATTTAATAATAAATAAATAAAATAAATAAATCCCAAGTGCTAGTGGCAGGCAACACTATAACTCTGTCACTCTGCAAAATACACAATGGCTTCTGGGTCTTATTGGAATATTCTTAAATCTCACAGGGATGGGCACCTGGACAATATTTGCTCAAATGAAGCTGTGCAAGCTTTACTTTAATATGTCAATAGGATGGGAAAATTGGACACTCTAAGGAGTGGAGTGGAATAGTGGAAGAAATATTAAGCACTACTGGAATGTGCCCTAGTTTACCCCTTAGAGATGAGCCTCTGCATAGATCTGAATTCCTAAGATGGTACTGCTATCTCTGGGGTTCCTGACAGCTGAAGGTATCTGGCTGCCTTTAATGTTATTCTTATATTTTATATTTATCATAACATATTTAAGAAACTTCACCCAGTTGTGCATTTCTTGTATTCAGTCCTGTTACTTGCTGCCTCAGGGCAAAATAGGTATCAGTCTTTGTTTCCCAAAGTCAGTAATGCAAAGACTTGTCCAGAATTGACCATTAAACTTAGTTGTATGTTATTCTAGTAGGACATCACTGCCCAATAACTGTATATGTAAATAAAATGAAACACACAGTTCTGCGATCTAAAAGATAGAGGCTGTAATGTTCAGAGGGACAGACTGTAATGTTCAGGAGAACTGACTGCCTAAACAACATCTTCCAACAAAATGGATACCCACACAACTTTATCAAAAACTGTCTGGCCACTCAACCCACTACAGCACAACAAACACAAGCTATGTAAAAGATAACACTACCATGCATCAAAAACATCTCAGAAACAACCAACAGAAGATTACAACCACATGGCATCTCTGTAGTACATAAACCAACTAAAGCCCTCCAAAACATGTTAACTAAACAGAAAGATCCAGTGCCCAAGAAGAAAAAACAGAAGACATCTATAACATACAGTGTAAGGACTGTAAAGGCTACTATGTAGGACAGACAGGCAGAAGACTAGCAGAGTGCATTCATAAATACCAACTAGCAGTCAGAAGACACAATGAAAACTCCTTAATCTCACAACACATGGACAGACTCAACTATAGTTTCAGCTGGGAAACTGTGAGCATCCTAGACCAAGCTAAATCCAAAAATGCTAGGGAATTCCTGGAAACTTGGCATTCAGACAAATCAGCCATCAACAGACACATAGAGATAAACCACATTTACACACCATTCAAAAGAGGCAATAAAAAAGCTAAGAAGGAAACAAAAAGACCAGAACCCCAGCCAACTACACCCATATAAGCAGGGATTAACACTAGGAAAACAATCAAGCAGAAAACAATACCCTAATGAAGGAACTACCAAGGAGAAAACCACACCCCCACCGACACTGGCAGGGCAAACTACTGTGTATAAACAGAGAGCAAACCCTACACTCACTAGCACTGATGATGTTACCTAGTTATGAAATAATGAAATATCTACAAGCAAACAACCAAGCTCAGAGAGCACCAAGGACTCCACAGTTCAACCCTAAGCTACATACTGTATATTCTCTTCCATTGGCATAATGTTCCCCAAAAGGCAACCATGCCTCAGTAGTCACCTTTGAGAACATGATATTCATGCTTATCTAGAAAACTTGCTCAACACGCTGGGCCCAGCTAATCCCTGGTGAAATCAAGCTGTACTGCCATCAGCTCCTTTGAAACAAATGTTAAATTTGCATTGATGTATGGAAGGAAGGACAGCATGTGAACATAATCTGTCAGCAGGAGCTGAAAGGAGCAGCCTAATTGGAGTCTAGGTGTTGTCAATGTGTGATAATTTATCAAGATGGCATCGTCTTTTTCTCATGAAAGATTGTTAATGTAAGTTTAGAAAAGGAAAGATTTTTGAAAATCAAACTGTTTACAGGATCCAAAATTTCATAAAATCATTTGTAGGATGAAGATGTATTGTAGAAATAGCTATAATGTTTTTTTTAACAAGTCAGTCATGCTAAATATAATTTTCTTAAAAATAAAATTTTAAAAAGTGTTGCTATTCTATGATAAATAAAATATTAGTTTCAGATCTAGACTCGCATAGATGAGATCCAAGATGAATCCCTACTCTGCCATGAAGCTTTTTGAGGATTCCTTGCCCAGACACTATTTGATTATTTCACAGAGTTTCCTTCAAGAAAGTGAATTACAATCATAGCACTATAGAGTTAAAAGCATGTAAGCCACCAAGTCAAATTTCTTGCCTAGTATAAGAATCTAAAGCATCCAGGACACATGAATACAACCAGTGATGGGGACCCCATGCCCCTCTGAGTGTTCCAATGTTGGTTTCTTCTGAGTCAGTTCATCTGTCTGAAAGCAGATTCTCATACTGATACTGAGACTAATGGCTGATATGTAAACAAGAACCAGGTGCAGGCTGGCCTATCTTCTCAGAAAAGACAAGCACCCTCCCTCCTCACAGAAAGTGTGAGAGAAAGAAAACTAGAAGCCAACAGTCTGAACAATAAACATGGTTCACACTTGAAACAAAAAGCACTTGTTGAACATCTAGTGCCTTAGCTTTTTTTCTTAATAATTCTTACTAATGAGAGATCAGAGAGACTTTTTCCTTGGCTGTTCATTGTCAGTCCTGAGTGACACAAGCAAGTTCTGATAGTTTTGAAGGCCTAGATTGCTCATGTCAATTGTCAAAGCTCCCCAAAGTTGTGAATAAAGGTTAGTGACACACACACAAAAAAATGACTCTGAGATTTTCTGCACCCAGAAAGCATGAATGGCAACCTTTTGGCACAGAGCACAAACAAACAGAGTACATACTGACTGATGAGATGTTTTGCAGCTCAAAAGTTGGTGATTGTGAGGGGTTGGTGGGGGGTGGAGATTGTATGAACTGAGTCATTAAGTGTCTCCATTTCTCCACCCTAGAAGATTGATGCCATATGGACAAGTTTTGTACTAGGACAATCTTGCAGTAGTTGTTTGCTATCAAAGACAAAATCCCAAGGGTGTCACCTGTGTTATGAGTGAAGTTGGTCTTGTCTGATTAGGTTTTAAGATGTTTGAATACTTCTAGCAATTGCATTTACATTTTTTTTCTTTTACTAGCCAGCTCTGCTGTTTTTATCTTGCCAGTTGCTGTTTCAGAATATTTTATTCTTTCTTTATTTTTGTGAACTACTTTGAGACTGTTCATGGAAAAAGGATATAGTCCTAGACAATACAACACAAAGTTTATGCAAAACTAAGAAATAAAGAAATACAGATAAGTAAAAGCATTATCTCAAAATTATTTTTTACCTATTTTAATTACTCTGGAGAAACTATTTTGTAGTAGCAATCTCTGAAAAGGATAGCAGGGTTATTAAAAGGATTTTTTTCTGAATCTCTAGGTTAAACACATTTAATCAATAGTAAATTATTCAGTACAATAGAATCTCAGTAAATACTGTATATGTAGAAGTATTCTTTTAATCTACAACCACTTCAGAAAGTGCAACAGCTGAAAAGCAGTGTTACACAGGGGTAATAGTAAGAGTAGGTAATTTGATGCCTTTCATATGTTTTAAATTGTAATTCCCATAATTCCTGCCATTGGCCATGCTAGTACAGGCTGCTGAGTGTTGAAGTTGAAAACTTGGGAGGCACCTATTTCTGAGGACTATATTACAGCAGGGGGATTTGATTCAGATCTTCCATTTGGTGATGAAGCTTACTGGTAAAAAACTGAATCCTGTAACCTACTTTACAGTGCTGTTGTGAGGATAAATAAGAGTGGGAATCGGACATGTTTGATTTTTGCTCCTATTTAACCTTCCAGAGGTTCCCCATCTTGATTTTAATGTCCCTTGGCCATAGGTATGTCCTTTGTATCAAACAAGCTGTAAGAATTGAGATGGATAGAACATGTTTTGGCTGATAATTATTGTACCTCAGCAGGAGTTTTACAGGTACAACAGAATCACTTTGTTACAGATTGGGAACATAAATGTGCTTTTTCGGACGTAATCTCCCATTCAATAAATAGATGTCCTGATGGAAGTGAAGACACTCTAAGGCTCAAGATCTTAGAAACATAAAATCTAAGACTGAGCCACAGAAGTGCTTCTAATTATGCTTCTCCTGAATAAAATCCTGCAAGAAGATATATATGCAAACGAATTGAGGAATTTCATCTTTAACTCATTAATTTTCTATGAAGAAACCACATGGTTAGACATTAAAAGCAGAGCTTTATCGTTCAGTACAGACTGTCTTCTCATTTACTTATTTTCTGAATAAAAACAGACAGCATTTTGTGTTTGTTCTGATTTTAATAATGTAATAAAGCTGGGCAAAAAAAAAAAAAAGAACTTAAAATCAATTGGAAAATGTAGAGAATAAAACCAGGCTCCAGCAGATTATGTCTATGGGTATATATACATATGTGATTCTTCAATTGGTCTCATGCGAATCTTGTTAAGTCTGCAGATGGGCAAATACTTGTTGTGCTAATATTTTCTTCTATATTTCTTTTAGCATTCTTCTCCAAGAATGTTAAAAGAAAACAACATTTTCTTTCTAAGAGAAGTAAACGTGTGGATTTGTGTAGGGTTCTGTAGCACTTATTATAGTTGCAAAGTCATTTGTAACCATGAGGCCTTTGCCCCTTAAGGTCACTGCTCTTCTGGCTTAATGGGTGAACTGACATTCAGAGGGATGAGTAAGTAAAAGACTTTTCTGTGTTGTGCTTGATCAGCAAAGTCTCCTTCACAAGTGCAAGTGTTTACTTCTTGTGTAGTGAACAAATGATCAACAGACCATCCATGTGGGAACACGTTCAGATAGAAGATTGACGTCTTAGGTCAGATAGCATTGGTTAGCTATCTCATCTGAAACTTTTTGATGTTTTTCACCCACACCTTTTTCTTTTTAAGTAAGAATAACTCATGCAATCCTCTTTCTCCTACAAGGAATTTTCCGTGCTCCCAGTTGTTCAAGATCTTAGATATAGATGGCTGTAACTAGACTGATTAACAAATTACAAGAGAAACACAACCCTCAGCAACTCTCATGTGCTTCAGTGCTATATATCTTCCTGCAGATCATTTAATTGGATTCAGCATTTCAGCACTGTATTATCAAATTGTAGGATGTAGGCTGACTGCTGGTGATTACAGTCTAATGCTAGCATTTTGCAGACGTTGTAGACTAAGGTGTTCCCATTACATATGGAAAATAAACTAAGCTATTGCATTAAGAGCTGAGAATGTGGAAAATGTACAGTAATATATGTAGCTGCAAAGAACAGATTTTAGTTGTTAGTAGCAGGTTGTTGGAAGCAGAGAAGCAGCCATAATGTCATCATATGTTGATGAAAGAATCAAGGAAATGGAATAGCTGTGTCCTTGAATTTTGGACTAGCACAAAATGTTAGTGTAGCCCTACCTTTAGAGTGATGCTTGGATTTCTTACTATGCCGTTTCTGAAATGAAACTCCACAATTTTGTGTTTATGGATTATAATGATTTTTTTAAAGAGCTGCTTTATGGACTGCTGTCCTACTTCAGTAAAGCTAATTTGGTAATAATGAAGTCCATGGCCATAAAAGCAGACCATCAAGAAAGACTGAGACAAAGTACGTAAACAAATACATATGATTGAAGAGGCGATATCTAGTAAAAAGTAAGGAGTGATTTAAGGTTCTTGTTGTCAGATTAATGACTGCTAACAAGTAGATAAAGTCTCTGTTCTTTCATTCTTATATAATTAACTGCCTGATGTTTTCTTGAGACTTGGTGCAGAAATAGTAAAATGCACGTGGGTGGTAAAACGTCTATGTCTCTTCGAAGCTGAATGTTGACTCACATTGTACAGCTCTTTCTGTACATAAAAATCCTAATCATTCCTTGCATAGATTATCCAGCATGACCTGAGCTGGATAATCACAGATGCAGCCACCAGTCAATTCCTTGATGGCAACAGATGAAAGCAATGATGCTGTAATAGTCTGTAACTGTAAATGCCAAATTCACATGTTAGATTAGAGCATGCAGTGCCTAAGGGTTCTTATGACTGCATAGCAAGGCATCTCATGTGAACCAGCCTTAAGGAATTTTACAGGGAGGAGAAACAAAAATAGATAGGGTCCATAGCTGACTGTTGGAACATATGCTTTCTATGTTCTTATGACAAGACAGTTCTTTCATAGCCAAAGAAAGCCAAAGTAGGTAGTTAGCTGTGCCTCCACATGTCTGATGGTTCTGCCTTCAGGAGCTCAGCCTCTCCATTCCAATAGCAGCTGTAGTCCTGGTGGCCCAGGTCTGCGTGGATGATATTTTTTGCTCCAGGTAGAAGCTTCCTGATTGAACATGAGCTTGCTTGCTATGCAGAGGGGGCTATTCAACTATATTATGCCCCCCAAAATTATTTTGTATTTTTTCAACTATTTTCTTTCACTTTGATGAAATAGAAACCCCCTACACCCCCTGGAGAATTCTCCTGGTTCATTGAAAGGCAGTCAAGGGAATGTCAAGCAAATATACTGTTGTCCACTGTGCAATTATCTAATTTCCCATGCCTCAATTTGGTGTATGGTGTCCTACAACACTTCCTGTTGTGTTATTTCAAATCTAGAAGCATAGACAGTCAGGGAAGCTGCATAGCTATGGAGATATTTGTTCGATTAAAAACAGTATCAGCAATATCTTCTACCATTTCAGAACAATAATATAAGATTCAAAATACTGGGATATATTGGAAAATTGAGCAACACATGTTTGCACAATATTATTCCTAAACTAAATCACGTTTGTTTTTTGACAAACGTGCTTAAAGGAGGGGAAAGATGTAGGCCAACTACCAGTTTCCTTCTTAAACTCATAAATGGGTTTGTTCAATAATAGCAGCATTGCAATCAGCCATGGAACTGAGTGGCTATTTTTACCCCCTACTACTGGTTAAAAAAGCAGAAGGTAGATACTAGTAGCTGAATGGCTGTGGCAGTTAGGAAGAATTAATATTCTCTGAAGTTGAAGACAATCCTTCAGTCTTGGTGAAGCCTCTTAGTATGGAAAGATGAATCCCACGAACACCTCAATATGCTACTTATATCCTAAGATGTTTGGCCTATGGAGAAAATGTATGGAGTGGCCATTAAAATAGCCTAAGAAAGGAGATGACAAAAGAAAGGAGGGCAGAGAAGAGGGGTGATTTTTTAAAGGTACCTCCAACTAAGCAAACAAAGAAACAAACAAAAAGCATTCTTAGATGTGTGTTCACCAGACCTATAGAGATTTTTCACCTATCCCCTGTGCACATGTATTTTTTTCTCTCACATGTAAATAATTTTCACTTCTTTTTAAGCAGGTCATGGCAACATCAGCCATCCTCATAGGAAGCTTTTAACATTTGCATGGGTCATCGCCATGAGAAGGAAGAAGGGCTTAAGAGTTTGGCTGGTGTGGGTCTTCTGGGCTGTGTGGCCGTGTTCTGGAAGTTTTGTTTCCTAACGTTTCGCCAGCATCTGTGACCGGCATCTTCAGAGTGCAGGAGCACAGACAGGAGCAGTTCTCTCTGTGCCCAGGGTGATGTGACCCTTTTGTAGGTATTTATAGAGATCTGAGGGGGGATTGGGGGAGTGTGGTGGAGGGGGTTGGGGGTTGGGGGGTTGGGGGGTGGGGGGTTGGGGGGGTGGGGGGGTTGGGTTAACGAATGGCTGCTTGTTTTGGTGTCAGAACACATGTGTATCTTCCTGGGGATTAGGCAGGGTTTTTTCTTCTATTGAGTTGTTAACAACTCAACAATAACAACTCAATAGAAGAAACAACTCTGCCTAATCCCCAGGAAGATACACACGTATTCTGACACCAAAACAAGAAGCTACTCGTTAACCCAAACCCCACACCCCCCACACACACCCCAACCCCACACACACACACCCCAAACCACCCCACACACCCCCAATCCCCCCCTCAGATCTCTATAAATACCCACAAAAGGGTAACCTCATCCTAGGCACAGAGAGAACTGCTCCTGTCTGTGCTCCTGCTCTCTGAAGATGCCGGTCACAGATGCTGGCGAAATGTTAGGAAACAAAACTTCCAGAACACGGCCACACAGCCCGGAAGACCCACACCAGCCATCGTATTCTGGCCATGAAAGCCTTGACAATACATTGCTTAAGAGTTTACCTCAGGGTTCAGCAGTTTCTGTCCCTTACTTGCTTCCAGCCTTCCTACCACATCATATGTCTTGGATGCTTGCAAGTATTTTTACTGCCTCCTAGTTTCATTCCACAAGATGTTGGGAGAGAGAGAGAGCTACCAGATCAGATAGGTGCAAAATTCAAACAAACACTACATTGCAGCAAAGAGATTCAGAAAAATAATTCTTCATTGCCATCTAGTGGTCTTCCAGATTTTTGTAGCTCAGATTTGATAGCTCTGTGGGAGAGGAGAAGGAAACAGAGCCAATAAAAAGGACAGAGAAAAAATAACTCTGTCAGAGAATAGAGATAGATGGATTTCCCTGGGATCAAACGACTTCTATACTTACCCTTAAAACTCTTCCAATCCTTAGAAAACACTCCTTGAATGTCTCCTCAGTGGTGATTTAGGCCATGTTTTAGGATGTGGAGAGGTTTTAATGATGGAAATGGGAGAGTTCACACATCCATACCCACCCTTAAACTTTCACCAACCCTCCAAATTGATCAGAAAGTCAGCTTCCAAGAGCCTTCCTGCCTCTTCTCATGAAAGCTCATCACCAGTCAATTTCTTGCAGCAGTGTTCATGAGGGACAAGGAAGCAAGTCCTGTGCCTTTTCTATGGGCATCACGAAGTTGCACGAATGTCCAAAAGGAAGTAGTGAGTGCCTGGAGATGTCACTGATTTCCTATCACACTCTGGAAGCTTGGGAGAATAAATGGAAATTCCACCACACCAATATTGACTGTTTCAATATATCCTCTTTGCAGAAGAAAAATAACCACTTTGCAAAGATCTGGATAAGCTGTTAGAGGTTTTTGAGAGTGTCAGCGTTGATGGAGATGGTCCACTACTTGGATTATTAAAATGAGTAGCCACAAGATAAGAGGAGGTACCCTTTTATGGATTTGTAACTGTCTGAAGAATAGACAGCCAAGTGTAGTAATGAAGAGACAGTTCTCACAATGGACGTGAACACTGGTGTCCTCCAAGATTCTGCTTTGAGGCTATTCTTAACATTCTTTATAAATGATCTAGAGTTTGGTGTGTCTAAGGTTGCTGATGATAACAGATTATTTAGTTAGATGAAAAAGGGAAAGGAAAAAGCTACAGATAAATTGGAAGATGCCTGGGAAGAACAGGCATAAAATGACAAAATGCAACTGCATATTGATCTATTATGTGTCATCAAAATGGTGTTGACTCTTAATGATCTTAGATCTTCTACTATAGATTGGGAAAATAGATCTCTGGGATGATCTACTTCAGTCTAGCCTTTCAAGTCTTACAACAGTGCATACATTACTGCTGAAATCATGTCCATCCACTTTGCTGCTGCTTGCCCTCTTCTTCTCTTTCCTTCTACCTTTCTCAGAATTATGGACATCTCAAGGTAGCTAGATCTTTCCAATTGTGTCCAAAATATGATCATTTGAGCCTGGCCATCTGTGTCTCAAATAAAAACTCTGAATTGATTTGTTTTAACATCCATTTCTTTCCTGGTTATCCATAGTATTGTCAGGAATTTGTCCAACACCCAAGTTAAAGTGCATCAGTTTCTATTTTGGTTCTGTCAAAGTCCAGTTCTAGCTTCCATAGATGGTCATGGGGAAAACCATTACCTGCATGATTTTGATCTTTCCAAGGTCTTCATTACTACCCTACCAAGTAAACAGATATAAAATAATGCACAATGGGATAAAACATATCCTAACATCAGATACACACTAAAAGGTTATATGCTGTTGGTTCTGACTTTGAATGATGAAATTGTGAATAGGCTGTGATCTCAGAATAGCAACCTCAAACAAACTGATGGACTTGAGAACTTAATTTCTAAGAATCAGATTTCTTCTTTGATCACATGTGATTATAGGCCTTGGGTTTTTCTGTAAGCCACCTTGGTATAAAAACCAATCAACCAAAAGACATGCATGAGGATGCACACACATCCCTTTCCATATTGTTTGTCTTGCTTCCCCTTCCTTCCTTTACTGTTTTGGTTTTATGTGTTGAATTTTAAATTGTGAGCCAACCAGGCAACATCCTTTGTCCTCTTACAACATCATTTATACTGATAGTGCCATCAAAATATCACTACGATAGCAATGGTGGTCCTGATTTACTCCAAAAGTCTCCTATTCCTGTAATCCTAACACTATTAGTGAGATTCATTAGTAAATGTATGCCTAACAAATTCATCCCATTACGCTCTGAAGACAGAGGTTAGGACTGAGTCATCACTTCCAAAGTGGGAGGGGGACAATTAGGCAAGGCCCTAGAAAACCACATGAGTTTCAACTTGTAAAGTTTCCATTGGGCTCCTCCTTCTGGGATAAGGGTGGAGATGGTGGGAGAAAGACTATCTACATGTTGATTTTCCATGCATCTTACCACACACTCCTATTCATCCTGGAGAGAAGGAATGCAAATTCTTGTGCAAGAAATTGCATGGAGAAAACATAAATGTGCTAGCCCAGATAAATAAAGCAAATAAATGAGACTGATACAGGCTTAATTATCAAGCAAGAGTTTACCCTTTTTTTGTATGTCGAGTGATACATTACTTTTTAAAAATATTTAGGAAGGAAAAAACAAGGACATCACAAAGTTTTTGAGTGGAAGCCACAAGGTAAATGCTTACTAGATATTCTGGCACTTTTTGCTATTATCCAGAGATTTATAAAGTGGTAGTCAAACTCAAGTGGTCATTCCAACAGGGTGTTCTTCTTTGCATAGGCAAAAATAAAATTATTTTATTGTATTATATTAAATAGGACTACATTAGGAACACCCAACCTATTTCACAGTCAGATCCACAATTGGGAAAGTTGTTTTAATGAGCATGTGTAGAACCTGGGGATAGTTTGTCCTGACTCCTGCCAAGTTTGAAAGTTACTTGGGAAACCTAGAACTCTGCCCTTCCAGTACCTATCATGGAAAATATATAAATATATAGATGCAACTTTTTAAAAAATAAATTGTATTAAATTTTCAAAAGGTTAAAATACAAGAAGATCCCCACCCTCAAAAGAAGAAGAAAAAAAGAAAAGAAAGATCAATAAAGAAAAGGCATAGAAAAAGAAAGGTAGCTTCCTTTCTTGGTACAGGTATAAATGTAAAATCACCTCTTACTCTAGTATCTAAAAATTTACATAGTAGAAAATAATTTTTAGTCTAACATTCAAAAAAATTCATAGAATCAATCTATTTCAACAATGCATGTGATTTGTACAAGATATTTCTGTAGGTATAACATCAATCATCAAATCCCAAAATCAAAACTGCATTTTTTTGAGTGTCAAGCAAAAAGTCCAAGAGTGGTTTCCAATTAGAAACAAAGCTTGACACTATCCTGTCTTTAAGCAAAGTAGTCAGTTTTGCCATCTCTGCCAGTACATGGATACAACTTTTTCAAAAATTGGAACGGGATAAAAATTGCAGGAAGTTAGAATATTATATGTGGAGGAAGTGAACCCAATTGGTGATAGAATGTTGGAGCTTTCAAAGCTGTTTATAAAAAATGCCTGTACCTTTTTTGCTTCTTACCAAAATGGAATGAAAATTACAGGAACACTAGATTGCTATTCAGACATGAAGCATGCCAAATGTAATAGAAATTGGTGCAATGGTTTGCAAGTTATGCTTCTTTAAAATCTGGTTTTATTTAACAAGGGACCATGACTATTTTCCTTTTAAAATAGAAAGTTATGACATTTGCAGCAACAAGAGGGGATCCTGCCTTGCAAACTCTCAGGGCATATTACAGACAGCTAGGCTGAGGGGGGTTTGTACAAAAGCAAAGAGTTTAGGAAAGAATAAGGGTGCTCTTTCATTAATGGATCAAAACTGACTGCCAGGGATAGAAGGTAGGGAGAAATATAACAGATCAACTCACTTATATTTTCCATAAAAATAGAGTTCTTAACCAACTGTTAAATAAGAGAACCACATAATCTCTTCTCCAATTTTTAAAGACTGTTGATGAAAAACAGTGAGGTGGACAAACAGCTAAACTAAAGTTTATGGTTTATCTTCTCTCCACTGAACCCCCAAATACTGTGACTGGATCAACAGTGGTAGTTTGACTATAAGAATCACCCTGATTTGTAAGGGGACTGGCCAATCAGAACCTCTGATGTTCCCCCTTTTCCTCCAATCCCACCCCTTCCTGCTAAAATGTTTTAAGATTTTCTAGCATTCTTTTCTAAACCTTTTTGTCCTCCTTTTAGCACATGGTTTCCATTCAACTCATGCTGAACCCCAACCTCTTGCCTTGTTAAGGTTCAGAAAATTATTAAAACCAGAATGATTTAGGAGAGCCTCTGATTTATAGATATTACCCATAGTTTTTATTGCTTTGGGATTGGTCATTTTATGATTCTGTCTGTGGTTTCTTGGGCGGGGGGACTGCCTATTGTTGATTGTTACATAACTGAACAATGCACCATTTTTTTGCTATGACTGTAACCCTCAGAGATTTTCTTGATCTGGGGTGGGCAATAAAGAAATGGTATAAGCAAATAAATAAGTAGTCTCCCACGCTAACATCCTACCAGACATGCAACACCAGAGTGATGTGTTCAGCACAAATCTGTCACATTTGGAGTCTCCAAAGATAACAAGAGGAGTGGTGGAAAGAGAGTGCATGAATATGGTTGTTCAGATTATGCCACTAGATGATGAAAATGCGCACATTCCAAGGGTTGGTTTCGTTGTGATCTACCGGCCCTATTTTCACCACTCCTTCCTATTCCCTTTTCAAAGAGAGATGAAGATGTGTTAAAGCTAAATAATCCAAAAAAGGGAGAAGTGCAGCGCTGAAAATGCCATCTAGTAATTAGTGCCTTAGACTGGAAAAATGATGTGCATTTTTGTGCATATCATGAAAATCAATGTCATCTTTAGTCTTGTAATTTGGTTGTGCATTTTCTTTTGGGGGAGGGGAGTTATAGACCACTGTAGTGTTAACTGAGGAAGCTACAACTGGATTTACGAACTGCCAAGCCATTTAGGATATTCTGGTCTTGGTAAACTTTCTCACTGCCACAGCAGCATTGAAGAACAGTTTCACTTTCCTCTTTATTTATTTTTTTTTAATCAAGATATTTCCATCCCATTTATGAAGAAGTGGGTAAACATTGCCAATACAGAACCTGGATTACAACTACAAAATTCCTATTCAGGAGGTAGCCAGTGGTTGATGAGGAACCCTTTCCATATGCAAAGGTCAAGCCTGTTAAGAACTAACAACCAGTGATCTTAGAAAGCCTATAATTGTACTTCAGTTTTGGGTACTCCTCCACCCTTGCCAGGTTTATCTGACTCTTGCAATCAGATTGTTGCAACACATTTCCAGGACATCTACATGTGCAGTTTTATATTTTAATTGTTGGCTAGTTTCTTTGGAAGTTCATCCCAAACTGGCTTTGAGGTGGCAAAGATTTAGATTTAGATTTAGCATGCAATATAGGTTTTAAGCCCCTCCCCCCTCCCAAATGGCTCAGGAATTAACCTTTCCCATCAGGATATCTGTATCACAAACCCTACTCCCTTCTAGCACTGAAAATGTTACCTAACTGGCTAATGAAACATCTGCAAGGAAGCAACCAAGCTCAAAGAACCCCAAGGACTCCTCAGTTCAACTCAACAAAGCTACATATATTCTCTTCTATTGATAACTGTATCAAAGTATTTTGCCACAATACAATGTTAATAGAAACAAGCACAGAAATTTACTAGAAATTGCCATTTGCTTTTCTAGGCAGTAGTAGTAGCATCAAAACCAATAGAACTAAATATATCCATTGCCACCTGCTTGCGTTTAAGTTTCTACTTCAAGCAGTGAAAAGTATAATCCATTGCATTAATAAATGAAAAGAAGCTGTGAAGAGATATGGAGAGAAGCAGAAAGACACTTTGCTTCTAGTAATTTGATATTCATTCCAATGTAATGACTAGATCAATGACTTTCAAAGAAGCGTGCTGTGACAATGAAAGGCACACAAGGAAAGGGAGAAAAAACCAACCAACTGATCAACCAAGCCTAGCCAAGACTGAAGATGCAATCCAACTATAATTTTCAAGAGGAACATGAAAGATGCAAAATGAGAAGATAAACAAACAATCTGAAAAGTGTTAAATATCTAGCTATGCTTCACAGACAAAAGTGATTCTATCTCCTTCCATCCACCCACCCAGACACATAAAGTATGGATATTCAATTCAGAGATTTAATTCAAAGCTAATCAAAGATCAAATCTTCAAATCTGGACTGAATTGGAATATTGATTCAAATTGGAAGATCAAATGGAATGTCATGAATTGACTGGTATGATTTCATCAGCTTCTGTACTGATGCAGAAATGTTTTTTTTCCACTTTAATTCAGAAATCTGTATCAAACTGACCTGATTCAATAATTATATTTGAGTATCAGAACAAAATTGATTAATTTTCATAATGAATTTGAATTGGATTCAGAGGTGTCCTCAAGGGAAATTGGGGGATTCAAATTATGAAAGCAGCCTCAAGCCCCTTTTGTATGTATGCTATGGCATTGCACACATGTAGGAAAGAGACATAGTTCGCATCACAATGGTTTGATATTGTTTCCATCATTTTGATGAAAGCCCTGTGGATGCCTATAATTGAATCAATTTATGAAATTGTCAATTTGATTCAAATTATACATGATAGGCAGATACCCACATGTATACATATACATTAACACTCCTGATACAAATGTGAAGGGCTTGAAGCCCATATTTTGCAGCAGCAGTAGAGACCTGTTACTGACAAAGGGCATGACTCTCAGACTCTTTATTTCCAATGCTTAGGCTGTGAATTCCACTGTTTATACACCCAAAAGGCAATTTCCATGCAGAGGAGACTTGAGTAGAATCCAGCAATTGGCAGAAGTCCTAGTAAAAAAAGATGAAGAGGAAAGGTGATCACCAAACTCTGCCCACCAAGAGTCATATATACTCAATGGTTGTGAGATGCAGAATGACTTACTGGTGGGAGAAATGAGGAAAGATGAAAGGACAAGGAAAAATGGAATGGAGTGTCTGAAATTCTGAAGAAAGAGCACTCCACATAATTGATCATAGGTCTTACTTGTGTGCAGTAGCAACAACAGATGGAATCTCCTGATGATTAGTTAAATTACTGGGTTTTACAAAATATGTACACTATGTCAAGATGGCATTTTAGAGTAAGAGGCTATTATATGATTTATATCTGCTGTATAAGAAGTCAGAAGTTACTCTTTTTGTAATTTTTCCCCTCCCTTTTCTTTTCTTCCATCACTTTTGTATTCTTTCTTCATCTTTAACTCTCTTGTTCTCTCCTTTTTTTCTTGATTATTAGTTCTTGTTTGCTTTTATCTTTATGCTTTTTATAACTTAATAAAGTTCTTATAAAAAAAAGAAGGGATGGAATCTCCTCAGAGACAGAAACTCTAGTAATCAGATGATGAAATCAGACAAGAGGGTAAGTTTCACATTCACAGCCCGCTTACATGTTTCCTAAAGACATCTGATTGTATGCCACAATTTACACAGAATGTTAGTTAATATCAGGGGCACATGGTTAGTAGCCCCAAGGTCTAACCCTTCCCCTTCTCACCAAGAAAGTCTTGTGTGTGGCCCTCAGAGTCCTTCCAAAAGTTTATTTATCTTTATATATCCTGGCTTTCTTTCATGAATTACATTCAGCATACATAATACCTACTCCTGTTTTTCACCACCACAATCCTATGAGGCAGAAAGACTGACTGGCCCAGTCATCCAGTAAGCTTCTAAGCTAGGATAAACTAAAACTTGGTCTCCCCATGTCTAGTCCAACCCCTTCACACTGAATTGTAATTTTTACTGTGATAGCAGAGGAAAAGTATTAATAGAAGAGGATATATGTAGGTCAGGGTTGAACTGTGGAGTCCTTGGTGCTCTTTGAGCTTGGTGGTTTGCTTGCAGACATTTTGTTACCCACCTAGGTGACATCATCAGTGCTAGTGAGTGTGGGGTTTGCTCCCTGTTTATATACAGTACTTTGCCCTGCCAGTGCTGGTGTTAATCCCTGCTTATCTGGGTGTTGGTTGCTGGAGAGGATGTGTTCTGATCTTTTTGTTTCCTTCTTAGCTTTTTTATTGTCTTTTATTCAGACAAATCAGCCATCAATAGACACATAGAGATAAACCACATTTATACACCATTCAAAAGAGACAATGAAAAAACTAAAAAGGAAGCGAAAACATCAGAACAGATCCTCTCCAGCAGTCTACACCCAGATAAGCAGGGATTAACACCAGGCAAACAATCAAGCAGAAAACAATACCCCGATCAAGGAATTACCAAGAAGAAAACTACAACCCCACCAACACTGGCAGGGCAAGCTACTGTATATAAACAGGGAGCACACCTTTTTCTTTTTAAGTAAGAATCTTATGACATATGGACAGACTCAACCATAGTTTCAGCTGGGAAACTGTAAGCATCCTAGATCAAGATAAATCCAAAAACTCTAGGGAATTCCTGGATCTTGAAATGACTTACTTTTTCATTAAAGTAAATGACTTACTCACTGAGGACTCAGTGCTAACAGTCTATCCTTCAAAGCCTATGAGCTTGTGCAACGTATACCTTTCTTAACACGAAGATGAAAACCACACAGCTGAGTGTATAGTTCCTGGACTATTTCAGGCAGTAAATGCCAGACTGCAATATCTTTTACACTTGAACACTTCCCCATCTTAAAACAAAATACATACCAAACTTTATGAGTGCCTTAGAAAATATTCCGGGCTAGATTTTTCAAGAGGCTACTTTGATATGTGTTTGCTTCTTTTAATGTATTCAGACATATGATTTTCCACCTGCAATTTGAAGAGGTCTAACACAGCAACAGCTCTATCATGAGAGACTGCTGATCATGTATAGCTGGGCTTTGAGCTGCAATATGTTGCTATCCTGGGGAACTTGGAACCTCCTGGAAGCAGATGGTTGTTTTTGTTAATCCTTGTGATCCCCAGAGTGATGGAAAAGAGCTTCTAGAAATGTTACAGCCATTCACGGATTCTTTGTATGCATTTGGCGGGCAGGGGGGTCATGTTCCAAAATATGGAGTATGAGATGGGATTGTTAAATCTTTGAAACTTTTGGTTTGTTTTTTTTAAATGCAAAGGTGCAGGCGATACCCACTAAGGGATTCCCGAATTCTTTTGAAAACATTAGCCGGAGCAATGACACAGAACACGTGAACATTTTAAAATTTTTAAAAACTTCTTCTAAAGCAGGCTTCCCCAAACTACTCTTCTCCAAAAGTGTTGGATGACAAGCCTCATTCCTGACACCAGTTCAGTAGTGGGGATGATGGGAGATATAACCAAGGCATCTGGGAAGGGGACAAAGTTGAACCAAAGGTACAGAGGAACAGTGGGAGTCTAAAGGAGTGGGAGTGGGAAGTACCATATTGCAGTGGTTCTCCTCCTTCCTCTGTGGTTGGTTCCAGTTGGTGTTGGGGTCATGTCCACAGTCCCTCATTTGTGGGGAGCCTCAGGGCTCAACACTCTTGGTCCTCCCATTTAACACCTATATGAAAAGATTGGATGAGGTCACCTCTTTGTTTGGGATCCAGTATTTGATATTTGACCCTGGATAATGGCTGTCAATGTGCTGTTCAGGTCTGACTGGGGAGGAACACACTCAGACTCAATCCTGCCAAGACTGAGTGGCTGTGGCTGTTGGGGTCCCCTGGATCTGGGAATTGTTCCCCTTTGGTCCTGGATGGGGTGGAACTTCCTCATTTGAGACTAATGCACAACTTGGAACAGCTACTGTTCCAAAAGCAGGTGGCAGATGTGGCAAGGAGGCTCTTTGCACAAGTCTATCTTGCCTGCCTATTGCACAGATTCCTAGAACAGTAGTCTTTCAAGATGAATACTCATGCCCTACTTACCTCACAGCTGGACAATTGCAATGCACTCTACATGGAGCTCCCTTGAAGAGCACTCAGAAACTACAATGGGTGCTCCTCGATCGTCATTATGCTCCATGAGCTGCATTGTTTGCCAGTTTGCTTCCAGGTGCAATTTAAGGTGATGGTTCTCAACTATAAAGCCCTTCATGGCCTTTTTTTTTGTTTTTAATCTGCGCTCAGTCGTTACCGACTCTGCAGTGACTGCTTGGACGAGTCCTTGCAGTTTTCAAGGCAAGGTGTTTCGGAAGTGGTTTGCCAGAGCCTCCTTCCTAGAGCAGAGCCCAGCTGGTGAGTGCAGGAGGCGGGGTTTCCGTTGCTTCGCGCCCTTTTTGGGCACGCACAGTTTTTCGCGCTTACCGGCAACTGCTCCCCACTCCTTTTTTGCAAGGCGCCGCCAGCATTTTTCCTCCCACCGGAGTGAGAGTCCCCATTTATCTACTCACGTGAGTTTTCAAACTGTTGGGTTGACAGGAACTGGGGAGGAAATTAATTAAGCGTCATTAAGCCGCTGTGCCACCGCGTCCCCCCTTTATGGCATAGGGGCTAGGCATTTGAGGGACTGCCTTTCTTCAGTGGTTTCTGCCCATCCAGTAAGATCGGGCAGGCAGAGTAGTGGCACTCTGGATCCCTATTATCAAGCAATGCCATCTAGTGGGACCCTGGAAGTATGCCTAATCTGTCATGGCTCCTATCCTCTAGGATAGCATCTTCCCAAAAATCAGTATGAAATTTACAAGAGTTCCACAAACATGGCTCTGCCAAGCCTGGAATTAGGGTGGAGGCTGAGCCCTGGTGGAATCTTTTCGTGTTATGTGTTTTGACTGGATGCACAAGTTATTTTCTCTTTAATTGTGTCCTTTCTTTGAATATGTAAGTTGCCCAGAGTCATTTGGGAGATGGGTGGTCTTCTAAATCTAAATAAATACAATAACATGATTAAAGGAAAATCCTAGGACAACTTAATGTATCAGTTCAATTTACTATAAAAACATGTAATGAATTCACACAACTCATTTAACCTGGTTCCTGGATTACCCTATTTTCCTTATTCACACAATACACTTTAAACAGACTGAGTTTACAGCACAAAAACCCAAATTAGCATACCTGCAAATGAAACGGATAGATCTTTGCTTGACTAATCCAAGGGGATTAACATCATAAGTATTTTGTGAACTTTATTGGTCCAGCAGAATAAGAAATCAGATCCATAAAAATTTTGCTAGATTTTGTCCATAAATCAATGTGGACTACAAAATAAATAAAATCCTTCTTTGCTGATTATGTTAACCATGGAATAGTATCTTTCCGCCTCTGGAAAGAATAAGAATAGATTTATAAAACAGTATAATAGTAAAGTGTAAAAACTATGTAACAGAAAGTTTAACTGAACTCATACCATTTAAACAGGTGTCAATCCTTTGAAACTGCTTGGTTTAATATCATTGTAATTAATTAACCTGTTTGGACTATCAGCATTTGAAAGTGGAGCTCAAAATTTGGTAGAGAGAACACACAAACCTTTCCTGACTTCCTGCTAAAAATTCTTTCTGTTTACCCAGAAAATGGAATCAAAGAAGGATCATGCACTTACACATTGCAGTTTTAGGTATGCACCTAAGCTTGTTCAGAGATATGCATTCTGCAAATTTTATTGCATGTAGTAGTAGCTCACTTAGGGTGGTATTCTGATGTGTTGAATTTTTCCATTTAAAATCAAACTCCTATTTGGAACGCTATCATTCAGAGCTTTTGTGTTTGGGTTCTTCTAATACATGTAGTAAGGTAAATTTCCCAAGAATCCGCTTGTCATTTTAACACAAAGCACCCAACTGTCATTTTTTATTCCTTCCAAGGATTTTTCCTGCATGTGCAGGTCCCACTTTTTTTTTTTTTTTTT
Organism: Python bivittatus; assembly: GCF_059951505.1. Taxonomy (NCBI): domain Eukaryota; kingdom Metazoa; phylum Chordata; class Lepidosauria; order Squamata; family Pythonidae; genus Python; species Python bivittatus. The sequence goes on along the minus strand of NW_028277086.1, from coordinate 15,280,885 downwards.
TGGACCAACCAAATGTTGATCCATTGGTTACAATAGGAACTGACCAACTAGCTTGTCGCCTGAGCCTGACATCATGAGCTGAGAGAGAGGGACTGGCCAAAAGTCACCCAGCTGGCTTTCATGGCTAAGGCAGGACTAGAACTCACTGTCTCCTGGTTTCTAGCCTGGCGCCTTAACCACTAGACCAAACTGGCTCTCCACCACACCATCACTTATTGCTTCTTAATTTGTTTTGATCCATACTTTCTAAATGGAAATGCAATTTCTAAAGGTAGCATTATGTTCTTTCTCTCTCCTTTTACGGTAATATAATTCTTTTCCATCTTTAAAACACATAGTTTATAAAAATCAAAGCATGTTGAGTGGAGTGAGAACTATATATTAACTTTCTTTATTTCAAAACAACAGAATTGTTTATGGCAGTGTTTCTCAAACTTAACTGTTTTAAGAAGTGTGGACCTGAACTCCCAAAACTTTAGAAGTTGAAGCCTGCACACCTTAAAGTTGCCAAGATTGAGAAACACTGGGTTATGGCATTAATGCTTGGCTCAGTTATAGTGTTGATCTGATAAACCATGGTTTATAGCTCCAAGAATTAACACTCTGCTCATGCGTACCTTCATCTCCTTTCATTCTCTGGTGTCTGGAACAAAATAGGTTGAGCTCATTACATTACAAGGGCAGCCTAAACTAAGATAGTTCTTTGGGAATTTTGTAGACCATCACTGCACCATGAATAACTGTGGACAGAAAAGCCAAAGCTCAGGCCTTATAAATCCTGCCTGCTAAAAGCCTGGCCCAGATTTCACCAAACAGTTTCTCGAGTTTAGGGTGTGGACTTTTCAGATGGATGTCCAATCCTTTGATCTTGAAAAAGGTTTGCTCCCTTTGAAGTGCTTGAAAGACAAATGCTGCAATTCAAGAATATTTCGGCAAAGTTCCATTGACTTCAACGAGATTTTGATGCAGCAAGCTATTGCTGGGTTGAAACCAAACCTCTAATTGAGCTTCTCATAGGGCAATGGCTCATCAGCCGCTTCCTACTTATCAGGAATTTTTCCCAAGGCACACAGGGATAATTAGATTTTTAAAAATCCCAGCTTATTGCGTCAACCAGATCCGACTTCAGATTTCAATGGCACAAATGATGTTACAATCATTTGGGATTTAGCATTATCAACACTGTGCTTCTGTTCAGAGAACTAGATGATGCAAAGCCTCGTGATGGATCACAGGAACAGGCAGTTGAAAGTTTTGAGGGTTCACAGCAGGAATAGATAGGATCTCTAGACTCTTTTTGGTTCAAAATAGGGAAAGGAGTACGACAAGGCTGTATACTGTCACCCTGCTTATTTAACCTATATGCAGAGTACATCATGAGAAATGCCAGGCTGGAAGAATCACAAGCTGGAATTAAGATTGCAGGGAGAATCATCAATAACCTTGGATATGCAGACGATACCACCCTAATGGCAGAAACTGAAGAAGAACTAAAGAGCCTCTTGATGAGGGTGAAAGAGGAGAGTGCAAAAGCTGGCTTGAAACTCAACATTAAAAAAACTAAGATCATGGCATCTGGACCCATCAATTCCTGGCAAATAGAAGGGGTAGTAATGGAAGCAGTAACAGACTTCATTTATTTGGGCTCCAAGATCACCGCAGACGGAGACTGCTGCCATGAAATTAAAAGACGCTTGCTCCTTGGGAGGAAAGCTATGGCAAACCTAGGTAACATATTAAAAAGCAGAGACGTCACCTTGCTGACAAAGATCCGCATAGTCAAAGCTATGGTTTTTCCAGTAGTAATGTATGGCTGTGAGAGCTGGACCATAAAGAAGGCTGAGTGCCGAAGAATTGATGCCTTTGAACTGTGGTGCTGGAGAAGACTCTTAAGAGTCCCCTGGACTGCTAGGAGGTCAAACCAGTCAATCTTAAAGGAAATCAACCCTGATTGCTCATTGGAAGGACTGATAATGAAGCTCAAGCTCAGATACTTTGGTCACCTAATGCGAAGAGAGGAGTCTTTGGAAAAGACCCTGATGCTGGGAAAGATTGAAGGCAAAAGGAGAAGAGGACGGCAGAGGATGAGATGGTTAGATAGCATCACTGAAGCAATGAGCATGAAACTGAGCAAACTCAGGGAGGCAGTGAAGGACAGGAAGGCCTGGCGCAATATGGTTCATGGGGTCACGAAGAGTCGGACACGACTTAACGACTGAACAACAACTGGACTCTTTCCCTCTGTGTTAGCAGAATACTGCCGTGAGAGGTACTGGGGAGGTATAACTAAAGAAAGGAGCATGAATGTTAACATCGTTGGTAGTTTTGCTTATTGTATTATTATTGCTGGTCACACAGTCAGCCAGATGTTTAGACTGGATTTGGCATTTTTATCCACCTATCGAGTCCTTCCCAAGGACCTGGGATAGGCGGATGTTGTTGTTTTATGGCGTTAAAGGTATCATCGCAGGATGTAAGCTATTCCAAGTAAAGCTGCCTTTTGCAATTGACTGATGGCGATTTTGTCAATGCTGATGGTCTTCAAGTGGTACTCCAGATGTTTTGAGATTGCACCAAGGCAACTATTACTATCTTTGCTTTCTTTTGACACAGTCATTCTAATTACATCATCATCACCATCATCATCATCATATTATTATTATTATTGTTATTATTATTATTATTTTATCCTGCCTCTTTTATATATAACTCAAGTGACAGTGAATTACTTATCCTGTCCATATTGCTACTATGCAGGGCACCTGAACATTGTAGATAGATGATAATGATGTGTCATCAAGTCATTGTTGACTCCTAGCAACCACTTACATGGGTATGCTCCATGGTGATCTGTCCCTAGCTTGGTCTTTCAGCTCTTCCAATCATGCACTAATTGCTACTGTAACTGAGTCTATCCACCTTGGTGCTGGTCATCCTCTTCTTCTCTTTCCTTCTAATTTTTCCAGCATTAGAGCCTTCTCCAGAGGGTAGATACAGGAGATGAAGTGAACCTTATACTTTCACTTAGTGAAATGTACGAAAAGTATAGTTTCACCTAAAACTATACTTTCCTACATTTTACCCCCCCCCCCCGAAATTGGAGGAGGGTTATTTCAACTCCAGTGGTAATTTGTTCCCCGATATGGGTCCTTTTGTGGTAGGACTTCACAGGTGCTCCATTGATAACTATGTAGTACCGGTAAAGTGTAGTGGGGCAGACTATTATGAAGCCTGGAACTAAATTGTAGAAAACGATCTAGTGGAACACAGACAATGAAAGCTACATATAGGTTTTGGGTGATTTACAGATCCCTTATTTCAATATCAATTAATATCCAACTCCATACTCCTCCCCTAACTGTTGTATGGGTAAAATTGTGGGGAAAAAGGGCCTTGTAGGTTGCTTTAACCTTTTTGGGAGAACAAGTTAGAAATATATTTATAATTTGGGAGAGAGTTGCAACTTCAGAGCAACTTTGCAGAGGCAACATGTTTCTCAGAAAATTATTCCTGAAATGTCTTTTTTTTTTCTTCTTCTTTTTTTTACCCAGAGGCACTAGATATACCATGTACCAATTAAAAAGCCACAAAATAATTACATTACAATAAAATAAAATTTGGTTAGAAGTTGGAATAAAGCAAGCAACAATAATCATCAAGAAAAAAGAGGAGCTTTAACCTTGCAATTATCATTCTATATCAGGGGTAACCGTATTCTTCAGTACTTCTTTTTTGTAATAGTTTAGAAAATGGGATGAGGTACTTTAGAGCAGCACCAATTTAGAAAGTACTCGTATCTATATACCTGTGAGGATGCCAACCCTGATATGGGACATGTCTTCTATTTGATAGAGGAGAGGCCTCTTTGAAAGCATCCTCCTCTTTTTCTAAGTCTACTTCCAAGATAAAAAAACAACATGAAGCCTTGAAATGGTTCATCCAAGATGAGCCTTTGGCAGCAGATGGAGAGGTGTAGAGATAACGCAACAGGTTTCTCCAGCCTGTTCACCTACCATTTATATCTAATCATTGGAACTCTATGTTAAAGAGTTCTTGGATACGGGTTCATCCAATACATGTAGTTAAGGTAAAGTCCCCAAGAATCCTCCTGTCATTTTAACACAAAGCACCCCATTGTCATTTATTGTTTCTTAATTTGTTCTGATCCATAGCTTCTAAATGGAAATGCAATTTCTAAAGGTAGCATCATGTTCTTTCTCTCTCCTTTTAAGGTAATATAATTCTTTTCCATCTTTAAAACACATAGTTTATAAAAATCAAAGCATGTTGAGTGGAGTGAGAACTATATATTAACTTTCTTTATTTCAAAACAACAGAATTGTTTATGGCAGTGTTTCTCAAACTTAACTGTTTTAAGAAGTGTGGACCTGAACTCCCAAAACTTTAGAAGTTGAAGCCTGCACACCTTAAAGTTGCCAAGATTGAGAAACACTGGGTTATGGCATTAATGCTTGGCTCAGTTATAGTGTTGATCTGATAAACCATGGTTTATAGCTCCAAGAATTAACACTCTGCTCATGCGTACCTTCATCTCCTTTCATTCTCTGGTGTCTGGAACAAAATAGGTTGAGCTCATTACATTACAAGGGCAGCCTAAACTAAGATAGTTCTTTGGGAATTTTGTAGACCATCACTGCACCATGAATAACTGTGGACAGAAAAGCCAAAGCTCAGGCCTTATAAATCCTGCCTGCTAAAAGCCTGGCCCAGATTTCACCAAACAGTTTCTCGAGTTTAGGGTGTGGACTTTTCAGATGGATGTCCAATCCTTTGATCTTGAAAAAGGTTTGCTCCCTTTGAAGTGCTTGAAAGACAAATGCTGCAATTCAAGAATATTTCGGCAAAGTTCCATTGACTTCAACGAGATTTTGATGCAGCAAGCTATTGCTGGGTTGAAACCAAACCTCTAATTGAGCTTCTCATAGGGCAATGGCTCATCAGCCGCTTCCTACTTATCAGGAATTTTTCCCAAGGCACACAGGGATAATTAGATTTTTAAAAATCCCAGCTTATTGCGTCAACCAGATCCGACTTCAGATTTCAATGGCACAAATGATGTTACAATCATTTGGGATTTAGCATTATCAAAATTGTGCTTCTATTCAGAGAACTAGATGATGCAAAGCCTCGTGATGGATCACAGGAACAGGCAGTTGAAAGTTTTGAGGGTTCACAGCAGGAATAGATAGGATCTCTAGACTCTTTCTCTCTGTGTTAGCAGAATACTGCCGTGAGAGGTACTGGGGAGGTATAACTAAAGAAAGGAGCATGAATGTTAACACCGTTGGTAGTTTTGCTTATTGTATTATTATTGCTGGTCACACAGTCAGCCAGATGTTTAGACTGGATTTGGCATTTTTATCCACCTATCGAGTCCTTCCCAAGGACCTGGGATAGGCGGATGTTGTTGTTTTATGCCGTTAAAGGTATTGTCACAGGATGTAAGCTGTTCCAAGTAAAGCTGCCTTTTGCAATTGACTGATGGTGATTTTGTCAATGCTGATGGTCTTCAAGTGGTACTCCAGATGTTTTGGGATTGCACCCCAGGCATCTATTACCATTGGTACTTTCTTTTCTTTCTTTTGCCACAGTCATTCTACTTCTATTTGCAGATCTTTATATTTTGTGATTTTCTCCAGTTCTTTCTCTTCCATTCTGCTGTCTCCAGGTATTACAATGTCCACTATCCAGACTTTTTTGTCTTTCTTATTAACAGTTGTTAAGTCTGGGGTATTGTTGGGCAGGTGCCTGTCTGTTATATACAACTCAGGTGACAATGAATTATTTATCCAGTCCATATTGCTACTATGCAGTGCACCTAAACATTGTAGATAGATGATAATAATGTGTCATCAGGTCACTGTTGACTCCTAGCAACCACTTACATGGGTATTCTCCATGGTGATCTATCCCTAACCTGGTCTTTCAGCTCTTCCAATGGTGTACTTATTGCTACTGTAACTGAATCTATCCGCCTTGGTGCAGGTCATCCTCTTCTTCTCTTTCCTTCTAAGTTTTCCATCATTAGAGCCTTTTCCAGGGAGTATATAGATGAAGCTTTTATACTTTTGTACATTTTAACCTCCTCTGAAATTAGAGCAGGTTTGCTTCACCTCCAATGGCAATTTCTTCCCCAATATGGGTCCTTTTGTGGTAGGACTTCACAGGTGCTCCATTGACAACTATGGGGTGCAGGTGAAGTGTACTGAGGGGTCCTTGGGGTTCTCTGAGCTTGGTTGTTTTCTTGCAGACATTTCATTACCCAGCTAGGTAACATCTTCAGTGCTAGAATGGAATGGGGTTTGCTCTCTGTTTATATACTGTGGCATGCCCTACCAGTTGGTGGGGGTGGGGGGTTTGTTTTGTTTTATTTTTTTCCCTCCAATAGTTCCTTGATTAGGGTATTGTTTACTGCTTGACTGTATGTCTGGTGATAGTCTTGGTGTTAATCTCTGCCTATCTGGGTGATGATTGCTGGTGAGGAGAAGTTCTGGTCTTTTGTTTTCCTTTCTATTGTCTCTTTTGAATAGTCTGTAGATGCTGTTTATCTCTATGTGCCTGTTGATGGCTGCCTTGTCTGAATACCAAGCTTCCAAGAATTCCCTCACATTTTTGGATTTAGCTTGGTCTAAGATGCTGACAGCTTCCCAGTTGAAACTATGGTTACGTTACAGTATATATGCACTGTATACTGTATATATATCCATGGTTGTGTGTGTGTATATTCAATTCTTTAATCAGTTCTTTTTCTCTTTAAAAACTGTACCCTAAATACTTATTTTTGCCTTGCTGTGAAATATATAGTATAGGTAGTTCCCACTTACCGATGGCAATTGAGACCAGGAACTCCATTGCTAAGCGATGGCGTTATAAGGTGTAACATCATGTGACTGCACTGACCTACAATGGCAGTTCCAGCAGTCCCAGTTGCTGTCATTAGGCAAATCCTCCACAGTCACAGCATCCCGTGGTCATGTGATCACCATTTGCAACCTCCTGCTGGCTTGCTTGTTGGAGGCTGGCAGTGAAGGTTGCAAATGGTGATCACGTGATTGTGGGATGCTGCAATGTCGTAACTGTGAACCAGTCACTGAGCACCTGAACTGCAAGTACGTGACTGTGGGGATGCTGCAACAGCCACAACTACAAGGACCCATCGTAAGTATCCCTTGTTTAGTGCCATTGTAACTTTGAATGGTCACCGAACAAGTGTATGTTAAGCAAAGTCTACCTGTATATGTATGGAAACCATTCTTGCTTAAATTTACAAAATGATTGTTTAGAGAAGCAAATATTACAAAAGGCACCTTAGTCTCCAAAGCTATTTCAACCTAATTTGAGTGATGTTGCCCTTGAAATTTGTCACTGCTCACTTGGGCAGGTGCTTGGTGGTGATACGGAACAATAAATCTATTGACTTTAACAAAAAGAAGCTTCATGCCAGTTTTGTATGAAATGAAACAAATGTCTCATCTCCTCAGAAATATGCACATTTTTGATCAAAGTGCTGTGAAGTCTACATTTCTCATTAATTCTCCTCCAACCCTGCCCGAAGGATGATAATTTCTCTTTCAGGTAAAGCCAGTTACTTCCGGAGAAATAACTCTTTAAGCCCAAAGATTCAGATCAATGAGACAGAAGGATGCTTGGGACATTGGCAATAGCACTGCCAATATAAATTTTATATAAAATATAATGTTGTAATAAAAAATAAACAACAATTCAGAGGTATTACTTCCTTTCAGCTGTAACAAAATGTTAGTTCAACTATAACTGCTTTGCCCTTTGGAATGACATTTCCTCTTGGCTCACCTTGTTTAGGGTTTGGCTGATGGAAACAGAGCTTCCTGTTGGAATTTCAGCAGTATTCCAACAGCCAAGAATTTGGAATAGCCAAGAGAAAATAAGAGGGGTACTCTGCTAATTAGAAATGGCCATTCCAGTGTCTGGCTGCCAGCTGGCAGACCTGACATCTCCTTGCATTAGTGTTACATGATGTAAGGTCAATTCCCTATGCACTAAGCAGGTGTTTTTAGAGTGTTCCTGTCTAGTAGGATTTTTTTTTTACTTGAGGCAGGACTAACATCTTCTCAAGCTGAAATGACTTGGGCTTGCTTTCAGAAGAATTGCCTTCACTTTCTCACAAAAAGAACAGAAAAAAGCATGGCATCGTTTTGCAGGCTGCCGGATTCAGTTAGCATAAAGACATCAGATATGTGTGGCTATCTCTGTGACTAAATATATTTGCATTTCAAACAGTCATTGGCCTTGAAGGATCTCATAACTGCATCAGGGCTGGACTTAAACATCTGATATATTTCCTGACAATGAAGGAAGAAGTAAATCTTAATAGAGATCCAAATGATTTCTTGCATAAGAGCTTTGAAATTAGGCCAGAGGCCTCATGAATTTAATCCTCAGGTGGCTTGCAGCCTTTGGGGTGGCAGATTGCTCATCCATGTGCCCAATGGCACACCTAAGTATTCATATTTGCCTGCTATTCTACCCAAATTCTATTTTCTTCTGTCTCTCATGTTGCACATTACTGTAATTTTTAAGCAGTTCTAGGGAAAAGTGAAATTCCCTTATAGTTTATAAAGTGCCATGCATACTGATTTTTTATTAAATATAAATAACCATCACACATCACTTTAAAAAAAAGGGCAAATAGCAAAACAGCTCATTTCATGACATGCACGAAGACCTCCTTAGTAGCACCCCAAGGTTTCCTACCAAGTTGCTCTTTGTCTGAAGATGATCTGTGAAACTATACAGAGATTAGAACAACTTAAACCTCTTAGCTACACAAGCCATTCTAGGAAGAGTGCATGGAGTCCCTTGGTTTTTCACTCACTTAACCTCTGTTTTATCCCCACCCACACAACTTCTCATATATACAAGCTCACATGTCAGTACCGACGTCTGGTAAGCAACCGCTAGCAAGAAAAGGAACTGGGCTGCTACAATTTTGCAAAGCCCACCACACTGAGGAATGAAATGTTGGTCCTGCTCAATTCAGATTGGGGAACTAGATTCACGTGCTAAGCTGGTCTGCCATACCTGCTGGGTGAATTGTTATCCAATTTATCATTCTGCCACTTTGAGGTTCAGGATACAGCAGTATGATCTTTTGCCTCCATTTGCTTCGGTAATGTTATAAGACACTTCCCTTTGCTTATTTTGTTTTCTAAATTATTGTTTCCCCCTTCTGTAACATTACAGGCAATGGAGGTCACACAAGCTGTGGAACCTGAAGCTGGTAAATCCACAGCTGGAATGGAATCAACATGAAGGAAAGTGAGAAGGATCAACCTGCAGCTGTATAAAATGTAAAATTGTGATTCCTCCTTTACTGACTGAAGAGGCAGTATCTACATGTGTATGTGGATCAATATCTAGAAGTATTTTCAGAAGTGATTTTTGAAAGACTAAGCTGTTCCTTGTCTCAGCAGAGGAAAGCATATGGCCACCCTTATCTGGTCTTGAAAGCTAATCAGGGGGCAACATGATTCGTATCTGATGGGAGATCATGGAAATCCCAGGGCTGCAGACTAGACTGGAAATTGAAAAGACATCCTGGAGGAAAGCAGTGGTAGGCACAGAAGCTTCTTTCATCTTTTGAACGTGAAGGAGGAAACAGTTGAAGTGACACAAGCAAAGCAACCCAAAGCTTGCTCTTGATCTTTAGAATCTTGATGCATGAAGCAGTATCAAAGAGAACCATCTCTCTGCAGAGTTGCAGAGCCCTACTTCTTATATACCAATAGCTACAAGGGGATGCACCCGTGAAGAACTCCTGAATTGGCATCATGCCATGATGCCTATTGTGCTAATACAAATGAAAGTATCTCTGACAGGTGACTGGGTGGTTTCTGCTTCAACAGATTACTCTGGGTAATTGATTCCACCATTTTTCCAGGTAACTGATTCCTCTGTTAAATTATTCTGGGTTTTTTCCCCCTAAAATTCAGTTGAAATTTATATATAATATAATATAAAGCCATTATATCATATCCTACACTTGTGATAGGGGTGTCCATGGGGACAGGTAAAAAAAGTCAATATGGTAGCCACAACCATGTGATCGAAACCCCAGCTCTTCTTACTTATGTCACATTTGCTTGGATCACACACAGGTTCTGTTTGAAGAATCCTTGTGTAAATTGGTTTTTCCATATATTGGCTCCTTGTGTGCCATGTGCATGTGCAAAATGGTAGTCGTAGTTTTTGCTTTCTTTGAGTAAAGTCGGGTATATGTAAGTCAGGGCTTGAGTAACCCAAAGACTGACTATATAAGGTTCTTGGGTTTGTTTAGGTATTTAAGTGACCTTGACAGGAAGACAATGCCTGAGAGTCTGTTCTGCTATCTGCCCTTTTCTGAAATTTCATTTTATAGTTTACTATGTAAGTTTAGCTGATTATGATTGACCAGCTTACTGGTGGGGATTTGGCTGCTGAAAATATGATAAAAATAATTCTGCTAGATTATCATAAAAGAGCATAACTACATAATAATAAATCATAGGCCTTGTTCTTTGGGTGCGGACAGAAATTAAAACAACTAAATACATTGGAGCCCTTTTTCTATTCTGAAGAAATAAGGCAAATTTCTTTGCTTCCCCTCCCAGTTGCTAAGCACCATGCATTGCAGGACATCAGTTAGTTTTGGATTCTGAGTCATCCTGACAGTGTTTTGTTAAGAAAAGACATATTAGTCTGTGGCCTGTATCTTTGCTATTCTAACACACAGGGGAAAACCAACACAGGTACAATGCACAATAAGTAACCCAAGGTGATACTATAATGGACAGATGCAATTAAGCCTGCAGTACAGACACAAATAGAATTTAATTCAGAGTGCAATCATTGGCAAAAGCATCTGATTCATAAGCCATTCATTGTCCATGGGTTATCTGGGAGCAGATTGTGATACCTTTCTATCTCAACTGGTGGGAAAAGTGATGAAACAACACACCACTGGACTTTAAAAAAAAAAAATCCTAGGGATAAATAGCTAGCTGAGAAAAAGAAAAATAGTAATTAAACAACGTGCTGAGCTTTGAACACATAAATACACATAGAAGTATGTATGTCCAGTAAGACTTACCTACAGGGAGGAAAGCAATGGGCTATTGCTTTCCTGGAATGGAAAGATGGGAGGGGACAACAGCAGAAGCACTGTTCAATGGGGGGATTTGGTAATCTGCTGTCCAAACTGAATACCTGGCAAGATATAGCTAAAGTATCTCAGTAAATTTCTTAAACTATATAAAATTTCTTAAACTGTATAAAGTTTCTTAACCTGTCTTAAACTGAGGCTAGTATGACCACAGGACAGGAGCAGCTTAAGAGTGCAGTTCAGATATGCCCAGGGTGAAGGATGTCACACCTTTGTACAGTTTGTTAAATCAAATTAATAATCTGTCATATTACCAATCAATTGTGCTTTTGCTCACAATATGAAATGTATAGTTTCACCTGGATAACTCCTCTCACCAATCACTGCAGTGGCATCAGAGAAGGAAATAAAATATATGTATACCTCTTTTTCTCTCCCACAGGTACTGTGACCATTGGAAATTTTCCTGGGAGACCAAGCACATTGGACAACACACTAACCATGTTCCAGGAAAAATAAAAACCAGGAAGAAGTCACTATCTAACTAAAGGAGGTCACTATCTATCTACTATCTACTAATGGAGGTGAGAGAAGTAGGTTTGAAGTTTAGAGAGACCTGGAGAAGAATCCTGATCCTGGGATTCTTACCTGGTTTGCTTTGGCTCAAAAAATATTCAAGCTATTTTCCTGTTTTAAAGAAAATGGGAGAATTAGCTGAGCCTTCTATAAACTGTGACCAGGAAGTTTCAAAATTCTGAGACCTATGTAAAGGAAAAGGTACTTCTTGAAATACAATTTGTTTTTGTAATGTATAGGAGAAAGGAAAAGGACTGTGTTTCAATAAAATCATAACCTATACAAAGTATCAAAATACCATCTGCAATGCATTTAACTGAATAAACAGTTTGCATTCTCATATAAGCTTCTCAGGTGTTTCTGTAAGCCAGTATCACTTTAGATTCTCACAAGCTGACTTCCATATTCAAAAATAAAGATTGTATCTTCAAGCCTTGCAATAAAAAAATAAAATAAAATAAACACACTTGCCTATATTAATTTTTTTCCTTGATACCACAAGTTTGTCCTTCATAGATTTCAGCTATCTATAGAAAATGACACAAACACATTTTATTTTACTTTCAGGTTTGTCTCAGTAATTGAGAAATGAAGCATTTCAGCTCATTTTAAATGAGAATGTCTTTTAATATTAAGGACTCAACATCTGTAGTTATCATTTTAAAATTTACTTAGTAATTAATTTTGAATTAAATGTATTTACTTACTTATATACTTGCTTGTAAGTTGCCCGTTCCCATAGGCTCTAAGTGGCTAAGAATGTAAACAGATAAAATATCCCCCAAATGCAAATACATTTATACCCACACACAAAGAGAACATAATAATGACCAAATACAAATATCATGCGTCTGCAAACCCAACTTCCAGTCAAAGAGCTTCTTTTTCTTGTGCAAGACAGAACAGGTAGGTCTTCAGAGTTTCCTGAGACCTAGGAGGTAGGAAGCAGATTGAATGTCTAGTAGGAGGGAGTTCCAAAGAGTAGGAGCAGCCACTGAGAATATCTCCCTCCAGGACCCCATCAGGTGGCAATCTTAGAGACACAGGATCTAAGGGAGTTGACCCTATTTGATCTTATTGGACAGGCAGATGAATACAAAAGAAGGCAGTATTTCAAATAACTATGTCTGGAGCCCTGTGCAGTGACAAGTATATTGTGAACCACTGCATTCTACACCAACTGCAGTTTCTGGATGCTCTTCAAGGGAAGTCCCATATGGACCATATTACAGTAGTCTAAATAGGAAGGAACTAGGGCATGGATGATTGTGATCCTGAAGCTTTCTGCTTCAGGAAAGCTCACAATTGCACAAGATGTAACTGTGCAAAAGGTTACCTACAGAACTCCATCTGCTTACTAAAATCAGCCCAACTGTTGTATTTGTATCAGGAGACCAAGGAAGTGATCAGAAGCCATGGTATCTTCCTCGTGCCTTGCTTCAACTGAGACTGGGGAAGAGAGATCAAGAAAATGAAGACTTCTGAATATTGTACAAAGAAGAAAAGTCCATAGTTCTTTTGCCCCTGCCTCCCCCTATCTTCATTGATAAATGTAGACTAAAACACCAGTGGAGATATTCCTCCCCTTTAGCTCCCAAGAGTGCCTCCTGCTATTTAGTTAAACTTCATCATGCTGTGCCAGTAGAAAGGACTCACTCCTGCAACAGTTGATACTCCTGGATCACCTTGCTGAATAGGAAAATGTCCCCCAAATCTGGCTGTATACGTATATCAGAGTATGCAACTTTGCCATCTTGAATGAAGAATTCAATATGTCCTATCCTAATTATTTCACCTTTCCTCCAGGAAGATTTGTCAGTATACAGATCATTTTCCTCTCCAACATTCCCCACAATAGCAGCTTTATGAGATAGTGAGTACCCCAAACACAGCTTCTCTGTTTTAAGGCACCGCAAGACAGATGCTTTAAAGTCCTACCCACAAGTTGTTGAGTAATACGCTGGTGTAAAATTTGCTACCCCAGTTGCTGAACCCTGTTCTGCTACAGTAAGAAGGCCAATGACTAGTGTTGTCCTTACTTCTTTAATGTGGAACAAATCAAATAAAGGGGTTGCTGGATCCCCCTAGCTTTGTTTCATCTCTCACCAACTCTTGCCTACTAGTAGGAGAACCACCACAATCTGCTGTCCCTCATGTGGAAAGGGGTAAGCTTGGGTTCATGTAGGCAGGTGCTTGAAATAATTTGTTTAGCCACCTGTCAAGTGGCCCAGTTATGTAGGTATTCCATGCTGTGACCCATCAGTTGGGCCATTTTTGAACATGGGTTTAGTGCTAGGAAGGAAGGAAGGAAGGAAGGAAGGAAGGAAGGAAGGAAGGAAGGAAGGAAGGAAGGAAGGAAGGAAGGAAGGAAGGAAGGAAGGAAGGAAGGAAGGAAGGACCTTTTTACCAGGTCATGTTTATGCCATAGTTAGGGGAATAGAGCCAGTTTAGAGTAGAGGTTAAGGCACCAGGCTACAAACCAGGAGACTGTGAGTTCTAGCCCTGCCTTAGGCACAAAGCCAACTGGGTGACCTTGGGCCAGTCACTCCCTCTCAGCCTCAGGAAGAAGCCAATGGCAAGCCAATTCCAAAAATCCTGCCAAGAAAACTGCAGGTTCTTTGTCCAGGCAGTTGCCAGGAGTCAACACTGACTTGAAAACACAAATCCTGTAAATAAATAAATTTCCTATTTCTTAGGTTTATTTTGGATAAACCTAAAACTGTACTTGGGAAATAAATATGTCCTCTTTCACAAGTCTTTCCAAGCCATTGATTCATTCAGTGAAATTATAATAAAGTTGTTAAAGTAGCTGGAAAGCTTGGAGGTGGGAGTAGATGGGCCAGTTGTTGTTGTTATTGCTGTTCGTTAAGAGTCGTTAAGTCGTGTCCGACTCTTCGTGACCCCATGAACCCTATCGCTCCAGGCCTTCCTGTCCTTCCCTGCCTCCCTGAGTTTGCTCAGTTTCATGCTCATTGCTTCAGTGATGCTATCTAACCATCTCATTCTCTGCCGTCCTCTTCTCCTTTTGCCTTCAATCTTTCCCAGCATCAGGGCCTTTTCCAAAGAGTCCTCTCTTCACATTAGGTGGCCAAAGTATCTGAGCCTGAGCTTCATTATTAGATAGTGTCCTCCAAGCATTACACCATTTTGTAATTTTTGATCACTGCCATGCTGACAGGCACTACGGCTGTTTGCCATTCAAAATCCTTGGAGAACACACAGTTCCCATCCTTCTGAAGGCATCCAAATGTTTATTTACTTATTATATTAATGTATGTTTACTTTCCCCCCCAAAAAAGAGGGGATCAGCAATAAAATCTATTAGGATACAACACATCCATATAATACCACAGGCAATACCACACAGGAGATCAGAGAAGAGTAAATGAAAACTAATAAAAATGGAAGCAATTAAAAACATAATTAAATATAATTAATGCGCAGAACTTCAAACCTCTTTCTCTTAGCCAGTGTGCCTGGAACTCTTCATTCCCACAACTACTAAATTTTGTTGTTGAGAAAATGTGGATTCCCATTTCTTCCAACTTGCCTATTCAATATAACTAAGCTTCCAGCAACTTTTTTATTTCGTACAGTTAGTCCAAATATACAGCCCAACCTATGCTAGAATAAGGAGGCAATGAAGATGTTCAGGGAAATACAACGAGGAAAAGTATAAGTTCTTGACTTCCTATGTTTCTTATCTTTTTAGAGCAGACCAAGTTTGCAGATGAGCAGGTGATAGGGTTGTTTTTTTTACAACACAGACAACAACTGCATTTGCTGTTCTCTACTGGGTAAACTGTTGGTCAAGACGCATGAACAAGAACTGATATAAATGTTAGTGACCCTATTATCTACTCTTGCAGCCCAGGAAACATAAAAGCACTAAATCTCTTAAAGTGAAATCCTTGAGATATAGTTTCACACAAGCATAGCAGTAGTTTATCTCTGCACACACACACACACACACACAAATGTGAAGATTTGCACTGCTAAATTGGTGATTATTCTTATTTTATATTCCATAGTATTTTTTTTTTTAATCAATGTTGCAAGGCCCAGAATGTGCCATGGTCCCTGTGACCCCAATACTTTGGAATGAGTATATTTTCAACAGGCTTTAGATGTTGAATATATCCTTATTTGAAAATAAAGGTTAGTATTCTCATCTGAGCAAGGGTGTCCATAGGATATTGTCAAAAAAATTGATGGTGGGCACAATAGTGTGATTGTACCACATAAAACTTCAATTGTACTACTGTGGCTATTATCCTGGCTTTTTTGACCATACCCTGAGGACACTCCTACCTGGAATGGGAGAATCCCCTCTTTTCCTCTCATTTGCAGCCAAATGTCCTTTGCTTCAGGCAACCCTGATTTCAATAAAAGCAAAAATTAAAGGTGGATTTATAACAATGCTGCATTTTAAGGGCATTGTCTCTGTATTAAACCAGGGAAAGAAAACCCTCTAGATAGCATAGCACTTAATAGTCCAAAGATGCTAACTGCATAGAAGTTGCCCTAAAATCGCTTGCATGCTTAACAAAGACAAGAGTGTAGAAGAAGGAGTAGGAGATAGATTCCCACCCAATCTGAGAGATTCCAAGATTACAATCACACTTAAAGGAGAAGTAAAGAAGTCATTTTTACTGATAACACCTTACCCATCAATCTCACGGGAAGACCCAATATTTTGCAATGGGCTCATCCACTGTGGAGCTCTTGGATGAATCCAATTATTCCATATTTTGGAGCAGAATTGTATAGGTTAATCATACTATGTGTACATGACCCAAAACCATCGTTCTTGATTACAGACACTATTTGCAAAATGTGATTAGTTAAGATATACAGATTCTGTGATGGCCGTTCATTGTTTGTGCCATAGATGTTAACAGTTTCTCCCAGATCAGCCACTTCCCTCTTCCAATGATGGGAATTAGGTTGGTTCCTAGGTGAACCCTGAATAATACAACCAAGATCATTAGCTGATTTTTGAGTGAGAGTAACTTCTGGACAATTCCTTCATACTACAGGTTCCTTTAAGGAAGTTCCAGAAAGACCAACTCAGTTACATTTTTCAGGATCAGCAGCTGAACAACAAAAGAACTAAAGAAAGATATGGGAAGGCAGAGAAGAGGGCAAAAGAAAATGCAGTTCTGCAATATTTATTTCTTTTCTAATTACAGGTGCCAATGCCTCTGCCATCTGGCCTGTCTCATGACTAAGCCTGCTAGCCAAGAAACACAGAAATAAATAGATAATTAGCAAAATGCACTGACTTCGTGGACAGCAGGTTGCTGCCAACACCAAAGTGGTTTGCTTGCTCGTACGTTCTATCTTCTTTTCTGAAATTGCTCCATCAACTTGTAAGACAAGATCACTTGCTGGAGGAAGAAAAGGGCTCGCTTAACTCAAATGAACCCATTGCAAGGAAGCTTTGTGGCCTGCAGAGATCACACCAAGATTTGCTATTTATTCATGCTGCTATAATGTCCCACAAAGGGGGGGGAGAATCACGAAAGGGGGGGGGAATCCTACAAGATGCAAGATTTTATATCATTCTTCAAACCACAAACCAACAAACATGAATTAAAAAGGATTAAAAAGGACCAAAAGAGGTGGGGCAGGGAACAGAATGCATACACAGATGTGTAAAAGCAACTCAGCATTTAAGTAATGAACTAACTTTTGCCAGAGACCCATACTGCACAGCCTTTCTGTTATATCAGTAGACAGCCATTTCCAAGGCTGAAAGTGAACAATTCTTCAGCTCAGGTTTTGAAGTCCAAAGTGTCAAGAATGCAAAATTATCTTTTTAGCTGTAATCCAAGCTTGGTAAATCCACAGTTCACTGATAAACTTGATTATTTGGGGCATATAATTCAACATTATATCAACATCTTTAAACTTTTATTTCTTTTCTTAAAATAGAGATTGTACCAATCAATCACATCAATCAGTCAATCAAATTTTTATTATGGTCATAGACCAGCATAGAGATTATACCAAGACTTCAGGCAAAACCCAAATAGTATAAAGAATCAGGACTAGCTGACCTGGACTAAAAAAACCCCACATGATCCACTAGATGACAGCAAATAGGTAGAATGTATTGTATCTATTTCTGTTTGCTGCCATCTAATGGTTACCTGGAGCTTTGCAGCCAAGATGCAGCATCCTTAAAAATGTTAGGATAAAATACCATTTGTTTAATAAGCCTCCAAATATATTTCTTTTCCTAGGGTATTATGCAAAACAACCATGCATGTCTCATATGACATATTACTGTCAATGCAATCATCATGAATCATAAAGGTAAACTAATATCATTAAACGATCATTCCAGAAGGAAAAAGACAAAGGTTAGAGTGGCTATTCATGCATCTCCTTAGAAAAAGAACAAAAGAGACCATTATAAGATATGGTAATAGACAGTGTATGACGAAAAGGAAGCTTCAAAATAATCATGATCGTTTCAACAGAAATGCAGTATAGCTCGCACATACTGCCTGTGCTAGGGTGACTGGGACCTGCTTCATCTGTAATCCAGAATCTAATGGATTAGGGAGTAACTACTGTACTGCCATCCCTCTTACGTACCCGCCCAGCATTTTAAGATTTAGTGAGGACATATCTTGACAGTCACAATTAATTATTTGACAACGGGAGCCTGAATGTTCTTGAGCGAAGCAAGGATTTCTCACTGGCTACCTGAGAGGCAGTGTTCTTGATACCGTTGTTGAATTCACTTCAAGTGAAGCCCCATCTACTCATCCAAGTTTTTGGCTACCTCTGTGCCCCTGAATTCACTTTCTTTAGCCTGGTTCACACAAAAGTAAATTGATAATAAGATCCATCTGGTTTTGGCAGAGTATACAGTGAAAACTCAGGCAATTTTTATTTATATAATATATTATGATCAAGCCAACCTTTTTTTAATGCAGAGGTGCATAATCCCCACTGGCCCCATTGAAGAATTCATTCATTCCCACCAGGAGTAAATTCCAGGGCCACCTCTTCTCTCTGCCTTGTCCTGTCACCTCTTCTATAGATGACATTATGTTTGTGTCTATATATGGAAGACTATGATTGGATTGATATTATACACTTAACTTCAGTGATATCCAAGGGGTGGTCAAAAAAGTCACAATGGTGGTAGTATCCATATGATTGGAGCCCTGGCTCTCTTTTTCATATGGACAATGCACATATAAAAGGGGGTGTGGCTTCAGTCACATGGTTACAGGAGCCATTGTGCTTTTGCACTCACATAAAAAAGGGTCGGGGCTTTTTACTCTTGTTCTTAAAACTTCCAATAAAATTATATTTTAAAAGAGGGTTGGGGCTTTGGTTACATAGTCAAGCTGCCATCTTGACTTTCTTGACACCCTTGGAGATGACCTTGCTTAAGCTGCTTACTGAAGGAATTCATTTTTTTTTTTTTTAGTTTGCATAGTACATTGAAATAACCTTGGGGAGGTTAGTTTAGCCTCAACCATCACCAGTGCTGCTCTGGACTAAAAACCCTCTCTAACCCAATATTGACTAGGTTTAGCCGATTGTATGACATGCTAACACCTCTTAACCCAGTTAAATATGTTTTGCAAACAGGGACTATGATTTTTGTCTATGCATGTGCATTAACACGCCATAGTCAAATAATTAAATCAAATGAAAGTAATAATATTCACATTTAATTTAATTTTTGTCACCCTTATTATTTATTTCATTTTATCTCCTTGCCCACTCCCTCCTTTTGCAATGTAGCTCACAGTATCTTCTCAATGCACGAAATCACCTGCTTGCTACAGCACTAAAAAAGAATCTCAAAGATCAGTTTTCTATCACGGTACTTCTTACAACCAAATATCCTGACCAACATTCCTCCACAGTCAATTTTGTATAGATAAAACTATTTGATAAAGTTTTGTGTTAATTTTGTTTTGTTTTATAGGAAGGACTTGCCAGTCTTGATGGAAATAACCATTGATGCCATTATGACTTTCACCCAGGTGAGTCCTTCATTTTTATAGCATCCCAAGGGGACACCTTGCTTTTATATTTATACAGGTTCACTCTTTGGAGGATTCCAGTATTCCTATGACATACAAGCTTGAGGAACTAGAGATATTCATGAGACATTATGCACATGTCCTCAGGGCATCTAGCTGATGCAATATTCATCTAGACACTTACTAGTACTAATATTTTTCTAAAGACATTCTGCTTTATTTTGCGATGGGCTTAATCTATGGAAAAACAACAGTGGAATGAAGCACAGGTATGGAAGCCAGGGAGTAAAAAATATACCCAAACAGTAAATTGCAATAAGCAAAGAACCCCGAATCCATAGGGTGTTCTTTGAAAGAACAATTCATCTGAACATGAAAATACTATAAAGCTGACTGTATTTCTCTGCATTTTGAATGGGTACGCTTTCCATGATGTGTCACTCAATTTCTTTGCAAATAAAAAAACATTTCATTTGTACTAGTGTGTGTGTGTGTGTGTGTGTTGATTCATGCAAAGAATGATCATGACCCAATTAAGTAACCCAAAAGTTGGAAGACCCTGGTATATTTACCTCCCAAGGTAGCAGCAAATGTAGGTGGCCACTTTATGAGAATTAGTCTTGGGCAGACTTGCAATGTCCTTCAATCCACGTGGGACAAGTCTCCTGAATATTAGATGCATTCACACATGAAAAACCGGATTGAAAGGAGGTGATTATTTCAGTACACAGTAAGCATGGATTCTTTCTTTCATTGTAAATCTTTGGTGGCTGCATCACGTGTAACATTCTGATGCATTCCTTCTCGTGGTCTTGTTTTTATTTATGTTTTATTGTTTTAAGGGGTCTTTGTAGAATGTTTTACTTGTTGGTTTTATTGTACACCACCCAGAGTCACTTTGTGTGAGATGGGCGGCCATATAAATGTGATAGATAAATAGATAATATACAAGCCACATTTATTCTGCTTCTAACAATTAGTATGGTCACAGTCCCAAATGGGTGAGAAAAAGAGCAAGTGGGCATGGCAAAATCAGAGCATCCAATCTTTTCATACATAACCACCAGTCTCATACAGATATTCATCTTGCATGTACAAGGAGTAGAACAACATTTGACAGAGCACATTTACAAGCCCTTCCAAATGACCCCACCATTTGAACTTCACCATCAGCTCTGTTGATACTTAGGTCTGAAGGGGGCTTATAAATGTGTCTACCTAAATAAGCTGATCATTCCCTTTCAGAGGGCTTCTAAAATGTGGGGATATTGGTAGAGGGACTTGCACACCAAGATGGTGATTCCAAGTACTAAATCTGGTGCCTGCTGTCAGAGCCTCGCCATCAGTATCTCACAGTGTGCAAGTGATAGGGATGAAAAAGAATTTGGCTGCAAAGTCTGGCAGCACTGAAGCTCTTGTATTTATTTTAATAGTCTTTACAAGATGGCTCAGGTGAACAAACCTCTTATCTGAGAGGTTTTCTCCTCCTCAGCAGATCTCAAACTTCCCTGGTGATCACACAGTGACAGAGGTCACCTGAGCATTCCAGGAAGCAGTGTTGCCAAAATGAAGACTTGTATCCAGCAAGTCTTGGCTCCTATAAGCAAAAAAGAAAAAAGAAAACACACACACACACACACAATAAAAAGCCATTGGACAGAAGCCTTCCATTTAAAGGAAACAGTCAACAACAACAGATTTTTCCTGATGTGTTCATTCCTAGCTTGTGATTGGTGAGGAATTAGATTTGTTGACTGGCTATCACAGGAAGAGTCTACTGTTTAGGGGAGCCATCGTTGCTTTCTTCCAGATACTTCTTCTCAAAAGAGAGGAAAAAATTAGGAAGGGGATGAGGAAAGGAGAAGCATATATTGCATCGTTACCTGGCCAGGAGCATCCTTGGCAAATTGCGATGCTGCCAGAAAGTTGCGTGCAGTGACATCACCTCAATGTTGCCATTCTGCACTGAGTCCCAGTGTCTGATGCAAGGAGATAGGTGTGGCATTTGCATGATGATATCATCATGCACATCCTGGCATTTGTTCCCCTTCCTTCCCCCATGGAGAAGCCTGCACAGGACCGTTCCAGGGAGCCCTGGAAAAGAGATCTGGCCTTTCAAAAAGCTGCAGCTACTGTGAATGCCTCACCTCGTACATTTTAGTCAATGTAGCTCCTCCCTTGCCCGCTGTGCCACATGGTCTTCTCCAAGAAAAAATCAAACTGAACCCTGCCACGAATCCATTGGTAGAACAATGTTCAAGTTCATTCCCCACAGGATCTAAGGTAGATTTGGTGGACTTTTTCTTAAAAAAAAGATTTCAGAAAGTAGGACAATGAGACAAAGAAGATATTGCCATGTGGACTGAAGAAAAAGGGCCTAGATTACAATCACCCCCTTTTAAAAAAAAAAAAAAAAGCAAGGACCCAAATTCATTGTGCCAGAAGTCACTACACTCCAATTTCCACTACCATCTCCACCAGTAACAAAGAATGGATTTTGTGTTGTATTTTCAAGGATACCATCACTGGGGTGTCTGTAAAGGCCCGGGCACTTGCCCATTCATGGCCCATTGGGTGATCTTCCTCCTCCCCCTCCTCATTCTTGATGCTTATTTATCTGCCCCATAGAAATCCTAACAAATGCAGAGGGAAAGTCTGAAGTTTCTTGTGTGGTGCAAATTGGTTCAGAGGGGCAAAAAAATATTGGTGCACAAGTTACCTTGCCTCCTTCCATCTTTCTCTTTTCACATTTTCCTCCCACTTCTCCCTGCCCCACACTTGTCCTTCTGATCCCCTACCAAATCAGAACGGGTAACTGTTTTAACACTGTTCAGGTTGATAATTGCAGGAAGGAGGCCCTACATGCAGTTTCTTCTCCATGACAAGCAAACCTGACTGCAAAAACCTCTGATCTGCATCCAGCTGCACTGAGCAATGGGGCATTTTTTAAAAAGTTGCCATTTGAACTGCAAAATGCCTGGTTTAGATATGGCCTATCCACACATAATTTAATGAGTGCACCAGTAAAAAGCTAGCTATGAGAAAGCTGGGCAAAAGTAGTATATATTCCATTGAAATTCCTGACTGTATATATAATAATTATGCTGTTTGGAGTCTGCAGTGCTTTACAGCTGATAATAGCCAAGATGCATTAACAGCCTGAATAGAACGTGCTGACTTCTATGCTAGAAGAATGTAATTTAGGAATGTAATTTAAATTTAGGATACACATTTATTGGTTTTTCCCAGGATGTCCCCCAGGAGATATTTAGCATTTCCCAGAATACAATCCTGGAGAAAAAAGGTACAGTGTGGATAAACTTACTACTTTTCATATCTTGACTAATCTTCCACGTTCTTGGTCTTTTGGAACCAGGCAGCTCATTGTCCTGGGAGATTTACGATAGACACAGAGAAGAAATGGGAAGTAGGGCAAGGGACAGAAGGAGATAATCTGCAACATTTTACATACATCCATACATGCATACCTACATATATATGCATGCTTGTTCTTAGGGCAATGCTTGATAACATGAAATTCATACAATTAACAATGACAGCCATTACAGCATGACCTTATTGTCTATTTCCTCTGGCTTGCGCTCTGTATGTTACACAGTTGTCTTCAGGCCCCTAAACTGGTTTACTGACTCACCGTGATGGAGAATGCTATCCTGCTAACTTTTAAAGTAAGGTTTAGCTGCTGGCATGTTCATTTCCTTGAAAAGGGAGCTATACTGTTCAGTCAAATGTCTTGGGTCTTGGTGAT
Source organism: Python bivittatus (assembly GCF_059951505.1). Lineage (NCBI taxonomy): Eukaryota > Metazoa > Chordata > Lepidosauria > Squamata > Pythonidae > Python > Python bivittatus. Next base: position 15,257,382 of record NW_028277086.1, on the reverse strand, counting down.
ATTGTTGCTAAAAAGCACAGATGAAATTGATGCAGGTACAGAACTCAACCCTTCCCTCTAGTTTGCCTTTTATACTGGTCTTTAGACCATCACCCATTAGATGCTCCATCAAGGCAAGTAGGAAATTACAAATATCAAGATGCCTTGTCTGGTCTGATCCACCTCTAATCCTAACTCATCGAGACCCTCTCCTGAGTTCCACAAATAAAGGTATTGAGACATGTCCATAAAAGCTCAGAATATTTATCTAACCGCATGTAGAATTCTCCTGAGTTCTACTAATTCTAAGTAACATGCTGTGGCTCAGAATCCTAATGCTAAGACAAAAAGTAGGGCAATAACCTTGCCGATAAATAAGATTAGTTGGAGCTTGCTGTGCTTTGGCCACCTCCCTTGCTAAGCACAACTATTTTATCATAACCACAACTACTCTGGGTAAGGCAGTTTTGATTTATTCATCAGGATTGACAGGAACAGCAATGGTGCAGACTGCAGTATAAAGCATGTAGACTGTGCTCTCCTCCAACCTATGTACATAGTGGTGCAAAGAATAAGGGGAGTAAGGAAAGATACTCCCAGACAGTATCATCCTGAAGGAGAAGGAGAAGGAGAAGGAGAAGGAGAAGGAGAAGGAGAAGGAGAAGGAGAAGGAGAAGGAGAAGGAGAAGGAGAAGGAGAAGGAGAAGGAGAAGGAGAAGGATGACTGGATCTCTTTTGACAAAAGATACAAGAGCAAAGATGTCATTACCATAAATGTGTCTTATAAATACAGATTAAAGGTAAAGATATTGTGCAGTGTTTATCTTGTAATAAAGCAGACTCTTCCCTTTACTTTGTTCTCATATATGTCAATTAAAAATATCCTCCCACTGAGAGATAATTTTCTTTGTTCATTTCCTTTTCTCCTTCCTCATAACCCTTTTCTCACACAACCAAATTCACTTCGGGCAGTTCAGGTCAGAATCCACAACTTGAATTTCATTATACATGTTTGTGAAGCAATCAGTGGAGTCAAAAGAAAAGATATTTAATGAGAAGGTGAGTAGCCAGATGATGGGCCACTGAAAGAAAGCTTGGAAATCACATCCTGTTCATCTTTGTTCCTTACCAATAAACTATTTCAAAGGAGGAAAGAAAAGTCACTACAACACTGTAGTCCATGTTGGCACGAATTTCTGGGGATGGTCATTCTAACACATTTCTTGAAGGCAGTGCTGGATTTAGGCCTAAGCTAAACAAGCTATAGTGTAGGGTCTCACAATCCACAGGGCCTAAATTTCAGAATATCAGTTTTCTGATTTTGCAAATGAGTTCATTATTACTTATATTAATAAAAGTGATCCTGACTACTTATATTGTCAGCATTGTGTGTGTGTGTGTGTGTGTGTCTATCTATCTATCTATCTATCTATCTATCTATCTATCTATCTATCTATCTATCTATCTTAGAATTATTTTAAAAATTACATTTAAGTATTGTTTCCAAGGTATAGTATATTATATTCTATGAGAGTTATCAAGCCAGCCAGATGATAAATATATAATCAGTAAATGCATTCATTTGAAAATAATTTGTATTTTTCACTTTAAATATCTTTCTATTAAATAATTAAAAGGAATATATGTATGTTTTCAATGTTTTTGTAACGACCCAAGGTCCTGTTTTGGTAGGTACCTTAGTAAGGCCTTCTGGTGCAACTTTTTAACAAGGGACCTCCAAGCTTTATATATCTTAGGGCCTCACCAAGTCTAAATCCGGCACTGCTTGAAGAAATTCCATCTAAATAAAGGTTGCATTAATATCTCTGTTCCCCCTGTATCCAACCCCATATGCAAATGAGACTTGCTATTGAGAAGGTTGGTGTGGAAAATAGCTTGAAAATGCAGCAGTTACCGTACAGTAATGGGCAACTGCTAGATTATTCTTAATTTCCTTTTTAATATGATTTTATTGAAAGTTTTAAAAACAAGATTAAACCTTAATGCAAACTAAAAGAAAGGAAGAAGGAAGAAACAAAAAGGAAGAAATAAAAGAGAAAGCTAAAGTGCAAAATGAAAGAGAGAAAAATAGAAAAGAAAGAAAAAAGATATAAAGAACTGGCTTCTGATCTTCTTTACAGCAGTTATAAGTACAACTGCAGTTTTGCCTCTTTCTCTAAAGTTACATTGTGACTCTCTTCTTTCTATAATCTACCCTATCTAATTATCAAAACCATAAATTGTAAGTTCATTTTTTTATGTTTTACACAAAATGTCTGTAAGGGATTTCTAGTCAGCAATAAATGTAGATATTGTCTTTTTTCTACTCAGACAGGTCAATCTGGCCACCTCAGCAAGTTCTATCATCTTCACCAACCATTCCTCCATTGTAGGTATTGTCAAAGATTATTCTTAAGTTCCATAGCCCTATCTTGTTCCATGATCATCCAAGGGGGAAAAAAAAAAACCCACTGAACTCAGTGGAACCTCCTCTGAAGAAGTGTGCATAAAATGAGGGACTTCAGATTGCGGGGGTGAATAAGCGATATAGGAAGACCTTCCTTAAGATCAAGGTGTTCATTCTACTTAACGTAATAAAAAGCAACAACTGTAGGAAAATGCTCCGGGACTGGTCATTCCCCAAAATTGTGGTTTGATAAGCTTCTAGGAATTTAAATCATTAGATGATATTTCTTTTGGAGTTGGGGGGGCAGCCTATGTGACAGTGACTTACAGGAATACTGGATACTCATATCACTTTGAGGTATCAAATAATTGAGGTAGCGCCATATATGGGAAAGAGCACAGTGTTCTGCAGATTTTAAAAATTACAGATAGTCCTCGTTAACAGCCATGGTTGCTAAGCAGACAATCACATCACCACGACGGACTCATGACCTCACTTCTGCTGCAGCTGTTAAGCAAATCGTCCATGGTCATTAAGTGAAATATCACATGACCACAACTTGCAATTTTACTGCCTACTTCTCTGTTGACTCTGCTTTTGGAAGTTGGCTGTGGAGCATGCAAATGGTGATCATTTGACCATGGGATGCTGTGACAGTCATAAATGCCCACCAGTTACAAAGTGCCCAAATCTCAATCACATGACCGTGGGGATGCTGCGATGATCGTAAGTGTGAGGACCAGTTGTAAAGGTACTTTTTCAGCACTGTCATAACTTCAAACAGTCACTAAACAGGGCCGTTGTTAAGGGTAGTGAGGACTACCTGTACTCACACAAGAAATAACATCTTCCATTCAGAATAAAACAGAATTAGTGAGATGTAGTGGTTAAAATGTTGCACCTAGAACCAGGAAAATGCATATTAAAGTGCAACTCGAGCTAAGGAAGTTGCACCATCAGCCCAATCTAGAATTGTTACTGTGGTAGGAAAATAGAAGAAGGAATATGTTACCTGAATTCTTGAAAAGAAAGAGGGATGCAGTCTTGAATAATATTAATATAATAATAAGTAACTAGTACTAAGATATTCCTAAACAGACATTCCTAAACAACTTATGTTGGGTCAATAACCACTTAGGCTTTTCAGAAGAGCTAACTGGAGAACTTCCTTAAACTCCTGGTAATATATAAATAAAAACACAGTTGTTACCATGGTAAATTAGAGCATCCATGATTGCAATTTCATTTTGCCTCAGGAAAATGGAGCTCAGTATCCATATTCCCATCTCTCACTTTCCCACCATTGCCTTGATTGACCATTTCCCTATATTTAGGGCTGCTACAACTAGACTGGAAAAGTCCTTGCTGCCCTCTAGTGGTCATGTGGGGTTTTGCAGTCCAACTGAAGCCTGATTTCTGAGTTGTACCCGTGGAAAATCTATGCTCACTTTACATTTAATGTGTGGAGACAGGGTGCAGAGATTGCACATACAATCCTATTTGCGTTTCATACACCAACAGAGACAACTCAAACTCTCTGGAGCCATCTAGTCATCATCTGGCTTTTGACAACCACACATGATTGCCCTAGATCAGTGTTGTCCAAACTTGGCCACTTTAAGATGAGTGGACTTCAACTCCCAACATGCTGGCTGGGGAATTCTGGGAGTTGAAGTCCACTCATCTTAAAGTGGCCAAGTCTGGACAACACTGCCCTAGATATATTGCACAAAGCAGTCTAAAGCTGAAGGACATAACTTGCTGAGTTCTTTTGTGTCTCACAGTGGTTGGTAGAAGGAATCTAGGAAGCTGAGGATGATATCCTACTGAGCCTATTATGCTCTTGCAGGGCAGTGTGGGGCCCATAAGCCACATTTGGCTGCCATCACCTGATATGTAGCTCCAAGACACTCCAAAATCATGCTGTTAAAATTTGGTAGTGACATTGGCACATTTCTGTGGGACAATTTTGGCCTCTTCAGGTGGTGGAGAGGCAGTTGGTTTTAAATAGGGGAGTGTTTCTCTCTCTCTTTCTTTTCCTGATTATAGCAAAATCACACTAATCTCTTAACCAAAGAATTTAGCATCTGGCTTAGGAAGCAAACTTTATTTTATTCCTTTGAACATAATAGGGCTACGACTTCAGTTCAGTTTAAAATATCAAACCTTACAAGATCAGAGTGTTTCCTTTTTTTAAAAAAAAAAATCAAAGTGGTCAAAGAGGTTGTTACTTGTTCAGCTTTGCTCTAATATATCAGGAACCTAGACACAGCTATAAAACAAGGGAATGTGATGGGGAGAAGAAAATTTGTAATTCTATGCTTTTTAACTGAGTACACAAGGCCATCTAAGGGAGGAGAAATAAGTTTATTAACTCTTGGATCTAAACTCACCTGGCTGCACCACTCTGAGTCTTCCCAGATAGACTACTGTCCTGACCAGTTCTACCGGTTTCTTCTGAGTTCAAAGTCCTGGTTTTGCCCTTCAAAGACTTAAACAGTTTTACATCCAGATTATTTAAAAGACCACCTACTTTAGGGATAAGTGACATGGTATTTAGAGACATTTAATGAGCTTTGAATACTTCTCTCGCAGACTAGTTTTCCTGCCCTACATAACTTCTTTTCAGGTTCTTTTAATTTATATAAATAAGTTGAGAAGCTGGCCAGCTCCAAGACAAAATGCCACCTCTGGATGCCAATGTTAATTCTAGTACTGCACTTATGAAGTCACCTAGACTCTATAGGGAATCTTAGAAATGTAAGGTTACTGTAACCCAGTGCTTGATTTGGAGGTGTGTCCACATACCCAGAAAAAAGGGGAAAAAAAGACAAAATTAAAGATTCCAGAAAAAAAGTGGCAGGAAGCAATTTCACCCATGTCTGGTGGTATGTGGGCATGTTGTGACTTTTTTGTTTCCTGCTTTTTTAATAGCACAATGTTCTAGAAAAGGGACCAGTATTTCAAACTATAAAATCTTTTCAACATTATAAAGACCCTTGTTTAGCAGACTTTAGATGGAATGAACAAAATCTTGTGTTGATCTTCACCCCCAAATAGTGTAAAAGTCTGCTGTTGGCAGATAGATCACCACAATTTACAAACATTTGCATAATCTACCTAAAAATCTCATACATTTTATGTAAACTACTTAAATGTCTAGTTACCCAAAGTATGAAAAATTATGTAAATTACACAATTATGTACATTTATGTAAATTAGGATTTGAGGAGCATTTGGATTTAATGGACACTCCATTCCACCCAAAGTCTGTTAAACTGTTAAGTTCCTCTGGTTACATTTTCATTTTCTAACCTATGAACATGACAGCAATAGTGATCCACTCTCTCAGCAAATGACAGCACCTTGCTGGTCTTGAGATCAGGCTAGGTTAGTACTTTGCTGGGATTTCTCCAGGGAATGCCAGGGCCATAGATTAAAATGGGAAACTCAACAGAAAATCCCTAAAGAAAAAGGATTAATGAAGCCACCAGCTGTTGAGCTCACCTTGAAAATTTTCACCTTTAATTTTAATGACCCATCTTGCCATGTTCTTGTGAAGATAAACAAGGAGAAGAATGTAAAAACTCTGCAAGCTAAAGGTGCTCTACAAGTTATTAATGAAGAGAAACCATCATTTGTTTTTTTAAACAAATACTGGAGAAGTAATTCAGTACCCTAGCCTCTCTTATCAGGTAGACCTTCCAGTGCTTATGGCCTCCTAGGTTTCATGGCTTTAAAGGTAAACATATTGCATGGCGCCATTGGATGCTATCTAGCCTAAAACCAGCATGTTGAATCAGAAAATTAAAGACAGTAATTGCAGGTAGGAAAGGATAATTATCTCAGCATTGTGAATATTTTGACACTGCCTGCAATAAACTGGGAATGCTGCTGTTCTCCTGTAGATTACAGCTATTGTTAGAAAGGTATTTTACAGTCTGTTGTGGGAATGTAATAACAAAACTGATATAGTAATAATAAGAGCTAGAATATCAGTTTTCCACACCTGCAAATATGAGTTTTATGAGCAGTTTCTTTTGAACTCATCCTGTGTAGTTCTGCTGGTCACTTTCAGGGATTGGTGTGGCCAACCTGCTATAGTTCTTGGAAACTTCTCTGGACCTTCAGCAAAATGGAGCTTGTTGTTTGGCACGTGTATGCAACACACCTCTACAGAGAGATCTTTGCCTGGCTTCCTGAACTTGCTGTTGTCCTTCTGTAACAGATTGGACCCAGCTGTTGGAATACTTGATCTATGCTAAAGTTGCACTGAAATCTATCCATTTCCCACCGCCTGTTATTTCTTTTTCTCCTGGAAAATAAGCTTCAGTTTTTCGATCCTATTCTCAGGACACTTAACATTTCTTTATTTTGGTGGTGTTTAAAAACTTACTTGATTGTTACAAGATAGCAGAGGATATTTGCTTCCCTGATACATCTTTACCGCCCACACTGTCTGGTCTGAAAATGTCCTATGGGAAGAGTTCTTCATGGAGTCTGAAAGTATGGAAAGCCAAAGATGCTGTAAACTGCTAAAAGGATGATTATATGATAAGGTTCCCTCAGCCACCACATAGCTAAGATGCTGCAAAAATTCCATACCAAACTGTGAACAGTACACTAATTTTTGGAAAAAAGTATATTCAAAAGCAATTTACTTTCCATCAAAATGCATGAGAATGGTAAAAGAAGTGCAGAACAATTTTTGAAACTGGCCTAGGAGGAATGACAGGTTATATGAAATTCTCTGTTTGGAATTTCAAAGTGGAAAACTAGATGTGGAGACTTTATTTCCAGAGGCAGTCTTGGTTGTGTTTGTTGCTGTTGTGGGGTAGTGGTGGTAATGTGTTCTTCTGTCCTAGAGGTATAAATGATACAGTACATTGATCCTGCTTTCTGAAGAGAGAAATGGTTTAGTTTTTGCTTACCTTTTAATGATATTTATTGGGATTAGCACCTTCTACTTTACACACACTTGATAAGACTGGATTGACACCTCAGTGACAGATGGAATACCTACCTGGTTTGGATCTGCTTTCCATCAGTGGGAATGCAGCTTAAGTATTTTTCTTTTAGCAGAAACTAATCTGAAGATAGAGGCAAACATCTTTAGATCATGGCTGGTACCTAACATGTTCCAGAAATATAAAAGGGTGTGGCTAGGAAATGCTGTTTTAAATAGGTATATTGCTGTCAACATTATAGAAGTGAATCAGTAGAACATTTAAAACTGCCTCGCTGGATTAGTCAAAAAATCTGGTTGCCTCCTACGCCTGAAACATCTTCCTGTGTAATTTCACTTCTCTCTTCCCTTTTATTTAGTAGTAAATACAGTCTATGACCAGCGAGTAGAAAAACAACGAAAAAGAAATAAAATACAACAGAAAATTCAATAAAGATTAAAAAAATGTATTTATTTAATTTTTTCCTAAAACAGATAAACCTAGAGAATAAAAGAGAACTGGTAACAAAATATGAGCAGCATTGGGATGAAACCAGTATTTTCCTTCTGGTTGAGATAGCAGCCAATTAAAACTTAGCCACTGTATCTTAACAATTGAATTCTGATCCTGCAAGAGGTGAGCTCCATCTACTTCAAGATGGATTTGAATTTGATGGATGATGAGTCTTGGTGATTTGATGATGATGGGTCTTGAATTTGATGGATGATGAGAGTATGCTATCACAGAAGGAACAATGGAAGAAAATGTGTACAAGGTGTTCAGGCTCACTCAAATCACAAGAACAGTCTCTTTCTACAAAAATCTGTCTAGACCTTAAGGCACCAGATACTGGAAAGAGAGCACAGAAATGCAAGTTGGGGGAGTTGTCAGAGAGAATTAGTGGGGCCAGCAAGGGGTTGGTGAAGAACTTTAGCCAGTAAGAGAGGCAACCAATGCAGACTCTTTCTTCAACAGGAACTGTTCCTGAATGTGGTACCTTTCCTCAAGGGGGATCATTCCTGGCCCAGGGGAACCATTCCTGCCCTTGTCTCTTCATTCAAGTTCTAATTCAGTACCTTAAAAACCTTCACATAGTCTGTCAGCTTCCTCTAAAATGAGTCTGTTCGATATATGATTTCATCTTTTGACTTTTTCCTCCCCTTCCATTTTTGTTGGTGTGCCATATATGGACACAACAGGACCTATAAGTGTGCCTTCCCTTCATTATTCTTTTACTTACCCTTGAACTTGCAATCTACAAAGGATACATACACATAGACACACACAGTTATTACGTATCTCCCCAGACTAATGTGGCCAGCACAGTTCTCTCAACCAATGGTCAAAAATATGAATAATCTGCTGGCTCATGGTTCATCTTCAACTAGTATTTTATTCCTTATAGTGGCCACCACATGCCTCTAGGATGCTTAGAAGCAAGAAATGAGACATTATTCCTCCCCTGTCAATATTCCCCTGCAAAATGTATTTGAAGGCATGCTGCTCTCACTTCAGAGTGAACACTGTGTCTTGAAGACTGATAGTCTTTGATGGACCTGTTCTCCGTGATTTTTTCCCTATCTTCTTTTAAAGCCATCCAAGTAAATAGCCATTAACACATCTTGAATTCCACAGATTAGTGAAGTTGTAGCAAATGGCTCAGTTTGGAGGTTGGTAGTCTCAAAGTTCCTCTCCCAGAAGGCATCTAGATCTTCAATCACTGGCCACGTCTCCTGCTTTTAGGGTAGCCATTTCATCATTCCCACTGCCACAACCTCATCTCCATAACCCTGGTGTGTGTGATAGACAAGGATCTCCCAGCCTGTGTTACCTTTTTAACAAAAGGTGGTTTTTTTTTTTTTTTTTTCCCTGCAGGATCTGGCTGAATAGTACAGAGCTTAACTTCCTAAAACTGCCCCCCTCTGTTCTTAACAATGGTGACCACTAACACACCACTCCACAATGCATCAACATTGCTCTGTAACAAGCTTTCAACATGGTTCAGGAACTCACCAGCATTTAAATCACCCTGTGTCTCCGAAAAGAAAAGAAAGGTTGATTCATGGCTGAAATGAAATGCACCTTCAGCCAAAACATGCCTAGACATATCAACCCACCCCCACCCCTTTACTACCTAACATGTGACTGACTTCAGTGCATGCTCCAGAAGCATGACGTTTCTGGCCATGTGGCCAATTCCCCCATCAACTGCAGACATGCGGCTAAAGGAGTATCATTGTTTGCTGATGGGTTGAAGACCATGCATGTGGATATTTTTATTACCAGTGAAACTTTGTTAGGCGAAAGTACATTGCTGTCTTAATCTTCATGGCTTGCTGGAGGAGAAATAACATTTTGCCTTTGTTTCTTGCGAAACTGCGCAAAATAGGTTTATTTCAAAATGTTTGTGCATATCTCTATATCTATCATCTATCTATCTATCTATCTATCTATCTATCTATCTATCTATCTATCTATCTATCTATCTATCTATGTTATCAGTTAAACTTTCCAAAACTATGTGTCTTTAACATTTAGAAAAGGTAAAGCAGACTGTTGTTTAAAAAGTTCTTTTTTTCCTGCATTCAAAGGAGTGGTTTTAAAAACTACACAAAAATAAAGCTAAAAGGCAAAAAAGCAGTGTGGGGCTTTAAAAGGTTTTTTATTCTTGCATTTAACGTGCTGATTTTAAAAACACACAAATTAAACTGTCATTAGACTTTTATTTATTTCATAATGCATAAAATAGGGTTTACTTCCAAATTACAGTGAAGCCTAGGGTTCTGTTAAACATTCACTTTAGTTAGTTTTGATCTGAATCCATATAGGAGTAGAGCTAGGGTTAAGTAATCATTCACTCTCAGTTGACTAGTAGCTTTTTTTCTTCTTGATAGGTTTAGGTTAAACACGTCATATCTGGCAGGGTCATGACCTGGTGACATCAGCATCAAGATATTTATCCCATTTTATTTGATATGGCTAATCAATAAGCAATAAATGAGACTGAACTAAGCATCACATGGGTTTTGTTTGTTTACTTTGATGATGTCACTGATTGATCCAACAGATAAGCCTCCATCAAAATTAGTATATACCGTAACGATTAGAAACACTGAGATGATGCCTTGAAAGCTCAGTGCACCTTTGCCAAGTGATGCTAGGTCATGGGGGAAAGTACCACCTTAACAACCCTGACTTTCTGTGTGGTCACTTTTGGAAATGCTCCTCTGAACTCTTGTCTGCATTCCTATTGGTAAGTCAGCTTGTCTGAGTCTATCTTTGTTTGTGGAATGGAATCTCTATATGTGAACAGCCATCGTGTTTGAAGGTTGGTCCTACAGCCTCTCTCTTTAGCCAAAGCAATAGGAAGAGACATACAAGAACACATCTGATATGCTTTCCAAGCATTCTTCACACTACACAAGAAAGTCAGCTCTTGATCTGATATTCATAGTGATTATCTTCTGTACTTGCTTGATTTCAGCAGGAAAAAAAAAAATCCTTCTCCTTTGTTTGATTAAAATATAAAGCATTTAGCAACTCGGTGCTAATTGTTCCAGGATATTTAACTTTATGCTCACTATTGAGGAAAAGTGAAAATAAGAAGAAAACAAGAAAAGGAAGTATTACATACTTTTTGTTTAAGCACAACAGGTTTAGGTTTAATTAAATTTGTTGTTTGGCGAAACATCTGCTTTAAACGCTAATGAATGACAGTTCCTATGGGATTTCCATATGTAAGCATTTTCACTTGATCACACAAGCTCAAAGTGTGTTCTCTTTTGGAATTCATAGTCAGATGTTTTTACATTTAATGGATGCTGGAATCACTGAAATCTGTCTTTGCCTTTATAGCAAGCTGTTGCCATTGGAATTATAAGCTGCAGGGTAGGCAATACAGTTCTAAAAGGCACCCCAAGACAGCACTTCCTACACCCCCAAGTCAAAATAAAATAAACATTTTAAATGGTTGAAATCTCACAATTTTTCCTAATCTTGTGAGAATACAGTTCATTGCCTGAGATAAATAAAATAAATACAATTTCATGAAATGAGCTAATACAGCCGTAGCGTTCTAGAGGTATGTTTTGATGTAAAAGCATGCTGATGCTCAACTTGATTTGCATCAGAGGAGAGAATGCAGGTCCAGGTTCAATGTTTGTATGTACTGGTAAACTAGATAAGAATCAATTGCCTAAGGCTAAAATGTGGTATGATGGAGGTATTATGGACAGCAATTTCTGTATCTGGGAATTAGAGGAGTTTCCTGCTCTGGATGAGATCTACTTCGACTGATACAGCAAGTATCTAGGAAAGTGTTCCTAGAACCACTGCCTTTTTCCCAAGTTAAGATGGTTCATCAGCTATGGTCATTCTGGACATGGATAATCTGACTGCAGTGGTATATACTAGTATTTTCAGAAAATTGGGCTATTGCAATGAACTCTGTGTAGGACTATCTTGTGGTTCACATTCTTGATACAACTTCTAGATCCTTTCCCTCCCCAGTTATGATTGATTAATAATTGATTAATATGATTGATTAATTGATGAAGTCTAGTTAACTCTAGACACCAATTAAAGAGCTATTAAACCTTCGCCCAGGCTTTTAGGCGAATTACATTAATGAGGTATTTATTCTATTGTTGTTGTTGTTTAGTCGTTAAGTCGTGTCCGACTCTTCGTGACCCCATGAACCATATTGCGCCAGGCCTTCCTGTCCTTCACTGCCTCCCTGAGTTTGCTCAGTTTCATGCTCATTGCTTCAGTGATGCTATCTAACCATCTCATCCTCTGCCGTCCTCTTCTCCTTTTGCCTTCAATCTTTCCCAGCATCAGGGTCTTCTCCAAAGAGATCTCTCTTCGCATTAGGTGGCCAAAATATCTGAGCTTGAGCTTCATTATCGATCCTTCCAATGAGCAATCAGGGTTGATTTCCTTTAAGATTGACTGGTTTGACCTCCTAGCAGTCCAGGGAACTCTTAAGAGTCTTCTCCAGCACCACAGTTCAAAGGCATCAATTCTTCGGCGCTCGGCCTTTTTTATGGTCCAGCTCTCACAGCCATACATTTATGTATAAGTAAATGTAAATGTAAATGTAAATGTAAATGTAAATGTAATAGAATACATTTATTCTATTACTGCCTTGTTAATTAATCTATTTAGTTTTAACGTGTTATTTTATTTTTGATGATGATGATGATGATGATGATGATGATGATACTTTACTCTAGGATTACTTTCAATGAGAAGAAGGCAAACAAATAATCAGACCTTGGGGTGAAATTGCTGAAAGGAGAAAGAGATGGGGCGATGCTGTTTCTTTAAGGGCACTTTTTCCAGCTCCCACATGAATTACATACCACCAACAATCAATTGTTGTCTTTCTCTTGAACATCCTCAAAAAATATTTGAAAGTTGCTATTGGTACAAAATGTGGCAACTAATTTGCTAACCAGAACAAGGTACTAAGGATTATGTGATTCCTGAACTGAAGGATTTGAACTACTTACCAACTTCTTAACATACAAAGGTAAAGATATTGGCATTGAACTTTAAAGCCCTAAAAAGATCTGAGTATCTGAAGTATATTGAAGATGCCCATGTACTTTGAGACCCATCTTTTTGGCACAAGGGACTTCTCCTGCATTTATCCCCAGCTATGAAATATGCTATATTGATTTACCTACAATCTGCCAACATTTAGGAATCTGTACATCTGTATTTCTTTCCATAGGAATCGAATTATTAATTGATGTTAGTGTTAGTAGCATTTAGTTTGTAATCATTTATACCATGTGTTTTAAAAAAATTATTAGCTAATGAGCACTCGTCTGGAAGAAATGTGAGGTATACATCTGATAAATCAAATAAAGTGTGAGACAAAAGTGGAGGCTTAAATTTATAAATTCATTCAGTGATCAATAAATGCTGCTGATTTGGGCAGTCATCATGAGAACTTAGTAATATGGAAAATCAGCTTCATTCCTGAGCGCTATACAAATCTTCTACCTGCTCAAAGGAGGATAAAATCAGGGAGGTGTTGTTCCTCTAACATTGCCACCATTGCTTTCCTCAACCTTCCCATACTAAGGAGGAAGGTAAGATTTATGTGTCTTCAACAAATCTTCACCTTCTAAAGCTGCTACATGAGTATCTGAAGATCAACATCTTCCTGCACAAGAGATAATTCTAGCTTTACATTCTTTTAGAATAAATTATCGCACCCATTTTTTCAATATGTCTTTATAAGATATGATGTAAAGAGATCTGTCATGTTGGCAATTTTAACTGCATTTGTTTTTTTGGATTAAAAATCTTTCGATTTTTCCTTTTAGATTTTTTTCCTACTCTTCCTTGCAGAATTTTTCTAGCTCAAAAGTATTATCAGGCCACCATGCACCTTGTACCTCTTTGAGTTCTCAAAGATTTTCAGTAATATTCAAATCTTGGGACTGTGAGGGTCATTCCAAAATTTTTATTTTTCTTTCCTGTAAATGCTTCATAGTTGATGTGGAAATATGTTTCAAATTTGTTGTCTTGATGAAATATCCAATTTATTTTCTGCTTCAATTTCTTCTGACTGTTCTCACAATTGAAATTGCTAGCTGGAAGCATTTAAAGATTTTTATAGACTTCCCTGCCTTTCTAGGAGTGAAATATCTTCATTTTCAAATGATCAGACAGCTGATTAGAGGAGCCCATGATTGTTGAAGTAGGCAGAACAACAATCACAACTTGAGAGGTTAGCAAGATCAAACTATTTGTTCATCTGTGGAATTCCCCAGCCTTTTTGTAGTCTAATAACCTTGTGGGCCTCATTAACAACTTTATAGTTAAAAAAAAAAAACCTAAATCAACCAAAAGGGTGTCTAATCATTTGCACTTGCTATATTTACTTTGTTAAAAAAAAATTGAATCTGAAAAAAATGTACATAAATAAGTAGCAGGTGCGCATTCAGACTTACAGAAAGATGTATTGAATTCTGTACCATTTAGAAGTTCTGTCACTTAGAGATTCATTGAAATATGCAGTTTGATTAGAGATGCCTAATTTTTGCATACAGTTGTGATTACTGGACTCCTCAGGATTTAGAGTAGAGATTCTTGAGAAAACAAATGTATATTTCTTCTCCATTTCTTCTTATATTTCTATTTAGTGATAGTGGGGACTAATTTTTCTCTTAACTAATCTGATGCAAAAACTAAGGATACCATATCTGAGGGGTCAAAACCCAGACTATGAACAAACTTACTGGTGAACACATAATATTAGCCCCCCGCCCCCGAAATGGGGCCCTTAGTGAAAATACTTTAAAATAGGATTATATCACAGTAAAGTTTATATTTTATATTTGTAGTATAATAGGAGAAGCTGGATCTGATGATGGCAGGAGATGATGCTGCTGCTGCTGCTGCTGATGATGATGATGATTTAAATATATTGGTTTTATGCAAGTAACTGTATGGAACTTTCCTAGGTGGAAAGCTTGGATCCTATTTTTCTCTTTTGGGGGCGCAGAAAAAAAGCTGATATCCAGCCAGGTGTCTTCCACATTCATTGAATTCATCCATCATAAGATGTATCCCAATCTACAAGCTAAGACAGGGTTCCTCAAAGTGGTCAATATCAACCCCCAAGAGTCAATGGGACTATTCAAGGGATTATTATTATTATTAGTAGTAGTATTACTTAAAGTAGTATTCATTAAATTATTTGTATATAATAAATGTTTTTTTGGGGGTCAATGAACAATCTGAAACTTCATGAAGGAGTCGATGAGCTGAAGCATCTGGAGACCCCTGGTCTAAGAGATATTAAAGTCACCAGATTGGGACAGGCTAAAATGAAATGACAAATTCATATCTATGTTTCTTCATTCTCTCTCTCTTTAAATACATCCCAAACCAATTTCTATCTTTTGTGTGCATGTAGGATGATAGTCATAACTATGGGTATGAACATCACAAGATTTGCTTACAACATGGCTGTCTCCTGGTTATCTTTGTAATCTAGAAGGCATGAAGGTTCAAAAGGCAGGAGAACAAGAAGTGAAATCAACCTTTGTTCCCTATTTTCTTTGCTGCCTTGCCCCATTTGAAATTAAAGGTGTACATGCTTTCCTTTCTGGCCCTTTTATTAGAAGCATACACATCTGACCACGTATGGACTTTTTGACAGACATTACAAAAACACAGAGGACAGGAAGCAGAATTTGCTTTTGTATCCAGTTCCCAAGACGTTATGTAATGTCTGACTGTTGGCTTCTTGAAACGACACCCTATCATATTTTATAAATTTGGGATGAAAAAGTCTACCTTTATTTATTTCTGCTAGCTTGTTGCTACAGAGTGGCTTGATTCTTGTGCTCCCTCTTAGATGTAAGCATGGCTACATTCAATGGGATCATGAACTCTTAAGACATTCACACAGCTGGATCTCCTTTACATCTCTGAGAAGTGCTGAGCTTCAGTTTTCACTCCTCAAAACCTCTTTGCCTTATCCTCATCACCTCTCTTCCTCCAAAGGTTTTCTCTTTCATTGCCCCACCTAAGGCTATTAGCAAGAAGCAAGCAAGATATACTGAGGAGAGAAGTTTCATATGTGATTCATTGGGAGAGGTTAGTGTGCATATCTAAGATCATTTACTGTGGATGTACTGCACTATCATGGGCTGAGAACAAACTCACAGTTAAGGACATTTGTTTTTAGCCTTTTTATCCTACATTTCTTCTAGAAAGGCCAAGGTAGAGGGCTCTCTCTGTTTAATCCTGGAAACTAACTGGAAGATGATCTGTGATCCAAGTCATAGAAGAGGATAAATGGCTAAATGGGCCTTAAAAGCTACAACATTTTGGATGGAGTGCAATGCTTTGGGTTCCCCAGGAGTTCCTAGAGGCACCAATGTACTTGTGGAGAACATTCCTTAATACTACCAGGCTGCCTGGTGAATGTTATGTGTTAAAAAAATCAATCTCTCATTCTCATTATAACTCTTTCTATTAAGCAGGGAAAAGTTGGAGGCTGCAAAGTAAAGCTCTAGACCTGAGTATCATTTCTAATAATATATTTGGTTCCCAGGTGGCCCTACTTTCTAATGGGGGATGCAGACCTGTTTGAACTATACTTTCTAGAATAAGGACAAAAGTAAGCAAGATCTGTGGGAATAGGAATCATGGGACAGAACCATTCTGATAAATCTGCCCAGTAATTGGTTATGACCCTAGTAGCAGATATTTTTTCTTGTGATAAATGACCATTAATTAATTAATTCTATCTTTGGCAGGCACTTTATTAAAGGGCAGACAGTCCACTGCCCTTTTCTATGAGGGCCAAAAATGTGTTCTCAATGTTCCAAATGAATCCATCATCCCCCAAAGGGTTGGGAATCTACTGATCAGTCCACTACATTGAATTAGCTGTACTGAATTCCATAATCAAACCAATCTTTGATTATAACCTAGTTTTTAGACTATGAATAGGTAACTTGCAGCCTAAGCCTCATTTTAAAATTTCTCTGCAAAAGATCAGTTCAGACATCTAGCAAAAGGATATGATGGGAGGGAGGGAGGGAGGGCGGGAGGAAGGAAGGAAGGAAGGAAGGAGATGGTCTCACCAAATTTTACTCTAGCCTACCTGTTATTTAACTTCCTTTTATTGATTACAACAGAATACAAAATAAAAGAATAAATAAATAAGCAGATCTTGAAATATATCCCTCAAGGGAAAATATCTCTTAAGAGAAACAAGCTTTGCTCCACTAGCTACTGCTGTTCCTATATTAAGGCAGGCATTGTTCTAAAGATAAATTAATGTAGATTTCTTCCAATTCACACACTGTGATATATTAAGAAGATTTAGGGTGTAATCTTATAGACAGCATACCAAAGTTCATTCCACTGAAGGAAGAATAAGTAGGGTAAGTGCATCTTCACCCAGCCACTGTTTTCACTCCCCAAACTCTCAGAATCAGTTGGAAGACAACCTGCAATGATCTTCATTTCTGCCTATGTGAAATGCTGAGAACAAGGAGCCCAAATCCCTGCTCTGGCCAAGCTGCTGCAGATCCTGCAACAACAAAACCCGCCTCATCTTACTCCACCGAAAGGGAAATAATTAAAAACAAAAAACAAACATAGAGGTCCAGTTCCTGGAGCGCTGAAGAGAAATTTGCCAGTTTCATCCCTGTTTGCTTTGTCTGCCCTACAGAGATGGAGAAAGCCAGTTTGGTGTACTGGTGAAGGCATCAGGCTAGAAACCAGGAGCCTGTGTGTTCTAGTCCCACCTCAGGCACGAAGCCAGCTGGGTGAACTTGAGCCAGTCTCTCTCTCTCAGGCCTAGGAAGGAGGCAATGGCAAACCACTTCTGAAAATCTTGCCAAGAAAACTGCAGGGATTAGTCCAAGTAGTTGCCAGGAGCCAGAACATAATACCAGCCTAATCCTGTTGCAATTTGGGCTGGAACGTTTGGCTTAAGAAAGAGTTGGGAGCTGCATAGGAGACAAGAAGCTTAGGGTGAAGTGCAGAACTGCCCTTAATCTACTAGATTGGGGCTGCAAAAGATTAGAGCCGTGTGTCTCAGCCTCAGCAACTTTAAGATGCATGGACTTCAGCTCCCAGCATCCTGCCTGGGGGATTCAGGATGCTGAAGTCCATGCATCTTAGAGTTGCTGAGGCTGAGACACACTGGATTAGAGTCACCCAAAAACAAAGAGACCATTCTAACTTTTTCTCAGCCCAGACTGGGTATACCTAATCAAGCTAGCATTTCCCTTACAGGGCCTGAAATTCAGAGTCCAGAACAGGAGCAAGACAAATGATAACTCCATCAAGCAAATGGAGATATAATATCTCTCCACCCCCAAGAAAACCCTCTAGCTTTGCAGCATTTTCAGTTACACCACAGCTGAGAAAAAATAAATCATTTCAGCTCTCCAACAGTGTGGTGGGAACACAAAGGTTTAGAGCTGCTTTCAATCTGGTGCAGGAAATAAACACATTATATAATACACTATAAATAGCAGGAGTTACCTTCTTTTAGGTCAACTAAAAAGGCTTACAATGAAGGCTTTACAGAATATTGTGCAAGATTTTGAGTTTCCATAAATATCTTGTGTGAGAAGTTCTTAGCAATGCAAAAGTTTCCACACTATTCTGTAAACTTTCTGTCTGCCTAATGAAGCTTGCACAATATTTTGTAAACCTTTAGTCTACAAAACAAACAAGGTGCCCTTTACCATTATAGTTTAAATACAGATTTGAAAAATATGGTATACCATAAACTAAAGAGTTACTCTATTCATGCTTTAATTTGGAGTACAAAGGCTTGATTTCACCATTTGTGAGCAACCTATACCCCAAAGTAAGCTTTTGAAAATGCTAGGGAAATCAGTTTCTTAACTACTAATGAATATGCTATTTTTTTCAGCCAACACTAGCATAGTTAATAAAAACAAAAAAGATTCATGGTAACTAAAAGCAATAACAATTCAATACCCTAAGAAATTCCTTCACACACTCCAGAGTTTATGAAGCTCTGGCCGTATGTTGCTTTTTAAGTTCTACTCTGAAGCCAGTGATAATTATTGCTTAATAAGCATGGAATAAGACCACACTAATTAATTACAAGTTACCTGGCTAGGTTTTCAACAATAAGACCTTGTTGTTCTTTTTGGCTTCTCTCAGTTTTGTTACTCTTGAACAGGCTTTAATATCTCACTTGGGATTGGTGGTTGATCTACAATTTCATAATATTGCTACAGTATCTTGGAAACCAATTTGATGGATTCAGTGGATGAGAGAAAGAAGGAGACAGTTTGGTGCACTGGTTAAAACCAGTGGGTTAGAAACTGGAATACCATGAGTTCTAGTCTTGCCTTAGGCACAATGCCGGCTGGGTGACTTTGGGCCAGTCATTTTCTTTCAGCTTAAGAAGACAATGGCCACTTCTGAAAAATATTGCTTAGAAAACCACATGGAGTTGCTCATTTATTTATTTATTGGATTTATATGGCCACCCATTTCACATATATATATAAAAAAAGAACTGCGTAGCTAGCATAAGAAAAACATTAGTACAAAAAGAAAATACCCCCCCAAAAAAAAGGGGGACATCAAAAAGAAAAATGGCCACCAAGGATAACCAGTCAAATAACAAGTTCATACAACTCATGAGCTTAACCACCTCCCAATCCCCATATATGAAAGAAAATCCAGGTCTTAAGGGCTCCCTAGAAGGCCAGCAAGTTTGGGGCTAATCTAATCTCAGGACAAATAGTATTCCAAAGGGCAGTCACTGCTACGGAGAAAGCATTCTCCTCTGGTCCCTGCAGGTGACACTCTTTAATCAACAGGACTTGGAACATTCTGATTTGATAGGGTGAGTAGAAAAGAATTGAAGATAGGTGGTCCATGTAGTTGGCAGGAACTAAGACTGACTCAAAGGCAAGCTGGATAGAGACAGACAGAAGGATGGATGGATGGATGGATGGGTGGAGGGAAAGATGATAGGATAGGATAGGATAGGATAGGATAGGATAGGATAGGATAGGATAGGATAGGATAGGATAGGATAGGATAGGATAGGATAGGATAGGATAGTGTGGTTAGATAGTCCTAGCTTGATCCTTTGAATGCAGGATGATTAAAACCATATGGCAATTTGGGGAATCAAGAGTGATAAGCCTTTGATGAGCCAACACACACACACTGTCCACTTTAGTCAGCAAAAGCTGATAGAGCTTTGAAATAATGCTCCTTCTGCTGCTTCACATCTCTTCCTCACTTAATATTGGTCTGTTACATTCTGGATCAGGCAATACGCATTTGATTAACTCTGTCATAACTGATGATAAATATGCTTCCCAGAAGGTGCGAATCTGCCATATACATTGTTTCTCCTACTCGTTTCATCTGATCAGTAGCTTCTTGAAAGGGGGCTCATGATCCATGCACCCCATCCTGGTTTATTCCCTGAGATTCCCCCTAAATCCAGCTTGTAGTTCAAGAAATGACAAGTATTAGACTGCTTATCATCCAGAGAGATGACTAGAAATGTTTTCAATCTGTAAAACTAGGAGATTGTTTAATAAAAACTACCCAAAGTTTTTGACATGTTTAATGGATGTCATTGCAAAATTTCATTTGAGGGGCCAGCATACTTTCCACCCAAATTTCCATTGTTTTCATGGACATTTGAAAGCAATCAAGGTTACTCCCCTAGCCTGCTCCACCACCACTCCCACCCACAGCATTCTTTCATGCAATGTTTGCAGCAGAATTCTGCATGAAAAGGACACTCCTACAAATGTAATTTATTATTCTTTTAGGGTTTTTTTTTTTTTTCTCTTTTCAATATATCTTTGAAGTTGCCTTTCAAAAACTCCAGTCTTACCGCTTTAAATATGTTCCTGTACTATATAGGCTATTGTGGGCATTCTTGTGATATTAAAACAAATAAGATTCAGAAGGTATCTAATTGCTCTGGTTTTGATTTCCATAATACTATGTGAAAGTCTAACGAGGTAGGGAGATCTTAAAGACGCAGTCTCCTGCAGCACAGAGAGGCATCAATTGCTGAACATCCTAAGGATGGTAATGGGGTTAAGATTAATATCTTAACATGCATGAGTTGAATTTATTTTGTTTCTTTACATAATCATTTTATTAGAATATACCCTATGTATTCCCACTTACAAATTAGCACTCTAAACTGTTGCCATCACCAACATTCATGGAACAATAAAATAACAACATTTAAATGATAAATAGAAATGTCTCAGTAAAAACAAAACAAAAAAAATCATTTATAGTAACCAGGATGTAGCCATTTCAATGATCTGCCTAACCAAATATGCACCCATAACAGGATACAGAGAAAAATTTCTCAGTTATTACTCAGATTACAGACAAAATGAAATGGGAGAAGACAATCCTTTGCATATGAGTCAGTTGGGGCTTTATAAATCATAAACAGCACTTAAAGTTGACTTTGGTTGACCTTGAAAAAGGTACCAGGGGTGGATCTAGTTAGTTCTTGGACAGGAGGTCACCAGTTAATCTCAAGGCCATCGACTAGACTGGGAGGTCAAACACTTCCCAGAAGACGACAATGGTGAACCACTTCTGTACTGCTGCCAAGAAAACAATATGGAATTGTTTGTAATTTATGTATTTATTTATTTATATTTCAAATTTAGTCACTGGCCATCTCACTCAGAAAGCAACTCTGGGCGGTTTGCAAAAAACATCGGAATAAAAACCAATTAAAATGCACTAAAAACAAGGTTCATAAATAAATAATATCTTCCAAGGAATTGGTGGTATATATTTCACCAGGAGTTTTGCTCAGGTTGAAGGAGTGTTTATAGATTCTTTTTTTTAAAATAATTTTTATTGAAGTTTAAAAATACAAAGATAAAAAAAGGGGGAGGCAAGGGAAAAAAGTATAAAGAAAAAAGATATATAAAGAAATGGCTTCCCCCTTCATCAAGACAAGTACAAACAACAATTTCAGTAACTTATCACTTTCTGTAATGTTTCAACCAAAAATCTCTTCATCCCATATCTCATCTTTCATCTATCAGCAAATAATAAAGCCTCATCATTCAATCTTAACCAGCAAAAATCCATTTAGAGTTATATAAACCTTAAAGAAGTAAATCAATTTCATATTCCTTCCCTTTCCTTTACCCAGTAACTTATCATTTTCTCTATAAATACAACAACAAAAAATTCTTCTTCCCATATCTCTTCTCATATCTATAAACAAATCTTTAACACCTCATCATTCAGATCTAATCAAGAAAAAATTCATTAAGAGCTACCAGAAACAACATATTGAAAATCTTAATCTTTAATCCCTTCAAATAATATCCCACAAATTAATTTCTTATCATTTTCTCATCGTCTCCTCTCAGAAACTCCTTCACAAGTTTAACACTTTCCTTCAATGTTAATACCATAGCTTATCACTTTCTCTAAAAAATACAACAAAAAATCTCTTCTTCCCATATCTTACCTATAAACAAATCTCTAAACCCTTGTCATTCAGAACTGGTAAAGAAAAACCCATTAAAAGCTATTAGAAAAAAAATCATTCATATTTTAACCTTGATCAAATAAGCCAACTTTATAATCCTTCTTTTTCCTTTTAAAAGTCTTGATGTTTATTCCTTTTAAGTAGTGCCCCAAAAGCTGATTTCTTTTCATTCTCTCTTTATTTTTTCTCAGAAACTCCTTCAAAAGTATAACACATCTCTTTTGTAAGTCCAAAATAAGAAATTTGTCCAGGTCACTCTCCTGAGTTGAAGTCCACACATCCAAGTCACTCTTCAGATTTATTATTTGTGTGTCCCTTTTAGCTATTAACACATCATCCAGTTTCATTTGTAAGTCCTGTGTAACATCTTTGTCCATATCATGTCATTTTTAAATCCATATCCAAAACAGCCTGATTCTCAGTTGTATCCTTTTTTGTTTCCTCTTTTAAACCCATTTTTTATAGTAGCAGGCAATCTTAATAGAAAGTTCTGAGTACATTGTTGCCAAATATCCTTGAATTCTTCCAGAGTTGAAATACTTTTCTCTATTCTGTATTAGTGGGTCTTCTCCTTTAATTATAATCTTTAGTTCTTTCTGGTTGCCTCTAGTAACCAGCCTTCAAGGTCTCCTCTTATCATGTTTTTCTCTAATCCACAATGTTTTCCCATGGAAAGATTTCTTACTCTTAGATTCAAAATCTTCATATATGTAAAAAAAAAAAAAAAAAAATCACTTTCTTCCTTTTGCTACCTGGTAGAATCTATGATACTAAAAGATGATGGTGTTAAAGTGCTGCACTCAATATGCCAGCAAGTTTGGAAAACGCAACAGTGGCCACGGGATTGGAAAAGGTCAGTTTACGTTCCAATTCCAAAGAAGGGCAATGCCAAAGAATGCTCAAACTATCGCACAATTGCACTCATTTCACATGCTAGCAAGGTTATGCTCAAAATCCTACAAGCTAGGCTTCAGCAATACATGAACCGAGAACTACCGGATGTACAAGCTGGGTTTCGAAGAGGCAGAGGAACTAGAGATCAAATCGCCAACATTCGCTGGATCATGGAGAAAGCACGAGAGTTCCAGAAAAATATCTACTTCTGCTTCATTGACTATGCAAAAGCCTTTGATTGTGTGGATCACAACAAACTGTGGCAAATTCTTAAAGAGATGGGAATACCAGACCACCTTACCTGTCTCCTGAGAAATCTGTATGCGGGCCAAGAAGCAACAGTTAGAACCGGTCATGGAACAACCGATTGGTTCAAAATAGGGAAAGGTGTACGACAAGGCTGTATACTGTCACCCTGCTTATTTAACCTATATGCAGAGTACATCATGAGAAATGCCAGGCTGGAAGAATCACAAGCCGGAATTAAGATTGCAGGGAGAATCATCAATAACCTCAGATATGCAGACGATACCACCCTAGTGGCAGAAAGTGAAGAAGAACTAAAGAGCCTCTTGATGAGGGTGAAAGAGGAGAGTGCGAAAGCTGGCTTGAAACTCAACATTAAAAAAACTAAGATCATGGCATCTGGACCCATCAATTCCTGGCAAATAGAAGGGGTAGAAATGGAAGCAGTAACAGACTTCATTTATTTGGGCTCCAAGATCACCGCAGATGGAGACTGCAGCCATGAAATTAAAAGACGCTTGCTCCTTGGGAGGAAAGCTATGGCAAGCCTAGATAGCATATTAAAAAGCAGAGACGTCACCTTGCCGGCAAAGATCCGCATAGTCAAAGCTATGGTTTTTCCAGTAGTAATGTATGGCTATGAGAGCTGGACCATAAAAAAGGCCGAGCGCCGAAGAATTGATGCCTTTGAACTGTGGTGCTGGAGAAGACTCTTGAGAGTCCCCTGGACTGCTAGGAGGTCAAACCAGTCAATCTTAAAGGAAATCAACCCTGATTGCTCATTGGAAGGATCGATAATGAAGCTCAAGCTCAGATATTTTGGCCACCTAATGCGAAGAGAGATCTCTTTGGAGAAGACCCTGATGCTGGGAAAGATTGAAGGCAAAAGGAGAAGAGGACGGCAGAGGATGAGATGGTTAGATAGCATCACTGAAGCAATGAGCATGAAACTGAGCAAACTCAGGGAGGCAGTGAAGGACAGGAAGGCCTGGCGCAATATGGTTCATGGGGTCACGAAGAGTCGGACACGACTTAACGACTAAACAACAACAACAAGAATCTATGAAAACTCAACTTTCAGGGAAGCAATGGTGGACTGAAGGTGGCTTCACTTTTAATGGAGCCGATGTTTGTGGCAGAATGACAAATGGATCAGTGCCTCAAAATTTTTCTCTGGATAAAGGGGAGGGCCTGGGATCACCCACAGTGCTCCAAACACATGCTCCCTATGATGAGGCCATAAAACAGCAGTCTCCAGCAGGTTTTAAAGCTCTGAGAGCAGAGAGAAAGTCACCTTGCCTAAGCTGTGGTTCGGAGTCTTCAAAGGGATACTGGGTTTGCCCACTTCTTCTCTTAATCACTTCTGGAAATGGCTTGTAAATTGTTTTTTGGATACTAAGACCCTTCAGAAGGACAGGTTTTATTGCACTGAATGCTTCTCCTTCAATCCTCAGCAAAAGAAGTTTCGTGTAAGTTTAAGAACTTAAAGAAAAAAAAAATATTCAGAAATAGCAACAAAAGGGTAATTAGAATGTTGATTTTTTTTAAGGGCAGGGCACAAATTGAATTCTTCTACTCAGTTTATGTGCAGAAAATTTGAGTGGACATGTTAAGTGCAGGCAAGACCTCTGTAGTTTCTCTAACAGAATGTGAATGAAATTTTCTTCTTCCTTGGAGGTGGGGTGGGGTGGGGTGGGGAAGGGATCAGTCCTGAGTTCCTTTTCATTAAACTGAATGAGAGCACTTGAGAAAAAATAATTTGTAGCACAGCACAAGTTCTCATCTATATGGATGGAGGACATACAGTTCGATCATCTCTGTGTTCTTTAAACAATCCTTGAAAGTCAAGTTGATCTCTCTGGGAAGAAGAAATATACACATCAGTTTTTAAAAGGCCCACATTCCTAGGTGTTACTAAAAAAGATCCAGTTCTGCAATTAACCCTTCACTGCCTTGCCAGTTTGTTTCTGGTTACCATTCAAAGTTCTTTAGTTGAAGATGCAAATTGAGGGATGGGCTGAAGGGAGATTGAAAATTATGAGTAATCTTCAATGTCCTGGCAAAGGATTTTCTATCTTCAGTGTTTGACAACAACTCCAGCAAACTAACCCCCTCCTCTTGAAAATTAAATGGCTAATATGGAGAAGCTCTGAGGGAACTAGGTAAAAGTTTTTTATGAAAAGATGATCTTCATCTAAATTAATCTAACAGAATCTCTGATTGGAATAGAAGAATTTCTTTAACTATCAAGACATAAGAGGTACAGAGTCAATAGTTTGGGTAACACTATCTATCTAAGACTTTGACATAAAGCACCCACCATCCAACAACTCACTTTAAGAGAACATAGCACATACCTTTCAACTGGGAGACAGAACCAGATATATAATTCAGGAAGGGTATTAGATACCTTTCATGAATAGTTGTAGATACCAGCCAACTAGCCTATCCTGTCTCCTTGCAGCTGTGTAGGTAAGAATGGATCAGGCTATCATTACTAGGCTAAATTTGATTAACATCATAACAATCTGCCCTTTTTTTTAATCTAATGGTCTATGAGTTCAGCTCAGGTCTAGTACTGAAACCAAATCTTGGGATTCAAAATTATTTAATCCTACATGAATACCTTTTGAACCAAGCTTTAATTGGTGGTTCTTTGTATTTTAATAAAAATCGATCAAACAAATTAATCTGAAGAAGATTCCCCAGACATAAACTCTTGATGTAGGTCTAGCTGCAATGTCATTTCCATCAGAATCTGCCTAATTATCGGTGCAAACTTCTCAGTCTGATGCTTTGAGATGCTTTCATAGCAAAATTCTGGTAATTCTAAAAGCTTGGAGAGCTGCAATCCCAAAATATTAGAAGGACACCAGACTGGAGAAAACCACACGCTTTAGCATTCTAGATCATTCTTCCCAAATACATTATTCCAACTCATTCACTAGTGTTCCTTTCCAGTCCAGGATTTTAGGATTTGTGTGTTCTTTAAAATGAGTGAGCTTATACTATAATTCATGAATGGCATTTTGTTTTCTCTATTATGTTATTTTAATCATGTCTATTAGCATTCATATGATAGCCCTTCAGGGTTGAAACAGGTGTGGCAGGAATTCCAGGAAAGCTTTTCACTGTAATAAGGTAGAATAACAGAATCCTGAAAGCCTGGATCCAACCTATCTTACACTAAATAAAATCAAGGCAGGGTTAATTGGAGTTTCTTTCTCATGCTTCCTTTTATTTTAGGACTGTGTAATCTCTTCTCCTTTAATGGCTCATTTCTTCCTTTCCCCCTTAAACAGCTCTTTCATACCCTTTCCAGGTCACCTCTTTACATCATTTGAAATTGAGGGAGGTTATCACTAGAGGTATAACTTATAGATTAGAACATTTTCTGTTGTGTTGGTACATTTTCTTTTCTCTGAAAGCTCGAGGGTATACCTGTGTTTCTCTCCTTCTATTATCTCTACAACAAATCGGTGAACTGAGAAAGAGAAAAACTGGTTCAAAATCATCCAGTGAATTTCTCTGGTCCAAAGCCAATATTTTACCTTATAGATCCATGCACCTCCAAAGCCTTTCCAAATATATATATATACAGTATATATCACTGAAACAGTAACGTTTTAACATGAGAGAAGGTAAAAAGGATTTATTTATTTATTTTTAAATCACAGTGTTTCTCTGGAGCAGAAGCCACATCAATGAACTTGCAGAACTGGGTGGAAGCTCCAGGCTGCCATGAGACAAACCTAATGCAGAGCACTACTTTGGTGGTGGGATGATTGTAACTTTGCAGGATAGTTAAAGTATCATATTCATCCACTATACACTATAGTATAAATAGAGCGTTATATTCTTTATAGAATATGAGCAGTGGATGTGACAATGAAGACTTCATTACATCCTAACAAGCATGGGGAAGATGCTGAAAGATAGCTATCTAAATAAGGTGCTCGTCCTGAATTAAAAACTGAGGCTGTTTCTGACAGCGAAGTCAATGAGCCAATGAGATAATTTACCTATATTTAAGGGACAATTTAGAGGATCATCAGATAAGGAACTGAAGCAAAAATTAGATTTAACACCCTAAGAAGTAAGGTCTTTTTTAGATAACTGCTTTGAGGAGTGCTTTTTTTCCAACTGAAACATCTATAGATGTTTCTCATCTAATCAAAATTAGAGGCATTGTGTAATGGTGCAAAACATACTACAGTGGTACCTCGGGATACGAACTTAATGCGTTCCGTGACTCTGGGCGTATCCCGAGTTGGTCGTAACCCGACGCAAATTTTCCCATAAGGTTCAATGTAAATCCAGTTAATCCGTTCCACCCTCTGAATTTGGTCACACCCCGAAGCAAATTTTCCCATAAGGTTGAATGTAATTACCGTTAATCCGTTCTGGTGTCCGCGGACCACGTGTCAGGGGCAGGAGAACGGCCGGGCGCGGCGGGGCGCAGCAGGAGAACAGCCGGGCGTGGCGCGGTGGGATAATGGCCAGGCGTGGCGCGGCGCGGTGCGGTGCGGCATGGCGGGAGAATGGCCGGGCGTGGTGCGGCGCGAGAATGGCCGGGCGCGGTGTGGCAGGAGAATGGCCGGGCGCGGCACGGCACGGCAGGAGAATGGCCGGGTGCGGTGCGGCATGGGGGGAGAATGGCCGGGTGCAGCGCGGCGGGAGAACGGCCGGGCACGGCGCGGTGCGGTGCGGCATGGTGCGGCAGGAGAATGGCTGGGCGCCACGCAGCGTGGTGGGAAAACAGCCGCGGACCACGTGTCAGGGTGGAAAAATGACCGTACCCCGAGGCGGAGTTCACACATCGAGGTAAATTTTTGTGGCCGGAGCTGGTCATAACCCGAAAAGTTTGTTAGTAGAGGCGTTCGTATCCCGAGGTACCACTGTACATTGTGAAACTACCAGTCTCTATATTTCATCAGTTTCTGTCTTATCATCTTCCTTGTTTCCCAGATATCACAGTTAGCTACCGAATGCTTGACTCTTCTAGGATTACAATCTCTCTGTTTCTCTGTATGTGTATGCAGACAGACAGAAAATATGCTAAATCATTTTGAGAGGAGAACATTAATATTTTAAATGTTCTAAGCATTTTTACAAAATTAAGAGAAAATGAGCTTTCTTTGTCAATATTTTTGCTGCTGTTTATATCAAAATGAAATGTGTTTTTAAGTAAAAATAAAGTGATTTTTTTTTTTAACCCAGAGAATTTATGGAGTAATGTGTGAAACTAGGACTGTAAGTGCAATCCCTGCTCTGTCTTAACATGTTAAACATAACATGGGCATACATTCTCCATATGTACAAATGGAACCTCAGGCTTCAGTGGGGCTACTAGATCTGAGCTGCTAAAATCCAGATGACTCTGAGATGGAGCAAAGAGTTTCCTTTATATCTTTGCTGCCATCTTAGTGCTCATCTGGATTTTGGAAGTCTGACATGAAAGGACTTGCACACATATTGGACATGCACAACTTATGCCTAAACATGTATCAAATGGAGTCAATAGATACAACCCTTTGCCTCCCCCATATGCTCAATGAAATGCATGAAAAATGCTAGAGAATCTTAATTAACTAGAACTATGTCTCCTTAGCCTCAGAGGAATTATCTTTTGTGTAAACATGTTAATGGTTATGCAGAATTAAGTCCCTCTGAGTATTTAACCACTGCCTGTGTGGGTCCTATCAATGAAGACTGGAATAAAATTTGCTAAAATGTAGATTGCAATGTTTTTCTTTAGTTGGAGCCATGGCATATAAATAAGTCAGAGAACATAAAATTAAACTCACAAGTGATCTATATTAGTAGTGTGAACCAAAAGTCCTTCATTATCCAAAGTAGAATATGCAAATCTTGTTTTCAACTTTATAATCAGTCAAATCTGGTACTTCACGATGCTGAACACATTTACTCAAGTCACTTCCAAACAACAGGAAACAAGAGACCTGAGCAAATTTGAATTTGCAACTTGAAGTCAAAGTTCTGCAATTAACAATACAAATTAAACCATCCCCAGAGAAACACAGATCGATTCACTGCTCCTTTACAATTAAGCCATGATATCAGTTATTTCAATTTAGCTTATTCAGGTTGATAAGAGCCATAATTGTTATACAACTTTCTAATAATCAACTTTCCAGCAAAAGGAGACCAAATTTTTCCTCTTCAGATTTCATGAATATGAAGTGTACTTGGTCTACTCATCAGATGGATGATAAGTTAGGATAATTACATATAATTTTCCAACCAGTAAGGAATATATCTGTGGAAATCTTTTATTATTATATACAGTTAGATTTGTATTATGCATACAAATAAGTATTGGAGTACTGAATTTAAATTATTTGCATTTATACCTCACTTTTCCTTTTCATTATTTCAAGTACTTGGTTTTTTAAAATGAATTATCCATCAGTGACAAAATGGAGGATCCAGCAAAGGATTAAGTTTATTGCCTAAAGCAACCCATAATTTAGGTCTCACATGGTTGGCATCTCGGAACAATTAGTCTTCATCAAAATAACCACTTTTTTTCCATGATGGGAAGAGGCTTTCCATAACTCTAAAATCGAAGGTCTTGAGTTGTGGTATATGTTGACAAAAGGATCCTGGTTCCCACAAAATTAGGAAATTGGTTTCATCTGTTGAGATTTAGCAGGACTGGATCTTCAACTTGATTTCACATGTTGAAAAATCTTTCTTGGAGTGTGCAGAATTGCCAGCTTGCATCTTTATTGTTTATCCTCTTGTGGCATTTCTTATTTGCCCTCAGCACAAAGCAAGGAATAGACTGCATGGAATCTCAGATCAGAGAGGACTGTAGTCACTAAGTCTGTCATATGTCCTTCAGATGGACTTTCCAGCTATAAATCAGACACATTGCATTAAAAGGGGAGGTGAGGAAAGCCCCACAAAGCTGAAAATGAAGGAACAAAAAGTATCATTTCTATGAAGCCCTGGGGATTTGGTGGGACAAGATACCCAGACAACTGTTTGTCTTTAGGCAAAAATCCCTTTCCGCTTCAAGATTTAACAGATAATTAATAGGACTGCAAGCTCTTCAGAAGAACCCACTCTCTGATTTCTCAGATGTAAGATCCATTATGTTGAGGGGAACTACTCTAAACTCAGTGTAGACTTTGTAGTTACCTAAAAAAGAATATTAGATGCAAAATTCACACTTAAACTGGAATGAACACTTTAAATTCACTGAAAGTTAGCTTATTTTTATGGTGCTGAAGTTTACCTTACTTTCAAGCTCATCTTCCTGAAATCATTAAACTTTCTTTTTCAACCTGGAACTGTCCAAATATGTTAGACTACAAATTCTATGATTCTCAGTGCAGGGTCCCAAGTTGAGGAAAACTGTTTAAACCATGAAGGTGTGATGTGTGGTAGAATGTTTATCTGTAAGAGCAATTTTTCATTAAAAGTATCAATTTACTTGTTATTTATTTTTCAAGATATGTCAATCTAATGGTCTTACTATAAAAGACAGAGAGGAGAACATTATTAAAGATGACCTCTTGATGAAGGAATGTTAACTGTTGCTTATAAAATTATATATTACCTTATATTACCTATAATATATCAATACCACATTTATTTTATCTTACTGAATGTGTCCACTAAGTTTAAATTAAATGGCTAAAATAATTTAAGATGCTTTAATTCACTTGGCAGCCTTACTAAAGAAAATTCTCAGAAACTTCTTTTCTTGATGTTATCAAATATTTTATCTTGATATGTCACATATGCTCACCAGCAGTTTGATATCAGCAGTTGGTAATTGATAAATGATTTGACAGTGATTGACAGTACTGAATAATATTTCATAAATCTATTTCTCCTCTCTCCTTAAGCCACTATAATCAGACATAAAGCAGGTTCCATTAATCCTTGGTATACCAAGGCTCGGCCCTGCCTCATTTTATACAAATCCCTTTAGTTTTTATAACTTTGACACCTGGTGACTACATGGATACATCCATGTTGCTTCCTTGACAAGCTGGAGAAAAACCCAACTAGACAGAGCTGTTGCCTGTCGAGAGCATCTGGTATTCTTTTTGTTTATTCTGGAAGGAGCAGAATTCTCTTTGAAGGAGCAGGTCCATGACTCCTTGGGGACCCTTTGAGCTGCAAGCTGGCCACCTTCTCAGGATGAAAATTGTTCAGTTCCATTGGCTCCTCAAGAAGCCATTACTGGAGGGGGCTGACCACTACCTCTTTCAGAGCTGGCAAAACCACCCCCTCTCTCAAAGATGCACTTACCACTGTATGGATCCAACCACATACTCCCTCCCTGGAGGCCCTGATCAACCCAGAGGTGCATGGATCTAAAGCATACATGGTCTCACTAACAGCCCCAAGAATCCTGTTCACTTCCTTAGGACCTACAGGGTCAAATTCCTTCAAGGTAATCAAGGACTTATTACTCACTGACACACTACAGCAGCATTATTGAGCATGAAGAGGAGCACCACTGGAATCCTTTTTAGGGGAGGGCGTGCTCCAGATTTTTACATAAGGCATGTAGCAACTTGGAGTTCACCTTTTGCCCAAGGTAATCCCTTCTCTCTTTAGGAATCTTATTTATTTTCTCATTTATTTTTAATGGAAGTAACCATCATTGACTTTGATCAATGTTTTAAGACATCTTTGCAATTTTGTATTATGTAATCTGCTTAGTAAAATCTCTTCACCTTCAGCTGAACTGTATATTTTGACTTTAACAAAGCATTCGACAAAGTGTCCAATGCAATCCTAGTAGAGAAAATAGCAAAATGTGGATTGGACTGAAGTACCATTAGATGGATACACAGCTAGCTGAACAATCATACCCAAGTAATGTATGTTGGCTCTGCATCATGCTAGAAGGAAGTGACAAACAGCTTAAAGCCACTATCAATATCCAGGAGGATTGTGACAAGCTTACACAATGGTCAGTAACCAGTACAATTAATTTTAACAGAGACAAATGCAAAGTCCTCCATCTGGGTAAGAAATTCAAAGGCATGAGTCTAGGATGGAGGGACCACACTGGGATGCACTATACATGACAGAGTCTAGGTGAATCACAAGCTGAATATGAGCAACCCAGTGAAACAGCTGAAAAAAAAAGCAAATGCTGTCCTATTCTATATCAACAGAAGTATAGCATCAAAAGAAGTCATTGTTCCTCTCTTTCTTGCATTGATCCGAACACACCTGGAATGTTAGGTCCAATTCTAGATGCTACATTTTAGGAAAGATGTTGAAAAACTGGAACATGTCCAGAGGAGGTCAGCAAGATGATAAGGAGCCTGAAAGGAAAAAAAACTTACAAAGAATAATTAGAGCTGCTGAGGATGTTTAGCCTGAAATAAAAGGACTGTTGGAAGACATACTTGAACGCTTGTCATAAAGAAGACAGGCAGATATGTACAAAGTTGTTCCAGAAGACAAAGACAAATGGGATTATATCTTCACTGGACATTAGGAAACATTTCCTAAAGATAAGTACTGTTCACTTGGGGGCAGGGGTGAACTCCCCATCACTGGAGATGTTTAAACAGAAGTTGAATGGCTGTCTGTTAGAGATACTGTAGTAGATTCCTGCACAGCACAAGAGGCTGGACTGGATGATTCAATTATTTTATGACATTATTAGCCAGTTGATCAGCTCTGAATGAGAGTGTCTCTGATTATATCTGATAACTGGATATATTAAGGACTGAATCCCAACCACCCGAATAGGCTGCCTATGATTCTGAACTGAAGTCATTTCCTAAAGAGATATTCCAACACTTCAGTTTCTTACCTGCAGCCTTTCTCATAAGCCCTTGTTGCTTCAGCCAGGTTCCTGTCAGGAACACACAACCAATATACATACGTTACGTTACGTTACGTTACATTACATTACATTAGTTATTATTATCAGCCTGAATCAATCCACTGCAGGAGGAAAGCCTCTTCATTGAAGATTATGGAACATAATCTACCACTCTAGTCCAAAGCAGGTTGGTGTATGTGGGTAGATGAGAGAGAGATAGAGAGAGAGAGATAATAGATAGACAGACAGATTATTGTTCAGTTTAGGGCTGAGAGGGAGTGACTTGTCCAAGGTCTGTGCCTAAGAGGACACATGTACATCTGTACATGTGTGTATGTGTCTGTGTATGCATACATGTGCACCCACACATTCATCTACTTTCTCCCTATCCTATCCCATACAATATTGCCATTTAACCCAAAATCTGAGATTGATATGGTCAAGTGTCATTATAATTTGTGAATTAACCTATTGATCTCTGACTGCAATATCCTTCTTCCCCACTAAGAAGATTTAGTCAAGCAAATATCAATGATTTTTTAACACTCCTTCTTTTTTGCCTGGCAGTGCTGTCCACAGGTCTCAACTACATATCAGAGCTGGAAATCTGGGGAACATTTTCAAGTTCTGTCCCACCCCAAGTGAATTAAAAGCCCATCTTATTGCCCCATTCCACACCAGTGTTGGCTTTGCAGTACATTGGAACACTGAGTCGATATATATTAATACATTTTTATATTACAATCTGTAACATCTTCATGAAACATTCTGTACCTTCTATTTATAGTGCTTGACATTAGCCATCTAAAAGGTAACTGTCAATGCCACTATTTGGGCAAAAACAGGAGATTCCTTTCTTTATGAAGTTCATTTCTCTTTAAAAGAAGAAAAATTAACTCTTCTAGGAGAGCAACAATGATTTGAATCCCATGTTAGAGGGATATAACTTTGAATTTCACTTTTCCCCCTTTATGCTGAGAAAATGGAGCATGGAGATGGAACCGCTTCCAATGTATGGTGCTTACAGATCATTAAAAAGAACTGAATATTTGCTTTTACTTTTGATGGGGTGCATATTGTTACCCAAGATGACTCAATTCCAAGGACTCTGTCTTGCTCAAATGGTGGATTATAGCCCAAAGTCAACACTAATAGAGAATAATAGAGAATAATGTGAGTCAGTCATGTAATGCAGCAATCAAACTTATGTACAACAAGAGGGGCAGGGCTCAGCCATAATGTTCAAATCAATTTTCAGAAACATCTGTGGCTTTTTTTTCCTCATTATTCTCTGATAGATAATGAACTTGGTCTTATTTCTTATTGTGTATGGGCTGGGGGGTATGGAGTGAGCGATACTTTTATATAAAAACAAAAAAGAAACATTAAAGCCAAATTCTGCCCTTTTGAAGATTAAAGCAACCAACTTGAAAGTTTTGGTGGATCTCTGTTGTGGTTTGTTTGTGGAAAAATGTTAATTTAGATACATTTACTGGAAGGAACAACCCTTTTACTGGGATCTAACGGCAAGATCCAGTAGGTATTTCCATCTTCAGCAGCTACATTCCATCTTGTGTTAATTATGTTTTATTGTCCTGTTGAGTGCCAACAGTACAGAAGTATAATGCATGATCATAATTAAAATGCCATGGCAAAAAAATAAATAAATCACCCAATAGGCTATAATTAAGCCCTGTGTTTTAGCCAGAACCAAAACATAACTTCATCTTCTGTGTGAATGTTGTGTTACTATTTGTCCTAATAAAAACAGTTGCCTTTAAATGAAAACAACATTTCAGTCAATCATACTAATAAACAGCTGAATCTCTTTAGTGACTTTAATATAATCATTACATTGGTGTCAAACTTCTGAGACTTCAGATTCCTGCGTTCAGAGTTACGAGATTCACATTTTTTCTCTCCATCATTTTTTGTGAGGGAGGAGTCGTTGCGTTAATAAAAGCCATGGAACAGAGATTAACCAAAGACAAGACTTAAGCAGATGAGGAAAAACAATAGAGTGAGTGGACAGCCTGACATATTTTCCAAGCTTCTGATAACTGAGAAGAACAAAGGGTGATACATTCAAAATGGTATGTCCAACTCTACAAATATCTCTATTCAATTTCTAGTAAATGTAAACATTCTGGTGGGCCTTTCACATAATGTAAATTATGCACCAGTCTTCCACCACAGACTGTGCACCTTCTAATTTAGTTATTGTCACAGTCATATTCATACATTTTGGGGAAAGAGTCACCTTTCCTGTTCTCAAGAGTGCTCTCAGTCAACAGGTGATAGCATTGCTGCATCCCATCAAAAATAAAAGCACAATTTCATTTTTTAATGATATGTAAATACCATAATATTGGACGCTTCTCCTCCTCAATGCTGTTCAAACTTGACTTGGTTTAAGCCTGATTACTACTCAGTTAGGACACCAGGGAATAATAGGTTTTATAGGTTACACTAGGAAGTAAATTTCAAAAATCCCTGGGGGGGGGGGGAGAACACTTCCATTTTCTTTCTAAGAAAGTTATGTGGATATATCCACAAAATCACTAGCTAAACTTTACTCAAAGGAGGCTTTATGACTTGCGACTTCATATTGCATGCATTTCCCTTGTAAACTACAAAAATCATGCATAACAGATGCAATCATGTAATAACAGAACATCTATTCTGATCCTTAGATTTCCTGACTTTGATAAAAGTTATCCTTGAAATTCACCAAATCCAGTGTTTGGTTCTATAATTGTTTTTTTTATTATTATTATTATTATTATTATTATTATTATTATTATTATTATTCATACATACACACACACACACACACACAGAGTGAGATGGGTGGTGACAAATTTGAAATATAAATAAATACATACATACATACATATATACATACATAATCCAATTTAACTGTTGCACAAAAATCTTGCTTTGTTTTTTTCATCCAAAAATCCTGCTCTTTTTCTGTAGATGTTTTGTAGTTAGTTCATATTACAACTTATCATTAACAACAATTTATATAGTACATCAATGTACTATGTGCACAGACCAAATATAAGCAAAATGAGGGATTCAGTTATAGTAAGGAAGTGACAGTTCTTTGGAAAGTAAGAATACTGAATGCTGGACAATGTGTACTTAGGCTGAATTTCTGTAATAAGCAAGAACTAAAAAGTTGACTCTAAGACTTTATGTAGAAAAAATTATGGAAAACGTTTTTCATATTCTCCCTTATACCATATAATTCTTGGGTGTTTTTCCCCCTCCCTCCCCCCCCCCAAATAAGTGAATGTTAGAAAAACATTTGGGGGGGGAAGGAAGAACTTCATTCAGCACACAGTGCAACACATATGGAATTTGCTTCCACAAAGCTATAGAAATGATTGCCAATTTGGATGGCTTTCAAAGGGGATTTGACAAATCCATGTGGGATGAAGGCTATCAGTGACTTCTAATCATGATAGGAATAAATTACCAGTTTGGGAAGTGATTGTTGCCTGTGGAATATCAGTAGAAGATGTTATTGATACTGCTCAAGGGCTTCGCATGGGACTTTGGTCATTGTGAGAGCAAAAATCTGATTTCT
The DNA here is from genome assembly GCF_059951505.1 of Python bivittatus. Lineage (NCBI taxonomy): Eukaryota > Metazoa > Chordata > Lepidosauria > Squamata > Pythonidae > Python > Python bivittatus. The sequence goes on along the minus strand of NW_028277086.1, from coordinate 15,220,446 downwards.
GGGAGAGCATCCATGCAATATTCCCATATATCCAATAACATAGCTTCCTAAAATGATTACATTTTAAGCACATATCCATAAAACATCAATAAAACATCCACCTTCTGAGTTGATGACATCCTTTAGCAATTGTTGCTGGGCAGTAATCCTTTATTGAAAAACCAGGATGAAGTCTAATAAAACCTATGTAAAAATTTTAGACTGTAATTATTTTAATCTTGCTTCCCTGGCAGATTAATGAGAAACATGTAACTTCCTCGCTCACTTATTTTTTTGTAATGTATTCACTCAGTACTTATTCTTGTTTCATTTAACATCAGGGAACAGAGAGATCAGGCTAACTCAATGAGTACCAAAGAAGTCAAGTATTTTGAGTCTTTTAAAGTTTCAACAAATTATCTTATACGTTGTCAAGGACACCTTGTTAAATGTAATCAATTGGTGACATCTTTAGTAACACCCATAAAGAACCAACAATAGCACCCTTATCACATTTCTCTGAATGTCCTAGCAAAGAGTTGTCAATTTATGGCCAAAGAGACCAGTGGCCTCTGTCCAAGCTGGAAAACCACAAATTGTGCAGGTCTGAAATAGAACTACATGACCTGATATATGGATTAGATATACATTCAAGGATAAAACAGAACACAAGAAAAGAACTACAGCAATGTATTGGTTAGATTAAGACCAAAGAAACATGACTGTATCTTCCTTTCTTCTACCTAGAGGTCAGTAGTTAGCCCATTCACATTTTGTTAAGGGAAGAAGAGGAAGGGGAACATTTGTTATTTCTCTCCAATACAATTTTCAAAACGGTAATATAAGTATGTAGATGGACATTCAAACATATTACTATAATTTAAGTAGATATACAATAAGTTTAGCATAGTGGGAAAGATGGTGACAAGTTAACCTGTGTGCTTGCTCACTCAACTCTCCAGAAACTAACTACTGATAAGCAATTTCAAGATCTCTGTTCTTCATTCTAATAGTTCTGACAATCTTATCAACAGTAGGTGTCTCTAACTAGAACAGTATCTCATGACAGCTCTTCAGAGAAAATATTTTCCTTTTGTGAAGGCTGTCACATAGCTTCCCTATCGGTATACATGCTTTGCATGCAAATCTTCACAAGTTCAATACCTGGTCTGTCTATTAAAACCCTAGATAGCTCAGGATGTTAACTAGGTAGTTAAATCAAGTTCAAGTAAACCACTTGTTCTTTTCTGCACAACATAACTTGGCAGTGCTGGATCAGGACTAGCTACCCCATCATCCTCGACATGCATCCTGCCCACTTCCCTCAACACAAATGGTACCTCGGGTTACGAACGACTCTGTTAATGAACTTTTTGGGTTACGACGAGCTCCAGCCGCAAAAATTTACCTCGGGTTGGGAACTCTGCCTCGGGTTACGAACCGGATCCACAGCCATTTTCCCTGCTGCCACGCGGTCGCGGCTTCCTGTGGGCGAGATCGCGGTAGCAAGGAGACGTTTGGTGAGGCTTGTGGTGTGTTTTGTGGTGTTTTGGAAGGTTTTTGGTGTGCTTTTCAGCATGGCTCCAAAGAAAATGCAGAGCAGGCTTGGCAAGAATAATTTGCTTCGGGTTGCAACCAATTCGGGTTGCGACCAGAGTCACGGAATGGATTAAGTTCGTAACCCGAGGTACCACTGTATTTCAGACCACTACAGTAGCTCTATTTCTGCTAGTTCCAATCCTGGGATCAGGGGTTGCTGGATACCCCCAGTTGCTGGACACCCCCAGTGGATTTATTTTAAAAAAAGCCTCAGCAGAAAAGTAAGTAGGGAGGGGAAAATAGTAGTTAAAAATGCACACACACACTTTTTCTGCTGGATTTCAAACAGGTGGAATTCCCCGTGTCAACTATTATAACCACTCTGCTATTGAAGCACCATAAGTAACAGTTAAGTTTAGAGAGCTACAGAGCATTAACCTCTGACACAGGAATGGGTACTCCACTTCTGCCTAGTAGCTAAGCAAACTGTGGGGGGTTTCCTAGAAAGAAATAAAGGGCAGCAGGCAAACAGGATGGCAATGCTTGAGCTGGCACAAATTAGAAAACATTACTTTCAACTCGTAGCAGGAAAATGCAGGCAGAGGTCACATGTATGGGGGCTGGGTCAAGTAGAAGTCATCCATTTCTGCCTTCCAGAAATGAGACAACCAGGCAGCATGGATATGCCCTTATTTGCTCTCATCTGTCACTGGTTAAGTTTTTTACATGTCCCTCTGTCCTTTCTTAATAATACAAGATACTTAGCTGATCCCCTCATTCCTTATTTTTCCAGGCCGGAATGATTATTGGGCAGGAAGGATAGCATGTATTCTAAGATCACTGAGTTAGTTTCACAGCTGAATAAGAATTAGATCTTGGGCCTTCCCAAAATGAATCTGACATTGTTACTACCATGCACTTTTGAAATGTTTTTCAGCTTGTTAGGGGTGTGATCTTGAGATATTGCACAGCTAGTGTGCAATATTGAACTACCGGTTGGGTTACATGACCTCATGTAGGAGTTTAATAATCAGGGATCATTATTCAAACCGTTTCCAGCCCAGGCCTACACAGTAACTTTGGTGCTTTTGTAGTGTTACATGCACCTCCAGATACGGCTTATGGTCACTCACTCACATACTATAGTCTGTTGAGGCATGCAGATCTTCCAGATATGTGTGGCTACAGCAGACAAGACACACAGTCACGGTCAACAGCTAGGAAATAATTAGGGACATACACACATCACTTTCAACCAATCACTGAGGAACAACAGGTTTTTTGGAATACACGGAGACCCAGTGAATTTAAAGTAACAGCAGAACTTTACTGATTACAATTTACATCTGCTGTTTCTCACATGCACACCCACACTCATGCACCCTTACCCATATCTTTCTCAGCTAAGCTGCAAGGCACTAGCTAGAGGGATGGAAGCTGCCAAGTCTGGATCCAAAGATGGCTCAAGGAGTGAGTGGGCTTCAGGATCTCTTTTATTCCCAAAAGTCCTTGCTTTGCTGATTCACAAGACTGGTTTTTTGTCCTCTCTGCTTATGCACCTGCATCATCTTTAGTTATCGCATCTTCAGCCTAGTCTCACAGTAGTCCCACAATGGAAGCCAAAACCTAATAATTGCAATGCTAGCCAAAAAAGAAGGAAAGGAAAGGAAAGGAAAGGAAAGGAAAGGAAAGGAAAGGAAAGGAAAGGAAAGGAAAGGAAAGGAAAGGAAAGGAAAGGAAAGGAAAGGGGAGCTACTTGCTAGAATGCTTAATTAAAAGCTGAATTTTGGTTATGAGCCAGTGACAGCATCATAATATCCACAAACATTTCGATGGAGCAGCAAGTGATCACATGGGCCCAGGAACCATGAGCAAAGGCACTCAGGTGAGATTATAGATGAGACTGAAGATTGCATGTATGGGCTTCTTCCTGCTTCTATCTCTGTTGAAGACCAAGAAGCAAACAGCACAATTCAAGCCAAAGAGAAAATAAAGTACGAGGCAAGGGAGCAGTAGTTTAGCCCACAAGCTCCTCTCATCGGGAAATTATTTGCTGTGATGAAGAAGAACCTCTGAAGATGTATTTTTAATCAGTCTGATGGGCTTAGCATTTAATAATACGTCAGTGCTAGTTTTGGGAGCTTGTGGCAGAAACACAACACTTACTCAAGCAGTTCAGTGCCAGAAACTAGCTGCCAAAACTACAGCAAGGAAAACAATAGCTTTGTTCTTCTATAGTCTAAGCAGCTGAAATTCAGAGACAGAACACTCTGAATAAATATGAAGGCACCATCTAGCTAATATAGGGGCCAGAGGTCTTGTTTAATATTTTTGAAGGGGAGAGGACCTCATTGGGTAGGACAATAATGCCAATTTAGGTGACTTCATCCCACATATGGACCGAACTGGGATTTTCCAGTTCTTAGAGAGTTTGGGTGGTTTGAGAGAAGAGTCAGGAAACTATGCCACTGAATTTCAATCACTGTATTTCCAAAATTCAAAAAGGGGCCAGGAGTCTTGAGCCACTGAAGAAAAGGGTTCAGGGCCTGTAAGCAAGAGGGAAGAAAAATTTCCCCAAAGCAGAAGACAGTCACAAACATCTTTTGAGGATAGAATTCACAGTTAGCAGCAGCTGTTTCATGCCTGTTTAATGGCCATGCTAGATAGATATTCTAGGAGTCTTTGTCTCAGCACTCTGGAAGGACCCTAGTTGGAAAAGGGTGGTATACAGGCCTACTCGTTCCAGCATTTTTTGTCAATCCCTCCCTTTTTTGAACCCTGTTTCATGGATATTAGGTTGGAACAGCATATCGTAAAAATGGTAATCAGGTTCCACAGCTCAGCAGTGAAAAGAAGAGGATCAACTTTGTTTATAACTCTGGCACATGCCCAGTAACAGTCAGGTAGCACCATAAAGCAGCAGCAGAGTTCAACAACAATTCACTGATTGAGAACAGTAATTCAATAAAAATTGAGAATGAGCTCAGGCTTCATATTTCTGAGAAGGTTCTACTTAAGTTTCTTATACTGGTGGGTGCAACCCCCCCTTCCCCATCTCTGCTTCTATTCTGTTTCAGCCTACTTCTCTTTATTGTGAAATTTTATTGAGGCTTCCCTCCAACAATATCAAAAAGCCAGCTCCTCAATGCAGGCTGCTTAGATTTGTTTTCTCATCCACATGGATATCAACAGCATGTCCCCACCATTTCCTTATTAGCTAGTTAGCTAAGTAACCTTGGGTCAGGCTTGACTGCTATGACTATATAAGCAATGATAGTCATCTCAACCTGTCTCCAGTAACAACCCACACTTCTTCAAGAGCATTCCTATAATATCTTCCATCCACCTCATCCATTTTGTCTTCCCTTTTTCCTACTTCCCTTAATCTTGCCAGGAACAGTCATCTTCTTTAGTTTATCATCTGCTCGCATCACATGCCCAAAGTAAATGAGTTCTGCTTGCTAAACATTGCCTCAAGGGGCAGTCAGTTTTTATTTTGGTCCAAGACTGATTGACTCATTCTTCTTGCAGAGTATGGGAGTCTACAGATTTGTAGTTTGAAGATCTCTCTCTTCCTTCTTTCGTTCTTTCTCAATGTCTAGTTTTCATAAACATATATTACCACTGGAATAAAATACCTGCTTTAACTATTCTAAAGCTTGTTATCATGGAAATATCCTTATTTAATTATCTTCTTTAAGTTTGTAATTACCTCTATGCTTAGGAGTTATTTCCACTTTATTCTCCAGCACACTATTCATCTGTATCTATTCTTGAACTCAAAAAAACTATCTTTCCCCTTTACTTCTTCACCATCAGATGTAAGTTCCCTAAATATGTTGGTCGACACCAACATCTTCTTAATATTTAACATTAATCTGGATTTTTTATTTTCCATTTTTAATTTTATAACCTTCTTTTCATTTGGCTCACAAAGTCATGTTCACATATCTCAGACTGTTAGCACATTTTGACTTCAGTTGTAATCTTTTCCAATTCTGTCATTTTATAATACATTTGCTGTAAAGTTAAAACAGATATGAGAACAGTATGTACTCTTATCTTATTTCCTTTCCTATTCTACCACAGCATCTTGTTCATTCATTTCATTGCCTCCTGTTATTTGTGACTGCACTTATTTATATAATCCACCAGCTTTTGGGAAGCTAAGGAGAAAATCTGCAATTATCTGAAGCACAGCTGGAAATACCATGGTTATCTCTGGTTTTATGGGTCCCAGGTTAGCATCTCTGCTTCTGAACCTGATTGCTACCTACCCAGATATAGAAATCATCTTGTACCCTCTCTTTTTCCCTTCTGAAGCATATTTTTAATCAGAGAGATCAGCTTGGATAAGTCAAAGTGAAACTGATCCAACACCTTGTTCTTGGAAAATTAATGAGTCTCCAAAAAGAGAAGAATTTTGCTCTGTAAACTGGTTATTAAATTGGATAGTTATAAACTGCTATAATATCATTTACCGTCTGATGTTTTTTCCACATGACTCTTTTAATTAAACTACTCATCATTGCTACTGTCTCATGCCTTTTATCTCTACTCCATTGATATTAATGCTCCCACACATTTTTATTAGCCTTGCATGTGAGTCTCTCTCCTAGTGGGAAAATGCATGCCTATAGCATAACACATATCTTAAGAATTTATGGTGCAGTCATCTCCAGCGGTGATTCTACCACTTTTAGCAGGACTTTTCTGATCTGGACAGGGGGGCATCAATGTTCCTAGTTCAAATTGGGCTTTTTGTAAGTATGCTACTCTTTCATAATTCTCTGCAGCTTCCTAGCTTGATGATCAAATTTCTGATGCTATTGCAAATGTACTTGACTGTTCCTCACCTCCTGAGTATATTCTGTAAAGCCATGGTATTTGTTTGCACCCAAAAGTTTTTTTTTTTTTATCATGAATACATTAAAGTTGAGAAGGGGGAGTTGAAATGATACAAATCGTATCCATGTCCACATCCAAAAGGAGAATATGTATTTGTTGAAAATTTCTGGCCTTTCCAGTCATTAGATCTTGAGCTAGAAGGCTTAGAAAAGTCTCCTTCAATTAGATGCTCACAAATGTGTCAGGATGAAAACTTCCAGACTTGTACTTTAGAAGGCTGAAGACCATGCCAGTTGGTAACTCTAGGAATTATAGACCCAACCCAATGGAAGGGCACAAGTTGGGGGAGGTGACTTTGGAGAGTTAGTGTGTTAATTTAGAACATAATACAGCGCCAGCTGGACCAACAATATAATGTGATTAAAAGTAGATATTAGTCCAGTATAAAATAGAGGCCATGAAATTGGCCTTCAGACAAAGAGACTCAGGTTCAGATCTGCTTTTTGCTCCTAGAAAATGGCATTCTATAAATGCAATAATAATTAAAAGGTCAATCTCATCATGGAGCTCCACCTCAGTTAACCTGAATTTTATATAAATGAGCTACTTTTTAGAGAAAGACCTTTCAGAGAAAGACTGAGAAGACTTAATCCGTGATTTTGATCTACATTTTTCACCTCACTGCCAAACAAATGAATAACATTCTACTAATAATTTCCCTGGTGCTCTGCAAGTAATCAGCACCTGTTTGTATCTGTACTGGATTTGGCTGACAGCATAAAGCTGAACCAAATACAGGTGGTCCTCACTGACTGACTGCAATTGGGATTGGTAACTCTATCGCTAAGTGACACAATCGTAAAGTGAAATGTCACATGACTGTGCCAACTTAATGATGGCAGTTCTGGCTGTGGTCATTAACCAAATCACCTGTGGTCATTAAGCATGATGTCACATGACCATGACTTTTGACTTCCTGCCCGCTTCCCTATTGACTTTGCTTGTCGGAACCCAGTTGTGAAGGTCGCAAATGATGATCACATGACCACAGGATACTGCAACTGTCATAAATCCATACTGGTTGCCAAGCAGCCAAATCATGATCACATGACCACAGGGACACGGTGATGACCACAACTTTGGGGACTGGTCATAAATCTCCTTTTTCAGTGCTGCCATAACTCTGAACAGTTGCTGAACAAGTGGTTGGTAAGCGAGGACTATCTGTATCTGTAAAATCCAAAATTTACTTTCATGTGAAGACAGGTACTGTAAACTACTGTTATATCAATAAGGGACAAAAAATGAATAAGTACTCAGTACTAAAAGTAGCCAAACAAGTGTTACCCAACAAAAAATTCAGTAGCAAAATGGATTAGTGAGATGGACATGAGAAAATTTCTCCATAAAGTACTTGTAAGGATGGTCCTACCATTTGACCAAGCCGAGGTGGCTACTCCTGATGGTAGCTGGAAGGAAGCAAATTATTGTGTATTTGTTTATTTTTAGTGCTTAGAGTTTTCCTGTTTCAATTGTCTTTGGTACTATACATCTTAACTTGCAGGAAAGAGATATAGTTTTCCATTTTTCTTCAATTAGCAAAAAATCCTCTAAATTGGGTGAATGACAGTGTTTGGTATCTTCTGGAAAAACGTTTTGAGTTACCCCGGCCTTCTTTTTGCTATTTATGGAAAATGATAATTCTACTCTGTCTGTTGGCAATTAAATTATCCCAGACATTTTGGTTTTAGCACAAGAAGCCAAGGAACAATCTCCCATTTAAGAAATCATGAAAAGATTGTGGACACAAGATGACAGAAAACATCCCAGCTGGCATTTTCCTCTCTTCCAGAGCTAAGATGAGCCAACATGGAAGGAGCAATTTTACAACCAGCAATAATGCCTCCAAATTAAATGTTTGATTTTAACATGCCTATAACAATGTGATTTGTTCATAATTTGATCACAAAACTGCATCTTATGATGACTGCTCAATGTGTGACTACATTTAAAAATTGTCTTTAATGAAATTACAGGTGCAGGAGGATGGCAGAATTCCTACCATAAATATGCTGTGTGCTGTGAAAAGGTCTGCACAAAAATGTAATTGGTACTACAATTTTTTATTCAGATTAGGACCAGAGAAGCAAGTGATGATCTCCTTTTGCACATATTTTTTGTAATCACATGTTATGCTTAAGCATAAAGTATAGTTTGGTCCTGAGAAAAAGGTGTGGAGGACAAGAAATAATCTGTTAGAAGTTGCTTACTTATTATCCGTTCTGCATGGATCCCATGTGCCTTCTCCCTTCAGCACCCTGAGATCATGCTGCCAAAATTTGGAGGCAAAAATGGCTGAAATTCAGCCAGTCTTCATTCTCCCCTCTTGGCAAATTAAAGCTGGGAGTAGTAATGGAGCGGGGCTTGGGTAAGAACTGTCAGAGACCTTATGTTCCCATTTCTACTGTTAATCCCTCAGCCTCATTTTTCAGATCAACTTTGGCCCATGTTTTGGTGTTTTAAAGGTAGAATTAAGGTAAAAAAATGGCTATTTGGGGGATATTTAAAACTCCCCCTCCCAAAAGAAGAGCAAACAAAGTTAAAAATGCCTGTACTTAGAGGGGACATCACCTTATCACCTCTTTTGGCCTTCCCAAGATTAGGAGACTGAGCTGTGGCTCCAGACTTCTCAAACATTGTCAGATATCTAAAGTGCTTTAGTATAAATGGAGTACAGAAACACATGATGAGTTGTTTTAGAAATGCAACAAGCAATATAGTAGAAATATCCATTAACAAATGAACAGTGGAAAGAGACATTAGGAAGAACTCACACCAATCCATATATTGCAGGACTTCATAAGAGTGTGCATGAATGCATGGATCTGGCATGTGTAACTGAAATATGGTTAGGGAGGGGTGGGTATGTTGCATATGTTGCCTCATCTGAGATCTGGAAAGAAGGAATGACAATCATCCTGTGGGAGGTCTTGGTAAAGACTGAGTACCCTGCCCCCATCCCACCCCATGCAACTAGGCATGACTGCCTCTGTTTGAAGTTAGGCTGTAGGGACAATTTAGGGGTAGTGCAGTCCATGCAGTTGCCCATCAGTATCACTTACTGAGCTTCTAGAACTCTTTATTGGTAAGAGATAGTAAGATGGTAAGAAGGATGAGATAGCCTCTCTGCGTACTGATTCCAAATGGCTCCTTGGTTTACTGAGGAACAAAAAGAGAAGAATCAGCACGTGTGATGCCTAGAGGACAATGGCAGAAAAATGAATCAGTAATGTGATCAAACACAGACAAAAGCTCACATTCAGACTTATATTGTGATGATAACAGGACTGAACCATTTGTATTTTACCACTCTTACTGTATCTGCAAGATCCAATCTAAAGCTTTGGCCTGAATCTGTGGGAGCGAAGGGTCTTCCTGCAAGCATTGTGATAGGCTTGCTTGTCCCCCCCCCCCATGTGAAATTATTTATAGTCACTCTGGGTTGGCTACCATTTGGGCAGAGCCTAGTGAGGTTACAAAGTCACCAGGGATTCACTGGAGGACTGCAAGAAAGTAGATAGGATAGGATCCTTTGCAACTTCCCAGCTGTTTTGGATAGCCAGGGCCAGGATATGTGGATTCAAAAGGTGATTATGATTGTTTGGGAGAAGGGGTGATACCAGCTGCCTTGAAAGAGGCAATGTTGTGCACATTCTTGGAGAATCCATCTTTAAATCTAATTGTTTTGGACAACTTCTGTCTAGTTTCCAATTTTATGGAAGAATTTGGAAAAATGATGGGGCTTAGTGGAACATCTGGATCCCTTTCAGATGGGCATGGGATGAAAACTATATTGATTGCTATGGTGGATGACTTATAACTGGAACATGGAAGAAGAGACTGTGGCCCTCCTGTCCTATAATGTCTTGGTAGTGACTCAATGCAATGACTATGGTATACTCCTGGATCACCTACAAGGGTTGGTGGTAGGTGGAATTCTTGTATAGTAGTTCTACTTATTCTTGAGTGGACAGTTCCAGTCAGTAGTAATGGTTAAGACTCTGGCCATTCTTTAATGATGTGCCATGTGGCTTGTCTTTACCCTGAAGTAGGCTAGGTGACAACAAGCAAGAGATAATTAGCACACTTCCAACTGTTTTATTAGCTTGGTTGTAAATTAGTTAACAGATAATGCTAGAGCTGTGGACTTAATTTAGGCTGAGAAGGATCTGCAGAGAAAGTATCTCTTGCCAGTAACTTGTAGCCATGGTTTAAATTAACAAATCCATTGCAAATGGATAGATCAGTGCCAGAGATGTCCACAGTACCCAGTCCGGATGTCATAAGCCAAAGATCTCTTCAGAAGGCAAAGGAATCAGGAGAAACCAGGAATGAGTATTCAGGCAGTGAATTGTTTTGAACCTGAGGAGGCAGCCTGGTGGATACTCTTGAACAGTTGTAGATTAAGGCCTTTTGTTTGTTTGTTTGTTTGTTTGTTTGTTTACTTATTCTTTCAGTTTTGAGCCTGCCCAATTGCATAGAAACTCTGGGAAGTTAACAGATAAGGCCTTGCCTAATTAGAAGAATTGACAACTTGCCTCCCAAGACCATGTGGCAATCTCTACCGTTCAGCTTTTCTTAGGTAATAGAATGTTCTAGGCCTTGGTACTATCTCAGTTCAGGATCCAATTCCTTGATCTTTGAATTGGTGGTCACCAGCTGATCCCCCAGCTAAAGGCTGAGAGTCTGCCAGCTTCCCCTGGCCAGCCTCAGAACCAGAGGAGTCCATAATGGTCTTCCTTCCTCATTCTAAATAACATTTATATAAAACTGTTGGGAGAGGTCATCCATGAGGTTGAGATGCACTATTGTCAGTATACTGATGAACTGTGAGAGCCAAGCTTATATCATTGTTTTCTATACATCTACAAGATGATTTAATGCTCAAATTACAAGACAAAGGGTTTCATTTTGTATTTAATGGCTCCTTTCACAATGGTTTAGAACAGTTAAACCTTCTGGCTGGGGAATTCTGGGAGTTGAAGTCCACACATCTTAAACTTGCTGAGGTTAAGAAACACTGGTTTAGAAGACCAGATGCAGCCAATTTATTATCTGGCTAAAAAGTGGGGGGGGGGGGAGTTGGAGGTCTTATGGGTTTTATTAAATTCAAACTAAGGCAAGCACTTGGTGTTGGATAAAACCAAATGGTTCTTTCTTGGTGCTTTTAGATTTTCTTTTCTGCCCCAAATTCTGCTGCGTTTCTAGGGGGCACTTTGCCATGACTTGGACCTACTGATGAAATTATTCTATTCTTTTAATTACCTTTCACATGCCACAATTGTCTGTACATCTCACTAGGAGACTCATGGTTACCTAAACCAATTTTTCCCCCATCAGTTCTTTTTATGGATGGCTTCATTTGCTCTAGGATAACTAAGTTCATCATTCCACTCCATTGTAACTAATCTGTTTATTATGAACCTGCCTTGCAAGGGTTTTCTCTGCTGTCTCCCCTTTTAAAGTTACAGCTGAAGGTATAGCTAAAGGCTGTCTCTTACCAAACATAGACTGAAAGACATATCTCACAATTATTAAGAATAACTGAGACACAATAATTTTAGCTCATTTAGATAGATAACGTGGATTTCTTTGCAAGATTAGAGAAAGTGCCTCCTGGGGAAACAAGGTTTTAATATTAATTTTAATTAATATTGTATTTCCATTCTAACACAAACCCTAATCTGTTCCATCGTATCAGTGGAATGCCGAATTCATGCTTATAGGTGTAGTCCTATCCCTGTTTTCAACTTATTTTATTGCTTTAACAGATCAAAAGTTAACAAAAACACTTCAAATGGCAGACAAACAAGAATAGACAGCAAGCAATAAAGCAATCTGACCGAGCAAACCAAAATAAATAAACAAACAAACAAACAAATAAATAAATAAATAATAAATCTGGAAAATAGCTAGCAGTTTGTAAGAACAGAATTAAAAATATACAGCATCTCACATCTGAATGAAGATTTTGGATGCCACCAGAACCCATTTAAGTGACCTCTGTTTGATTTCTATCTATTGTTCCTAACTTGTATCCAATAATTTACCACACATTATATGTTCAACTTCTATCTTATGTATGTATAGTCCTCCTTCAAATAAAGTAGCTTTGGACTTCCGGGGAAGCAATGGTGAACTGAACAAGTGAAATGGATCAGCTTCTCAGAATTCCTCTCTGGATAAGGAGAGAACTCAGGGTCACCCACAAGTACTTCATACAGTAGCTCCCTGTGCGAAGACCATAAGACAGTGGTCTCTGGTGGGTTTTAGAGTTCTGGAAGCTGAGGGATCACCATCTTTGCCCAAGCCATGGTCAGCATCTTCAAAAGGACCCTGGGTTCACATATTTCCTTTCTTAAGCACTTTTGGAAATTGCTTCTCAATGGTTTTATAGATATTAAGAGCCTTCAGAATGGCAAGTTTCATTACACTGGGTGAGTTTCCTTCAGTCCTTGGTGAAAGACGTTTTATGCAAGTGTAAGGACTTAAAAAATTCTTATTTTGGAATAAACAGCAAAAGGGTGATTAGAACATTGATTTTGGAAAGTTATAAACAGACTAAGGGGCCATATGGATTTAAAATTAATTACGGAATCCTTCCTGTGGGTTGTTTAGAATTCTATAAAAAAACGATGAAGATTTGGAAATTAAGTGTAAGAAACCTTCCCATAGGAAAATGCTGTTGATTAGAAAAAAAACATGATAAGTTGGGACTTTGAAGGTTGGACACTAGAGGGAACCAGAAAGAACTCAAGATTATAATTGAAGGAGAAGAAATCCACTAATGCAGAATGGACAAAATTCTCTAACTTTGGAAGAATTCAAGGATATTTGGGAACAATGCACTCAGAAGTTACTTTTAAGATTGTCTATCATAAAAATGGATTTAAAAGAGATTATAGAAAAGGAACAGGCTTTGCTGGACAAGGCTGAGTCTGATTTGAATGTGGATTTAAAAATGACAGGTTACAAGAATGATATGGAAAAAGATGTTACACTGGATTTACAAATGAACCCAGCTGATGTCTTAATAATTAGAAGGGTCGTACAAATAACAAACTAGAAGAGTGACTTAGATAACTTTCTTATTTTGGATTTATAAAAGGATATGTCAAAGCTTTGAAGGAATTTCTGAGATGTGATAAAGAGAAAATGAAAAGAAATCAAGTTCTGGGGCAGTATTTAAAAAGTAAAGGGAAGGAATATAAAGTTGGTTTATTCGATCAAGTTTAAAATATATATGTTGTTATTTCTGGTAACTCTTAATGGATTTTTGCTGACCAGGACCGAATGACAAGGCTTTAAAGATTTGTTCATAGACAAGAGATGTGATATGGGAAGAAGAAATTTTTTATTGTAGTATCAGAGAAAGCGATAAGTTACTGTGTTAAAAATAAAGGAAAGGATTATAAAGTTGGTTTATTTGATCAAGGTTAAAATATATATGTTGTTATTTCTGATAACTCTTAATGGACCTTTGCTGATTAGGACTGAATGATGAGACTTTAAGAATTTATTTATAGATAAGATATGGGAAGAAGAGATATTTTGTTGTAGTATCAGAGATGGTGATAAGTTACTGAAATTGCACTTGTTGTGATGAAAGGGGAAGTCATTTCATTATATATCACCTTTCTTTTTTCTTTACTATATTTTTTTCTTTTTAATTTTTTTGCACTTTTTTGCAAGTGATTGCTTGATTTTCTTTTTCCCCAAGGATTTTATCACCGTATACATGCAGTAAATATCTGATCTTATTGGTTGCTTTTTAAGATGAGAAGGTACACTCTAGTTCTTCTGTGTAAACAAATTTTACACAGATCCCCATCCCAAATCATTTTTAAAAAGTTCCTTGAAGATGTTCATGAGCTTTCTATGAACAAGATGTTGACATTAATATGAATTTTAGTTTTATTATACTGATTATATCCATGTTACTGATCTTTAAATCTCCTGTAGGAAAAATTCATGATGGATTGGGGCTGTTTTACTAATTTTTGAGGAGGATACTGGAACTGAAGGAAAGACAATTTAGTAGTAGCTACTAGAAGCACAAGGGAACACAATGGATAGTCAAACACACACACACATACACCTTACAAACACTTAATTTAAACATGTTATTGTTTGTCAGCCTCAGAAAAGGAGGTCATGTGGATTTTGTGCAGAAAGGGGGTCATCTGGATTGTCCAAGTGTTTTACATTAATCTGCCTACTAGCATAACTGTATGACTTTTGTCTTTTCTGCAGAATATCAGTTTAATCACTTTAATTGTGAAAATAGCACTGCTTTTTTGTAGGCTCATTTTTTTAAAAAAATATTACCTAAAACTGGCCTTTATCCTGTTGAAGTTTTAAAGAACATACCTCCCCTATGCAAAATCTGAATTATGGTCCATCAAGCAAGCATTTTGTTATTTTAGTCATCTATGGCAATCCTGTATTATGAATCCTCACTTTGCATGTAGTAATCAAGGTTTGTCTCTAAAGAATATTATCTATACAGACTGCATAGGTTGGAACATGTTACAGCTCTTTTAGCTTGTTATGTTGGCCCACGATATAAAACTTGTGCTCATTTTAATCAAATAAGCTTTCCAAGAAGCTGTAAGTAAGCTGTGAACACTTCCATGTGAGTTTGAAAAAAGTCTGCATTGATGAACAGCAGAAGGGTGCCATGCTAACATTCACAAAATATGTGAAGGCTTTCTTCAAAATCATTTTTGAAGCATCTTCAGCTCTAGTGACCTATGCCAAATAACAGAGCTGAAATGTGTGTTTTTATGTCTTTTACAGCTTTTCAAGATCTAATGACACACAGTAGCCCAAGTGTAATCCTGGGAAAAATTATAGAAGGTCATTAGTAGACTTGCAATTTTAATTTCAATCTCTTTCATAATCATTCCTCATCATGAAGAAAATCTATATTGTCACTAAGAGTCAACACCAACTTGATGGCACAAAATCAATCATTTAGAGCCAGTAATTTGTATGCTTTTAATTTATCAATAAGGCCTATAGTTTCATCCTTTTTACCTTTGTCCTTCTGATTTCCCTCTTGAAAAAGCCAGTTCATATATGGACAGTTGCTGGTCACCTTTCATATTGAAGTCAGATCCAAAGAGTTAATTGTAGGGGAGTTAATTTACTTCTTCTCTCTTACTGGTTCTATTGTCCAACAAATTTCTCCATCTGTAATTAAATCATGTTTTATGCCTAAGTGTTTTTTGCCATATGGTCTCAAAATCTGAGGGGTAGGGATATGTTATTATGTAACTGCATCTCTTCTCATTTGGGTTCAATGTCCATTTCTCTAATTCTACTTCTTAACCATCCTTGTGCCTCTTGGATTTCGAAGCATTCTTCCTGATGTGAGGTGTACAATCTAACTGAGCTGCTAATATGTGCTTTTAAATAATTTCCAGATACTTCAGGAGAGAAATTCCTTTTGTCTAATCTTCTCATTTTTGTGAATTCTATTCTTTTAAAATTCAATGTGATTGTTTAGGACTTTTTAAGCCATTGTCCATAGTAACGATATTCCTTGAAGAAGTGAGGCAGAAGTGCTGTTGGCCAGAGCACTGAGTTGAGGGCTAGACCACTGCATTGGAGGGCCCAAAATATTAACTTAAAGTTAATAGAGACCCTTCTTTCTTCCTCCCCTTCTTTCTCCCACTTCCATTCTGGATTAGATTTTGGGGAGTTGCAATCTGAAACCATCTGGAGGGTGCCCAGGCTGTAGCAGGCAGAAATAGATCAGGGTGCAGATTAAAAGTGGACAAACATATAGCTTCTTATATAAGCTTAAGAATTCCAGGGATTTAAGGCTACCTTACATGTTAGCATAAATTGAAACAGTGAACTTCTGAGCAAATAGTAATTTTCTGGATTTATGATTTGAGAACTTCATATTTTAAGTTAAATAATGCACAGTCTTGATAAAGTCCTTCCTCTGGGCTCTCCTGTCATGGAAATATGAGCCACTACTTCCCAAAAGTAATTACAACTTCCTTTTAAGTTCCTCAGCTGAAATGACTTAGAATCTTGTCACAGACGTTGACAAATTCACAATGCCTTCTAGGCATGATAAGATATGAGAATGGTAGAGCCAGAGCAAAATACTTGGCTTCCTGAAGTGAAGAACAAGATGGCACCTTCTCCTATTCCCTGTGCAAAAGTCAACTAGAGTGGGAGTTGAACCTGTTCTTCACTGGTAATGAGACAACATCCTTCATTGCATTTAAAGGCAGCTGGCTAGTATAGCATGACATAGCCTTTTCCTCTCACCATTGCTGGCTACTTCTCTGAAACCACCTGAGACATCTGCTTCATGTGGTCAAATGATAAGGCCAGCCTTGGAGAGCTATCTAGGTAGTAATAAAAGTATGTGTGTGTGAAAGAGAGAGCGAGGATGAGGAAGGATAGATAGATAGATAGATAGATAGATAGATAGATAGATAGATAGATAGATAGATAGATAGATAATGTGTCATCAGCTTGTTTTTAACTCCTAGTGACCACATAGATAGGAAGTATAGAATAAAATAACTGCTTTCTCTACTGTAACCTCCTAACAGAAACTAGGAGTAAATATGGGAAGGGGTTCTACTTCTTTTCTGCTTTGTACACCATTGTCATGTTGTAAAACATACCCAATATGATTCTTTTGGACCCACAAAAACCCTATCCCTACAAAGCCAAACCTATGCAGGTTATCACCCTCTCTAACACCTAGTTTTCAGTCTACATTAGCATTCAATCTCAGTTTCACTGGTTTGAATCTGAATCTAGCCTCAGTTAGCATTTTCCCCCCTGCTCCACTTTCCTTCCATATACCCATATTTCTTCTTTTACTCTTTGAGTACTTAGAGTTTCAGCTCACCACTGCTTAAAACTAAGTTTTAGCCTATGTATCTAATTCCCAGTTATATACAGTTCCCATGATTAGAAACTATTAGCAAACATCTTCTCTATCCTACCTTCATCCTAGGAAAGAACAAATTCAGAAATTCTCCATCAAGATTCTGAACAGAAAAAAAAAGGGTGGATAATTATTCCATGGGAAGGAAGAACTTTTAAAGAATATCTCAGAGTGAGGGCTGAAGAAGGAACTCCTCCCACAACTGTAGGACAACTATTGAAAAAGCCAAGTGGGAGGAGTTCCTTCTTCATGATATCTTCCTGATTCCCTCAGAGAATTCATGGAAGAGAATTGAGACTGCTGGGGACGTGATTGTACAGTGAAGGACAAAATATTCACACATACCCCTTAGCCACCTCATAAAAAAACAAGAGCAAGAACATCATATTCCACCCATGAGAATTTAGCTGAAATGTGTTTCTCCTCTAAACAAATTTCTAAAGCAAATTCACTTTCCTTAAATTGCTTGAGAAGTTATAAAAAAAAGATAGGAGGTTTTTTTCTGCATAGCACTATGTAATGTATCTGTATTCTGATTTTTCTGTGTTTCTGTCCATATTATTATGGTGGTTATTATTATTATTTGTCCAAATCAAGCCACATAGCATTTATATTGTGGATTACCCCCTGTGTGCTTACATCTTCTCAATAAGATGTAGTACTCAACCTTCTTGGTACTCTTCCAAAATTATAATTCTTCATCTCATTGGTCGTTATTTTGTATTGTCCTTCCATTTCCAATGTGTTCCCCAAATAAATTGCCAGTCCAGATTGGATGGACAGCAGCTTATCTAATTACTACTTCACAGTTGTATGTTGATTTATATTTTAATGTTTTGTAACAAATATTTACTCTTTCAACCCAACCTTCAATTATAGGTTCAAGATCCAGAAACACATATAGCAGTCAATTACATGTAAATATCTTTGAAACTGAAGCCAGAAATGGGTGATATTTTTAATGGTATGACAAGATATTGTTGCCTTTAGCATGCACTCGCTTTCTACTATTGGCTCTTTAAAACATGTTGCATGCATTTTTGAAGTGGTTTGACTAATGAGAGCAAGACAAATGATACAAATATGTGTGTACAATACAGGAAACAATTACTTAACCTAAGCAGAGCTAATAGATTCATGGCCTTGACAATGAGAAAGATCAGATAGTGAGAACTCATTCAAAATGTACATTATTTTTGGATTGTAAGCCTTTTTTTAAAAAAAAACAACCTAATTAAAAAAGAAATAAAGTTCTTTACCATCTCTGTTCAAAATCATAGAACTGAGATTGTTATCATAATCGCAATATAGAGCTGAAGCTATTGGAATAATGGTAATTGAGATGTTGAAACCATATCATCCATATGTACCAGAAGAAAGAGATTCCTGTGGAATCTGCCATGGGGATGGAAAGAGTTAAATTCCCTTTGTGTAACTCTTTGATTATCAGAGAGACAGAGAGAGAGAAATCAGAGAGAGATTCTTCAAAAGCTACTTACAGGACTCATAGCATGGAAATAGCATCCCTTTTAAATCTCAGATCTACAGTAACCTCATGTTGTACTCCAAAGTGGGAATACTTTTCCATCTGAAACCCAGATTAACAAAATATAATTCCTGTATTTATCTTGCATACTATGGTTAAATAAATAAACCATAATATAACTTAACACGAAGGCCCAATTCACTCAATTGCTGTGTACCCAGGTGATGCTGAACTGCAAATAATCCAATTCCATTTTAATGGAGTTATATAAATCCAGGCTCTGCACACCTTTATAATCTATCTGTGCAGATCTGAGGTTTAAAAAAATGTCCATCTCTGTGTATCTGGTTTAAAAGGCTCACCTTTCATTTCTAAGATGAACAGGATGATTTCGGCCTGCAAAAAAAGTAGAAATCAAATCTACCTGTGATCTTCTGCATTCTGGCTTGTTGGGAAGCATTTATGGAATGCTTTTGTTTATCCAGGTGTACATGTTGAAAAAAGAACTTTCTCAAATGTAAGAAAAAGCATTATTTAGCTTACAGTTCATAGATCTATAGAGTAGATTCTTTTCCCCCTTCCTCCTATAGGCCTTCATCAAAGAGAGAAGCCACATTACTTCTTAGTGCCTACATACTGATGACAGTGTATTGTGAGCCCATCCTTCTTGATGGGAGAAGTGATCATACAAAGAGTAGCAGATGATAGAAGAAGTAGTAACAGTCAGATATCAAGACTTGGGTTGACACAGTCATGCTAGGCTCCAACATTTCTTGTGTACTTTTATCTAGTATCAGTCTCTGCTACCTCAGTCTGGATTAAAAATATAAATGTTGGGATCACGAACCCCAGAATTCTATAGCCATACAGTACTAACCCACATGGACAATGCTAAGTGGGGAAGCACGATGCAAAGCAAAGGAAGACTACTTTATTTGGGGAATCATCAGCAGTATCAAGCTGTCTGGGCTGTAAGAAATAAATAAACTAAGCAATGTCCCCTAAGTTGCATTTGTTTTGTATGAAAATGCACAGATGATCTATAATAATTCCAGCTTGAAAGAAATCCTCGGGGATTGGACTATATCAATCAATAAAGAGGCGCTGTGAATCTGAAACCAAACCAGAGACATGCAAACCTAACTGAAGAGCAAGTCATAATTTATTGTGACTGCATGGTAAAGCACAAGCTGGTATTTAGAACAGCTTTTAATAGAAAGTATGAATAATTTTCATAGTCTTGGTTTTGCAAAACAGAGAGCACTAGCTGAAGTGCCATTATCCTGTTGAAACTATTGAAGGGCTTGGTGTTGGATTACAGTTAAATTCCTACAAGAGAACAAACAGAAAACAGAATAATGGGTAATATTTTGCAGCAAGACAGATTGTGATTGATTGGTATTTTAAACCACAACCTAGGAACAAAAAGACCAAACTTAACATGTTGCCATCTGTTCCACTGTGGAGGCCTCATTAGTGGATTGTAATGTTTTGTGTTTAAGGAAACCAATGGTGGTTTTTCCTCCCATCCTAAACTCACACTCACAGAACCTCAGTGGAAAAAGATGCATGGTTAAGCATGCATGAGCCTGTATGTAATAGCACTTTATGAAGTGATATTCAATATCCACTTGGCATACAGTAGTTAACATTCATGATTATCACCATCATCAGTTTGGCACTATAAATACCCATATGAGGTGGACTAAGGGTCTATCTGGTTCTGTGGTGGGCAACTTGTGGCCCCAGTGCCACATTTTTCAGCTTCCAATATCCTCTTCATCCATTAAACATTTTTTAACAGTATGAACTGCCCATACTGTGAGGACAGTTATAGAGATCCTGCTAAAGTTCCCACTTTGGCAAGAAGTGAGAATAGGGTAGACTTGTCTACCAGCCCTACAAGGTAGACCAGATTAAAAAACCAATGCCATATAGGTTAGGGCTACCTTTATTGTAAAAGCTATAGCAACAATCTTGCAAGTCTGGATATGCTTTCCCACTCCCTCATGTGAACTAGGAAGAAACTTGTCTGAGACATTTTCTCAAATTAATTTCTTGGCCTGCACTCAGGCCCCTCTTATCTGACCAAGGGTGTTGGCAGTGGCTCTTCTTCCTGTCCTTGAAGGCCATTTTTTATGCTCTCTACAAGACCAGAATACAAGACATCTCAGTGTTTTTCTCCATACTACATCCCCCTCTCTCCAAACCAAGTCCAAAAATGTCCTTATTGTACAATGACTGGTAGTCAATGCTGACTTGTTGGGGTTTGGATCTAATCTAACATGTCCCTTACCTTTTGTTCATACAGTAAAAATTAAATACACCCTGAAGGAGTCCAACACTACAGACTTCTGAGGATGTAAACAAGGTACATGTGTTTTCATATGCATGATTTTTGCATCCTGAGATAGTGTCATTCCAGGTAATATGTGTTTATGATGGCCAACATGGCCAAAGACTCCTCCCTTGTTAACCATTGACACTAACATTTGTGTGTGCATGTAATTTTTATTTGCGCTATACACCAGACCAGAATTTAAACAAAGGCATAAGTGTACATAAAATACAAAATCATCATAATGTTTATCATATACATGCAACAGAGCAAAGCCTCTTCCATCATTTTTTACTTACAAGAAAGCCTATTGCTATTTTTGTGACTTGTCATGTCTACTATGGCCACTAATCCAAAACATTTCCTTACCAAGATGTAACTCTAACATGCAGTAAAGTATTCTATAAGCTCCAGGAGGGTTTATATGAATAAATAGCAGGAAAATGGCAAATCGGGGGGGGGGGGGGAGGGGAGGTTAAGAACCTAGGAAGGATGCATTGGCCTTCTATAGACCAAGTGTGGGAATCTGTGATCCTGCAACATTTAGCAAGCCAGCTGGCATTGCCAGTTGTGAGTGATGCTAAAAGTTATAATTCAATGATATCTGGATGACTAGATCCAGATTCTATTTCTGGCCTATAGCTTAGTCACACGATCTGCTAACAAAACTCAACCATGTCAAATTTTCCAACTCACAATGATTAGCCAACTGATAATGGCAAACTGTAAGTTTCAGAAGTTGCTGCAATGTTGTTCTCTGAATGTTTCTAATTTTTTCCCCAAATGTTTGTTCTGCTTTCAGATTTTGATTTTGCTACTCCCCCCCCCCGCATTTATATATTGCTTTGCATCCTCTGAGATCTGAAAGAAACTAAAGACTATTTTAATGATCAGTAAATGAATGAAGCTATTGAAATGTGGGATAGTTTCTGGCCTTAGGATCAACTATCAACAGTAAAGAAATAGGCAGTGGACCAGCTATTTGGTAGGGTAGTAATGAAGGTCTTGGAAAAGATATTCAGATAACATGAATTACAGAATTGGGCAAGCAGTGGTTTTCCCTGTAACATTTTGTAGAAGCAACAGTTAGACATAGAAGAATTGGAATAAAAAGAATATTGATGCTTTTGAATGTTGGTGTTAGAGAAGGCTCCTGAGAATATCATGGATAGCCAAGAGAGCAAACAAGTGGATCATGAAATAAATGAATCAGGAAGTCTCACTCAATGCACAAATGACCAGGCTTAAATTATAATATTTTGGACTATTATGGATAGGTCCAATTCCCCTGAGAAGTTTGTAATACTGTGAAAGGTAGAAGGAAAACGAAGAAGAGGACAACCAGTAGCGAGGTGGATGGACTTCATTACAGCAGTGATGGGTGCATTGGTGGAAAATTTGAAAGGCCAGGTTGGAGACAGATCATCTTGGAAAAATCTGTGTGGTCACTAAGAGTCAACACCTACATGATGGCACATAATTAAAAAAAAAAAAAAAGCAGAAAAGGGACCAACTGTCTACTGTTCTCTATGTTAATGGGTAATCAATGATCTTTCTAATCCTGGGGGTAATGTATATCACCATCATGACCATAAGCAACCATCATAAATCTGTATAATCTCTTTTAAAAATCATCTAGATTGGTGGCCATCACCTTATCTTGTAGTAACAAATTCTTGTGATTTGTGCCTACAGATTTGGCAAGGTTGTTACATTACCCATTGCAAGAAATGTGGGGATAAAAATTTTGAGCCGAAATCTAAGCTCCTCCTTTCTTGCACTCTTTAGAGAACTAAACTGGCATTAATCACTCCATGTAAAATGATCAGGTGTTAGCACTTTCAGTGATTAAGCAAAATTAGGATTAAATTGGTTTCAATTTAGATGGCCCAGTTTTCAGATTTAGTTATTAAGTAATTAAATAATTCTCTGACATGGGGAATTAAAAAGAAAAAGAAAAGGATGTTAAAACTTGCTCTATTTCTACAGCTGGTATAGTATGATATATATGCATAAGCATGTATTTCTTGTTTTTTCAAATAATCTAGAAAATGAAGCCAAGTTAGGCATACTTGAATCCAAGTCTGTGGCTTCTTGCAAAACAGTGACTCTTGCAATTTGTAATGTGATAAAGTATGATGTAAATTTAATGGCTTCTGAGACTCAAGCTATTAGGTAACATACATATCTGTTATATTCATTGAAAAGCCTCAGTTGCTAGGTTCCTTGATATTGCTACAGTTTGGGTAACTGAAAACTGAGTTTCCAGCTCTCCCAGATGGGAGTCAGAATTACAGCAAAAACAATGACTTTCTTCAAGGTTCTACATACCAGTCAAGAGAGTCAGTATTCCAGCAGACTGCCAACATATACAGAGACAAATACATACAAGCATGGAAAGCCACATACAGTGCAGGATGAAAGACTGTCTCAGCACTGTACATCAGTCCTGGATGTCAGTTTTCAAAGTTTTGCTGAAGCTGGAGCCATGCAAAAGTTTTCTTTTAAAAAGTATTTTCTCTCCTTCTCCTCCTTTTTTTATAGTCATGGGCTTAGAATGAAGTTAAGTGGGGCAGAAAATATAGCAATCAAGAGGAAAAAAAACTTTCCATCTTTCTTCATTTAGAAACCATATTTAAGTTCTCTAAATTTATGAATCCTCAGCATGATGAAATTATATTCATCGTGAGTTGTTACCTTAGTTTTTAACATGAAAACCTTATAACCCGTACACTATTACTCCATTTCAGCAATAAAACAAGCGAAGAATCCCTGTCTGGTCTGCTTATTGTTTCACATAAGGCATTACTTGTGTCCCAAAGCAGAAATTTCCTCCACACTCCCTGATTCAATTTCATATGCTTATATACTCTTGCATCAACTGGAGCTGCAGTCAAGAATTGTCATTTCAATCTAAAATATAATCAACGATACTGCTCTATACCATACTTTATATGCATCCAGTGCGTGAGCTGTGGATTTCAAGCATCACAATGCACCTAAGAAGCTTTGGGAATAAAGGCATAGGAACTACACTTAAATCAATTTCCATGTATTATGAACATCTGTGGAACCAGAAAATAAGGTGGATAATTTACATCTTTATATATTATAGTCATTCAAGTTGCCCCTATGTACTGGAAACCTTCAGTTTCACCCAGAGATCTTCAGAAAAGGTTATTATAGCCTTCATTGCTGGCAGTCAATCATATCTTGCTATGGATGAGTTATGACATGGTTTGTATTTTCCATTACTATTGTGTTCCTTTATACTCACAGAATCGGCAGAGATTCTTCAGTTATCCCAGAGCAACAAAAACTTATGTGAACTTCCAATGGAAATTCCATCCAAGGATCCCCTTTTGTTTCCTTATGCAGGATTTGATAAGACAGACTTGCAAACCTTGAGATGATCCACCAGCCCATCCAAGGTATGGTGCTGAGTACAATCTAGACGCTTTTGAGACTTGCTACTAACATATAAGCTATGCTTCCTTGTGAGGTGCTTATGTAATTCCTCATAATGCTCAATGTTTTTCATGGGGAACTTAAAACTTACTCCTGGACTCAACTGTTAGACTCTACTGTTGGAAGGAGCCCACCAGAATGCCAATTCTGATGCTAATTCCAAAGTGGAGCCAGATGATAAACAACTAGCTTTATTAGTCACCCAGTTGCCAGTTCTTGTCTCCAGGATTAATAGGGCTGGGTTTTTTTCCCCCCTGCCAATGAAAAAGTAAGGCTGTATCCAAGAAAAGATGAGAATTCAGATCCATCCTTGACATCTCAACATAAAAAAGACATAGTAGCGGATGATGACAATATTTCTGCCTGGAAAAAATCCACAGATGACCAGAATTGGAAAAAGGTTTCTTACCTTTTTGAATGTTAACAGCATACTCTCAGAAAATGGGGAAATTTTGTTCTTTCATAATGACTGCCAAGGTAGGTCTGTCCAGCCACAATACATTCAAATACCAGAAGCCAAATCTGTGAGGATGTTTCCTGCCACTAGCACCCAATCGTTTGCCTACACATTGAGCATGCTTACAAAGAAGTTGCTGGGTGGTAAATGCTGGTTATTTCCTTATTCTAAGAACTCTGTAGGATTTCTGGGGAGTCTAGATGCCTCTTGGAAAGAAAGATGATGTTAGAGCTTCCCAATTATTTCTTATTCAAATGCATCTATTTTTAAAATACATGAAAACTATAAAATAGCAAGGAATGGATCCATCAGCATGCCATGTCCTGTGTGCCTCACATTGCAGATCTCAAGAACTGACTGTGATAACTAAATAAATAGCCTGCCCTGTATAAAGCAGGTTCTTTGACTGGATGCCCAGAATTTTGTTTTTTTTTAAAGTTGGTCTCATCCATTCTGTGAAAGAGTATCATTATTTAGACCTAAAGACTCCCAGTCATTTCTTTTTCAATCCTTTGTTAAACTTTTAAAAGAAATGCTACTGAAACAGTTTAGTAGCCTATCTAGGGTCTATCTATCCCCCATCCTAATTTTTCCTTATATAGAATTCAGATATCATTGAAATATCTTTTAATTATGTCCTTATATATCCAACCCATTTCCTGGAATTTACACTGTGGAGACTTTGCCTCCTGTCTGCATTTTAGTTCCAACTTGCTCCTTTTCCCAACCCTGAAAACAAAACAAACCCTATAGTGGTGATTCCAGCCATCCACAAGAGAAGGAGAAAAGCAAACTTCTTAAAGGTTCATTCTTCTGTCTCCGTTATCTGTGCACAATATCACTATTGTCAAAAGGTTGACATTTAAATCCAGACCTGAACTGGAAAGCCAGTTTTAAATGCCTCAATCTGGCCAACAAAAACAAAAAATTGGGAGTGAACATGTGATTTCCTCCCCCCGCTTCCAAACAAAAAATCCTTTGCTTAACTCTTGTCTCTTGAACAAGATCCAGTTGGGAACTTATTTGGATTATTATACCTAGCTACTAGACAACAGCACTTCTTTTTCTTTCACCAATATTCCTTCCCTATATTTCTATCCCTGTATATTTATACAGAAGATCCCAGAAAAGAAGCAATGCATGCCATATTCTGCCCAGTGGTTAAACCTATGCTCAGCATGCTGAACACCATGATTCAGATTTTAGCAGTCCCAGGAAGAGTAAGAAAATACTCTTGCTGAATCCCTAGAGAGCTGCTGGGGCCAATGTAGACCAGAAATTTACAACCTACACCTTCAAAGCCTGGTTGTGGCCCCCACAGATCCCCCCTCTAATCTTTTATTAAAAGTATAATGTTCAGTTATTAAATAAATACATGACTGGAAGGTAATAATATGAACTATATTTTATCTGTAATGAAATGTAAATACAATTGTACTATAATGAAACATTGTTATTGTTATTGTCTTAGCTTTATCCTGTTTCCTGGAATGTCACTCAAGATGGGCCATTGGCCTTGAGAAAGCTGTGCATCTTTCATGTAAATAATATTGAAGTAGATAAAAAATTAGTAGTAGGTCTCAATGCCCTACTTATTTCCTATACCTAATGCCTATTCCTGTTCTATACCCACCTTTCTAGGGACTCAGTGCTGGGGTGAATTAATTAGTGTGGACTTTTAAATGTGCTATTGCTGTGTAAAACAGTGGATCACAAGTGGCCTTTGGAGTAATTTCATGAGACATTTAATCTTATTTCTTAAATCTTATTCAAAAGGGCAGTTGAGATCTGTGCCCTGCTTGGGAAAGAAGGTCAAGAAGGAAGGATGCTGCAAAGAGAACAAAGCAAAAGAAGAAATAGGTCTTCTCATCCACTTCTAGCTACATTCTCATCCACCACTTGGTTATGCCCTGCCCATTTGGTGGACGTCAATGATCCTTGAGGGACCACAGAGACAGAGATGATATAGAAATACACACACAGAGGCACAGACACAAACTCACACACACACACACACACACACACACATATATACCCCTGAGGCCATACATGCTCACATGTCATCAGAGGTAGCTGTGGAAGGGGTTGTCAAAAAAGTCAAGATGGCAGCCACAACCATGGAATCAAAGCTCACCCCATATACCTAAAAGGGGTGGGGCTTTGATCACATGATTGTGAACTCCATCTTGACATTTTTGACCCCCATGGACATCCTTGAACATCACTTTGGCCCCATCCTTTAAGATGTTCAGTACCATCATTTGCAGAAACACATTACAGTAGGTCTTTGAAAGAAAGAGGACTTTTTTCTGAACTACTGATGTCCCTCCTCAAAGAGGTACAATTGACAATGATCTTGTTTTCTTTTAAGACCAAAACTAAATGTTCCTTATCTTTTTTCCCTTCACTGATTAGTTTGTTTGTGTTTTATTTTATGGTGCTTATTGTATTCTTCCCCAATATTTCAAATACTGCACCATAATTTCTTAAAAGTGAAGGATAACATATACATTTTTAAAACCATTAAGAGTAAAATAAACTTATAACAACTGTGTTGCTATTAAGCATACACACAGATACACTCTTCAAGCAAGATCTTGGTGAGCAAGTCCATTGTCAGGAACTACTAGTATCCTTAAGAGAAGTAGATAACATCTTCTCATTTGAGAGACTTGCTGAATAATGAAAACCTTACCCCATTACTCAGTGTACACACCTGAAGATAAGACTATATTGTCCCATCAGCCAATTCATAATAAAGCATTCCCTTAATTAATGTAATGGTTTTCCTCCGCAGCGTTCACAATTTTCCATTTGCCAACCAAATACAAGAGTCATTAAATGCTGAGTCTCTCATCTACTACTTATGGCACAGCATTCCATCTCATTATTCAGAATAAGGCTAAGTGATATTAACAGCAAATGAGGAATAATAATCATCATCACCTTATTAGTGTCTCTATCAAGATTGTCCAAACTGAGTATGAGCAATGCCATGATAGAGTTACAAAAACCTTGTATTGGAATTTATGTAAATGATATTGTTTCTGTTAACATAAACTCCTGGAACCACACATCTGAGAAAGTCTTAAAAAATGAGGAAGTCAAAATTTTGTGGGATCCTAAAATATAGACTAACAGACACCTGAAGCACAACATAGCAAGCATTAATATTATTAGGGGGAAAATGTGGTTCATAGATGTAGCAATATGAAGAGGTAGTCAAAATGATGAAAAACAAATGAAAAATATAACAAAATATCAGGATTTACAAATTGAACTTTGGAAGAAAAAGTCAACTGTAATACTTCAAATCAAAGCTCTTAGAGCTATACCAAAGGGATTCATCAAATATTTGGAAGGTTTCAATTTACCAGACTTCCAAAATTAAAAAAAAATTTAAAAAAACCTTGCTCAGAACTTCCTTCATATTACAACAATACCTCCATGTTTCCTAGACTCTCAATTAGAATACAAACCATTGGCAAAAAAGCAATATAAGGACTGTGATACTCATTGAGTAGCAACAACAATGATAGGGAATCTGTAATCAGATTATCTTATCAGGCATAGTATTTCCAATTCCTATGATAAATGAGAGTTACAGTGATGTGCCCCTAAGTGTCCCATTTAATGCTCCATCAAAGGTCAACTGCTAGGTAAGAATGAACTGATGTTTTCATGCTTTACCAATCTCGGTTTAAATGTGCGTCTTGCGTGATGACCTTCAACATTAATTCTGATGACAGTTCACTTCCTCCTTACATTTTCACATTAAGTCATCTAAATATAGAATATATATGCAAATAATTTAAAAACTCAAAGAAATCAAGTTAGGATAAAAAAATGTTCTATGTTTCTTTCATAATATGTTAATGTTAATAATATTATTTGATTTGATTTTTATTTTTTTTAATCCTGCCTTTATTATTTTTATAAATAATTCAAAGTGGCAAACATACCTAATACTCCTTCCTCCTCATATTTTCCCCACAACAACAACCCTGTGAGGTGAGTTGGACTGAGAGAGAGTAACCGGCCCAAAGTCACGCAGCCTAAGGTGAGACTAGAATCACAGCCTCCTGCTTTCTAGCCTGACACCTTCACCACTAGACCAAACTGCCATTAATATACATACATACACACATTTTACAGTTACTGGCAATTGGTGTAGGGAATGAAAATGAATAGACAGAAAATCAAATAGTTTAATCCACATTTTAAAAATCTAATTAGTTCTGGTGTTCATCAATATAATATCTGGTGCCTTGAATGCTATATTCATATAAGTTCACCTTGTTACAATATCATTATAACTGACTGAAATACTGACACCTTGTTTTGTTAGAAAGGCTTGGCAGGCAATGATTTATTTGAATAGGTCCAAGTTTATTGCTTCCTGGCACAACATGGGTAACTTTGTAAGGTTATTTCCATCTTCACGTCTAATTGTGTTGTCCCAGTTTAACTGAAAGGAGCTTTTGGCCAAACTGTGAAACTCTGCACAGAAACATAACTTACCATATTTTTCCATCAATAAGACGCCCCCATGTACCAGACGACCCCCACTTTTCCAACCCAAAATTAAGAAATCAATATTTTAAAGATAGTGCAGAACACATTTTTATTTAGTAATTAGGTAACATTGACCTGATACACTTGGTGGGAGGAGGTCCAAACTGTCTCTCTCCAGCTCTATTTCCATGCTCTTTTGCATAACTGATTACATTCAGTCACGAGTGAAACTGCCGATAGCTTGTCTCTGCAAACAGACTTCTTCTAATTGGTTTGTTCAGCATCAGCTGACATCAGTTACATAAGGCTTGTGATTGGAGGAAGCCTGTTTGCAGAGACAGTATGGGCAGTTTCACTCATGATTGGAGGCTCATGATTGGAGGAAGTCTGTTTGCAGAGACAAAGTATGGGCAGTTTTGCAACTGCGCAGTTCTATCCTCGGCTTACTTCCTTGAATAAGACGCCCTTCAATTTTTAGTGTAAGGATTTTAGAAAAAAGTATCGTCTTATAGTCGGAAAAATACGGTACATCAGGAATGAAGAATGTTTCCTCTTTGGAGCATCTTGTTCTCTTGGGAGAAATCTTTGTGAGCTAAAACTGATGCATACAGCTAGCCCCTTTCCTTCCTTCCTTCCTTCCTTCCTTCCTTCCTTCCTTCCTTCCTTCCTTCCTTCCTTCCTTCCTTCCTTCCTTCCTTCCTTCCTCCCTCCCTCCCTCCCTCCCTCCCTGAGAATCAGCCATAGCAGAATCAGATTCCTGTTGTTAGTCTTAGAATTGGCATTTATCTAAGTGTTGCAGTTTGTCTATTGCTAACCTATATGCACAGAGATAGATTGAATGGCTACCAAGCTACTCCAAAATTTCTATTCCTTGGAAATTCTGCTTCTCTTCACCTTCCTCCTGTAACCCAATCTTTTTTCTTCTTTCATTCATTCAACTCTCTCCACCTAGTGTTGAAATTCAAATCCCATATACATGGTTGACTGACCATATACATGCTTGACTTCAACTTCTGTCAGTTAAAAGGGTTAATATGATAGGATGGATGAATGTGAAATTGTGCTATTCCTTTTAATCCTTTTTTATTCTTTCAACCCTGTAGAATGTTGGAAATAAATAAGGTAAAGGAGACATGGGACTCTATCCATCTGTCTGTATGTCAGTATGATAAGTCTCTAAAATCAGAATGAAAAGGGATCACATCTGGTGCAGGAAGTGGAACTGGCAAAAGAAAGATCAGGTTCAAAACTGAGCTGGATCCAGTCAGGGGTTGCAAATAAAAAATATCCTCCTAGCCCCTCTAATGCCTCCTTATGGGAAAATCTGTTGGGCTGATGTATGGTCTCAGAATGCCACCATATACTGTATTTAACAACTTACCTCTTCTGTCACATTAATGGAGATCTTAAATGATCTATCCACAGCATTTGGTGGCCATCTCACCTAGCCATATCTAGGAAAACATTGCAATTAAAATGCATGTTCTGTTATTCAATCATGGACCTTGATCTAGGCAGCCTTATTCCCAACAGGAATTTAGTGATAGACAGCCATTAATAACTAAATAACTAAAAAGTGTGTGCAGCTTTCAAACGTAAAGGTACAATTTTAGGAGCATCTGGGAGATACATCAGAGACATGGAATAGCTATTTTTTAAATTAAATTTAAATTAAATTTAAATTTAAATTTAAAAAAAGAAAGGATTCCCCCCCCCCCAAATTCCTTCAGAGTTATGCATATGGGAGTGCAATCATACAAAGATTTTTAAAAAATACCTCCCAATGCAGAATTAGTTGGGCAGTGAATCAGAATGCTGCCAACTGCTCCATTCTTAAACTTCTTGCCATCCATGATACCATGATCCAGAATGGAGCTGCTCTTAAGATCTTTGAAAGAATTCCAGAAACTATGCTGTACATCAGTGTTTCTCAAGCTTGGGAACTTTAAGATGTGTGGACTTCAACTCCCAGAATTCCCCAGGCTGGGGAAGTTGAAGTCTACACATCTTAAAGTTCCCAAGCTTGAGAAACACTATGTACATACTTCCTACATATGATAGCCATCCAGAAGCCCTGTTTCAAGAGATTCAGTCCCTTCCAGGGAAGATGAGGCCAGAGAGTCATTTAGAGGATTGCTGTGAGAAACATGCTAAGTATCTAGTGGACAAAGGTGATCACTTTCACTCCAAGCTGGACTTTTAACACAGGTCCTGTGGAGTTTACTAAAATATGGTCTTGCTTAATCTGGCTTGATTTTGACCCTGTTAGTCCCAAGGAAGTGGACAGGATTCTCAGAGTTCAGCCACCTTAATGTTAGATCACTGTCCCTTCTGGCTAGCGAAGGATTCCTAGGAGGTGACATGTGGTTAGATCTGGGCAGTGGTGAATGCATCCTTGAGAGAGGGTGTGGCAGTAGTCTGCCCCAGCCTCAAGAATCCATCACTAGACCCAACCATTTTAGACCATTTTTGTCCTGTCTCCAACCTTCACATTTTAGGAAAGTTGTTTGCCCTTGAAAAGCATCCAGAAACTTCAGTTGGTCCAGTTATGTGAGTGTAGTTATGGGCAAGATATGCCCATGTTACACTATTGCCCCACAAACTGTGCTGGCTTTCAATATGCTTCTAGATGCAAGTCAGGGCATGGATAATTTGAAGGACTGTCTCTCTCCAATGGTCTCTACCCATCCCATCAGGTTTGGCAGAAGGGGCATATTCTAGGTCCCATTGATTACAGAATATCACCTTGTGGGACCCAGAAAGCATACTTTTTTCTGTCCTGGAACCTGCCCTTTGGAACATCATATCACACAAGGTGAGGTTGGCCCTAACCATGCTAGCCTTTTGGAAAGCCTTTGAGACCTGGCTATTTTTCTGGGCATGAGGTTAGGGAAATGAAGTGAGCCCATTATGCATTGATTGATTGATTCCTCAGTTGCCATTTTATGTTCTATTGTTTTTGGTTCTTTTTATCCAGCTACTGCTTTGTGTTGATTTTAAAAACTTTGTTCGCCACCCAGAGTGATGTTTGCCAGATTTTAATCACATACAGTGATTAAAATAAAGTAAATATTTTCCCAACCTCTGTCATATTTCAGCTTGTTGCTGTATCATTTGGACTTCCAGGACTATATGAATAAATCAGTGGCAACTTTGATTCCATCCACACTGGTCATAAGGATATGCAGATCTCCCAGCCATTCTCCTACTCTAGGCATGAACGTAATTCCACCTGCAAACGACTGAAACATGTCCAAAGTCTGGATAAAGGATGAGGGTTGACCCTCTGCTGAAGGCTGCAAAAATAGTTATGAACCTAATGAAATGAAAAAGAAACTTCACATTGAGAATAATGCTACCATATTCAGTCCTTTAGTGATGATGCATCAGCAATGTCAGATAACCAAGGTCAGGGTGGAGATGAAAAATAAGTGACTGGCCAAATGCAACTCAACATTGTGAAGCCAGAAAAACAGATGACCTTGTACTACTCTGAAAGCAGGGAACGTGCAAAGGGTGTTAGCTTTGCTGCCGATTGTATAGCTTCCAAAAGTATTGTGAGCCACCAACCAGCCTCAACTCAATTAGCAGTTCTGTCACTTTCAGAAACAATGAAAAAGCACATACAGTAATTGCATCTTCTGCTCCTTTAGAAGTAAGCACAGATGACAGATTCTATCTAGAGTTACAAACAAACATGGTATCATTGCTGCAAAGAGAACCCTGATTGCTGGTGCCCATGTTGGTAACAATCAGCAAGGCTGGGAAAATGTCCTGGGTAAATTTGGTGTTGGAGAGCTGAATGACAATGGCCTGTTCCTGCTATCATTTGCGAGCACAAATGAGCTAATGATTGGAAACGGCTTATTTCAGCATCCGCTAAAACATCAATTAACATGGTATTCACCCAGTGAAAAGAATACATCAGTCCTGGACAATTTCCTAATCAGCAGTTGTTTGCGAACATAATTCATGGATGCCCAATCAATGAGACCCACCAACTGTGGTTCTGACCATCACCTTGTACGTGTAATCCTATAAGTCCTATTGAAGTGGACTGCTCATAAGGTAGCCACACCCAAACATTATGAATGGGTGAAACAACAAGACCCTACTTGCAAAGAACAGTTCCAACCAAAGCTCACCAACTGATTTGCTGCTTTCTAATATCCGGAAGATGTAAATGATAAAATGCCATAGTTAATTAAAGAACGTGCCAAAGAAATCTGTCCTGTATCACAACAGCAAATACAACCATGGATTTCAGATGAATGCCTTCATTTGGTAGACAAATGAAAATAATGCAAACTCAAAGATATGACACTGTATTGACAGCTTAATAAACAAGTCCACACCCGCCTCAAAGCAGAATGAAATACCTATTGGAATAATATTGCAGAAGAATTGGAAGAAGCTGCACATTGCTAGGAATATAGCAGTTTCTACACCACATTATACCTTCTCAGAGGTAAATTTCAGTGTACAATGACAACATTAGAAAGGCAGGTGGACGTTTGTGTGCTCTGGAATTGAATTACTGAGTTGTTGGCACAAATACTTCCAGCTCCTTTATAACTGCCCTGTTCTGGAAGACACTCCATTAGAACCACCACCTCTTGATGGCCCAGATGGAACCACTGAAGAATATGAGCCCAGAATCTCTGAAATAAAAGTTGTCACCCATCAGTTTAGAAATTTGGAAAACTGCTGGAGCAGAAGAAGACACTTAAATGTTGGCTCCTTTCGCTACTTCAAATGATCTGGCAGTCTGAGGAAATACAAATTCATGAAACAGGCAATAATAGTGCCAATTTTCAAGAAAGAAGACAACCAAGAGTGCAAGAATTACCATGGGATTAGCCTGTTGTCAGCTGTGAAGGTAAGGTATTTATGAAAATAATCCCACAAAGCTTTGAGAAACGACTATCTCAAGAAGAGCAGTGATCAAATATTGGTACTTTGCCAACTGTTCAAGGAATACGTCAGGCATGGAAAGAGGGTCATTGCTGTGTTCATTGACTTTGCCGCAACATTTGACAGTGCCCATCTGCCAATGGCACTCACTGCAGAAGGTGCACCTGCTAAAGTAATATACCTGATGTGCTGCGGCGGGTATATGAGGTATCACAAACTTCTGTTTGTGCTAATGGTGAAAATTCAAAAACTTCCCTTCATGCATTGATGCAAGGTAAGGCTGCATGGTATCTGATTAGGATGATTGGACCATGGCTAGGTGGGTCTGGGGAGTCATTCTAACCTACTTCCTGAAACAGATCAAATGCGGGTCAAATGCGCAAATTTTTCGAATGTGATAGGCAATCAATTACTCTCCAGATGTTGCTGAACTACAACTCCTAACTCCCTAGGAAGAATAGACAATGGTCATGGGTGCTAAGAATTGCAATTGAGCAATTTCTGATGTACCACAGATTGCCTCCCCATGGTTCAGACCTTCAGCTTTTTAGTGCTTCTTGAATGTCCATCTTTACTTATTTAGCATTTCTGATTTATTATATTTTTAATGTGCTCAATTACCAGAGTACTTTGAGTGGATCACACATATTTCTGCTGGATTCTAACCAGAAATTCAGACCTGTTTTGCAAAATATCCCTAACACTTTTTAATTAATTTATGTGCATATACAGAAAATGTGCAGAATACAGTATGCAGATGATTCTTTGGGGTGTCAAACAGTGTGCAAATCTCTTTGCATGTACACAGCATCCCTGTTCTTACAAGGAATGCAAACTAGGTGGTACCACTACTGTATTCCACTCTGCAACATAGAGAGGAACAGCTGGGAAGTTAAACAAAGAATGTTGGTTTATATGAAGTCCAGCCAAAGCACATATACAGACATGTACAACCTCCATTTCATGCAGATAAGGAGTGTAGAGTTCACAAAGCTGAGCATACCATTAATATTGATATTTACCTGGAACCTTTTCAAAGCATTCTGTTTTTAATTTACCAGATCTGATTGACCTTGAAGGGTTCCTTTGGCTGCACAAATCAGTTAACCAAGATCTCAAACATCCCAAAACTATAATAAAAATAGAGTACCTGGTATATGCCAACAGCTTATAATATAGAGTCTTTTTTTCTTCCCTCTGGCTCTCTCTTTTTCTTCTCTTCTCAAAAAGCAAGAGATTCTGGCCAGGACAACCAGATGAAGTTCATTCTGGAAGATCAAAAGAAACTGACAATATTGTAATAAGATGAAAACTGAATTGCTTAAGGGGTCTTTATAAATAACAACAAATGTACAAAACACCTTCTGCAGCCAAAATTAAAGCTATCCAGATCAAACTGGTCATGAGAAGAACTCGGCTTAAATGAAAAAACATTTGTTGTTTTCATTTGTTTTTTATCATGTCTTAACTTAATATCTAAACTCTCTTTCTAAATTGTGATTTGTGTAGGAAGTTGACTTCTATTTTAAAAAAGGTATTGGTTGCTAAGGCTCAAAGTATATATACTTTTTTCTTTTTTGGTTCATGCCCATAGTTATTTTTTTTTAATAACTTTATTAGATTTTTAAAATAAGAAAGAAAAACTAACAAGAACTAATAATTAAGAGAAAGAGTAGAAAAGAGAAAAAGGCAAGGAGTGAAAAAGAAAGCAAGATCAAAAGTGCAGAAAGAAAAAGAAATACAAAAGAAAAATGACTTTCAACTTCCTTTTATAACAGATATGTTGCTTTAAGCTCTTACTCTAAGTTTACAACATTACTTTCATTTTTTCTATTGTCTATTATTATTTATAATCATCAGATCCATATATTAGCATCCTGAAGAGGCTCCCGTAGAGTAATAATTTTTCATTTACCATCTATTCCTTGGAATGCATCATTTATTTAAGAACACTGTTTTACTGTATTTTAATTAGTATTTATTTTTGTTTTTATTGTAAAAACAAAGAGTTTTTGCCCAGAGTCGCTCTTTGGGTGAGATGGGCAGTGACTAAATCTGAACAATCAATCAATCAATCAATCAATCAATCAATAAATAAATAAATATCATGATTTCATTTTTTTCTGTTTCACGCAAAAAGTCCAAAAGGGATTTCCATGGCCATACTTAATTTTTGAGAGGTACCAGTAAATTATGGGTGGGGCTAGGGCAAAAACAAAATTTCATTTCATGTATATTTAACTGGAATTATATACAATTAATAGTTACTCTTCCCCTATATTTAATATTTACTACTGTCATATTAATAATGTTTAGAGTTCTTTAATTGATCTGCCGTGTGGTGGTCATCTATCCTAGCCAGAGTAAAGATCACTTTTAGTTGCTATGAAGAGGACCAAAGATTGAGCTATCACTTTCAATCTTTTATATTTGGGGGGGGGGTGAGGGATTAGAGGGGTGAGTCAGGTTGCATTGAGAAACAAGGGATGGAGACAGTTATCTGATTGTATGGTATCTCTGCCCTTTCAAAACCCAACTATTTTAGTTGTATACAGTTTTTAAAATTCAGGTTCTTTCAGTGCTTCCTGGCTGTAGGTATTAATTACCAAGGAGTCTCACTGGTTCATCCATGAGAAATGAGAGCAGATATAACACTGTGGATATAAAGTGTTCTTTATTTGAGATACAAATGTAGTGTCCTTTTTCAAGTTAATAAGGAATCTAGTTTTTTCCAAAAAGGTGGGAGGGAATAGCTGAGAGAGATGAACCATATATGAAAAGGCAAATTTAATTTATCCTGACATTTTTTAATGGAATGGCATGCAGAGTAAGCCTATATATGTGGTCCCTGAATGTCGATACCAACTTGATGGCACCCAACCAATCAATGTAGAGTGAGTCATAGGAAACACCACTTGCATCAATGAGATGTAATCATGACTAACTTAAGTCCCATGAATTTCAGTAATAGTTAAGCAGGATCTTAGATCATGAGTGGAGAGTTATATCCCCGTGGTTTACAGAGGAGTTAAGGGGGCTGAAGACCAAGAGACGTCTTGAGTGCCACTGGTGGAAAACTAAAGATGGGTCCGACTGAACACAGGTTAGGGCTACTATTGAGGCCTACCTAGTGGTGGTAAGGAGAGTGAAATGTCATTATTTCTCTGCTCTTATTGCATACTCAGAATGTTGCCCGGCAGCCCTGTTCAGGGTCACTCGGTCCCTCCTGGGTAGGGAGGGCTCAGAAGACTATCTACAGGGCCATGCAGAGGAATTTGCTGAACAACTGATGGATAAAATCACACAGATCCTTTCTCAGTTGGAGGCCAAGTATGAGGCGGGTCCAGTGGAGATGCCTGGGGGGTAGTCTTACCCAGTTATCTGGGAATGGTTTGATCCTGTTGGCCCTGAGGAATTGGACAGGGTCCTTGGGGCTGTTAGCACAGCTACCTGTATTTTGGATCCTTGTCCCTCCTGGTTGGTTAAAGCCACCAAGGAGGTGACTTTAGGGTGGGTACTGGTGGTGGTCAATATATCCTTGCAGGAAGGGGTGTTCCTGAAGCCTTTTAAGGAAGCTTTGGTACACCCTTTCCTCAAGAAACCATTGCTAGATCCTACCCTTCTGGACAATTTTTGTCCAGTTTCCCACCTTCCCTTTCTAGGGAAGGTGGTGGAAAAAGTAATCACGCAGCAGCTTCAGAGGATCCTGGAGGAAGTGGATTATCTGGACCCCTATCAGTCAGGTTTCAGACCCAGTTATGGGACAGAAACAGCATTGGTCACACTTTTGGATGATCTCTGGCGAGAGCAGGATAGGGGTAGTGCAGCCATCCTTGCTTTTCTTGACTTCTCGGCAGCTTTTCATACCATCGACCATGGTATCCTTTTGGGTCGGCTGCAGGAGTTGGGGCTGGGTGGCACAGTGCTGGGCTGGTTCAGCTCCTTTCTCCAAGGCTGAACCCAATCAGTGTTGATAGAGAGCAAGAGGTCCAACCCATGGCCCCAACTTTGTGGGGTGTCTCAGGGTTTGGTGCTCTCGCTACTCCTATTTAACATCTACATGAAACCATTGGGTGAGATCATCTGACACCATGGGATAAAGTATCATCAGTATGTTGATGATACTCAATTATTGTCAGGCCTAGCCCAAGGAACTCCAAGAGACCATGTAAATTCAGTCCAGCAATGTTTATTAGTTACAACCTCTAGCAAGAATCTTCCCAGACTGAAACCCCAGCTCCCAAGTAATGCAAGCCACAAGATTGTGAATTCCTCAGGGAGGTGCCAGTCTCATCCTCTTATATTTCCCATGTGCCTCAGGAGATGAAAGAAAATGTTTTTCTCCCTGAGCCTGGCCTTCATAATTCCATTCCATCACACTTACACCCCTCCCTCCATCTCCATCCTCCCCCTCGGAGTTCTCTTCAGAACTTGGCAAAGGCGGGAGGGACGACATTTCAGGTGATGATGGTCTCTTGGTACGTCTTGCCCCCTCCATACAGTCATCCAACTGGTCCTGAAAAACAGCTACAACATTAGCAGAATCAACCCCCCTGCCTCCTACCATCTGCAAGCCTGAAGTAGAAGGCTGTGGACTGCTAGCTTGAGTCCGCTCCTCCCCTAAATCCCCCACCAAACCTTCCTCCAGGGCGCTGCCCCCTCCTTCTTCTTGCTGATTAACTGCTGGTGCTCTGGGCCACACTCAAGGCTTCGGTTTGCTAGGGAAATGCCTGTGGAAGTCAATGACCAGCTCTGGGGCGTGAATGTTCCTTGCATTCTCCCAAGAACGCTCTGCTTCAGGATAGCCCCTCCAATGAATCAAATACTGAATTCCCTTTCCTCTCCTGTGAGAGTCCAATATTGCCTCCACCTCGTATTCCTCCTCTCCTTCGACCACAACCGGCGGGGGTGCATTCTCAAGGGACTTGGTGGGGCCTCCTTAATTAGTAAGGAGCGGTGAAAAACCGGATGGACCTTCATTGATGGTGGCAGCTGCAATCGAAAGGCCAACTTATTCACCTGCTGCAAAACTTTAAATGGTCCGACGAACTGGTCATCCAATTTTTTGGATGGCCTACTGGAAGCTAGAAACTTGGCGGACAACCACACTTTGTCCCCCACAGAAATCTGTGGACCTGTCTGCCTGCGGGTATCAGCAGTCCCCTTGTACGCCTCCTTTGCCCTTGCTAACTGATCCTGTAACAGTTGCTGAGCTGCTTGCTGTTCTTTCAGAAAATGCACTGCCCCTGGGACCCCTCCCTGTGACACAGTCTGTGGCAAAACCTGGGGGGCCCATCCGTAGAGTGCTTGAAACGGGGACATTCCAGTTGAAGAGTGCACTGAATTGTTGTAGGAGAATTCTACCAAGGGAATTAACTCAACCCAATTGTCCTGGCTGTAGGTGGTATAGCACCTTAAATACTGTTGCAACATCTGATGGGTCCTCTCTGCCTCTCCATTGGTAGCCGGATGATGTGCTGAAGACATGTGGCTGTGTACCTTCAACAGTCCAAAAAGAGCTTTCCAAAACTTAGAAGAGAATTGACTCCCTCTGTCCGTTATTAATGTATTAACCATTCCTCTAAATCGGAAGACATGATCCAAAAATAGTTGTGCTGTGGCTTGAACAGAAGGTAGACCCTTGCATGGTATGAAATGAGCCATCTTAGTAAATAAGTCCACAACCACCAGAACTGAAGAATAACCCTTCACTGGAGGCAAATCAGTAATAAAGTCCATTGATACTGTATGCCAAGGCTTGGGGGAATCTCTAATGGCTGCAAAAGCCCACGGGGTTTCCCATGAAAAGGCTTAGCTCGTCTGCACACGTGACAAGATACCACATAATCTCTAATGTTTGCTGCCATTTTAGGCCACCAATAGTCTCTTAAAGTCCTGTGCAGGGTCTTAAACACCCCATCATGTCCTGCTGTTACATTATCATGGCAAAGTTGTAAAACCTCTTCCCGCAAGGACAAAGGAACATATAACTTCCCCTTGTGACGGAGGTATCCTCCTTCCACTGAAAAAGGGGAACCCCTGCCCTGCCGGGTGCCCTGGAGGTCATCCATCTGAGCCCTCACAAAAGCGTCCTGCGCCTGCTGCACCCTTATTCTTACCAGTAAATCTTTTGTCTGCCGACTTGCTCCCAACTTCTCTCTCGCGCCATCCAATTCTTTAAAGTTGCGAGGCTGCAGGATCACTGCGCACTGTTGAGGTGGTTGCTCAGCAACGTACTCCGGTTTCCGGGAAAGCACATCGGGCATCAAATTACGTGCCCCCCACCTTCACCCGAATAAGGTTGTAGGCATTTCTAAGATCTAGCTTTGTGAAAATGCGAGCCTTTTGTAGCCAGTCTAAAAGATCTGAAATCAATGGGAGTGGATAATGAGCTCTAATGGTTACTTTGTTCAGCTCCCTGTAATCATGCACCATGCGCATCGGAACTGTCCCACTAGCGGCAGTTCCGAATGTCTGCGGGTCTGGCTTCTTTGGTACAAAAAATGTGAGAGCTGAGGCAGGAGACTTTGATGGCCTGATAAATCCTTTCTTCAAATTTACTTCTAGGTAATCCTTGAGAATAGCTAATTCTTTTGCAGACATGGGATATTGCCGTCTGGCTGGAATCTTAGCACCTGGCTTTAAATCAATCATGCAATCACAGTCTCTGGGGGGGGGGGCGGGTAAGGCCGTAGCCTCCTCCTCCCCAAAAACATCTGCAAAGTCTGCATACTTGGCAGGCAAACCCCTTCCCACATCCTGGATGCCTGCTAAGAATTGGTGAGGATAGTTCCCTGTACTTTGTGGTGTTGACAATCTGGAGCTGAAAATGAGAGGGTCCCCACTGTCCAGTCAATGTCAGCGTTGTGCAACCTAAGCCACGAGGTGCCCAAGACTACTGGCACCTGTAAAGACACCGTAACGTATGGGGCAATAACTCCATGTGGTCGTTAATAGTCACCTGCAGAGGGACTGTGGATTGCAGCACTGGACCCGCTCTCAATGGTTGGGCATCTATAGTCTCTACGTTCATGGGTTTGTCCAAATCTACTGTAGGTAACTGTCATTTCTGTACAGTTTGTATATCTATGAAACCTATGGTAGCGCCTGAATCTATGAGAGCCTCCAACTCAATTTTGGAGCCGGAAGGCAATGTCACTGTGACAGGCACTAACATGAATGCCTGGCTGCCGTCTCCGTAGTGGCTCTCCTTAATTGCTTGATGGGCCCTCCCATCGCGAGCTCTGAGTAGGGGGGCTTTGCCAGTTTCCCTGCTGCTGTGCTGGGACCGAAACTGCTTTCTTGGGGGGTGCCTGTTGCATGCGTTTGGCTCCTGCTGGTATACCTGCTGGCAAGCTCTTACCATATGCCCTGGGGCTCCACAATAGAAACACAAGTTGAAATCTCTTCTCCTCTGCCTTTCCTTCCCAAAACTATTCTCCGAGCAGCTCCCAATTGCATTGGCTCTCCCTCCGCAAATTCTCTTGTTACCGTGCGAGGGGAGGGAAGTGGGGCCAAGGAAGGATGAGGAGCATCGAGGGGAGTAGACGGAGCATACTGTTTCAACTCCATGAGCCTGGCCTCAACTATTATACAAAGCTAATACAGGTCATCCAGAGTATTTGGAATGCCTTGTTTTACCATCTCTGACCGGAGTTCAGGATCCAACCCCTCTCTAAACTGGTCCATAAGAGCCACTTCATTCCATTCAACATCCCCCGCTAGCAACTTGAAATCTGCAATTAACAACCTTACCAGTCTGTCGCTTTGCCTGAGCTTACGAATGTCCCAACAGGCAGTTAATCTTCTCACTGGATCTCCAAAATGCCCCCTGAATGCCGTGATGAAATTCTGGTAGTTGTTGAGCATTAGATCCCCTGTCTATATGAGGGAGATAGCCCACTTGGATGCAGCGCCCTTCAATAAACTCATCACAAAAGCCACCCTTGTTCGATCTGTAGGAAACTCTCCCGGTCTGCTGTCCATGAACAACTCACATTGTGGCAGGAAGGTTCTCATCTGCTCCACCTCACCTCCGTACTTCTCTGGCATGCTACCAGGCGAACGTAACAACACCGGTGGCGGGGGAGGTGGTGGTTGGGCTACTGTTCTGAGCTGCTGTATTAGTTGTCCCATACTGTAGCTGCTTGTAGGTTATTAATCTGTGCATCCACTTGCTGCTGATGCTGTAGCAGGGCTGCTGCCAATAACTGTGCTGTCAAATTAGCTCCCTGGGGATCTATTGCCATGATTCAAACTCCTTCATCTGGAAGGTAGTAAATGAGTCTGGGAAGACTGATGTCAGGCCTAGCCCAAGGAACTCCAAGAGACCATGTAAATTCAATCCAGCAATGTTTATTAGCTACAACCTCTAGCAAGAATCTTCCCAGACTGAAACCCAGCTCCCAAGTAATGCAAGCCACAAGATTGTGAATTCCTCAGGGAGGTGCCAGTCTCATCCTCTTATATTTCCCATGTGCCTCAGGAGATGAAAGAAAATGTTTTTCTCCCTGAGCCTGGCCTTCATAATTCCATTCCATCACAATTATATATCTCCATCCCAGGTGACCTAAGTGATGCTGTGGCTACCCTTTTGCAGTCCCTGGAGGCTGTAGGGGCTTGGATGGGGCACAGCAGGCTTCAACTGAACCCTGGTAAGATGGAGTGGCTGTGGGTACAGGGAGCCTCAAGATCTAGGAGTTTATCATCTTTGGTTCTTGACAGGGTCACACTACCCCAGACAGACCAGTGCGTAATCTGAGAGTACTTCTGGAGTCACAACTCCTGTTTGAAGAGCAGGTAGCAGTTGTGGCTAGGACGATCTTTGTGCAACTTTATGTTGTGCAGCAATTATGCCCCTTCCTTGATCAGGAGGCCCTCCACATGGTCACTCACGCCCTGGTCACTTCCCGGTTGGATTCCTGCAATGAGCTCTACATGGGGCCATCCTTGAAGAGTATCTGGAAGCTACAGCTGGCGCAGAATGTGGCATTGTGGACAGTTCTGAATGTCCCCGGTGGGCCCATATTACACTGCTGTATTGGTTGCCAGTTTGCTTCCAGGTCCAAGTCAAGGTGTTGGTTATCACCTTTAAAGCCCTTAATGGCAGAGGACCAGGTTATCTGAGGAGCCGTCTCACCCCGGTTATATCAGCCCGCCCCGCTTGGTCCGGCAGAAGGGGCATGTTGCGGATCCCACCAGTCAAAGGATTTCGACTGGTGGGATCTAGGAAGAGGGCCTTTTCTGCCATGGCCCCTGCTCTGTGGAACAACTTACCACCCAAGGTGTGGTGTGCCCCCGCTCTCATGGCCTTCAGGAAGAGTATGAAATCTTGGCTATGCCAGATGGCCGGGGGCCGGATGGGGGCTCGCACCGGTGGAAGTAGCTTGTGGGGTAATTGATTTTGCCCCCCCCCCATCATCTTGAATGTTTTTAGTTTTTATGTATAGGCTTTATTTTAATTGATTAATTAAGTTTAATTAATTAATATGGTATTTATTTTTAATTGTTTCTGGGTTTTGTTTTAATTGTGAGCCACCCAGAATAACCCATTGGGGGAGATGGGTGGCATACAAATTTAATAAATAAATACATACATACATACATACATACATAATTCTTGTATAGCCTGATTCTCTGCATATTTGAAATCTACCATGTGTTCACTGAACATCTGACGAGTATTATGTTTAGAAATGCCACATAAGACATTTCTGCTTACTTCAGGAAGCCAAAGTGAGACATACCTGAAAGATGGGTGTGTGATATCTAAACATATTCAGTGAGGACCAGCCCCACTCACTATCATCATCATCAACAACAACCACCACCACCACCACCATAATGAAATCAAGGCTTTCTTAAAGAAAGCAATTTAAATACTGGCTGGTTATTTTGCTATTATTAGGTGTAGCATATTATTATTAACCAAGCCAGACAGAAAATGAATGTACTGTAATATATGCCAAAGGCAAACTGCAAGTATTTCAAAGAGGTATGAAATGGGCTTTTTTAATTACCCTGACATATGTTAGATAACAAATTCTGCCAAGCATAGTCCCTCCAGGAAATTTCTCACTTGTCTTGCTCAGATAATCAACAGGGAAGACTTAATCAATGATGTGGAACTAGTAGGAACATAATGGATAAGCAGCCATTTAATAATGGAATTCTGGATTTTAAGGGAAATGAAAGCTGAGCATTCTTTAATGTATATCTCGGACTTCACAAAAGTGGATTTTAATAAACTTAGAGCAATGATAAGTAGGATTCCATGGCAGGAGAAGCTATGGGAAGAGGATATCAGTATGGCCTGAACTTTCTAAAAAGGCAGACATTAAAATCACATTGCAAATAATTCATGTGCAGAAGAGCAGGTCATAAAAGAAGAGTATTTACAGGTAAACTGGAATCCTGGAGATGGTGT
The DNA here is from genome assembly GCF_059951505.1 of Python bivittatus. Lineage (NCBI taxonomy): Eukaryota > Metazoa > Chordata > Lepidosauria > Squamata > Pythonidae > Python > Python bivittatus. The sequence continues at coordinate 15,175,492 of NW_028277086.1, read as the reverse complement.
CAGAAAAACTAACACTCAGAATATGAGGATGAACTACTCATTTCCTAAATTGTCTCAGTCTTCTATGAGAAGAAGATACGTTTTCCACCAGGCAATTGTGCAGAGCAGGTGGGAAGGGCAGGACTGAAGTATGAGATTGCTGGAAACATGGGCAAGGAACGCTTGTTGTCCTTGAACGAAAATCACATCTCCTGGCTCAGATGAATTTCATCCCAGGATACTGAAGTAACTTGCTGATGGTTTGGCCCAACATCCATAGGGTGAAAAATGTTAGAGAATGGGTAAAATCCCAGATGATGTGGACAGGGCAAATGTTGTCTCTGTGAATTCTAGTTTAATACAACATAATGCATCTGAATTTTATATATAATATACCAATAAACCTATTCATATTCATAACAGTGCCATGTTCTTCTCTCAGGTTCAGCCAAGGAGACTCATGTGCATAGACAGGCTTCTGTGTTTGCATAACAAACTTAACCGGATCAGTTACAAACCAGCAGCTGTGTGGGCTAATTCAGTAACCGAGTTAAGTGTGTTGTGCAAAGGCAGTCCATGAGTAACACTTGCTGATCATAGCCTTGGGCATAAACCTAATATTGGAGCTGTCTAGCCACACTTCACTGCATTTGTTTTGCTGAACATTCTAAATGCAAATCACTTTCACATTCCGGTGTAACTCGTTATATGTTTTATATATCTTTGAAAGGTATCTATGGTTGAATTAGGATAGAATGTCCCATAAGTAACAACTTCTTCAATCAGTTCTAGTCAGACTTTGACCTGCTACAGGCTCTGTGCTCATGAAAGAATCCTTCTTTCTGACACCCTCTTTTTTCTCTCTCAAGCTTAACATAAAAAAGGTATTTCAGCTCTTTCCAGAGATCTGAACTGATCATTTAGTGATGACTCTTGAAATTAGGTTAAGTAATACATGAAGTTTTAGGACTGCCCACACTAACAATATAATGAAACCAACTATTTTCAGTCACTAGACAGTTATATTGAGATGGTCATCATTTCTCTAAATATTTCAAATAGAGATGCCTCTGTATAGGTGTTTATAGGTGTAGGTCTTCTCCTATCATCAGGAAGAGCACTGTTTTACCAATTCTATGCCCAGAGTCACTTGTTGAGATGGGTAGCCATACAAACAAATAAAAACAATTAATAAAGAGCATATATTCTTTAGAGATAATTGTACCCACCGATTTCTTTTCATCCCTCTTTCTTGTCTCAGAAAAAGAACTGGAAAATACTGGCTAATTCATGGCATCTTCTCCAGTACTCCTGTGTGGGGAATGACTCCAAGTGAATCCAATTATTTAAAAAACCAAGAATTTGTCTTGGGTTAAATATATTGTTTTTTGGTTAGCATTGTTACTAAGGAGAGGCTGGGTGGAGAAATAAGAAGATAACCTCATGAAAATCAGTCTGTCAAGAACTGAAATGTATTGTTGTACAAAACAAAGCATGTTTTTAACTGATTCTCAGCTGTTCAAGTATCAAGCCATAAAAATGCCAACTTGGTAATACACTTCAACCTCGAAAGCATTCACACGTCCACTCTCAGTGATAGTTATTTATGCAAGGTGACTAAAAGGCTCAATTCTGCTTACTTTTGAGTGCACCTATAGAGGATAACATTATAAGTTAGGGTTGTACAAAACTTCAATAGGTTGCTTTAGTTTGAAGTTTATTCATAGCAGATCTGAAAAGCCGTGCAGCATGAAGCTTGATTTACAATATTGGAGGGGCTGTATCACTCAGCCAGATATCAGAAATCTTCTGCTCATGCACAGAGGCCATTTCTCTCAGAGCAAAGCAGTTGATTGAGATTAACTAGCCCCACATTACCTGTTCCCCAGGTAGTGTGTGCTGCTTCTAGTATTTCCCTCTGAATGCCTGTTTTTCTGATGCCTTTATTTTGTATACAGTAAATGTAAATATATGCCTGTGAATGGCTTTCATCTTATGCTAAACCTTCATTTGCTTTTTGGCTGAGGGATGTGTGTAAACTCAGTCGTTGTGGTTTATAAACCCTGGTTGATAGGTGTATTTTAGGTAAGAAGCAGATAGCTATAGTTTGTTGAACAAACCATGGCTTAGCATGAAATATGACTCAAATTTAGCCTTGTTCAACTGAGGTGCTTACATATATATTCAGACTGCAACTCCCAATCATTGCTATGAGAGACAGAGAGGGAGGGAGGGAGGGAGGGAGGGAGGGAGGGAGGAGAGAATGGGTTTTGGACACCCCAGGTGGGGAAGAATTTAAATTTAAAATAAGATATAGGGCACTTCCAGCAATACTTCTGATTCCACAAAACATTATGATGAGCCCTCTACAGTACTAATCTGCCGGTGCTGTTGCTGACATCTTGCAAAATCCATATCTTTCCTTCCCTTTCCTTCTGAACTCTTCTCCTCTTTTATTTCCCCCTTTATTCAGATAACAGAAGTAACAAAGATATTCCCAAATGGCTTGGTTCTACATTCTGCCTCTGAGGGGGTGGAACCCCCTCTTCTTTGTAGCATAGACAGCTCATCCATTTCCTACCTTCCCACTCTAGCAAAGCACACTGACTTGCAAAGGAACCTGGAATCCTACAAGTACACTGGAAAGAGGAATGACACCAAGGAAACACCACAGTAGTATTCTGTTTTATTTTTAAGAGAGGAGAGGGAGGGGAGAGAGGGAGGGGAGGGAGGGAGGAAGCAAGCAAGCTGGAGATCATGGCAGACCAGCAGCAGAGTTCTCTGCATGGGAACAGGTTATCCTCAATTTTCCCAATTTCTGAGAAAATTGCAGATGGTTGAAACAGTCCAAAGCAACACTGCTTCAACTTTTTAAATTGAAAATGGAAAGCTTTGCAGTTGGAAAGTACAATAGAGCTTCCTATATTCCAAGACAGTTTTAAAATTCACAATTGTATCCTATTTTGTTATTGGCATAAAGAATTCTTGGCAGCATCTGATAGCTGATATGTAATGATAATTAATATTTGACAGTTGACAGCTTATGAGGATTTGTTATCTGAAGTTTGCCAAAACCAAAACTCAAGTTCTCACAGAGGTGATAATAAGCTGAAAGCATTTGACCTCTCAAGTTAAAATTTCACATTCAGAACATGAACCTGACATTTCTCACTGAAATTTAGAATAGTGAAATTTGAGGGAACATTGTACAATTAAGTTCAGCTGCAGCTTTTTAAAGAGATAAAGCTGTACAATCAAAACTGTGGATCCTTGGGGTTCTCTGAGCTTGGTTGAAGACATTATCTAGCTGGGTAACAAAATGTTTGCAAGAAAACAACCAAGCTCAGAGAATCCCAAGGATCCACAGTTCAACCCTGAGCTACGCATATTTGTTTTAATTGGTACAATCAAAACTGTTGTGAAAACCATGACCCCTCATGATCCATGCCATCCTATTAGCAATGTAAATCTAAGGACATGATACTTGAAACATGTATACTGAATTTGGCAGAAATATTGATTGATTGATTGATTGATTGATTGATTGATTGATTGATTTAATTTATATGGCTGCCCATCTCAAATGCATGACTCTGGGTGGCTAACAGTAATTACAAACAAAATAAAACAATATAACAAAATCATAAATAGCATAAATATTGGTCAGGAAAACAACCAACAACACAGTTAGTAACCACTCACAACAGTTATCACAACCAAGCAGTGGGGTCCTCCACACCATCAGGGCCACAGGCTCAATGACAAAACCAGGTCAGAACATGCCTCTCTTGCTGGATCTCATACCATTGTCTCCATCCAAAGGAGAAGCTAAACCTTGATATTCCTTTCTGTGTTTCTAAACTGAATACTGTGTCTCCTAGTGAAAAGAATTCAGGTCTTTCACAGAGGTCTAACTTGAGTTACTTTATCTGTTTTGTGTGAAAAAGAATTGGATAAAGTGCAGGTGCTTAATGAAGGAAATAAGAAAGACTGTCACCAGAGGCCAGTGACCTTCTTACTGATATGACTACAATAGTGTTTTCCTGCTGAATTATGCATGGCAGTATTTATGCTTCAATTTAAATATTATTTAATATTTAACTTGCTATGAAACATTCATACTATTATAGTCCCTTGATGTTTACCAGCACTACGGCTTCCAGGGCACAGCTTAGATTTCTAAGTCCCCTTATACATTTCACTGTAAATCTAGTGAGCACTTCAAGTTGCTGCCATTGCCACACTGGAAACAATCTGAAAATGGTAATAGAACTACCTTTACTCTGAAGAAAGGCTCAACTATCTGTTGAGTTTAGAAAGGGGGGAAAGTGATCTGGAGGTGGGAACAGAATAAATGGTTGCACACTGGGATCCCTTAGATTCATTTAGTCATTCAACTATGCTTGGGGTACAGGTCTGGCTACTTCACTTCAAAAAGATATTGTAGAGTTAGAAAACATGAAGAAAAGAAAAACCAAAATGACCAGGGGCTACAAGGATGAGAGATTCAGCATTTGGTGAGGTTTTTGCTTAAAAGGACCTGGGGAACATGATAGACATATTTTAAATCATGCATAGTATACAGGTACATTTTTCTTCTCCAGTAATATTAAACTTGGAGTCATCCCTGAAAAAAAAAATGCAAGGAGATTAAGGCTTGATCAAAGGACAGACTTCTTTACACAGTGCAGCATTAAGATGTTTTATAGAACTGATCAAGATTCAGTTCCATAAAAGGTATCTTGGAAGGCATCCATGTTTTAAGGAGATACATACAGGTGCTACATTTGGGCTCCTGTGTAAAGAAATTGAGTCTGAAACACTGCATATCCTTATTACTTTATTCACTTTTAAAAAGAAACTGGATAAATTCATGGGAAAATGTGGCCACTCAGCTAGGTTCTTCACAAAAGGAAGATTTATGACTAATCACAATAATTAGATTAGAATGTTCCAGTGAAGAAGTAGCCTCAACTTCACATCTTTCAGGGTGGTTATTGTAGGATAATATGGTTCTTGGATGAAGCAATGGCCAGTCCTTTATATAGGACTCCTGTAGACAACCAAATTCAACCAAAGGTCTAGAGATGGTAGCCTGGATCTCCCCATGGACAGTGTCAACATCTGCAAGGGGAAACTACTGGAACCGTGACAAGCAAGTCCACTAAAATAGAGCTTTCTTTACCTTTACTGCAGTTAACCTGAATTCCAAGTTGTATTTTATCTCAAGGTTGCTGAGCTAGCAAATCACAGAAGAGTACCAAGGATTCTTAACACTTGTAATAAAATGACAAAGAATGGAGTGTTCCTATTTGAAGTACCAGGCAACTGGTTCTTTTTATTAGAAATGCAACTCCATTCTCCTTCCATCCAGCTTTCCATTTTTTTTTTCTATTGAAAAGCAGCAGTCCCTGCCCCCACCTTCTTTCAGGATTTTTTATACTTCTCCAAACCATAGAGTTCCCTTGAGCCTGCTGCTACTTCCCTCTTATGCATCAGTTACACATTCCTGGCTTTGCAAAAATCCATGCTCAGGGAATGAATTCTTATTCAGCTTATGCAGGAGTAAACATTGCTACATATGAACATTGAACTTCAGGTGGTTTAATGTATATTATCATTTGGGAATCCTTAGAACATCCTTCCCCAATCTTGGTATTCTCTATAGGTATGGACTTCAACTCCCAAATTCTTAGCAATGGTCATTCTGGGTGAGGAAGTTGGGAAGCTGAAACACACTTTTTCAGAGGGGATCCTGGTTGCCTTCTAACTTTCCTGTGAGGCAGTTGCTCTTATTAATAGGGGTGCTCAAAAATTCATTTTGCTGCCTTCAAAGGGTTCAATCAAACCTTTGTGAGATTTCCATTTGAATGCCAAACGCCTTTTCTGAATCAGAATTGCAAAATTGGCATACCAGTTAAAAGCAGACAGCATTGTGGAAAATTCTCCTTAAAAAACACACACACAGAGATAATATTTATTGAAGATGAGGCATAGGAAGTGATGTCTTGTGCATTGTATGTTGCAGAAACAACACAAATTATGTTGTGCCTCACAGTAACAAAAGTATTTAATTCCCATCAATTGCACAATGAATTTCAACAATGTCATTTTGATATCAGGATGACTGGTATCAAATGCCTATGAATCAGGGGTAGCAATATATTTAGTCTGAATGTAAATTGTCACATTTCACATTTAAAAATCTCAGTTCACTGAATTTTGCAGCACTGTTCATTAACAATAACAAAAAAATACCTTACCAAAAAGTCTGCACAAAAATCCATACATTCATGAAAATAATGTAAAGAAAATTATTTGCTATGCACCCACACATACACGCACGCACACACAGTTTTATATCTGGAGAAATGTTAACCAAACCCCCCACAAACTTTAAAAGGATTTTTAAAATAATTCTCAGATCTTAAAAACTGACCTTTGCCAATCTGGAAGAACAAGACATGGAAAGAAATTGAAATGGAGAAGTTGGTTCACTTCTAATGGATAATCTAGAGGAATGTTTTTCAAACTTGGCAACTTTAAGATGTGTGGACTTCAACTCCCAGAATTCCCCAGCCACTATGCTGGCTGGGGAATTCTGGGGGTTGAAGTCCACACATCTTAAAATTTCCAAATTTGAAAAACACTGCTCTAGAGCACATGGCTTCTGCTGTATGGAGAAAAATTGGCTACCAGAACTGAGAGGGTCCTAGGCGGATGCTGCTTCAGGAGGCTATATATACTAATGAGCCCTCTATTCCCTTCCATGACTATCTCCTGAGATGCTGCTTATCTTTTTCTTGTCCTCTGTCCAGCATTCTCTGTCTCCATTCCTTCTCTTACCATACATACATACCAAGCAGTGGCAAAAGCAGGTACCATTACTGTCTCTGTTTTCCTTTCCACTTTTAAGAAGTAGGGGGATGATGGTACATTACCTGATTTTTGTTTCCCTTGAAAAAAAGACATGTGTGGTACTCAACTTGGAGCTTCTTGGAACTATGAGCACTATGTTTGATCAGTCAGTTCTAGTGGTATCACTGAGCAGAAGTGGCAATTCTGAGTAGAAAAAAAAATGTTAGAAGGAAGAAGAGTTGAAACAGCTGTTGTCCTCCGCAGGCTAATTTTGAGGGTGGAGGAAAATCAGTAGGAAAATAGCATGATTATATTTCATGTCAAGTTTGGGCTCGACTATGCAATCTAGACAGGCTTTGCATCAGGAGTTAAACTACCTGTGTGGTTATATCCTTAAATATCTTGGGCCCATCCTGACCTGCTGCCTTCTATTTGGAAATCCTTTGGTTTGACCTGGAGCTCTTTCTGCCCGAGTACAGAATTGCTACCCTTCTGACCATTGTTCCAAATAATTAGGAATCCATTTGACTCAACCCTCAGTTCTTTGACCAAATTATAGTCCCATCAGTATATAACCAAGAAGCTCTACTTATCTTCTAATTGCAATCACCCTAACCTAGAGTATTCCTTTTCTCTAAAGTGGCCCCTTTATTTTCAAAATCAATTAGCCCAACAAGACCATGCAAACATACTGTGCAGAGTGCTTGTCTGTATTTTGTCAGAACTAGAAAAACAATTATATTTGGTAGCTTTTAATTAAATATTAAAGAAAAGCCTATCCTTTATCTTTTTTCTTTTAATTAGCTATTATGCAAGTGCCAGAAGGTACATTCTGTCATTTTGGAAAACAAACTGCAGATTGTGGTTCTGGTTGCTCTAATGAGTTTGCAGGCCAGCATTTAAGGGTGATGGAATCATCTCAGCTTGTGTTTTTAACCCTGATGAGCTGTTTGGATTAGTTTTATTCTTAGATTTACTCTTATTTTTATTAATATAAGAAGACTTCTGTTGGATCCAACCAAAGGTCTTTTGAATCCACCAACCTCTTTCCCACATTGGCCAATCATATACCAGCCAACAATTCAAAAGACTGGGGCATGAACAATGGATTACTCTTATTGCTAAAAGCAGCAGATGGCATTTGGTGGCATCTTGCCTCTGAATGTGAGTCTGGAACACATGGAATAGGATTATGCTCCTTTTGATGAAGAACTTTATACCCTGGACATAATGCAGTTCTCTTCATCAAGTTGAAGGGGTGATACAATTTTCCTTGACTGTGAACTTCACATCCCTTCTGCTGATTTGACTGGCATGTTCAAAAAACTGAAGAAGCTTCTGTACATGAGCTTATATGTGCATAAGCCCCTTCTGACTTTTGCAAATGCTGATAAAGGCAGGCAAAGTGAGCAGTACAGCTGTTTTCCTTCACATTTAGAAGTGAGGAAGCTTCTCAAAGTAATTTCAAGAGGGTGCTTTAGGTCAAGAATTAACTGGAGCAAAGCATCCTTTCAAAGATAGAGTCCAATTTTCCCAAACTGAATTTCCAAAGGTGTTGGATTTCAATTCCCATCATTCCCAGCCAGCAAGGAATTGGACTCCAAGAGATTTGATGGGTATCAGCTTTGGGAAAGCTGCCCTATGAATTTGTCTAATTCTGTCTAAATTTGCTTAAATAGGATGTTACAGAATTCTGAAACTTCTCATTGTTCAACTTCATTAGATTGATTGATTGATTGATTGATTGATTGATTGATTGATTGATTGATTGATTGATCATGTTTATATGGCCACCCATCTCACAGAATGTGATTCTTGCTCATGTAGAATGCCACTATAACAATTGCAGGGAGCCCACCAGTGAGCTTGAAAACATTTGTCATGCTTGGTTTTGGGGCTTCTCTCTCTCTAGTTTTTCTCTTGAATACTTCCATGCTGAGCCCCTCACCCACTTAAATCCACTTTCTAATTGACAATATATTGATGATCTCATTGCCTTATGGGGTCTAAGGTACCTAGCAACTCTACAGCCTGAAGTGTTTAAGGAGTTTCTCATTGCCTTAATTTAAGGGGAGGAATGAAAGTGAACACACACAAGATCAGAACAGCTTACCTTGCAGTGTCCACATCCTCAGCAAACTATTCCAAATATTTTCATTCTTAAATATTTCTGCAGCTACTGAAGATCCCAAAGTCGTCATAAAGATCTCAAAGCTGTAGTGGTATGTATTCTGATAATTAGTTATCAACCAGAGATTTTTGGCCTAAGATTTTGGCTGACTTGTCCTATAAATATGGGAAATCCATTTTCTTCCTTCCCTTTTGCTTCCTGGATCCAAACCATGTTTTAAAAATTCCCTTGCTTTTACTGACAGAAACAGTAATATTTGTTGAATATTACTGAGCAATAATATTCCCTTAAGCATTTAGAATATTTGTGAACATTCCATGGCATCATAGAAGCCATATTAATGCCAAAACTCAAACTATTTAGTCTTCTTTATGACAATAGATGAGCCCACTTGTGATTTATAGGACCTGTTGTTTCATCAAATAGAAATATTGATTCTGGAAGAAAAAAGTAACCTCTGCATTACGTAATGTTCCCCATCTTACCTTTCTGCATTGACTTATCGAGAACACATATGCATATTGATGAGGTCATCATTTCTACAGTTAGTACTGCCCAGTTTTCTAAACTAAGAATTTGTGAAGTGACTTCAAGAGCCAAGCGTAGAGATCTTGAATGGTTTTGCAAAATTCCTTGGATCATATACTCATAGTTATTAAGAGAAGGTGGGCTGAGCAATCCTAACTGTAGTTCAGAGTGCTCTGAATCTGGACCACTCTGAATTCAGATCTAGTGAATTGGATGAAAATAAATAAATAAATTCCAAAACATCCCCATTGAACCTGAAAAAAGTTATGGCTATTTTGACAACCAAAAAGAGGGGATTTGTATACTTTCTTGTATGTTCTGAAGCATCCCTTTTGAAGGATTTTCACAGTCCTACTAGACACTGCAGTGCTGGGATATTAATTTTAAGTTAATTCAACTGATACTGATTGTTTCTCAATCTGCATTTCTATATATCAATTAACATAGTTGTGTTTATACAAATCTGTTTTGTGGGGGGGAAGGGACAGGCATAAATGGCCATTCTAATTCAGCAGGTCATACTACACTACATAGTTTGAGTTTGTACACCACTTTTTGGATCACATGGTTCTGAAGGCCTTTGCCAGACCTAGGGACTTTGTTTTCTGTTTATGTACCTGGTTTTTATTTCCTACGTGTAATTATTTTCATTCTACATTACATTTCTCATCCATATGATTCACTTGCCAAGCCATGGCAAACATTTTTTCTCATTATACACTATTTTCAAGATCTGTGCACTCTGCCAAACACATCAAGAATCTTATCTAGATCATCTGTCTAGCTCAACTGCCTACAGTTTAACTTCCTTCAAATAAATGCGTCAAATGCTTTTACCAAAATAATCCATCTTAAAAAATCAGTTTTTACTTGCATATCCTTTATGTCAGTTATACCTTCACAACTAACCATTTCTGTTTGACACAACAGAAGCTACTATTTTTATACCAATCATGTATCAACCCATTATTGGACAATTAATGTTATAGGAATATCAGTACACAAATATAAGAAATATATATACCTATTTATATATGTCTACCAATCATTTATCAGCTCTTTATTGGACAATTGTCAGTACACAAATATAATACACAAAGTACAAATAAAATGCATAATACACAAAGATAGATAGATAGATAGATAGATAGATAGATAGATAGATAGATAGATAATTTGTAGCATCAAGTCTAATTTGACCACGTTCCCTTCTTCTCCTTTATTTCTCAACAGTTGCAAAATGAAGTTTCAACTTACAGTTAAACACAAACTGAGATTAAACATTGTGATTATTCAAATCCACATTGAAGTCTTGGGGATTTCAATAATCTAACTTTTCATTCCAGGTCAGAACTGAGTCCAAGGTGGCTTTAATAAAGACAAAACATCTTGTGTCATTGCCTCTTCATAAATGAACATGGGTGCCCTTATGCAAGTTTACTCAGAAGCATATGGCACTGAATTCAATCGTGCAACAGATTTACATTTATAAATAAAAAACTGCCTGCAAGTGGGAGAGAACATATTTGCACATAAGGCTATCTTCAACATCTTGTAGCTTGGCTCATCTTCAGACACTGAGGCCTAAAATGAGCTGAATGTGAGTTTGTAAGCATAGTCAGTTCAGTGCAGTTTCAAACTTCTAATGGATTGGGTTCTTGATATCAACCAGACTTGTGTATTCAGTTATTCTTGCTTGTAACTTCAGTATGTATCCTGGCACCTGGGGAGGGGGGGAAGGTCTTTAGGAGCATTCCTGCATCTAGGATTCTGGGGATAGAGCATTCAGAAACAACTTCTTCCGTCTATGTAGAATAAATTCTGCAGAAACTTTTAAAAGATAAGTCTCTCTTGAGTCAAGCTGGTGACATCATGGACACTTCCATGCAATTTTTTGGCAACAGTACAGAATGGTTTGCCTTTGCCTTCTTCTAAGACGTTTTTCGACTTCCCAGTCTAGCCTAAAGGACAGGTATTCTCTACAGGTCTCCCATTAAAATACTCACCTTGCTTAGCTTCCAAATCCAAACAAAGTCAAGCAGGTGCTGCCATCTGCTTGCCACTCAAGTTTTAATTTCTCCAGTAAACAAAGATTTTTGTTTTATTAATTTCCCCACGTCTGCCATTCTTTTCTGTCCAATTCTTCCATATTGCTCCATTAAACTTCAAATAGATAGTAGTAAGTAAGAAGGAGAATTTATTATTTAGCTGGAAAAAGGTACAGAGATGGGTGGGAAAATCAGCCGTGTTATCTCAGCAATTAAGATCTTTCTTGAAAATTCACTTATCCCTAAACTGAGAAAGCAGCAGTCATTTATTACTTAGACAGCTCCTTGTTCAACAACCTCTGTTAAATACTAGCTCTCTCACAAGGCACAGTTGGATCCAGAGAAGTTAAATTAGAACAATGTTTATATAGTGTTGCTGATAAGGTCATCATGTTCCTCATTACTGTGGATTGTGGTAGGCATCCACGGAACACCCACATTAAAATTATTTTTTTTAATAATAAAACATTGATGAAATTTCATGATATTGCAGAACCTTGCAAGATTTTATTGTTCTTGAATGACAGTCTGGAAATGTATGGCAGGGAGGTCAAGCCATTATGGGGTAGGGGTCAAGATGTTATACTATAACTGGGGAGTCTCAGGTTCAAGTCCCTTTTCATTGGGACTTGTGGGAGCTCACTTGTGAATTTGATCCAGACACTCTCTTTTTCTTTCTCCCTACGTAACACACCCCACAGGTTTGTTGTGGTGAAAAATTGGAAATGGGAATGCCTTGAGAATAGGTTGAATGTACACCTAATAGGTAAATAATACCTAGTTCATCTTAATGGAGAAATGGGACAGAAGTGATGTATGAGTAGAAGTGATACTGGCCAGAAATAATTTGCCCATGCTACATATACATCAACATCTGGAAGTACCTTAGTGACTTTGGGCTCTCTCTCAGTCCAGTATGTCTCAGAAGATTTTGTAGGAGTAAAATCAAGGGAAAATTAGTTACAAGCCTATTTCCTCCTCCTCCTCCTCCTCCTCCCCCTCCTCCTCCTCCTCCTCCTCCTCCTCCTCCTCCTCCTCCCCCTCCTCCTCCTCCTCCTCCTCCTCCCCTCAGCATTCTCATGCAAGACCAGGCAATCTTTTGCCATTTTCATATAACATCATATATGAGAGATGGTAATGTCAGAAACTGTTGAACGGAAATAACAGCTCTCCTTTGTGGCAAGTGTATAAACTAAGATTGGATGGTCATCTGTCCAGGATGCCATAATAGTGAATTCCTGCACTTGACAGAAGGTAAACTTGGTAAATGACCTCCAAGGTACATTCTAACCAGTCCAATCTATTATCCTATGAAAATTTCAGGACATTTGGCAAATCTAGCAGGATGTTGACATTTTTATTTTATTTATTGGCACTGAGCATCTGAAAAAGTTGCTGATCACTTCAGCTGCTGGCTTGGTTGACTGCTTGGCAGATTCTGTGCTTGAGAAATACCTATCTGGCATCCTTTGAATACCAAAGAAAGCTGTGAACTGATTGCATGCATCTTGCAGATGAAAAGCTTCTCTCTGATCAACAGATGTATTTTAGCAGATTTACTGCTTTCCTTGTATCTTGGTGTCCAGTGCTCACTCATACAAATGAACCCATCCATGCAACATCTGTAACTACACCATTAGTGAGAGAATCTGGGTCATTCCGTTAATCAGTCAAATAATATTTGCATACCATCTTTTATGTAAAAACTTCCCAGGGCCACTTTCAATATAAAAATATTTGATATAACTATTTCAAAACCTACAAAATGAACAACTGTTAGGTAAAACACAGGAAAATCATAAAAATGATTTTCAGTAAAAGCACTAAAATCCAAAAAAATAATTAAGGGTTAAGGTTAACATCAAGTCAGTACTTACGACTCAGTCAGATCCATTTAGAAAAAGCAATGGAAAAGAAGTCTGTTTATGGAGAAAGGATGGGGACAACATTTTCAGCTGAGGGGGGGACACAGGGATTTTTCAAGGGTTGAAATTTCACACCTGAGGTTCTAATAAGGACCTATTTCACCTTATAACACTGTGGCCTTTTCATTCCCATTGTACAGACCACAGACTCAAAGCATTTCTTGGCTGATACTGGGGAAAGGACTCTTAAAGTAGATTTAGAAGTATCAACAAGTTTAATTTGGCCTATTGGCTCAGAAGCACCAAAGAAAACTTTGAGGAAAGATGTCACATGATCCAACTTACTGCCCTACTTTACAGATTGTCATCTACAGTCTGTAATAGCTACAGCTTCCATGTTACTATCAAAAGTAGGTTCATATAGGGTACATTTTAGTAATCTAGTCCTAATTTTTTAGAGCCTATGGAATTGAAGTTCTCTATTTTGGCCCAAGAATAGATATACCTGGAGAAGTAAACTAAGCTATAGGAACACCATATATTTAATATGAGTTATTTTATTGTCCACCATAAGTTTATTATATGAGAAGAACAAAGCTGAGATGAAATCTATAAGTAACTAGCAAAAAGGTCTTTCTTTTTTTTCTTCTCATAAACAATTAGACTCAATGATATATAAGATTTTATGGACTTCCATTGATTTCAGCAGATACATGAAGCATAGTCAATTGAGACATAATCTGCCAACTGATCATGCCTTAATAGTCCCTCTAAATATAATAATACTAATTAAGCAAGTGTCACCCCCCCGCCGCCCCCAGAGCTCAACTGCTGGTGACCACATCCATGCTGTTTGCTTGGTGGTGTTATAGAAATAGCTTACAAGTGTTTTTATCTGGAATTTTTTTTCATTCCCATTCTAGCCTGCAGAACTGGAATCTCCATATGGTTTTTCATCCAAGTACTAACCAGGTTTGCCCCTGCTATGCTTCTGAGATGTGCTAAGGTCTGTTAGGTGTTGCTTGTGGTTTGTCTTTCTTTCTTTCTTTCTTTCTTTCTTTCTTTCTTTCTTTCTTTCTTTCTTTCTTTCTTTCTTTCTTTCTTTCTTTCTTTCCTCTTTTTTCAAGTTAAGGCCAAGTGTGTGTGCTCATTTTTTATGAAGCAATTTGCAAAGTAAAAGCTGATGTCTTCCTTTTTTTTAAAAGAAAAGTTTTTTCTTTAAACAGAAGTTTCAGAGTTATGGAAAAAGCCATGCTGGCAGATTTGGGGGGCTTAATTTCCTCATAACAATAGATTTAACAGAAAACACATTTTTACTGTAACAGAAGACATAAAAGAAGCAAGATGCATTTGGAAACCATGCCCCCAAAGGCAATGTTTGTTTACATGAACATCTAATACCTTTTGCTTGTGTTATAGACCAAACTATCCATTAAAGAAATTTAACTTGCTAAAGAACTGTATAACCCCCACCTCCTTCCAGTATATAAGCCAAAACAATGCACATTTTGAAATGTGGGAGTTGCCCTGTGAAATTTATGCCATATAATTCTATTGAGTAAATTTGGCACCAAAGGTGCCTGAGGCTGTTAATGTGATGTTTAAATAAAGAAGAAAAAAATCTATTAAGTAATACTGAAATGAATAGAAGCTTGTTCTTAAGAAAATCATTGAAATAAATGCAGGATGTTAGCACAAATGCCTGTTTGAATTAACTTGGTTATATGGTTGGTTTATGTTCTGTGAAACCCACTTGCTATCAAACTAAATATTCTCAGATTTCTGTCATTCCACAACAGATGATCTAAAACGATGTATCTGTATCCATAGCTGTTGAGCTGCAAATCCCAAGGACAGCCTCTGTCCAATTCATCTCAGCCCTTACATTTGACCAAAGAACCATATTTCCAGAACCCTAGGACCTTCTCTGGAGGGAGATGGACAATTTTCCTTTGCTCCAAATATCAAGGAATTTCTTTAAAGCATGGTTCAGTATTTGAAATGATCAGATGCATCAGTATGTTGAACTCAAGGCAATAAACTAATTAAAATAAACTACAATCATGAGTTATTTTGGTATCTTAGGTTTTCAATTCACCTATATTGACTGAGCCATTAACTTCAAAGAGTGAAATACTGGAGCGGGGGGGATGGGACATTTACATGCAGTGAGAAGAAAGAAGAGGGAACTCTTAGATTTTTTTTGTTTTAAGTACACTAAAGTACACTGTTGTGAAGAAATTTTCCTAAAACAAGCATTTTCCTAAATCAAGGCACTTGACTGGCTGGAAAGGTCTGAGTGTCATAGGAAACCACCATTTCCACAAATTCTAGCTGACCATGGGTGAGCCAGAATGGTATTTCTGTTGTTCGTTTTCATCTGCACAGTTCTTCTTACCAGGAGCAGCAGACTTTCAAGGTTGGATTATGTCATTCATACTGAGATCTGTAACTTGTCCCTTCCCAATAAAGCAGAATTGGAAGCCATGGTTTGTTGTTAGGTTCTGAGAACTGGTTTGTTTTGAGGAATCCTCATTCAGATAATAAACAAGATGTAGGCAACCTTTTTTTCTTTTTCTGTCGAGAATTAATTTCCCTTGGAAATAATCAGCTGAGGGGTTCATATCTGTGATGGGTGGGACGTAAGAAAGTATTGGGTGGAGTCAGAGCCAAAAGGGGAAGGGGCCACTTATCTTCCCCTTTCCTTTCCTTTTTTGTTTTTCCCTCTCTTTCTGCAATCTCATTTGGCCTTTGTTGCTTTTCCTCTCTTCCTGTTCATGAAGCAGGCTTGGACAAATTATTCTTACCAGAGTTCTGCAGCGTTTAAATTACTGTGAAATGTGTTTAAAGCCTTAGAACTGCAAGTTGCCCCTACCTGTGATAAAGATTTTATGGCAAAAGCTTGCATCTGAGCAAATGTAGGTATTCACTTGTGTGAATTGTGTGTTTACTTTATGTACTTGCTCTTTTAAGCCGTTGCAATCTTGAGACTCTGAGCAGCTGACAATTCCCCAATACAGTAGTAAGATGAAAATAAAATACAGTTGTAAAATGAAAGATTAGATTTAAATGAGCACACTTAATTCATAGTAATTTCTTTTAAAAAATCTGCCTGATTGTTTTATATGAACATAGTCAACTGTCCATATCTTCCACACGAGTAGTTTGTGGAGGTACCTAGCCAATACAAGGTCATTATGAATCCAGTCTGCTTAGTGATACCTTGTCATAGTAATGTCTGCTGCTGGTTTAGTGATCATTACTGTGGATTGCCTTTGGGCTTCTTAGCTCACATACTGCCAAGACCTCTGAAAAAATGGAAAATACCTGCAGCAGGGTGCGATAACAGTGCAACAGCTTTCTAAATTAGGAAACTGTCTGAACCTGGCTTTGTTACACACAATTAAAATTAAAATGCGTACCATTTTAATCCAGTGACTTAGATTTCAGACCAGTTTGGGGAGGGAGCTTATCTCTGTGGTTGAACACATCATTGCATATGGAAAACTTCTTATTTTCCTCTGGCATCTCCAGTTTAAAGGATTGAGTGGCCAGATGTTACCAAAAAATGTCTACCTGAAGAGCTTTTTCTTGTCACAGTAGAAATCTCATGTCAGACAGATTAAAACCCTGGCCTGAGATAAGTAGCTTTGTATGTCCCTAACCAATATTATGAATCCATTTGGAAATCTTGGGAATGGTCCATAAAAATTCTCTAATAGCATACTTGAAATTCATGACTCATTAACTGATCAAACTGGAAGAAATTTGTCCATCATTATTTAGGATGCTTTACAATGTACAACAGTTTATCCACACTGTGAGTCAGGCTGAATCCTGCTTTAAGAACATAGGAATACTTTTTCTTTGGATCCAGCCATTTTAGTGCAGTGTTTTGTTTCTTACAATGGCACACCAGATGCCTCTGGGGAACTGACAAGGAAGACATGCCAATGTTCCCCTGAAATTGATATTTGGAGGCAGACTGCTCCCAAACCAGACATAGCCCTGTGTTTTGAGGTCTACTACCTCTTGATAAACCCCTCCTTTATGTATTTATTCAATCCCATTTAGGGACCATCATCACATCTTATGGTGATGAATTCCACAGGATAATTTCATGCTGCATGAAGAATACTAAAGATGAAATGACAAATTCTTGGAAAGCCTTAAATCACCAGAAGACAGAGCTCCACTGGAAGAGGGACAACCTGTTTGATGACAAGCATGCTCAGCCATATCCTTAGTCTGGTCACAGGATCTTGCATCCTGAATGAAATGCAAAGGGGGTGGGTGGGAAGGCAATTTTAAGAAAGTCCTGCTGCTAACCCACTAAGTGCAGGAATGAGAATGTCATTCTTCAACACCAATTGTTCTTCTGCTCTAATGAGGCAATTTCATGAGAGGCTCAGAAAGATTTGATTGCTTTTTCTTTAATTTGCTTTAATAACATTACAATGAGTCTAAAATAAAGACATTTTACACAGCAGTCTTTATTTAACTTTGTAACTATCACAAAGCGTAGGGGAAATCACTAAAGTGCATTCTGCACAATTCTTTATGAGGAAAAGATCTCTTGAAAAGTATTTTCTTCAGCTAATTCTCCAGGCCACAATTTCAAGGATTAGCATTTTGCCCAGAGCTCCCATTCTTACTTTATCCCTTTCCTTCTACTCTTTAAGGATCCTTCATTCTATATTCTGCTTTTCTTTGCTGATCAATTACCACATTGTCCAATTCAGCAAGGCAAGATTTGACTATACCGTCGTGCCCTCCTTGTGGAACATTCTCCCCCATGAAGTTAGGCTTGCTTCTTCCCTGCTATTGTTTAGGAAGTCCCTCAAGACCTGGTTGTGTCATCAGGCCTGGGGGTCTTGGGAACCAGAGACATTCTTAGATGGCCCCACCATGATTGATATTCTTGCTCTCTCCCTGGGGTTTGTATATTTTAAATTTTTTTTGATAATATTCATATTTTAATAATTACTTTTTATCCTTTTATCATGATTGTTTTTATCTGTTTGTTGTTTTATTCAATTATTGTATGCTACCCAGAGTATGGCTGCGCATCTCACACAGAGCTTTGTGTGAGATGGGCAGCCATATAAATACAATTAATAAATAACATAGATAAATAAATAATGTACTGGGATGATTTCTAATAGATTTGGAGACCATGTCAACCTAGGAGTAAAAGAAATCAGAAACTGGAATTAGAGGAATTTGATAAAGAAAAGGAAGAAGATAAAGAAGTTGTACTCTTCTTTATCAAATTCCTCTAATTCCAGTTTAATTCCAGTCTATTTCAGAGCCTCCAAATAATGGTGAATCAGATTTGTGCCCTTTGAATTTGTCTAGTGATAATAGCCTTATTCACATATTCCTCAAAATGAATGGGGGCTTAAAATGCTATCTCCACCATTTTTTAGTCCTTTCTCCACCATTAACTCCACCATTTTTAGTCCTTTCTTCAAAACAAAACAAATCAGAACAAGCAAGGGTGGTCACAGGGGGAGTCAAAACAGGCAAGATGGAAGCTCTGGTAGCATTATCCAAGCCCTGCTGCTTTTGTGCATGCACCAATGTTATAGAAACCTACCAAGAAGCAGAGCAGAAAATATACTGCTGGATATTTTGACACCAAGATATAGCTGGATGAATGAAAAGTGAATATCAGTAGAACGTTCCTTAATAAAGCATGGTCTGTGATCACAAGGGCTGTTTTTCCTTTTAGACTTTAGAATTGAACCTAGGTACAGCCCATGTCTTTGGGCTCCCATACTTTTCATAGAACTAGGGAGTTTGACAATCTAATAAAGAAAAGACTTCAATCTATCTCACTAGGGCCGCTGCTCCCCTTCTCACCATTGAAGCAGCAGCAGCAGAAGAAGCAGGAGTTAGAAAGTAGTCCTGAAGGATTCGGATGGAAATTGCACTGGGGACAGAAAAGAAAGCAGAACATATTGCTCCGATTTCCTCTGAAAATATTGGTGAGACATGTGGCAAATGTACCTGATTTGATGAAAGACTATTAATAATATCTTGTATCCATAAAAAAAGTAATTGTAAAGACTTACACTTACAGGAAAAGTTTTCCTTAACTTTTCTAAGTGCTTTTCAAGTACTTGAAAGAGACAAAAAGCATAATTTCCCCACTCCCAGCTAGGGAGGATGAAAATGATAGTGATAATGATGATGATGGCTTCAATTTGCACTCCATCTTTCTGCCCAGATGGCACTCAACAAAAAAAAGTTAAAATATAATAAACCTTTTTAAAAATGTAATCAAAACAATGTCTTTTTTAAAATGTGTATTTATTAAGAATCTTTTTCATAGAGTAAGAGACAAACCCAATGAAAAGAAAAAAAGGAAAGAAAGTGCAAGAAACAAAAAAGAGAAGGAAGAAAAAAACCTAAAGTTAAGGAATATATGAATGACTTCAAACCTTCTTTTCAATAGATAATTACAATCTTATTGTCCCTCCTCCCTCTTAGATGTTATACAAGTCCCTTCAGCCCCTCATTTAATCCACATCTTCTTAACCTTCAAATCCATAAATCATCATTTCATTTCCTTCTTCTTTTAGCAAAACATCCAGTCTTTCAGAAAGGTTTTGTTGTTTTTTTCACTGACCAAACAGTCAGTTTTACCATTTCTGCTATTTCTGACATTTTCACAATCCATTCCTCCACTGTGGGAATTTCATTATTTCATTATTCATTATTCTTCCCTCGTTGTGCATACAATAATCTTGCTCAAAACAATGTCAACCATCAAATAGTTCCTGTGAAGAGAGAAAAGTCTTGACTCTAAGAGCAGAAAGAACGGGATGGAATAAAACTCTCAAAAATGCAACACAAGAGAAGCCTCCCTACCAAGGAGCTTCAGAACAACGCAGAAAAGGCTCTCTCCAGTGTACTCAACAAGTAGCCTTCAGAATATAAGGGCAATTATGAGGACCACTTCTGCTGAGAGGAGAACCCTCAGATAGTCAGGGTTTAAAGGTCAAAATCAACCGCTTGAGTTGTGCTCAGAAAACAACTGGCAATCTATGCCTTTGAAGTGGATGACTTTACACCCAGTACTATGAATTAGTCAGCAGTCTAGGTACTGAATTTTGCAGCAACTAAAGCAATATTGCAATCTAGGTATTTGTGAAGGAAACAAAGAATGGAGTGCAGTTTGACTGAGGGGAGAGAGAGAGAGAGAGAGAGAAGTTAAGCTTTGTGTCATGGTGATTTAAAGAATGTTTTCTCTGGAAATCTAATTTAATGATAGCAGACTATCGCTATCATTGGAATATGTCCATCTATATGGTTCTCTCTTTGCTCAACTTCTATATCTGTATTTAAATAATGTAATGCACTAATAAGTCTCCAAAAGTTGGGAATAGTTTATCCTACCTAAAGAATATGAGTTTGACAATGACCTTTTCTATAGGTACAACCTGTATATAATCTTGGATCAGTCATAGAGAGAACTTTAGCAGGACAGCTGATTAACTTGTGGCTCAGCTGCTACTACAGAGAAAACCCTCTGAGATGGTAGTATTGCAGCATTTCCTTTGGATACATACACTGGATGTTTTCCCATCAGTGGTCACTTTCACCTTCATCTCATCTTTTGGTTTCTTGGATATCTACTGCCTGAAAACAAAGTCATGTTGTGCTTTGCTACCATTGACCCATTCTGCCTACTCAATCGGGGGGGGGGGGGGGTTGCTTTATGTCTCCAAGCCAGAATGCAAATGTAAATACAACAAAGAGAAAGGGTGGATGGTCTATGAAGTGCCCATTTTTGTGTGCCCTCCTTGGTCTTCTGAAGGCAGCTGGAGGGAGCGTTGATCAAACATCTCAGCAGCATCTGTGAGGACACTCTTGGGACAGGGTGAGTATATTTCTGAGTGTCTGGTTTCTAAAAATACTAATTGTGTTGAATATGTCTGATGCACAATGCATGAGCAAAGGGAATACGAAGGGCTGAGATGAGTTAAAACAGTCCTGCACAACTCTGAACCTGCCAAATTGAATGAAAACCACCAAGTGTGTATGGATACTATGTTTTGGCTGCTTCCCAACATATGTGGGAAAACTAAATCTAGAAGGGCAACAAAACATTTGAAAAGTAATAGCAGGCAGGTGAAATTTCCCTTAGCCTACTCTACTTCAGCAGTATCTGCTGCTCTAGAATCCCTCTATCAGGGAGAAGAACTTGGGAAAAAAAGCTGATAATATACACTATTCATCCTGCAGTGTAGGAAAAGAGGTAACAACATGCAAAGTTCCCATGTTAAAATGCTAGTATCCAAATAAATCTGGAAAAAATCCTACCTAACAACCTGGAGATCTGCTGATAGTCAGTGTCAGTATAAACATTTTTTTTTTTCTGTACAACAAATTTGGGCTTGTATTGTAGTAAATAGATAGGTGTCATCAAACTGGGCCAGCCCCTGATTGGACAACTGCTCGCATTTCATTCTTCTCCAGTGATGATCCATAGGTCTTCCAGTTACATTCCAGGAATTTCTTTGATCCTATCCATCCACTTTACACAGTTCTTCTACTTCCCTTAATCTTGACAAGCAGAGTAATTCTCTCTAATCCTTCATTGCTCACATCACCTAGTTTGTGAGTTTTTGCTTACTAATCATCACCTAAAGGAAATAGCCAGCCTTTATTTGGCCTAGGACTGAGAGACTGGTTCTTCTTGTAGTCCATGGTACTTGCTACAAGCAAATCCAGATCCATAATTCAAAGGTGTCTATCTTCTTTCACTGGCTCTTTCTCAGTATAAGCATTATTTTCTCATTTAAAAAAAGAAATCATTTGCAATTGTTAATAACTCTGAGCAAGCCAGGAGACAGGTTTCTTCTGGTTAAATACTAGTGAGAGGAAGGTGGTTGAAAGAGCCAAATATGCTATGGATCATCACTGGGTGTAGACTCTCATAGATGAAACACACGGTAAAGGCAATGTCTAACCCCAGATCTGTCATAAACTAGGGATGCACTGCATGTATGATGCCCCACCTGGACATAAAGAATTGATTTAAGAGTTTTCCTGGGTGTGAACTTCAGTATAGAAGAGTTCTTTATTCAGAACTTGAAAATCAGGTTGTCTATCATCTTGTCTGATGTCATCTCTTGGGAAAGGTTGGTGGTACATGGATGGCATGAAAGAGATTAATGAAAAGAAAATCCATGGGGAGATTACAGATTTCTGTAGCTGTCCCAAGATAGCAGGGGATGAATTCAGAAGAGGAATTATGTTTGTCTGATCTCGGCAGATGATGTCCTCCAAGGAAAAAGAAAATTCAAGAGAAGTTGTGACTTGCTCAGCTTGACCAGCAAGTCCAACTTGTTTCTTCTTATTAATTAATCTGCAATGTAACACTTTTTTTCTTGACAAGATCTAATGAATAAAGTTGGGGTCCAGGATCAGCGATGGTGCATTCCATGAACCTTGGGGAGCTGGCGTGATTAAGTAACCTGTTTGAAGGGATGTACCCTCTTTTTGTTCACTCTCACTTTTATTCAATGTGGTGACTCTCATTGATAAGAAAGCATCCAGAAAAGAAGATCCAGATTTTATGAAAATTCAGTGGGAGGTCTAATTCTCCTTTTCTATTTGGTTCAGAAAATAACAAAAGAGGTAGCCTGAGGGATTTGTAAAGTTTACCCCATTCAGCTCCAAAGAAACTCTCATGACACGCAAGTTCAGCAAAGAAGTTTACTAGAGTGTAACGTAGGTAGGTACAGACAAAGCCAGGGTTGGCTTGGCATAACTTACATGGTATTTTATAGTTTCCCTGTTCCCGCGCTTTACCCCGTTGCTTAGTCACCGATTACCCACAGTAATCCCCCCTCGCCCAAATGGCAGATTCAGTCCGGTTCTTTTGTCTTCTTGATTGCCGTCTATTGGTTGTGCGGTTGTTGCCTTTGTTGGGTTTTCCTTTTGCGCGTAAAGCCGGGAGTTCTCAATCGCGCGCTGATTGCTGCGCTTCTGAGCTGCTGGGCTTCCCTTTGTCTGCAGCGCTCGAGGGAAGCCGGCGGTGATACAATGCATCTGCTTGCAGTTGGAGTTAAGTACCGCCACCTGTCAGCAATCAGTTTGCAGTTTGAACTTCCCCTTTCTGCTGCTAGCGCCCGGGGTGGTGAAATTGACTAGGCGAAGCTGAGCAGCGGCGTTCGCCTTGCTGTGCCGTGCCGGCTGAATCTGACAGGATTTACGCTTCCACACAGGTTGAGTGGGAAATGTATGTTCTGCCCTTTATGTGATAAGATCCTCTTGCTGCTTCATGTGAGATCTAATGAGCAAATAAAATCCCAAGTCACCCATACTTCCTTTTTCAGCTTTCCTACGACACAGCCAACCAAGTCTTTTCTAGATGATCCAGAATATCAGCCATGCACATTTATTCTTCTTTTGCTTTCCTTACATCTTGTATTGCAATTTGTTAACACGCATAGCAATTGCATTATAATATAGCACTTATGAAAGAATTTCACAGTTTTCAATAATAATTAAAAAAAAAAAAAAGGCAACTGGCCTTGTGGCACCAAGTCCCTGCTTCCCCAAGGCAACAAAGCTATTGATCTATATGTTGAATTCTAGGCATTTGTCTTCATATTAAAATGCTTGGTTCCTAGTTCAAAAGGCAGTTCTTAGAATAAATGTCCCAGACTGAAAATGCCATTGTGTTTCTACTTTTCCACACCCGCTCCCAAGAGCTGCAGGCATACAATGGGTGACGTGCCTATGAAGCAACAATGACAATAAAAATTGTCCGGACAAACTAATAAAAGAACAATAGTAACAAGGTGACACAGGCTCTCTGAAGAAAGCATGGCAATTATGTGGAGACAACTGTATTCTCTAGAGGGTTTCTGGCCTATTGCTGCTTAAGTCAGATGCACCAGATTTGGCACAACAGTGGGTGAGGTGGAGAAATGCCAGTTGCCTAGGGATATAGTCTCATTCCAACATAACAGTTGTAGTTTCTCAGATGGAGATGTGACCTGCAGATATCCTAGCTTTGGAATAGCGCTGGACCCATTCGTGGAAGTATGTCTGACTCCTGGTAGGTGAGAGCTATTCCGCATTTATTAATGCTGAAGGGTAACTCTTGTCACTGGCATCATTCATTCATTCCCTTTGTAGACTGCCTTTCACTCTGGGAACTCAGACTGACTGCTTTGGTTTTACAACTCTCTGAATCAGATGGAATGGAGAATTGCAGTCGTAATAACAAAGTGCTTTGAGGAACCTAAAAGATTAATGCATTTGTTCAACAGACTAAATGGCTATCTTTCTAAACTTAGATTTGCACACCCAAGCCCAATACAGAATATGCATTTCCATGAAAATACGTGAGAATCAAAGTCCTGCTTCCACTGTTCTTCTTGACAGTCTGGCACTATTTTCATGTAGGTATGTATGTATGTGTGTGTACACACACACGCACACACACTTATTTATTAAACCAATTTATATAACCACCCATCTCACCACTGGTGACTCTGGGCAGCATACAACAAAGCTAAAAACAATCAATAAATACATTAAAAATATAAAAATCAAAATAGAACAAAAAATGAAAGGATATATATGCCATTTACTTTCACAACAGCTAATAATGTAGGCTTTCTATGCACTGTCCCTCATTTGAGTAACTTTACATTATTGTCCAATAACTTCGTAGGCTTTCTTTTCCATTATTTGCACAAAATTTTAAATAGTGTAGGAGGGGGACGGGGTGGATTTTTGATCAGGGAAAAATTGATTCTAAGGGATTCTAATACTTCCACTCACTCCATGACAAAAGCATGTGGGAACAGAATACTAAAGCCACTTCTAGAAGAATTTATGGTGGAGTTCTCTATGTATTTATAGTCCTATTTTGCAGGTATGAGCCTCCAGAGAAGTGGAAAGTTAGTGCTGAGATAGAGCAACATAGTTTAACTTAACTATCCAGATCTTTTATTCAAATACTGATTGAGCTATGGGGTAGGAAACCAAGAAAAGCAGAGACCAGACATGACACACGTGACAATTGCATAATTGCTACCTGAGCTTGAGCATTATGGATGTGATGCATCCCTTCATGTGTTCAAGGTCATAGCTTCCTACCTGTATTAGCATAAAGTAACACATCCTCTGCAGATGTTGCCAATGGTTTATACCAGCTGAATTTAGACTGAGATATTATGGATTGTGTCTGCAGGCCGGGAACAAGTGTAACTATTCCAAACCATTGCAGCAAGCTGTGAAGAAGTTGCAGTTCACAACTTACTCACAACTTATGTACAACACTAGTATTAGTGCTGTGAGAACCTTGGCCTTGCGATTATACTGAAATGGGTATTGTTAGCACTATAGGGTTTATGAGCTAATTGTTTATATTAAGTTCAATGACATGCCTGGGAACATTGATTGTCCTGAGTGTAAAACTCAGAGGACAGAAAATTGAACAGGGACTGGAATGCTAGGATAACTGTTTGAGCTTAGAGAAAATGACAGGCTTTTGTAAAATAAAAAGGCTCACACTGTACATTAGCACATGATGCTTCCCTTTCCAAGTATGTTCATGCAGAAAGATAGAGGTTAAACAAGTTCCTTTGTTTGGTCTTCCAGTCTTAGCGCACAGCCATGAATTTTTAGCATTTGGGTCTTTGCGGGAAGGACAGAAGATCTGTTCATATCTTCGGTGCCCTTATTCCTCTGCTCAAAGAATGCTGGTTGGGAGGCTGAGATAGGGAAATCACATAAGCTCTTGTTCCTTCAAATGAACTCTCCTTTAAATGATTCCCATACTATTTCAGGTTCAAACTATAATGTATTTCCATAAATCAGTATTATTAGCAAGCTGCACTATCTTGCACGGAACATATAATAGTTCACAATAGAAATGGGAAGGAATTCTATTCCAAAATTTCTAGAGGCAATATGGAAATTCCCCATGATAAAACTTTCTACAGAATGAGAAATGTTAAGAAAGGATGCTGTAAATAGCAAACATATGATTTGCTTGGCTCGGTTCTATTTTAAAACACTGAAATATATATTGTTCATTTCATCCAGAGGGGAAAATTCTTTAAAAGCTAATCTTTGCATAGATGTTCATGCATAACCACAAAGTATCCACAGAAAGTTATAACATATGCTATTTTAAACATTAGCATTACAACACAGAGTTTCTTTCAGGGAAATTATTGAAAGTGACCATCAATCTTTCTAAGTGACATTTAATGAATCCCAAGGAATCATTAGTGTCCTAAAATCCAGGCTTAATTTTAAATGTAGGATAGAATGACAAGAGTAGTAGATCTATAATAATATTAATAGTGACCAGCATATACATATAGAATCATGGCAGCGGTGCAAGCTCTACTCAATTAATGGCCAGAATTGTTCTTAGGAGTATGTGAATTAAGTGTTCACCACTAGTGACAAATAGAGTTTCCTGAATATATTATAAATAGTGAACAAAGAGTAAAAAAACAAAAAGCAATAACCATCTTTAATTTCTTTTTATTTTGTTTTTAAGGTTGAGTATGAATAAGAATTTCCATCAAATGGTTTTAAAGGTTTTTTTCCCCCAATCTCACCTGACATCATTTGTTTTATACTGTATGGATCACCTTTTGGTGTCTGGTGGACAGAGTTAATATTTTTGGATGATGAAGGCTGGGACAAACATGACAAGTTCATGGAGATAGCTCAAGTACTTAAACATGAAAGCAGATTTGTGTTTTGGGAGGGTTGTTTCCTGACTTTCAGAGGGTTTCTTTATTTTTGAAACTAGGCTAGGCTTATTTTAGGGCCTACTGCACCATTTCTATGTGTTTAATGACTCAGAAGGGCACCAGTTGTGATCAGATAGAGATCTGTAGTCCAAGAAAAGAGGTTCAGCAAGCTACAGGTCTGGGAGTAACATTATCTTCATAAAAATCAGTGGAACATGGTTTTACATGGAGGTAACATTTCCAGTAAAGATACAGATAATATAAACTCTATATATGACAACATTGCAAAACTGACCAAAAAGGGATGTTCCATATGTGCTTCTTTACCAGGATGCTATTTATTCTCATATTTGCCCTAGTTGTGCTCCATCACCCTAATAGGAACAGGGCCAAGACTCCTCTTCTTATTGGGCAGTGTTGAGCTTCAGGGTTCAGACAAGATGACCACGGTTGTCTAAACCAGGATCACTACACCCTGAAGCTCAACATTGCCCAACAGATACCAGCCATGAAAGCCTACACTTCTCTTTTTAGGTGATCATTGTATATGTTACAGGAATCTGCAAGGGGCGGAGGAGGAAAGAGGAAAGGTATATGACCTGACATCATTATACAAATAATTCATGTTACATAATTCCATCAGACCTCATAATTTATTACATTAATAGCATTGTTTGAGTCATGACATAATGTTGCATAGGCCAGCATTTTGAAGTTTCTGTGGCTTGTTTTGGATCCCACTGACATATATAAGAATGGTGTACAGCTTTTTCCAACTAAGGACTATTGGTAGCTTTTAAGAGGTGCTGGGAATACATTCCCAAAAGTTGTGGATGGGGGCAGGACAAATATATATATATATATATATGTCCTCCCATTTCATTTACAGTTACATTTCATTAAAATTAGAGTTAATCTTTAAGATGCCTCAGATCCATATTTCACTTTTTCCCCACATTTGTCACACTAAAAACTACAACTTGGGGACAACTTGGGGGACATTTATTTATGAATTGTTCCAAGAGAACAATCAAAATAATGAACTTCTGGAGGTATCTGAATCTTAATTGGTGCAAACATATTCTCTAAGGAAGGTAACCAGCAATAAAGGTTGCCCTGATAAAAGTTCAGAGCAGGAGAAGCCTGGTTTTGAGATAAAAGCCTGAGAAATTCACCACATTTTGTGAAATATGCTCTTTAAGAAATTATACTTTGCTTCTCTGACTGTGTGTGAGATAGCAAAGCTGTGCATATTTGTGAGGAATGCACAGCTGCCTCTTTTTCTTTATAGTGAAATTGTGAACAGACCTTCCTTACCACATTTTGATTAAAGCTTTGAAGAACATTGAAGCCGAAGCCAGAACAATGTCTTGGTCATCCATGTCCTAAATAATTATTCAACCTGGGATAAGCCCAGGCAGCTACACTTTGCTTCAGGACATCCTGCGGTGTATCCTGTAGAGTAATATGGAATACTCCTGTCAAATTACTTTTTAATTAATAGAAACTCTTTTTAATACCCTGATCCCAAAGCGCTCTGCTTGTTTCAAAGATTCGAGATAACCTCAATTCTTCCATTGTTGGCAAAGCAGCACATAATTAGTTAGTTATAAATCATCTAATCAAGTTACCAACCAACCGTGGGGCTGCAAAATGTGTAAACATAGACAGGTAAAAATTATGTAATATTAGGATTAGATACCTAAACACACATTGTAATTAGTTTCAGCCATACAAAAGCTGCCATGGTCTACTTGTTTATCGCTTTCCCCCACTTCATTAGATAATACTTGTTATCTGCATTATAAAGGTCCAGCCCCAATTTCATTGCATTAATTATAGCATGGTCATATGTTAATTGTGACTGCGTAAATATTTCAGTTGTACATCAGAAATAGATTGTTTTTTAATCATGTGTCCTCCATGGGATAATGCCTTGAAATTTAATTAGCCTCATGTCTGTAAAGCTCAAAGGGGTATCATTACTATAATTGCAGACTTAAATATGTTTGAAAAAGACTGATTTATAGATTTTATGTATGTGCAGTAGTGCCTCCCACAGGACCAAGTAGACGTTGATAAGCTTTATGTGTAAACCTGTACATTTCAACGTAGCTTACATGAGCTTGATTGACTTAAAGTCTGTAAACAATAATATTACCCTGCAGCGAGGAATCAAAAATGCTATAGGACAGTTTTTCCCAACCTGTGCCTTCAGATATGTCAGAAATATAATTCCCAAAATTCTCAGCTTGACTGGGAGTCAAATAAGCTAGAGAAGGCTGGTGTTAGATGATTAAAACCACCTGTGTAGATTCTTGGAAAAATCATTAAGGTCAGTTGAATTCATGTGACAGGGCAGAGATGTCAGCTATGTCAATAACCAACAATCACCAGGGTAGGGCAAAATATTAAACCATAGGAACAGCGGAAGGAAAAAGCACCAAAATTAAACTACAATGAATATAAAGAGAAAATTCCATCTTTGGCTTGGCAGGGACCCATCACCTATTTTGTGGCTTCTTTCTAATATGCAATAAAGATTCTTAAATACAGTAGGTGTGCCTTCTTTACACTTACATAGAGGCACTTTCTTTATGCTAGGCACAAGCCTAGAAGGCAATGGCTCTTCCACGTTGAAGCCAACAAAACTCCATGAAGTCACCCATAGTTGGCCTCAGCTTGAAGGGGACTCTATTAGGGCTCTGCAGACATTTGGATTCAAAAAAGGAAAAATAGTTCAGAGCATACACAAACAGCTTCTTGGGAACAGATGTTCTCAAGTAGGTGTTGTAGCACATCCACCTGTGCAACCAATCATACTTTGACTTTTAAATCTCTGCATGTTAGGGTTAGTTCAAGAGTCAAAGGAGCAGGACTGTCTGCAAAGGGGTGCATAAAAAACAAGATGGCAGCCATGACCCTACGTCAAAGCCCCACCCACTTTTTATATCCATCATGCATTTGGGTGGGACTTTGATTGCACGGGCATGACTGCCATCTTGAGTTTTTTTACACCCCCATGCAGACACCCCTAAAAAGGAATTTCAAGATCTCATTCCAAACTGAATTGAACTAAAAATCCTTGAAAATTGGAATTTGACAACTTTAGCAGCAGCCCTTCCCATGTTTTCTCTTCCTGTTCCCAAATAAATATACCCTTGGTAAGAAAGGAGTGGGAAAATGAAAGGGAGTGGAAAGGTGAAGAAGAGGCACTGATGATACTCAAGACTATTATTTCCTGCTGGGGTGGATGGAGAGTTTTGGTTTTTGTGTCTCGATGAATGAAGTTGGGATGCAGAGGAAACTACTAATCTCATGTTTGGTAACAGGAAATGATAATCCCAAGAAACATCCAACCCTTGTGGATGACAGCTATAAGGCCTCCTGTCTTCCACTAATCATTCTCATTAGTTCTGCTTTATTCTCCCATTCAGAAGGGCAAATATGATCTGGAAGGAGAAGATTGACAGGGAAAATAAAGGAAGCTTTCTGAAGCTTATTCTCCTGAAATGTCCTGGGGAAAAATGGGAAAGATGGACATATTTAAAAAACAAAACGATAATTAAAAAAAACATTCAGAGAAGGTACCATTGAGTTTCCTTTTGTATAAGGTCCTTGCCTATTTATTACTGTATGAGAATATCTGCTGATGCTGACATTGAAACACCATCCCAGATGAACAGCCCTAATCTACAGAATGCTTGGGGCTAATCAACATGACTAGATTGCCTCCTGGATGATTAAGGGTCACTAGACATTTTTCAAGGGCAGGAATACATGTTCTTGTTCTTTACTGCCCACAACCCACTGGAGGCCACCTCCACCTGTCTTTTTCTGTTGGGTATCAAAAGTTATGTTTTCTGACTTGTGCTGGCACAAGCAGTGCTGTGCAGTTTGCCTGTTGTGCTTCATTCCATTCTAGGCTACTGCACTGGTGAAAGACTGAACCTTATAAGTACACCAATGTAATAATGAAAGGTTCTTTTTCTTTTCTATTTTCTTCTGTTACTGATGGAAGGGTAAAATGGTGGGCCCTCCCTTCCTCCCTTCCTCCTTCCTTCCATCCTTCCTTCCATCCTTCCTTTCCTTCCTTCTCCCAAATTGGCAAGAATTCTGCCAATTTCCTTTTCCACTCCAAGTGACAGGAGGAATACTAAAACAGCAGGACAGCTTAAAGCTGCAGTGCAGAAAAGCCTCTGGTCATATTAGTTGGAGAAAATAGGAGTTTTTCTTTATTAAATTCATCCTTGGTAACATACATACATACATGAAAGAGGATAACAGAGCTCTGGGTTCAGAATTATCCACTCCTCCAGTTAAAGCAGGAAAGGGCTATCACGATATATGAGCCGTACGCAGTCTGAGCACACCCCAAGACTGCCAGTGTGATGTAGTGGCTAAGTGGTTGAACTAGGACCAAGAGATCTCAAAGTACAATTTCTCAGACCACCTTACTCACAGGACTGCTGTGTTCTGTAGGTTGTCTTGAACTCCCAGAAGGAAGAAAGAACATAAATCTAATAAAGACATAAAATAAATAATTGTTCCACAAATTCAGCACCAAATCACCACATACTATGTCTGCTGTCTGCCTTAGCAGGAAGCATAATCATATGTCTTTTTCATCACTAGCAGCAGAACAATCTGAGTTCATATTTTGTAAAAAGCTAGCCTGAAAAGAATCAAGGAAGCTTAGTTAATCCCTAAATCATCATCCATACCCTCTGTGGCACTACTATTGTAAAAAGCATTATACTTCCATGTCATTTAAATACTAGCATCCATCGCCCCTGTCTGTCTGTCTGTCTGTCTGTCTATTTTGTGGCTATACAGATGCTCCTGAATAACATCCTCTCACAGCCCTCACTACTGGACATGAAAAGGTTCATCTTGCATTATTCAAATTTGTTTCTATTAAGGTTTTATAGAATGTTGCTTTGTTACTGGTTGTTTTACAAGAAGGCAAAATAACATGTCATGAATGAATGAATGAATGAATGAATGAATGAATGAATGAATGAACGAATGAATGAATGATGGACAGAATGCATGTGGTAAGCACCACTGCAATTCTAATGACCTTTAGCTTGGGGCACTGACTCTTTCTTTGAGGTGATTTGAGGCTGA
Organism: Python bivittatus; assembly: GCF_059951505.1. NCBI lineage: Eukaryota > Metazoa > Chordata > Lepidosauria > Squamata > Pythonidae > Python > Python bivittatus. The sequence continues at coordinate 15,143,208 of NW_028277086.1, read as the reverse complement.
ATGAGCTACAAGACTGTCCTTTCAGATTTCAGTTGGAGAGCTTGTTTTGGCAAAAAAAGAGATTTTCTGCAAAGGCTATTTTTGGATCGTGTCTATCAACAAAAGTCTTCTGCATTTTTTCACCCAGTTTCCATTCAATGAAAAAAGAAAGTACATTGGAAAAACCTTTCAAAGGCAATGAAAATATCTGTAAAGTTCTTATGGAAGTTAAATTTTTGTGCTTGCATGTCCCAACTTTTATTGTATACCCATCCTTCCAGCAATCTGCAACCTCTCTGTTGCCCACATCTTGATTAAATCCCAAACAACCCTTTATGATATAATCTACCCATGGCAGGGTTTCTCAACCTTAGCAACTTTAAGACATGTGGATTTCAAATCCCAGAATTCTGGGAGTTGAAGTCCACATGTCTTAAAGTTGCCAAGGTTGAGAAATACTGATCCATGGGTCTATTCAGACAAGACCTAGCAGACAGTTATGAAGGCTACAGAGCAATGGGACAAAAATGATAAACAGGAAAAACAGTATCACATTCACTCATCTTATGATGATAAAGTAAACTTCAGAACCCTGCCAAATATAGAGAGGAACACATGGGATGGAGGTATAGAAAAAAAGATTCCTTTTTTTTTTCAAAAAAAGTTATGTTTTTTTTAAAAAAATGGAAATTTCAGCAGTGTATAATTTGCTGAACTTTAAATATTCAGTATTTAAATAAAGACAGGGAGGACAGAAGGAGAAAGAAAATATTTTAAGAGTATTTGTTGTGTTTATTATTTTACTATCCCATCATCACAATAACAATGTTATGGTCAAAGGCCACCCTTTTATAATCCAAGGGATTAAAATTACATAATGCTTTTAATTGTTTAAAATAATCATCACTCAGCATGTTGAAACCTGTGAATGTTTCTGAAGAATAATCATGAAACATAATGGTATATGATATCCCCACTGTGTCTTCCCAAAATAACTTGACGATGTACCTACATCTATGCATCAGTCTGTGTGTCATCACTACCACAAATTTTCATGGCTTTATCTTTACAGGCAAGCCCTAAACAAGTTTCTAAGTTTTCTGAAGCAGCATGATAATTATAATTCATTATGTTGTGACTATATATATATATATATATCAAGGGTTGCTAGTTACAGAGAAGAGGGTGATAATGCACAGCCCTTCAGTTGAAAGCCCTGTCAAGATTCAAATGAATAGTGCAGCATCAACAATGTTCTAAGCAGTTTACCAAATATAAGGGTGCAGTAAAACTTTCCCAAAGGGTCCAATCATATAATTAATTTTAAAGAAAACGTACTAGAGTTGTTTTTTTTTAATAGCTGCTGATGTCATACCAATCTGTGCTAAAATATGAAGAAACGGGTAAATAATAAAAATCATATATCACAATTACTTCTATCTTAAAATACATTGTGATTCCCAAGTATCTATTTTCTTAAGATCTGGTGTTAATGTTCATGCTTCTGTTATTCTACAAACAAAATTATGATTTTAAAAGATCCAAGCACTGGTTATCTCATGGTAATTTCATCTTGTCCATAAGGAAAGGAAATGCAAATAATTCATACTTTCTTCAGCCTCTTGATATCTCTTTCATATAAACTATAAGGCTAACCTGAAAAACACAAATTTGGAGAATCTCCTTGATTGGATCTTAGTTTCCAGCTCAAGTGAACTTAATCTCCATCCATGATTGGTTCAAGGAGATTTACTGATGGTACTTTCCATTTCCTACCTAGGGAGGAGGGAGTATAGCAAGCAGCTGTGTTTCCTTTTCCAAAGTGATCCTTCTTTCTGTCTTCCCAGTACCCCAGCCCTGATGAATAAACTGGATTTATGTTCTGAATTTAGGCAATTAATAGCCCCATGATTTAAGATAAAAGCTTTTGAATTATACAGGTCCCAATAAAATGATCAAATATACTGTCAAGACCTTCAAATTAATCTGATGATCATCTTCCTTTTTTTCATAACTAATTTGAAACAGAGCTCAAATTCCAAACAGAACTATGACTGAGGGAAAAAAACAGCAAAGATTTACTCTGTCTACTTACATTCTTCTGTGTGGGTGGGGTGAAACCATACCCTTTTTCTTTATTATGCTCTTTAGCCACTAGAGCTCTTTAATTCTCCCAAATGAATGGCTCAGTCAGAATTAATTTCAGTAGTTGTTAAGTTGTGACCTGCTACAGAACTAGTACAGGTCACAAATGGAGTTTTGAAATTCTTCATTCCAATATCTAGATAAAGAATTTGAGTGGATTCTTCCTCTGAATTTTTCCAGGGGAAGAATAATACCTTTAACAATAATGCAAGGGCAGGATTCCTCCTTAGCAATTATAGCTAAATTGCTACTGAAAAAGCTCAATCTCTTGATACTTTTACTGGGGGTTTAAAAAAACTCGGGAAGCCAAGAGGCTCCATACAGACCATTACAGACTTGACTGTACAATGAAAGATGGGAAGTCCATACTGTAGTTTAAAAAGCGCAAGAACACCACATTCCAATCATGAGAATTCCCCAGAAATTCTCCTCTTTTTTTTAAATAAATGTTGAAAATCAAAGTCTTGTTCATTGAATCGAATAAGAACTGGTAGCATGGGGGGGAAAAAGGAAAGATTATTTATTTGCCCAGAATAGAAAACAGGTTGATTGATTGATTGATTGAAAATGTATAGGCCATTCCAATCTGCTACAACTCTGGGCAACTTACAAAATACAACAATGCAATATTATAAAATACAGAAATCACCAAAAGTCTGGGAAAAACAATAATTTAAAAATCAGAACACTATCTAAGAGGACCATAACTCACATTAATTCAAGCCCTAATTCAATACATAGTCATCTTTGGTTACCATTCACACTTGATAGGGTGACACAGTTCAGTAGGTTTTGGATTTGTTGTCATAAGAAATACAATAACCATTGGACTAGATGATTTGAGAAGGAATCGGGCACCTGTATGGAAGGCAAATCTATCATTTGCTTTAAATCATGAACAGTATATGGAAACTTAATAATCATAGGGAATACCTGGACAGCAAATTCTGGGAAGGACTTTTAGTTTGGAGCTTCCTAAAGAAATCTGGATAGTTGTTAGGTAAAGCAGCAGGTAGATGTTCTCCAACTTAGTGCTCTTCTGATGTATTGGGATTTAGCTTCCAGAAATACTGGCTGGGAATTCCAGGAGTTATAGCCACAATACATCTGGAGAACATAAGGCTGTAGAGAGTTGGAACAAATTAAGCAGACAATGATACAGAGGTGAATTTTAGATCTTTGGTCTGATACAACAAGGCTCTTCCTATATATATATATAGGAAGACATGTTTGGTTTTATTTAGGCATGCTTGAGAAAATTATGAATAATATTGAAGTGTAAGAGCAAATACATTTATACATAAGTATACATTTAATGAAGTTTTGAAATATTGAGATGACTTGCTAAAGTTCCCCTGGTTTTCAGAAGCAACTAGAAAAAAAGAAATCTTGGTGCAATTGAAGTTTTGATTCAAAAATCTTTCAGATAAATGGGCTTTGGATGCCCCCACCCCCAAATCTCTATTTGATCATCTAGTTGAGATGGAAATGCTGAAGTCAACCATATAGCACCCATGAATTTTCATGAGAATTAAGCTGGGAGTGGAGTTGGGGACTCATGTGTCCTAATTAACTTTCACAAACCTCATCCTATTGCTCAACAAGCTAAAAGAGGAAGCTTTGATCTTTTTAGATAATGGATGACAAAAAAAAGTGGCAAGACAGAGCCATACTAAGTTACTTAACTATGTCCATATCATGATAGTTCTGCATATATTTGTTAAAATAACTAAATATTGATTTATTATGAATAAGATATTTGATAGAAGTAACTGCTGGTTTCAAACTTAAATCTACAGAAAATCACTTTTGAGAAATCTTGCATATGGAAAATTTAGGCGCATTGGGTTTTCTAGAAAGAATGAAACTAGTTTTATAATTCATTATTAATTTAATGCTTCCGTTTATATTTATTCAGAAACTGGACCAATTTCCAACCCAGTGTATAAAAGAACACTTTATATAATGTTAGCCTCACTCTGCTAATCCATGTTAAATAATGAAAAATCCATACTAGATAATATCTGTTAACCCATTAATATTAATTTAAATACAATTCCTTGAGGGTTTTTTTTTACTTCCTTCTCCCCTACAAAATGCAATTTGTGCAATATAAGACACACAGAGGCCCAGCCTGAGTGAATAGGCATGTGTATTGGGAAAGGGAGAGAAAGATTGGATTTACACATCTCACTAATATTTTGTTTTAGCTGTAGTTTATTGAACAAGCCATTAGCACCTAGTTCATACATCACACTAAGTCATAGTTCATAGTTTATAAATCATCACAATGATTAGCTTCACACATCAAGCTAAGGTGAACCCCTTCCCCTTAAAAAATACATGATGTGTTCTCATAATGTGCAAACCAAATGAGCAACAGAACCAAGTAGAAGAGGGAAAGTGGATAGCCACCATCCAATGGATTAGAGGTCATACAATTAAGGAGTAACTAGATCTGAGTTGTGTGGTAATAAGATCTGAGTTCTGTATTACTATCTGAAAGAGATTAATTGGAGTCTCTCTGGCTTTTAACAACTTGCTATAAATCATTCAGATATATACAGTAGTGTCTTGGTGCCTTTCCATTTCTTCCTTTTGCAGGATACAGAAGGTTAGACGCATATCTAAACAGAAGGACATTCCATTAAATGTGGTGGGACACAAATAAACCTGCCGATGAATCAGCTAAATAATCTGGAGCTCCAAAATTGGCTGAACCACTATTTTCTCCTTGCCAGGATAGAAAGGATGTTCCTTAAATGCAAAATGCTATTTTTTTTTTCCTTGAAAAACACTATACATCTTGGGATTCATTAGTGGAAAGACTGAACATTAATGTAATTTCATCAGTCAGGTGAATTGATGCAATTTGTTTTCTTTAGTCAAGTGGTCTTGCTCATTTGCAAACAGTGATGTGGTGCACTATGGAGAGGAATGCAGGCTTCAGGATGCGTAATGATGAATTTAAATTCCAAGTGCACGGTCAGTGGGAGCGATTGCCTGTGGTCCCTGAAAGACCTGGGTGCAACGCCAAAGTTGCTATCAGATTGTAGCTTTTAATAGGACAGCAGGGTAAAATTGGTAAATACATGGTTGAAGAAATTAGTTTCTAAATAGTTTTTTAAAATAATTTTTGAGTTTAAAATTTAAATAGTGAATTTTTATTTTTGTCCTGGCCCATCCTATACATTTTGGAATATAGTCCCCAAAATGCCACCAAAAGGTAAAAATGCAGCTCTTATTCTAAAAAGATAAGGAGTAGAAAGCTACACAACCTTGAGCTAAATGTAGAAAAGAAATTAAGGGGATGGAGCTTGCTGATTTCAAAGATGGCTTAACCACTAAACACTAAAACTGAAACAGGAACAGATGCAGAAACTTTGAATTAACTAAAGCTAAATGCAATGAATTACAGTGAGCTCAGCAGTCAAGCAATGTGGAATAACAATAGCCATAAAAGAAAGGCTACAATAAGTGTAAAGATGCTAGTCAAGTGAGGATTGTAACAAATGTTATCATGTACCTTTTGACTGGACAACTATAAGATGATGTAATGGTATGTGAGAAATACCTTGGAAGATGGGGCAAAGAGATGCTGCCTAGGGAAAGGTCAGATAAGAGAGGGCATTATACACAACTGTATAATGGTTGGAGAAAGAGGCTCAGAAGAACCCTTCCTAACTTCCCAGGCTGTAAAGGAGATGGCAGGAGTTTTGTAACTTCAGACTTGCAATATTCTGTTACTGCAGCCTTACAATAAAGTAGAATTAGCTCATCTGGTTGTGTTTCCTGTCTGGTCTACTTGGGAAGGCTGACAGATAGCCATTTTCGCATAGGTAGAATTGCATCATGCATAATCAGTCATAAATGCAACTATATACTTACGTTTTGTTTTGTTTTTTTCCCAGTCTGACATTCCCAAAAAAGAAGGGGAAACCCCATTTCCAGAGTTCCTTTTATCTCTTTAAAAAACAGCAATCCAACTCTGCACTGAAGTACTTGACCGAGACCACCCTCAACCTATTTAGAAGAGCTCAATTAGATCCAGTTTCACTTGGGGTATATTTATTAAATATAGAAGAAAGAAGTTCAAAGATGATCAGCTGTTTTTAAAATAAAATGAAATATAGTAGTCATCTACCATTTATCAGAACTTCCATTCTTCTTTGCAGCAAGGCCAGACCGGAATGCTTTGCCAGGTTTTTAAAGATGAGGGCAACATTCCCAAAGCCAATGTATTTCTGTGGAATGATGTAACTTCCAGAGAAAAAAGCTGGTTTATTCACAAATGATTGAAGTGGAAGACAGTACATACCGTAATCATCCGCTGAAATTTCAGGCTATTCATTATTGACACTTAAAGACTAATAAGCTGGAAACTGAATGAGAATGTCACAACATGGCACTGCACAAAAACAAATAAATTGTCTTTGGACATGATTTACCTGTAAAAGAGGAAGCACCTGAAACATGGTTTCCAAAGATCTAAGGAAGCATTCTGATAGTGATGATCTCCCTTCGAAATTAAGCCTTTTTGTTGATTGATTAGTTGAAAACCTAGGAAATTAATTACATTTTTAAAGATAATTTCTTACTTGAAAAACACTCAGATTCAAGAACATTGAGCTTTTTGTTTCAGCCTGTGCTTGCAAACCTATCAAATCTGCCATAATAGGCAGATTGGAAAGTGGGTATCCTTCAGATTTCAAATTTGGGCATTTTGCTGAATTCTGTGATATAGTTCCTGGCTTTAAAAGGCATACAAGTGTGTTTATTTTAAGGCAAAGCTACAAAGTCATCTATTGCTAATTTAAAAAGTTAAAAAATGATGAGATGTTTGTTGTGATCTCCCAATGCAGACTCTACCCTCCATTGAACACAAGTATTTCGTTCATGGAGTTTGCGTTATAATGTCACAACACATGTTTTGTCACTTGCCCACTGTTTAATACTGGGTATTAGAACTGTCATACATATATGTTAACAATGGGTGCCATCTCCTGGTTTAAATATTGATGGAAGGGTGCTAAAAAGAGAGGGATTTGGTGATGTTTGGGTAAAAGGATGGATCTGAGAGAAGTTCAGAGTCCTAATCCATGGAAATCCTCCAACTGTCAGCATGACAGTTTTGGAAATATATCATAGTGCCAGGGAAGACAAAGATCAACAGTCTACAGATACTTTGTACAATATAAATTACTAGGACTCATCTTACTGCAAAAGCTAGGAGAATATTCTGAAGAAACTAATGTAAATTGTAATCTTAAAGGGATCTATTTACGACTCTTTTTAATAAAAATTATGTGCTTCTTTGGTCAAATATTATATATAAAAAGGTGGCTGTACTCTTCCCCAAATTCCATGAACTCACATTACCTCCTACAGGAAGAGAAGTCAGATTGGTGCAATGGTTAAGATGCTGAACTAGAAATCTGGGAACTGTGATTTCTACTCCCCCTTCAACATGAAAACCAGCTGAGTGACTTTGGGCCAGTTGTGGTCTCGCAACCCCACCTGACCACACAAGGTTGTTGTGTGGAAAATAGGAGGCAGGAGCATTATCTACACTGCCTTAGTTGTACAAAATAATGGCAGGATTTACATCTAATAATAAATAATCAGAAGAAACAGAATAGAATTTCTAAACCAGGAAAGAGTTTGTCAATGACAGTAGAACCAAGAGATTTTTCAGAACTCTCCCTAAATTATCAGTTTTATGTTTTGATTATGAAAAACACCCCAAAAGGAACCCCCACAAAAGTCAGAGTATACCAGCCAATCACCCATGGACACCCATGGAAATATATAAATGTATATAAAATGTATATTGTGAGGAGAAGGAAGGCATACAGAATGCATATTTTAGGTACATTATGAATAATTTGAATGTAAAAATGGGGGGGGGCATATCATAAAAATGGTAGAACAGACTTAGAATGTGTGTAAAACTGAGGAGGCTATGCAAAGAATTTGAGACGGCATTTTACACATTGGAACAAGTGAATCTCAGAATGTTGCAGTAGCCAGGTTGCCTCCACATAGGCGTGTGTGCATTGCCACGTCTTCTCCCTGGCAGTCCCAGTGGAATATTATCAGTGGATGTACACAAATGTATAGATGAACCAAGAAAGTCCTTGGAGCAGCCAAGCTGAGCCTTCCAGGAGATACAACTGTTTCAATATCTTGAGAGAAGATCCTTTGCTTACCCTCATATGCTTGGCAAAGTGGAGCCTACATTCAAAATTGACACAGACCAAACTGGGCTGCTCCACTGATCTTTTTTCAAGATGGTCAGCCCTGTTCCTCCAAACATCCTGTGTGGATTAAGTGAAAGGCTATCCAGTGTTATGGAAGAACAGTTACATGACCCCAAATTTTCCAGTCCATGAGCTATTTTTATAGTGGAACACCTCTATACAACTAGTGCTTGTGATGGACAATTTTGATGGTAGTATTTCCAAAGACTGAAAGAGCTCGAGAAACAGTTAAACTTACAAACCACAGAAAGCTGGATCAGTGCCTTCTCATGTGGACATATTTCATGAAGTAATATGTGCAGAAATTTTAGATTAAATTGTTTGTTTGCAAGGTTTTATTACTGAAAGTTTACTTTGCCAAGCTTATTTAAAGCAACATGAAGTATATATGAAAAAATGAAATGAAATGAAATGATATAATCCCTTCTTATGTTCTTCTCATAGTTTTTTGCCCAGAAAGTCTTAATGTCATGCCAGTGGTTTCATCTTAACCATAATTCATTCAGAGTTCTAATTTAGCTTGATAACTTTATTTTTTTTTTAAAATGGAATGGAAAACACAGATAATATTGTGGAAGCAAAATTCCACTTTCAGAACTCTTTTCTTCCATATTAAATTTATTTTAAAATATAATACAGTTAACCCCCTCAACAATTGTTTTAATGGGTAAAATAAAGCCAAGATACTTTACTCTTTATGGTATATCTAAACCATTTATTAATAAGAATAAATAAGGATTATTTATTCAGCAATTCTACCATTATCTGAAGGAAAAGATTTGGAATGACGGTACCTTTTTAATCACAGGATCATCGTAAAAGCTCTATTCAGATGATGTATTTTCACATGTTACACAAGTCACACTGGAAACATCACTCAAGAGTTGGTCTCCATAGTTACAGCACAATTGTCAGTAATGGGGAGGCTTTCTTTATACACCAACTGTTCCTCATTTAAGCTGAAACCCTTCTCTGTTAGGTGTCTTGCTCACACAGAAACCTCCATGTATACATGAAGGTTCTTCAACTGCAGATAATTGCCTTCTACCTATGAATAGCCATCAGGTCACTAGCATCATAGAATGATTTAGAGAGAAGAAAAGCTGCTTACTACATGAACATGAAAATATATCCTTAAACAGGGCATAAACCACAGAATAATAAAGCTGGAAAGAGACATGTAGGTCTTCAAGTCCAATCCTCTACCAGAATTCAAATTTAACAGATAGACTCTTTGATGGCTACCTAGGCTCTGCTTTTACACATCCAGCTGATTAATACCTCTCACAGTAATTAGTTGCTGTACCTAACTGTTCTTACTTTTTGGAATATTTTTGTAAGATTCTCCCACAATCTGCCTTTCCTGCTTAAGATCCTTATTTGGAATCCTGTATCCCAGAATGATAAACTATAGGTTTTGACCTTCTCTGAATATTACAATGTGGTACCCAGAACCAGACATGCTTGAGGTCTACTATTACTGTCCAGGCTTTGGAAAACATATTTCTGAAACTGCAGTTGCCTTTTTAACTGGCATATCACTCTGCTCACTCAGATTTGGCTTGTGACCAATTAGAACCCTATTCTATATCTATTTGAATAATTTTTGCTAAATAAAGGCTTCTGTATTTTTCTGTATTAAATGTTCTTCTGTTATTTTCTGCCCACGTCCCTAGTCTATCAGTACTTTTTTGAACTGCATTTCTTTCAGGGTACAAGCTGTCCTGTGGAATTTTGATCATCTGCAAATTGGATGAACACGCCTTCCATTTCTTTATCCAAGCCATAAATAAAAATGCTGGAGAGACCTGGGCCCAACCCCAAATGATAGAGAAGGCAGGTTCTCAGATTGTCCTCCTGAACCAGGTTAGATAGTTCCTGCACATATCTAGTGAGCAGTCTTCGGCATGACTGTTCTGCCTCATCTGCTTCAAAGGATTGTTGTGATGATAAAATTGGAGTAAGGGAGAAACATACATTTTAAAAAGTAATGAAAAACAGCTATCCAAGGCTTGTTATAGGAATTTCTGTGCGCCTTTCAAAAATCACAAAACATATGTAGAATATTTCCTGTACAGCTGGGGTTGGATAATAACCCAGTTTCTTTCTCTGTATTATAGAACCAAACCTCTCTTTTATGGGGTTCTGAAAACTTGAAATTAAACCTTAAAATAACTCTTTCTCCTTTTAAAAAAGCATTATTTTCTTTCCATATATATTCATGACAAAAGATCAAGTAATAAAATTTAATTGGTGGGGTAGACGGCAATTGGTGGTGGAAGCCTGTAGTCATTCTCTTGAAGAATTGATTGCTTTTAGGGTTTTTTTTTTTTAAATAAATCCAACTATGAAGAGAGCGAGAGTATGAAGCACTTGGCTTCAGCTGCACTACTACTAAAGGAAAAACTATATTGTCTAATATGTTTTTCTTCTTTCCCTCTAATGATAATATATCAAACCAGTTTCTAAACTAATGAGATGTTATTTTATATACATGTACAAGTAAATCTTTCCTTTTCCTGTAAGCTTCTAATCAGCCATCATGATATCTGTCTGGAAGACTGTATTTGGTGAAGTGGAGAAATTCACCTTCCTTTTCTAGATACGGGAGTGCAAATCCAGTAGTTGCATTTACAGGAATATTCTGCTACAGTATGTCCTCAGATTCCTGGAAGTATTGTTTCTATCTCCTTCCAAGGGAATTTCAAATTTTCCTTAGGATTTCTTTTGATGTAGTTCTTAGCTAACTTTATTGTTCTAAGGCAGTAACGGTTTTCTTGTTATACATCTCGCAGCCTCCGCTGTTCTTCAGATTTCCCAATCTATTTAAAAATGGAGAAATTATATTACAATTTATGCTTCTCATGTAATTGAAGTGTGGGAAGTCAGAGAGATTACAGGCCACTGGAGAGAAGGTTGTACAATGAATCCTTGGACATTTCTTAATTGCACAAAGTTCAAGGACCCATAATCATGAGAATTGCACCAACACTTTATTCCTTTCTGGAAATAAATGAATAAATAAATAAAACTCATTCCCAGAAAACTGAATTATAATGGTCACCAAAAAGAAGACTAGTGCATAATTCATGTTTTATTGGATTGGGGCAATTTTCTACCCATCACAGATACATACATTTTTGTTTCATATATTTCAAACTAGGCAGATGCCTTCAGAGTAATTCACCCATCTACCTTAGTAAATGACCAGTATGAATGGCAAATTGATTAGCAGTGGGAGGTAAATGAAAGACAGATGGTACTCCAGCAAATGATTATGATTTATAATATAAATGACAATGTTTTTGATAGCTATTTTTAGCCTAAAGTCTTTGTAACAGTCTCAACTCCATCCTGCTTTCATAGCCATGACAACATTCTGATCTCAAGTTCTTCACCATTTTAAGGGGCTATCTCTTCATCCTTTGACTACCATATCATTTAACTGGTAAGCAGAAAGCTCTTGTTATTTTTCTTCATTTAAGTTATTGCTCTGTGGTGATCAATTATGGGTCCAATATCCAGTGTTGAGAAGACAGAAAAAGCAAGAATCACCCTCTTCTACATCTGAGAAGAAATATTTTTTTAGAGCTGAAACTGTCAAACTAATCAATTTACTTCTGAGCCACAAAAGAAACTGCTAACACAGAAAGACAGTTACGTGAAGATGCTTGAAAATTTAAAAGCTCCTACTCATTATATACATTCCTTAAATTTTTTGCAGATGCAAAAGGTAGTCAATGAGGTGAAACAGAATTATTTGGTGATGAAGCAGATGATTCTCTGCATAAAGAGAGAGAGAGAGAAAGAGAGAGAGAATAAGAATGCTTAGTTATTAACTCAAATAAAAAAAATACTGAGATTCTGAAAAAACAAGGTATCACAACTGCTGAAGCAGTTTGAAACTATATAGGAATGTTTGCTTCATAGAAATAATTTGCAATGTTTAAATATTCTTTTCAGGTCATTCTGTCGCTGTTTTATGAAGAAAGGCATACATAAGACTTCTTTCACAGCAATTGGAATACAGTTTGGAAATTCAAAATTGCATCTCATGTGGGTTTCCATTTCCTTTCAGTAGAGAAATTGAGTCCTACTGTAATTAGATTTTTAAATACCATAGCATGATATCATATCTTACAGTTATCTCTACAAAAATGAATTTCCAAGGGAGGATTCTTTTTTTTTCCTTGTCATTTTTTTTCCCTGCCTCTGGACTCTCACGTAAGGTGCCATATTCTGATGATACTATATAAAGAAGATCAAAATACAGAGGTCAAAACACTTCTGGGAAAAGATAATGGGGTGATGATCAGCAACTGCAGAGACGGTTCAGCTCCCATTATTCATTTTACACTAAAAAGGGATCATTTTTCAGCTTGCTTTGACTGCTCCCCATGTTAAATATGGCTTATGATTGTAACAGATCTGGATTTCAGTCAACAGGTCTGACTTAGACATGGATAGCTGCCACTAAGCAAATTCTTCAAATTGTTTTGATTATCTTGACAATGAAAATTTATGCCATTCTTAAAGTGCCATGAGACATGGGGTGCCTTATGTCACTTAACTAGGACATTCAAGGCCTAGCAGGTGCTTTTGTTGTTAGTACTAACCTGCTAGGGCAGGGGTTCCTAAACATTTGCCATCACACGTCCCTTTAGGGTAATCTTATGCACCCACCTCCCCTAAAAAATCCAAACACCAAAATGAACACAAATGAACAATGAAAACAATACAATGAAACTTTGGGAAAGGTGGATTTATTGTTACCATGCAACTAAACTGTTCTTCACACCTCCCTGGACTCTTTCTGCACCTCCCCAAGGGAAGTACACCTAAGAGTTTGGGAAACCCTGTTTTTTTCCCCTCCCTCATAAGGTGCCAAACCAGAAAGTGGGCTAACTCTGTCCAGCATGTTGGTGAACCCAGTCAGTACCTTGCCATGAATCCCCTTCCATTAAACCCTTGAGCCTGAGTTCTTTTACACTCTTAGGTTCAAAATCAGATCTTGAGATTATAATAATTAGTACTACAATGATTTGTGCTGTTTGTGGGAAGGAGACCAGAGACTAAGACTAAGACAGGCCTTGTCTACTTTTACAGGAGACATGAAAGAGAGAATTCTGACCGGTTTAGCTTTTCCCATGACATTTCTACAGTGGTTGGAAAAGCTTGCCTCGACCTTGCACTTTTTCCAACTGCAAAAAGAAGCCAAGGCTGCCACCGTTCCCTTTGATTCTGTTTACCCTATTAATTTGAGTCTAACCAGTTCCTTTCCCCAGATATATCTGAAAACAGTTGTGCTGAATGAAGAGAAGGCTACTCTAAGCAGTAATATAACTGGGAACACTCTGTGTAGTTACGGTTGCTGGGAAACCAGGACAAATCCCTTTCAGAGATTCCTTAGTGCTTCAGTGACAAATTTTGTACTGGAATTAGGGAGGAAAATACAGATTGGAAAAAACCAATGAGAGATGTTTAAGCCTAGTGGGGTTCCTTATGCTTTTCTGGGGTGCGGCTAGTTTTGGTGAAGAATAGGCATTTATTTCCTCTGATCGACAGATTCTCTGCCTATTGATCCTGCTGTAGAAATACCAATTGCTTCGAAATGAAATCACCAACTTGAATATGTTTAATTTTAATTATTAGGCCCAAATGTTGGAAAGCTATTTATTAGGCTTTATAAAGCTCTTTCAAAAGCACAGGCTACTTAAAAAAGATTGCCAAATGTCAGCTTTGGCTACTTTGTCTTGAAATACAGCTCTGCTTCCAAGAGAACAATTGCAATAATAGTCGTTTCACTGGACTTTCTTTGTCTAATGGGTGCTTTAAAAAACCACACATCTGGGCCAACCTTCCAATGATCAGTTCCACTAGTTACATTTATAAACCTGAGTGCTGGGATTTTATTTAGTGCTACAATGGATAATTTGGCACTGAAGAGCTGTGGCAGGAACTAACTCTCTGCCTTGCATGCCCAAGTAACTTTTTCTTGGGGTAGAATTGCTCGGTATGCATGTGTGTGTGTTTGAGAAAAGCGTATTTACTTATCAATGTATGTACTGCAGAAAAGGTTACCATACTTCTTTAAAAAACATTGGGCTATGTTTCCATAATTTTGCTGATGGCTAAAGCAATGCAGAGCCAGCACTTGTGGATCTTCACTTTTGCAATCTGATTTTTCTATCCCTCATCTGCATTGCAACTCCATATACTTCCTGAGTAACTATGGGCAGTAGAGCTAAAGGTAGTATTCAGAGCAGAAATCTAGGTCTTCATTGTGAAGTGGGGGAGATGATTTCCAAATGACCATCCAAAGTATCACTGATGTTTGTAACATTAGCAAACATGCCCAATATCAACTGCCTTCAGAGACATGGTACCATTGCCTAGTATATCTTTCCCTTTCTCCATTTTTTCAAGGAACATTATCTAGACAGCTCCTCCTAGGGGACAGCTCCTCCTCTTCCTTCTCTACTTTTTAAATTGCAGTAGAGAAAAAATAAAATGCAATCAGGTAGTAAGAGTTAGTGAGTTTGGGGAATTGAAGGTTATTAGAGAATCTTTTGACTATGTAATGCAAAACAAGTTGAAAGGGTCTGAGCTGAGTGAAAAAGGACTGCAGGTAACGAAAAAATAATATTGGAAGTGGAGGAAACACTGCACTGGAAGTGGAGGAAATATTGCACTGACATGCCTAATGGTAATGATAAGATGTGTGCTGGCTGGAGTGATGAAAAGAAGAGGTTGCTGAGTTATACCATGTCAGAAGGCAGTAGGCGGTGAGGGGAGCAGCAGAGGGGAAAAGGTGGAGATCGTGGTCCATAAATTAAGGTTACTTGAGCTGCTATGTAAGGGTGAATCTATGACTTCTGTCAACCAGATTCCAACAGCCACCTGGAAAGTGGTGGAGTACTGACGGGCAGACTGGAAGAGAAGGCAGAAGACCAGAGTGTCATCCAGAGAAAAAGAAAAGGATTGTGGAAAGTTGAATAGTACTGTGATATACTGGAGCAGATGAAGCAGGGAGAGACAAACTTAAGAGTGGGACTAAATCAAAGGAGATTTGGGGAGGTGTTTGTTAGAACTGAAGGACCAGAGAAAAAGAAGACTAGAACAGAAGGCTGTCTTGGAAAGGTGGAGAATGGGTAGAAGGATATAGAGACATGCTGGTCAAGATCAAGGAAGGAGTGGAGAGAAGATGGATAGCTATGATTGGAAGATGAGAGAAAAGAGAAAAACCAGAATAGAGAACTGTTTAGAGATGTTGGAAGCGTGAAGTACTGTGTGAGTTGAGGGGGTGTGAGAGAAAAGAGAGGAGATTAGGTGAAGGATTACATAAAGGTTAGCCACTGACTCTGTACCTGGAAGTGGTAAAGGTCTGGATGGGGAGATAAAAAAAGAGACTTAACCATAGCAAGGCAGAGTACTAGAGGTCAATTGATTCCAGGATAATAAATTTCACCCTGGGTGTGGCTGTGCTCCTCCAGAAACAGTTGGTGTATAATCTAACAATGGTCCTGAACCTTCAGCTCCTGCTGGAATAGCTGTTGGAAGCCATAGCCAGGTGGTCCTTTGGCCAGCTTCAGTGGTTATAGGGTGCCTTTCTATATGATCTATTTTAGTAAATCACATGTTATTGTTTTCATTGTGATAATACTGATGGTGATGATTTTTTTTTGTTGGTAAAAACTTTTATTGAGATATATAAAAAGCATAGTTAAAATACAAATCAGAAAGTATAGCAAAGAAAGAAAATGGAACTAAAAGAAAAAGCCAAAAACTAAAATAGCGAGAACAGAGAGAAAAATGAAATGGAAAGTGACTTCCGACTATCTCCAATACAGAAATAAATACAAATTAAAAAAAGGTTAATCTCTTACCACTAATTAATTATTTCTATCAGCACAAACCATCTAATCATTAAATCCCACAATCAAAGCTTCATTTTTTTCCCACCCAAGTACGTAATCTAAGAAGGGTTGCCGTGAGGAGACAAATTTAGAAACAGTATTGTCTCTTAGTAACACTGTTAACTTCGCCATTTGAACCAAGTCCATTAATTTGATAATCCGTTCTTCCACTGTAGGTATTTGTGAATCCTTCCATCTTTGCACATATAGCAATCTTGCAGCTGTGGTCATATATAAAAGCAAAGTTCCATATTGTTTCTCCAATCCTTTCTCTATCAAACCCAATAGGAACAATTCTGATTTTTTGTTTTTTTTTTTAATGCTCACTTTAAGAATCTTTTGAATAACAATACATATCTGGTCCCAAAATTTTTGAGCCTGTTCGCAGGTCCACCAAAGATGATAAAAGGTTCCTTCACCCTGTGAACATTTCAAACAAACATTTGTTATACCAGTATATATTTTTGATAACTTATCAGGAGTTAAATACCAACGGTACATCATTTTATAAAAAAATTCTTTTAAATTATAATTCAACGTAAATTTCAAACCTTTGTTCCACATGTTTTCCCATTGTTCCAACATGATATTGTATCCAAAGTTTTTAGCCCATTTAATCCTTGACTTGTATGATTAAACAAATTTCTTGGTGCTGAAGATTTTTATCTTTATGTTGCTGTTTTTATTGTAAACTATCTAAGGTCTCTGGAGTGGACAGTACAGAATTTTTTGCGGGGGAAGAAAATTACACAAGAATGCTGACACCACATAGACCAGTGTTGTGCAAACTTGGCCACTTTAAGATGAGTGGAGTTCAACTCCCAGAATTCCTCAGCCAGCATGGCTGGCTGGGGAATTCTGGGAGTTGAAGTCCACTCATCTTAAAGTGACCAAGTTTGGACAACATTGACATAGGCCATCTTATATTTCCCATTGCAGAAGGCGAGAAGCATTCTTTTTCAGTAGCTCATAGAGGATTACAAGCAGTCAGATTCATGTGGGAGATAGATATTTTAATGATAGAACATTTAAGGTTCCATGGTCAAAAGAAGCACTATGAACTGTGGTGCAGTAACATGCAGGTAGCTATATAATTCAGGTAGTCAAATGCTGGTGTAATAATTTCCCATGCATAAATGTGTCACTGCAATGGGAAAATAAATTACAGTTTTGTGCCTCACATCCTCTACATGGGAAGTCCCATGAGTAAGAATATATGAATGTGACCTGGACATCTTCATAGGTTAGAGATAACTGAAGCAAGATCAGGTTTCTTCAGTAAGGGTCATCTCAAGCATACTACAAAAATTGATGGAAGTTGGTATGTACTGCTCAATAAATTGAACATTCCTCAATAAGGTGGAAATGAAAGCCCAAACAAGCTGCAAATTTCCTAAACAGAGGATACAGGCTTTTTCAGAACTTTCTGAGACTTACTTTCTGTTCCCCACGGAACAGCTGATATTTTTCTTATTGGTCATCAGCTATATCTGTGACCAGCATTTGCTGCTCCGTGGTGGTTCAGAGCAATGAATCAGATGAGGAAGGGAACTGACTATGAAGGAAGGAATGACTAACACAAGGTTTGTTAAGGGCCACGGGCCACCACTTTGGGCTATCACTCTGGTGAGTGTTGTTGCAACTGCTGGTGTGTCAACATGCAGTTAATAATATCTAAGTTTGTATAAATGCCCGTTTCTTTCATTAAGCCCATGGAGCAAAGAGGTAGCTTATATGGTGAAAAAATCACGAAATCACAAACACCCTCTCTAGGATGCAGGGCAACGTCTCTAACATCAGTACGATTTGACACGCTACATAACAGTTCTGTTTCAGATGTCGTATGGGTCACTAAGTAGAAATAAGTGTACTTTCTAAATATACCTATCTATATAATTGCAGGAGAAATGCTTCAGCGTATAAGCCTCTCCTTATATGAAGGCAGCTGGAGATTGGCCAGTTATATTGGATCACTATGATTAAGTGAGAAATGCACCCCTCCCTGTTCTTTGGGCAGTTTACTACCCTCTGCCTTGTCTCAGATGAATATACCCTCCTTATGTCCCAAGTTACTTTTTTTTTTCTGTAACTATAGCTGATGATTAGCCCCTTTTCCCTAATAATTAGAATGTTTAAGAACCTCTCACATATCATTATCCTTTGGCAGCTATGAATACTTTGCTTAGAAAGCTCAAATGTATTTATAGCTGAAGCTGTGATGTAATCCTTTAATATGAAGGCTGCAGATTCACATTTCCCCCAAAGCCTGCATGTACATGTATATGAATATAAATATGTCCATATGTTTGTGTGTGCAAGCATGTTTTGAACTGGGAGTGATGAGTCCCAGGTTCAAATCTCCACTTGACCATGGTGACTTTGGATCAGTCGTTATTGCTCAGCCAATTTACCTCACGTGGTGTGGCTTTGAATATAGTTGGATAGATGACATTCCTCATGAGCAGCATCATAAACCTCACTGTAAAGGGAAAAAAATAATGTGCCAACTTAAATCTATAGTAAGAATAAAAAGTGACATGAAACTGAACAGGAGTTGCATGTTGGAAGTGCAAATCCAGTGTCATTGACTCTTTGGCAACCCATGACGTCCTGACCACAAGAAAGCAGTGGGTTGCAGATAGAAAGATAGGTATTAACTCCACGTCCCCTCTTTGACTCTCACTTTGCCCACTCTGTATCTAAGAGATTGCTGATCTGAGGTCACTTCTTTCTGCCTTTCTTCCCAGGCAGACATGCACAGAACACGTGATCTTTTACTCTTCTCCTGATAGGATGTAGTTAGCTAGTGTTATGCTTTACTTACTTCTACAGTGCATTTCCTGTAAATAAATCTCACTTCTTTTATGGTTATAAAATCTGCTTCACTAATCATCCCTTAGGTTAGATTCCCACTCTCAGAAGCATTCAGAAGCACACACAAAACACTTCAACATCCAACACTGCCAATCTAACGTGTGAATCAATGGAGTTCTGACTTTTTAAAAATGCCGTAATTGTATATTTTTGAACCCATAGCACAAAGTTCCTTTCATCCCTTCTTCAACAGTTGCCTTCTGGCCAACATGGGAACTGTAGTATTTTTCTCGTGACATCAGGATAATGAGATATCAGAAAGATTAGATTGGGGATCGGCAGCCTTAGGATCTGCAGATATCGCTTGTAGATTCCAGAATACTTCATCTTTGCCTATATCAGTTCCTGTTGAAGATGGTGTTATTCGGCAATATCGGGAACATCATATTTTCCCCACACTTCAGTAGGAATGGTGATCCAGCATATGCCATCATTCTTGTCCTTGTTTGTGAACTTCCTGAATAAACTTCCTCCCTCTAGAATAGTGGGCTACATGGGCTGTTGACTTGGTTCAGGAGGATGTTCATTTTGTTTTATAGGATTTTAACAAATTTCTACATTTCTTCATCAACAGTCCAGAAAGGACTTGAGATTTTAAATGTCACCTATTCAGGTAGAGAGATTTGAATGTTGAAAACTTAAATGTCTGGATGTAATGTGGTGTTCTCCACCTTATTTGTGACACTTTATTTCATGTCTCCTCAGTGTTTTTTACATTTTTTTAAGCTAATGGTGATGGGCAGAAATTTCATTTTGTTCATTATTTGATAAGAGCATCACTTTGGGGTCAAAAAGGGATGGAAAGAATCTGAGATAAATGAAAAATTGAATGACACAGAAAAACGATAAAATTGACCCATTCTTAATAGTTCCTTTCCACAGACAGTATCTTCACTTGGACAGTTGGGTCAATGATAGTGTGATGAGGACCAATGTAGTTTGAGTTTATCTCTTTACCAATGGCCTATGGCTCATAATCACCTGGATAAAAGTAAATACTGGTTCTATGAGAGAAGAATGCCATCTGCTGGATAATTTCCTTCTTCTTGGTAACATCGATGGTTCCATTTTCCTTACACCATTTTCCCATCTCTTGTATTAGGCAAACCTAGTTGCTGCTTTGATCAGGCATTCCTTAGTAATCTATGGATTTTAGGTTTCCACAGAAAAGCAAATATACCAAAGGAGATCAACAGGCACTTTGTCAACTTTGGAATAAGCTATTACACTGATCATCAATGTTTTATTAATTTCATTAACTTTTTTTTTCATATTCCAGCTTAAAAAAGAGAAATTGTGTGTTTGCTGTTAAAAAAGAGTCAGAATTAAAATATGGATGATACAGAATATTAAAAAAAAAAAGTTGAACCAGATCCTTTCACTTGACTTGCTGGATTTCAGTTTAGTTTTAGCAAATTATATGAGAGGTGCCCAGGGCCCATAGAAAAGAATTAGCAGCCTCTGGGAAAAAACATCTATGCAGTGTAAAAGCAAAAACTGTAAGTTTCCTGAAGATCACTCCATTATTTGAACAGGTAGTTATCCACTGATGCACGTGCTGGCTGAAACTCAACACATGTGAGGCTATTTCTAGACAACAGTCTAGATTATCTGGTCAGAAGACCTCCATTTGGGAGAGCCCTGATCTGGCACTGTTGTAGGCAACTTTCTTGAAATAATCTTCATGGCATGGATGTTGTTGCCACATGTCTCTCATTCCATAAAAGTATTACCCCCAGAGTTATGTGGTGGAATCAAGCATACAAAACAAAGAAAATGGTATGTTCCTAGGTGCTGGTAGAAAAGACCGATCATTATCCTTTCTTCCTTTCCTTTCCTTTCCTTTCCTTTCCTTTCCTTTCCTTTCCTTTCCTTTCCTTTCCTTTCCTTTCCTTTCCTTTCCTTTCCTTTCCTTTCCTTTCCTTTCCTTTCCTTTCCTTTCCTTTCCTTCCCTCTTTTATTTTATGGAATTTCTATATATATCAGAACAGCAGTTTAAGCAGTGTTTGAAAATCAAATCTCAAAAATGTTTTTAGTATTTGGGAGAATTAAAAACTGTCAGCTGATGGATAGAAGAAAGGAAGAAAAGGCAGTAAGATGGACATCACTGCTGAAAAAAATACTTCTCCATGGTGAATACCTCCCTTCTAACAGCAGTTAATTTGTTAAGGGGGACAGTCCAATTCAGGAAGACTTTTTGTATCCTCAAGTACATTTCAATATACTATTTTCTTTTTTTGAACTGGAGTGCTTATTAAATGTGTTAATTTAGTTTTGTTAATTTGCATTCCTACAGTTATTATCTTTTCTCCCTTTTTTTTTTCCTCCAATGAATCTCTAGTTTGCCAATTTTTAAAGTAATTCAGAAGACAGAAGAGAGATGCAGCTGTTCTGCTGTGCCTGGAAGTTCTGGTATGTTTGCAAATGTTATCTTGTTTATATTAACTAAGCTCTGTTAATTACCTTAATTAACCTGCTGAGCAATTTAATTTATGTATGAACTAATGATGGCCAAGCCTTTCCTCTCCCCAGACTGGACTGGAATGCATTTAAACAAAATTACTATTTTTCCATATGAATGGAATTATATTGGGACAGAATTAGGACTTACAGTCCTCTTTAGTATCTTCCCATTACAAGTGTCAACTTCCACAGCACACTTTTTTAATGCTCATGAGTCTCTTTCCTCAACTTTCTTGGCAATTGCTAGGAGAAGTAATAGGTGATCTTGGTTATATGGTCCAGCTCTGCCCAGGTGAATCAGGAATCAAATATTCCGGAATTCCAGAATAGTTGCACTTATGGCCATCTGAAAGTTACACCACAAATCCTGACCACCACTGCTGGAGAGATATTAGTTAACACCTAAGTAAGCCCATACTGGGTGGGTGGCTTAAGCAAGACAGGCTTGAAAGATGCTCAGAACCTCCTATTTCATCTCTTTTTCAAGACTTGGTACAGCAGTATGAAGGAGCTCTCACCCATTCTAGCTCAGCCATTTTAAGGTTTATTTTTTTATGGGCTTTGATTCTGGCCTGCTTATATTCTACAGGCAGAATTCTATTTTTCTGACTTCGAGAAGCAAAAAGATTGCTTTTGGGTGTGTCCCTATATTTAATTTTGAAAGACTGTATTTCTAGTGTTATTTCTTCAGTTGGCCATGTGGCTCCAACCACATTGTAGCATAAGTTTTGTAGTCAATGAGTTTTGCAGTCAAACACAAAGCTTGTATTTTTCAGTGTTTTGCACTCAGAGCTTGATATTTCCAGATATGAATGTTTTGACATAACCACCTGGAGATAACTGTGGGGTTATAGATGAGTTACTTCAAAACAACAAATGTTGGTTTGGTATAACATAGCTGTCTTCAGAATTAAGGTTCCTGAAAGTAATCAAGATTTCTCATGCAAGTAGGAGTAACGCAATAATCCAGTGTCACTATGAAGTTGCCGGTGGGGGGGGGGGTTTACAAATTTGATAAATAAATCAATACATATCTGATTCCACCCAAATGCAACTAAATCCAATGCCATTTTGTGATGAAAATGTAAAATGCCACTAGTCTCAGAACCATAAATGTCAATGATGCAATTAACACAGCTCCAATGATGGGGAAAAAAAACTTGATTTATTAAAGAAAAGACAACAATCTTAAGTATTTCCATAATGTGATTCTACAAATGCCAAATGATTGTTTTCATATGTGACTGAACCAAGGTTAGGAACACAGCCCCATAGCTCCTCCATATTTTCAATAAATTCACATGAAGAAAGGGGGTGATAGGAAAGAGCCACGTACATTTCACATATATAGGTTTTGATAAGCAAACAGAAAGAAATAGTGTGATGACATGCTGTACATGAATGAACCAGCCCCCGTACAACATCCAGGATGAAATGAGGATCATGGTGATGTTTCGTCATAAAAAGGTGCATCATTTGTATCCCTAAAAATATCTGCAAAAAAAGTCAAGACTTTTGATGGTCAAGATTTTAGATTCACAAACTGAGTCCATCTAGAATGCTTAGCTACCACTGTATCTTTCAACAGATGTTGGAGTCTTACATATCCCAACCACTGCCTGAGCTTCTTTTGCTGAAAAGCCATTGGCTTCTTTAGATCCAATATGAGAAAATGGTTAAAACTTTGGTGATCATTTTAACTGTTGTTTCTTGGCCCTTGGACTTCTTCCACAAACAAACAGCTAAAGTTTGGTATCATGTGGTTCCTCCTTCTATGCTTATATTGCATACCTTTTTCATTACAGTATCATTTTTGCCAGAGCAAAGGGAACATGTCAAAGCATGTGTCTTCACATGTACAGGCCTGCAGGAAATACAGGGCAATTATTTAAATGCAGTTGATTAAAATGTACCAAGGTGCATTTTGATCAACTGTACCTTCCTTGAGATATCTTTAAACTACTGGCTATGTGCGAAGATTTTTTCTCTATTGATCTCTTACCTGAGGTGCCCAATCAGGTCAACCTTCTGCTGCTTTGAGCTGCTTTCCTTATTAATTACAATAGTCATTAAGCCATTAGGTTTCAGAATGTAATTTTAATACGTAGGTCAAACAAAAATAGCACCATCTAATCAAAAGCATGTTTTGAATGCCTGTCTATTGTAATTTAGTACCAAAAAATAGCTAATAGTGGAAAAGCAGAAACAAAATTGGAAAGAAATGTTGGGGGATAAACCTAGGTACCTCTAAACAAGTTCTTGTATAGATGTCTTTTTCAGTTATTTCTTTGGCAAACACAGAAGATGTTTCCCTCTAATGGCATTCCAGTAGTCATAGCTTGGAGCAGATAGAGGTATAGTGGATGGTCTCACATCTACCTTTAAAAGGCTACAATCAACATTTTCAAGCTGTGCCCAGAAATACACTAGCAGCCTTTTTAATTGATATAATATTTCCACTGTATATATCAATCATTTATTCTGCACTAGACCGGTTTTCCAACCGCCTACCGAAGCAGACCACCTGCATAGCCATACAGAATTCCATGTTCAAAAGAGTTCTTGGAATTTGCTCACTAGGGAAGAATGCAACTCAATCTAGATCAGGCAGAGCCTCCACCCATGCTTTATTGGGGCAGTGCTTCACACTGTTGATTCTCATTCATTTCAAAACTCTTCCCAGACTGAGTTTGACAGCTTTTCTGGGATAAGCAACTGGAAATGAGAGCTGGAATGATGCTCTTTCTCATGACTTGCCCCAGTACATTCATGTAGCATTAAAAAGGATCCAAGAGAAGGGTGAGACATCTTGGTAGCTCTCCGTAAATCTTGCGACAGCCACCGTAACATTGGACTTCTCAAGCCAATCTGGCCAAAGGATCAAGAAGAATTCCGTGGTCAATAGAAGAGAATGTGGAAAAATAAGTTAGATAAGAAATTATTGCATGGATTATTTTATTTTATTTTATTTGTGCCTTCAAGTCAGTGTTGACTCCTGGCGACTGCCTGGACATGTCCCTGCAGTTTTCTTGACAGGGTTTCAGAAGTGGTTTGCCATTTCCTGCTTCCTAGGGCTGAGGGAGAATGACTGGTCCAAGGTCACCTAGCTGGTTTTGTGCCTATGGTGGGAATATAACTCAGAGTCTCCCAGTTTCTAGCTTGATGCATTAACCACTACATCATACTGGCTCCTGCATGGATGTTAGACTTCCTTAAAATGAAGGAGAACATGCATACCAAAATTCACCCTTCTCAGAATTCTGGACTCAAAAGACACAAAATAAATGGTATATGTTATCTAAACATGCATATTTTATTGAAACACATGCACAGTTTTTCCATTTTACTGCGAAAAGAATTGCTTGCAAAAAGTACACACACTGGAAAGAATCTGTAAAGGATTGCATAAAAATGAGATTCTGCTTGTAACTGGCAAAATGAAATACTGACCACAAAAAGAAAGAGATTTAATTTCCCATCCTTAATCAGTTGAATCCAAAACTGTTAAGAGATCCATGAGCACCAGTAGCGCTAAACTCCAACCTGCCCTTCAACCCATTCATTTGGCATTAGGTCATCCACCAAAGCAGTCAAGATTGCTTCTGTCCCAGACAGTCAATATTGTCCCAAACTACATGGGATTGAAATGTCACCAAATCCATTTCACAGTACCATGTAGAGGTAGAAGAAATACAGAATCTATTCAGCATTCTCTGTGTTGGTTAACATTTTATTATTTCATAGGGAGTCCTGTATACAAGATGGGCTTTTTGTAACATTTACTGTACTGCAGATTTAACTTTTATTTTCAGAATCAACAGGTAACTTTTTAAAATCTGTCTTTCTGGATCAGAACAAATCTTAAATAGTACTGCATTGAGTTTCAAATAGTAGCTAACCAGTAGTTAAATTGCTGAGGTACACTAAAGTTACATTCATTAAAATCAGAGATACACTGCTGCCTATTGTGCTAGTTTCCATTTTGATTTTATAGTTTTTGTAATAATCTGCTTTAATTGTTTTGCACACTGTATAGAAATATGTTTATTAGACAGTCTAAAAGGGCAGTGAGTCAATCAATGATACGGTGACTCCATTTAACTAAGTTAGTGAATAATCTTTGACAGATTGGCCACACATTTATTTTCAAGAAGCCACTTTTAGTAATACTGAGCCAAATTATGGAATATGCCACAAGATGTAATGATAGTCACCATTATAGATGGCTTTAAAGGTGTATGATGCACTTTCACTGAGGTGGACTATAGTCATGATGATCATGTATTTACTATAAAATGAGAGCCAACGTGCTTCTTAAATCAGTTCTTGAGCACCAATGGGAGGAGAAGGCTTCTTTTCTTATTCTTGCTTGCAAGCTTCTTACAGGCATCTGGTTGGCCACTGGGGAACAGAATGCTGGGTTAGATCCACCTTTGGTTCTCATTCTGCACAACTCTTGTTTAGTTGCAACAAAAATCATTGTCACAGCTTGCAATATTTCCTACCTTCACCAGCACTGCAGTACCTCATTTCTGCCCAACTGATTTGTGCAAAAATGTGGAATTATTCAATGATATCAAATACCTTGACCTGCTGCAGTCTGAATAGTTTGCTATGTCTGCAAAGACTAGAAACATGACATTCATTTCCTAGAGCAAAAAAGTCCTTTAGCCTTTCCCATTGCAGAGGAGGTAAATGAGGCCTCCAGTTTGAATCAGAAAATCTCTCAGCTTGTCCTGAGAGACTCTCACCCCTGGAAATCCCAATATTGCACCATCTTAAACATAAAGGAAGAAAACCCTGGAAGAGTTGGTGCTGAGCAATGCTGGTAAGAAATCTTCCTTCCCTTAGATTATTTAAACTTATGAATAATTAATTATTATTATATTTATATTTATAAATTTATAATTTATAAAATTTATAATTTCATATAATTTATAAAATGAATAATTAAAGTATAAATTTATAATATTAATAAATATTTAAATAAATAAATAAATTCTAAATATGATTATTATGACTTAATAATTCAATTCGATTAGTTATTTATTAGAACCCTTCTAGTTCTATTTCTTCCCCTTTTATACGGACACACGTACATGTTTGAAGATGTGACCGTTTGCCTGGGATTCATGCCAGTGCTGCCTAGCATGGAAAACTGCAACAGCTGGGTGGCTGGCTGGCTCTGAGCTTGTCCCAACTTTGCCAGCCTTTGTTTAGCTCAGAGTGAAACCTCCTTGAGCCATTTGGAACAAGGTCTCCTTAACAGACTGGAGTGGAGCTCCTTTAGTTTGACCATGAGGTAGACAGAGGCCTCCTGGGATCCTCCGGTGACCTGGATTTTTCTTTACAGCCCCAGGAAACCTGCCAGACCTTCCAAGAACTGAACTTAGTTTAGCACATTCCCTCCTTAGACCTCAGAAGCAGAACCTACCTGGATCTCTGATGTAGCTCCAGCTGAACTGAGTTTCTCATTCTGGAAGAACCAGATGGTTTTGCCTGATATATGGGTCCAGATCAGGCAAAGGAAGCTGACGCAGCCCCAAAGCACTGGTGAGCAGCCTTCCTCTCCTATCGCAGAGGCTCTCTCTGCCCTTAAGCCTTAAAATCAAGAATTATGTGATGGAAAGATAGACCAGTCCTCCTTTCTGCCCTCCACCCCTTGTTCAGTCTTTATACACAGGTTGGTTCCTCAGTCTCCTCTCCCTTTTTTTTCTTTCTCCTTTCACCCACACCCTCCTCATCTATCTGGCTTTTCCTTTCCTCTCCTGCACCCACTGAACTGCCATCGCCCAAAGCTAAGATATGCTTGCCAGCAGCCCCCATTCCTGCTTATCCAAAGCTCGCCGTCTTTCTCTCAAGCAAAAAAGGGGGCTTGTGCAGAGCATAAAAACTGCAGTGTGCATTCTGTGCCCTCATGAGCCCCCAGGGATAATTCAATGCTATTTCCTCTGTACTGCTTAAATGCTATTTCCACAAAGATTGCCACAGGCACCTTCATCGCTATTTCCCATTTACATGTTTCCATAAGACGCTTCCTCACAGCTGAGTTAAAGTCCTTGACCAAGCAGGAAACTAAACTGGCATAAAATTTGCTCCCTTCACTGGTAATGCCTGTCCTGCTATAGGCAAGATGATAACAAATGATGCTGCCCTTGTTTAAAGTGTACAGGCCCTAATAAGGACAGGAATTGGTCCCCAAGATTTATTTCTCTCTGCTCGCATCAAATGTCACCTGCTCCTGGGA
Source organism: Python bivittatus (assembly GCF_059951505.1). Taxonomy (NCBI): domain Eukaryota; kingdom Metazoa; phylum Chordata; class Lepidosauria; order Squamata; family Pythonidae; genus Python; species Python bivittatus. Next base: position 15,115,324 of record NW_028277086.1, on the reverse strand, counting down.
AAACAACCAATTACTTTCCTGAACATCAGATGATATTGGGGGCTGGGGAAGGAAGCAAATTTTGACAGATGTCTATAGTCAGACAGTTCACCCATCTGTCAAAAGTCTCTGGTTTGGCACAGCTGTTTGGGCAAACACATTCAAAGGAAGTCTAATCGTCTGTTGATATCAGGAGATAATTGGCCTCCTTTTGGACAGGGATTCCTGGAATAGCACTAAGCACAGGTCCAAAAAATGTCCAGTGTGGTCAGCAGATCTCAGGTTTTCTTTGAGTGCAAGATGTTTGCACCAAACACAGCTGACCAAACACAGCTCATCACTGGGCCCCTTTTGGAAATGGGCAAGGCACTATTCTAGAAGACTGCTAGACCCAAGGTCAACAACAGCCCAACAACGGTTACATAAGAACATAAGCAGTGCCTGCTGTGATGGACCCTTGGCCCATCTAGTCTGGCAATCTGTTCTCACAGTGGCCAATCAACTGTACATGGAAGCCAGTAATCTCCCAGCAGATGGCCTTCAGAGGCAGTCACAGACACAGGGAGAGTTGTGCCATGAAGCAACAGGGAAAGTGAAAACCACCTTTTTTTGAAGTTGTGGCTGCTATAGAGGAATCACCTTCAGGTCATACTTGATTCCAGGAGACTGTCTGGATAAGTTCATGCAATTTTCTGGCAACATTTGGTAACATTTGGCAAAAATGGCAACATTTTCAGAAGTGGTTTGCCTTTGACTTCTTCCCAGGGCTGATAGAGAATTACTGTCCCAAGGTCACCCAGCTAACTTGATGTCTAAGGTGGGGATAGAACGCATGGTTTTCCACTTTCTAGACTCGTGCCTTAAACCACTACACCAGTCTGGCTCTCTACAGGGGAAAGGGCCAATACAAAAGAAGTGGACTATCCTACTGCCCAGAGCAAAATGGCCTTGGAAGACATTGCTCAAGAATCAAAGGAGAGGAGATGTATCTATACCACTTTAAAGCTGTCAGTAGATTCTGGGCTGATCCCATGCTCTAAGGGTTCACCTGATTGCAACACTGACCAAATGGTCAGTGAAGGTCGTCACATTGCACCTACAACAAAATTGCAGTGGCGTGTTGCTTGCTTGAAGGGAAAACACCACTTTAACATTAGAAAAGTTAAGAATGATTTTAAGCTGCCCCAGATATGGGTTGAGGATGAAATGAAGGCAATCTCATGAGAACACAGCAGAAAAAAAAGGTTACCAGGGCACATTCATGCCATGGTTAAGTGCAATCTTGGAAATCCAATCATGTTGTTCCACAATAAAATCCAGTTCCTTTCCCTGAAGTATGTGTGGTCACCATTTTTGAAGTCAATTTTTGTTCTGGAATCCATAGTTTTTAAACCCTCTTTAGTTCAAAGATCTCATTTGCATACTGGGACCTTTCTAACTGAGGCTAGAAGAGTCACTGGGGGTCAGGCAGCATATAAATTTAATAAATTATTATTAAGAGCAATTTCAAGCACTTTCTAAACTTGCATAATGTGCTTGGTGAAGCAGAACCTTGGATTTCTTCCTGGAGGTTTAAAAACATCTTTAAAGGTGCCCTCATTTCCACAGTACAGATCCTGATGTGGGGGAGGAGAGACTGCTTAACTTCCCATCCCCACCTCCCCTTGACAGGTATGAAGTAACATTGCTTTTGGCTAAATGCATCTAACCACATTCAAATCTGCGGGTGGTCTTATCTTGTGATTCTCATATGAGAAAGCCCATCCAAGAGATCCGGTGTGTGTATGTATCCTCTCCCCAATACGATCCACATAAATCTTACAAGTCAACACAATGTATTATGATGGAGCACCCTTGATTTATCAAAAGGTGGTGAAACACAGTTATCTGCAACCTGTCAAATACTTTATTCCATATATCTAATTTTCAGACACACTGGGAACGAAGAGCAAAATGCAAAACAGGCTCTGAAATAATGGGAACACCAGGCAGCCCTCAGATTCTGTATCCTCCACCCTTCCCCCTACCTTCACCATCTGTGTTAAACAGAAACCTGCCTTTGACTGCAGCTGTCTTCTCTACAGCCTTGATGACAGCTGAAAATATAAATGATTGATTTTTACCTACACAGGGTGTGGTGGACGAATGGGAAAGCTGACTGGTTGTTAGTCTGGGAGTACAGAGGAGCAGACACGATTTGGCAAAAGTTGCATTTTCCTTGCTCACTGTTTTGCCACTGATTTGGATCACTATAGGTAGAATATACCTTTTCGTATAATAAATGACTTTGTCCCAAACTCATGACAGATATGAATCCTAATGCAGCAGGAGTCTGACCATAGGGCAAAGACATTTATCAGGATGAGTCCAATACTTTGTTACCATCCCAGTTGAGTTGTTGCATTTTTATTTACTGGTTTGCTGGGCAAAGCACTGTCATATGGTCCATTTACTTTCCTGGAGGGTCTCATGATTGTAGAAGGCAGCAGCATGCTCCAAGAGATGGAGAGCTGGGGGGGAGGGAGGCAGAGTTGTATCTATCAAGTTTATTTTTCTCAGTTTCTTGTTTTTTGCAAATCTACTGAGTTCATTAAATCTGAGACTTATTTGTTTCTTAAGTATGGGCTAAAATTTGCATGCATTTAGTGCCCATGTCCCCAAACACACTGTTTTGTTTACAACCTTGCTTGATATATACTGGTTTGCAAACCATTTTCCCCATTGTGTACATTATTTTCACAAAGATCTGGGCCTTTTTGTACAATTTTCCATCACACACTTATGAAACACTTGGTGTACTGCATTGCAAAATTCAACAAAATGCAAATATGGAATGCTAAGGTGCATTGGTTTAACAAACTGATATTAAATAAGTTCATTATATGTGAATTAAACATGGTTCTTAAATTGTTATTAGTGGTTGCCATCTAAATCTTCCACAATGGTCCAGGGATAATTCAAATGGCAGCAAATCCTTTGAACACTGGGCAGGGAAAAAGAGTTAAAGTCCCATATGAGATGGGTCCTCCCAGAACTCCATGCTCCTTGCATCTCTCCTTGTTTACTACAGGTAGTCCTCACTTAGCGACCACATTTGGGACAGGCAACTCTGTTGCTAAGCAAAAAAATCACATGACCATGATGGACTTACGACATCACTACCCATTCAGTCATTAAGAGAGTCAGTGTGGGTCATTAAGCAAGACAGCACGTGACTGTCACTTGTGATTTTACTGCCAGCTTCTCCATTGACTCTGTTGGTTGGAAGGTGGTTATGAAGTGTGCAAATGACAATCACATGACCGTGGGATGCTGCAATGGTCATAAATGCCCACCAGTTGCAAAGTGCCCAAATGTTGATCATGTGATTGCAGGGATGCTGTGACAGTCGTAAGTGCGAGGACTGGTTGTAAAGTTACTTTTTCAGTGCCATCATAACTTTGGTTGCTAAACAGGGCAGCCATTAAACGAGGGCTACCTGTACCAAGAACTATGGTGAATACAATCTCTTTGTTCAATTGTCCCTAAGCTGTTATTGAAAGGCCATCACATAGATATCCAACAGAGTTCACACGTATTTGTGAACACATGTGGAACATATATTCCACTAAGTTCAAGGAAGTTTAAGTACACCTATGGCTGCAAAATCTTTGAGATCATCCTATCTTCAACAATCGGGGAGAGGAAATCCTATGATGATTTGTCAACAGCAGAGGCATCCAAAGGGAAAAAGTTGAGTTCAGCCATCAACTGTGTGACCCCCATCTTGATTTTTCTACCCCCCCTCCCAGTGGATGCCCATGGTCAAGTGTGCTGCATGTGACACCACAATGGTCTCTGCTGCACAGGTTTTGCAGGTTAAACTACAATATTTCTTGAAAAACCTGTGCCACATATCTGAGTAGAATTGACAATGCAGCCAAAGGAATCCCAGCATAGACAGGGATGTCTCAACCAGGTAGAAGCATTGATAGGATGCTGCATTGAACCCGACTGAACCCTTTGTAGGCTGCACAAGTGGATACGGATGGAGGTGTGGATCCAAGACAAGCCTGCATTCATTCAGACATAGAAGATTCCCACTGAAAGACAGGTTTTAATCTTAAGACCACTCCAACCCTAAAGATATTCAATACTTCATTAATCAGTAATTTCTCAGGGGTGAATCCAGGTACTATGGGAGTTGAAGCTAAACCCCCTTCCTTGCTTTTCTAGTGAGGAAGATCATGTGTTCCAGCTGTTAATAGCAATCTATTTTGAGAGATCAGTTGGGTAGTGGAGAAGGATGGGGGAGTGACCTAAGCACTATGGGAATCCACAGGCCCTCTACGGCTTGCATTTCCTCAATAAACTTCTCCATTTTCAGAAAACCCTGCCCCAAATTTTGTGATGCTGGTGGTGTTCCATTTCGGGGCTGAACAAACCAGCCAGGTCTTTCCTTTCTCTTCCTTCTGCTCACTTTTGCTTTTTATTTTTTTTATTTTTTAAAAACTCTAGAGAGAATTCTTATATAAATCACTCTTTGGAAACGAGGGAGGATGGTTGACCTGGCGAAGGAGCAGAATTCTTTATTTTGATTTCCTCATTTCTCAGGGGCACCTTTGATGGAGATTTTTGCACACAAGGGGAAATGTGGGATTTAGTAAACAGAAGAGAGGTGAGAATGTAAGTGATTTTTGGCAGGTCTTCTTCTGCAAATGTTAGTTTTCTCCCTGCACGGGGTGTGTAACCCTAAGTGAATCAGCCCTTTCGTATTTTATTTGGTTGCAGACTTAATACTATGTTGTACAGTGTCTAAAGGCTTAAGATTAAAATGATATATATCCAGTAGAAGAACTGAGATAATCCCCACCAGCTGGAATACAGGCAAGAGAAGCCGTTCATCTTTGAAAGAAGTTTGAATTAGCCTTAAAGTCTTCACCTGAAAATAGAAATGTTTTGCAGAAGTGAAGACGTGCTGTCGCAGCATCACAAAAGTAAGGGTGCAAAGCAGTAGTATTCAAAGAAAACATATTTTTCTCTAGAATCTACTGTAACTTAAACAAGCTTGGGGTTGGAGAGGAGGGAAAGACACAACTGTGAAAAAAAAAATCGAGTCCACTGCCTGTTACAATTTTGGTTGACAGCTGTTTCTGCATCCTCCACCCTTTTTTTTTTTTTTAAATCCTTTTTCCAAATTTGGACAGAAGCATTACTTTTGGAACATAGCACTTCCCAAAATATATGAGGGGTGGGTATGTGTATGTGTACCTGTGTGTGTGGTTGGTTTAGTTGTTGTTGCCGTTTTCATCCGATCCTTTTTTTTGGCCAAACGCATACGGAACTTTTGCTTACTTCACATTTTTTCCTGGGATACATTTGAAAACGTACCCTAGCTGAAAACTAAAGCCACCTCCCCTGCAAAGAAATACAAGCACACACATGAGTACACGCGCTTCACTGAAGTTTTTCCTCTCAAATATAAGTTTTTGTTTAGGACAAAGTGAGCAGGAAGCCGCTCCATCAGCGCTGCCTTGAACTCCTCTTTGGCACCTCTTTTTTCTAAAGCATAAATATGGACCAGGTCCAGTTTTCCCATTCTGTACAGTTTTGGCTGGAGGAACTTGGTATGGAAGTCATTTCCCTTGTAGGTGCAGTAGCTCCTTTTCACAGACTCAACAAAGACATGAAATATCATTAACATCTGATTCCGAAAGGCTGACAACCACTTCTTTGTTTTAACACAGCCATCCGGGGAAAGCTGTTACATATTACTATATCACTAGCAAAACTGTACTTATTGGACTGCAGTAGAGGCCATGGAAGGGTTTTGCTCATTTGTGCTGGAACAGGGATCTCTGAATACGGCTATTGTTTTTCCTGAGGCTTCAATCCTGCTCCACTGAAATCTTGGGAGTTTTGCTGTTGGCTTCAACTGGAGCAGAACTGCAGGAACCCCAGGGTGGGATTTCATTTTATTTTCCAAGTTAAGGAAGTCCAACCACCCCACCACAACCACCGCCACTCTACCTGAAGAATAAGCAACTTGGTACCCTTGAGCAATACTCTCTGTGAATTCTGAAAGTTCAGGTCCAACCTATCTGGAGTGGAATATGTGAAATCTGGCCAGACAATTAGATTCTCTATCACACCTTAGGGCATGGACTAACTAAGAAATACCAGATGGGCTGTGTGCCACAACCAGCTATGTTTTCCAACAAAGAAAAATGAATTAACATCTCAAGAAGGTCTGTTGGAACTGCTATCACTACTGCCTGTGAACATCTACTCTACCACCTGAAGCAGTTGTTTACCTCCATCTAATGAAAGGACCGGCTCTGTTATTCATTTAGCTCAGGTATAGGCAGTGTGCAAAATGGTAAATAGGTGTTTAACATTTAGCTATGTCTACCATGGCTGCCATTCTGAGAAAGTAGCAGTATTACCATGCAAGCCCCTTTGGGAGACAGCTTACAGAATGCGACCAGAATGTGCCCATTGGTCTTCAAAATTATTTTCTACCTCATTGCTAAAAATGTCCTGACTGGGAAAAACCAGTTATTGAACATGGGCTCTTCAGCGTGTATCATCAGGCCTGTCATGTGGTCAGATCCTTCTCTCTGCTCTAGACATTTTTCTGTATTTGCTCCCCTACTTTCGTCTCTTTTAAAAAATCTTAGCATTTGGGGAAACATAAAGGGGGGAAAAATAATGTGGACAAAATATTCTGACCAGTTTGTTCAAGAGAAATTAGCCTGCTTCGATCTGGCAATCATGACTTTGATTGTGGTTGATTGGTTAATATTTTTTGAATATATTAAACAACTCAGAACTTAAGTTTTGCTTTGTTTGTTGTTCTGCTGTTTTGCATTGGCTCAATGTCATTTTTTTTTTTTTTTTTACCAATGTCATCCTAACCATCAGGCCGCTGCTTGTAGCCCCATGGAAGAGGTGGAAAAAAAGGCTAACTGAAGGGAGTTGCTGAATTAAGCCAAGAATTCACCTCCACCTTTTCCAAACAAGCCAAATGTTTCTGCAGGCTTTAGCAGTGCTCTTCTGATGCCTGGTGGAAGAAGAAGCAAGATAAAAGTCGTGCCTGGGACACTTTTAATTCCAAAGCTTATTGGGGGGAAAAGAAGGGAAGCATGTAAAAGACAAAAATGACACTTTTAAAAATGTGTTCTAGTTTCTAAGGCAATCAAGGTCTTTCTCTAAATGTTTCTGAAAGAGGAATGAATATATATGTATGTATGTATGTATGTATGTATGTATGTATGTATTATATATATATATACACACACACACACATATATATGTATATACATACATACACATACATATACACACACATGCACACATACATACACACACACTTACACACACATAGAAGATAGATAGATAGATAGACAGACAGACAGACAGACAGACAGACAGACAGACAGATATTATGCCCTACTTCCTGTCACCATTTATTGGGAATGAACTGAAGATGGGGAAGAAAAAAAACCCTTAAGCAAAAGAAAATGCTCTGGTGTGCAGGCACATAAAACATATTCACAATACACACTGCATTTGGAAAAACAAAGTAAGGTGAAATGGCAAAAAGTGGGATTGAGATGAATGGGAGAAGCATAGAAATCTGAGTACATCTTACACTGATGTAAGGAAGTATAGGGTAAGTTACTCTGATACAAAACACATAACAGGAATGAATTGTGTGGATGTCCCGGCCTGCAATAAGAAAACACAAAAGTCAGTGCCCTGACATGGAAGAAGGCACAGGACACAGAATGACTTCCCACTTTCTCAGTTGCATTGGAACATATCACTTTCCTGGGACATGCATCAGGTTGACCCACACCCAGATTATGAAGGCGAATAGAGTAATTTAATCCAGGGCACAGCAGGCAGATCTGAAGCAACCCAATCCAGTCTGGGTGGGGCCTTCACAACGTCCTCTTCCCAGTCTGTTTCTCCAGAGCTCTGTTATGATATGAAAGGCAGCCTTGCAGCAACTATACATAAATTCACATGCCCACAAACACATACAGTGGCACAAACATTTTGTTCAGTTAAAAAAAAAGGGGGGGTGCAGAGAAAGAAGAGTACTGGACTGAGGAACACACAGTTCTTTCCTTAAATCAGAATGATTTCTACAATAAGTTTACCAACTATCACTCAGGTCAGTGTCTTGGGAAGGCAGGTAGAATGATCTTTGAGGTTGATTAAATCTCTCTCTCTCTCTCTCTCATTCCATCTCATTGTCAGTCAGCGATTACAGCAGACAGTTGTGTGATAATTATGTTTTGTGAGCTAGTTGACTTCACCTGACACCGTTGGAAAAGGGCAGTGAATTAACCCATCTCCACCCCAGAAAATCAGCGCCATTGCATTCAGGCAAGGAGGTGAACATCCTTCTTCCTTCCTCCAAAAGAAACCGCAATGTATCTGACAGAAATCTGGCACATTTGTTCCCCTCTGTAGAGGTTATTATTTTTGTAAATTTCATGCAGTTATATCTCAGATCAACAGTTCTGGGCACATAAAGGAAAAAGCAGGAATGTAGCTTGAAAATGCTTGAACAATTTTAAGTGAAATTTGGCAACTCATCACCTCGTAATAAGATAGCTTGCCAATAAATTTCATTCAATTCCATTGAAAAACAAAAGGTTACAGCTCTTTGTGATTTTTTTTTTTTTTCATGGTGTGCTTGGAGAGAACGGAGTCTCCATTTTCTGAACAGAGTTCCAGGTCCATACCTTGCATCAGATGAGATATTTTCGAGTGCAAACCAGACTTGATTTCTCAGTTTCTAGAGCTGTGGATGGGGCCTCTGATTTGAATCTCCCTACATCCTTCATATTTATACTTAACAAAGTAATGATTTTTTATTAAATGGTTTCTCCCCAGGCCTCTTGAACAATTTAATTCAGTGGTATATCTAGAGATCCTTAGCTGCTGTCATGGTCAAAGTTTCTTGGAAAAAGGAAGACTGCCAATCAAACCACATGCCTATTTCACCCCTCTCCTGAGGATAAAACTATATTATAAAGTGGTCACTTTTGTTTTGAAGAAAATGCAGCTGAAGGACCTCAAACCCAGAACAAGCTTCACTTCTGGTTTGGCTAAAGTGTGTATCTATCTGTGTGCACACATTTATAAGCTCTTCCAACCGACTGTTGGGTTGCAATATTGGTGTACGGATTTTCTTGAAGATCACACAGAAATCAGCAAGGCTTTCCAGTAAATTCAACTGACTTCCACTCATATTGGCATACAAGCATTGTAATTTTCTAACTTGTTTTGCAAATGTGCAGCCTAGTTGTGGATTTCAAAGCAAAGAACTCCATTTAGTTCCATGGGATAAACCTTTCAATGAATGGGACAGAATTGCAAGTTTACTCCTCTAATTAATTGATTAAATAACTAAGGTTCATAGGATGTTGTGAACTGCATGGGGTCTTCTTGTTCTCTGATGACTTTACATGCTGTTTCATATTTGTTTGCTGCTACTTTACCAGGTTCTTCACAGTGGTATATTTTGCTCTTTCATGATTTAACTGTTAGCTATTTTTGCAAGCAGGGGGTAGTTGTGTGACAGAAAAGTAGAGTATAAACTTTACTGTATGAAACAGTTCTAAACTCTTGAGCCATTTGTGTTTCTATCAAGTGAGGAGAGAAGATGTGTCTCTCACAACTTCTTCATCAATAAAAGTTCCACCCATTGTTTGCAATGGGGGAAAAACAATATCCAGCTCTACGGCTGATGTAAATCTTCCCCCAGTTGTAGGCTTGATGGAACTCTAAGAAGGCTTTGAACCTAACAGATTCACAGCCTCTTGTAGCCAATGTCCATCATGACTCTTTTCCATTCCAAGGTCAGAACTCACTCTACGTTCTTGCATGTGGAACTCAGAATTATCCTATGATTTCTGATCCTTGGTACTCCCTTCCAGGCATGATCGGTTTTCAGCCTTACTGAATAACTACAAATAAATCACATGCAGTCAGTTGACTCTGATTGCTTTAATGAAGAGACAGAAGGATGCCCAGTCTTTTAATTTAAGTATGTGTAGTACCTGTTGTTGGAAAACAATAACAGCAACAACAAATATTGTGTGGACTTTAAAAAAAGAATCTACATTTTTAGAATGAAAAAATGTACATGGTCTTTTAGCTAAAGTAAGCCTGATAGGGTTTCATATTGCTACAAGCAGGAGACAGAAGCTGTGTATCAGAAAGGAAGTTATAACAGCAAAGCTTGTAGCTTCGCTAAAATCTACATAGAAAGTTTATTTTCTCAGATTGAATATCCAAGTCCCTGAGGTGAAACAGTAATGAATGACATCTCACTGGCTGCTCAGGCAGATCTCGTTTTGCACTCCTAGATAATATACAGTAATTGGATCGCAGAAAATATAAAACTATATTTTAAACAATGTTCATGGAGGCTGAAGGAAAAGAAACCACTTTGCCCAAATTAGTTTTCAAGCTTGGAAGATGAATGTTGAGTTTTCTACAATACATGTTTTACTCTCTTTCTCTCTGCCATGCTCATGTTTCCCCCCACCCTTGCCTTTCTTTTTTCTTCTTTTTTATATTCATAGAATTGGAATGAACCATGGAACGACTCAACACATATTTACCAGTTCCTTAAAGTTTTGATCCCTGTAGCCCATTTCTTCTCACCTGTATGGAAGTTCTAGGCACCCTTTATGCTTGCTCTCAAAAAGATGCATAGCATATCTTACTGATGACCTCTGAGAAGAATGAGCAGGCATCTTCCTGATAAATACCTCTATTAATTTCACTGTTCCAGGGTTTTGTATTTCCTATACCCATCTAATCAGAATTTAGACATAATGGGATCATGCATTCTTGACAACAGAGATTTTCCTATGCTTTTCAATGCTAGGATTGATGAGCTGAGTGGACTGGGTCCAAGCTGTCAACATGATCTACTGATCATGTAGAGATCATGTTATTTGCTTTGCATACATCTCAGCTTCTTATTTCCAGCTGATATCACTACCCCTATTTTGGCAGACTCAGGAGAGAAAGTAAAAGTAAAACAAGTAAAAATGTTGTTTCCCCATTCCAATGTTATAAAATAATTGACATATCCATGATGGTGATTTTCAAGGCATATTGCAGGCATGCCTTTAGCAAAACAATGGATACCCACAAAATGCCACTTGAGCATTATTGGTTATTGATCATTAGATCATCCTTCCTTATAGCTAGGGACAGTGTCAGTTGCCATCCAACCCATCTGGAAAGCTCAAAATTGGAATATGCTGGTGTATATACCCAATAAACATTGCCTCAATATAAATCCTATGGTTGCCAAAACAGCATTTCCAAACCCAGAGGGAAACTTGGCAGATTTGGGAAAATGCTAAGAACCCAGATAATTTGGTGAGGAATATCTCAAATATCTGTTGAGAGAAAAAGGGAGGGAAGGAAGCAGAAAAGGAGTACAATTCCTAGAACATGGATGGCTAGTGGTGGGAACTATAAACAGAAGCCTTCTACTCTGCCAAATTTTGTCATCACTCCTGTATTATGTTTTCTAATTTTTCAAACTGATATCTGAAAATCCAAATGATTTTGGATGAGTCAAATGAGTCAAGGAGCAAAGTGAAAAAAAAAATGGGACTAAGATTAAATATAAAGAAGACCTCCTGACAATAGGTACAGCAACCAGCCTTAGAATTGACAGTGAAGATATTGAAGTGATGAACAGCGTCTTTCTTTTAGGATTGACTATCAACACCAAAAGAACCAGTTTGCAAGAAATATGCTGTAGACTAACGCTTGGTAGAGCAGCCATGAAGGCCTTGGAAAATATATTCAGTTGCTGGGATATGTCCATATCTCCAAAGTTTAGAATGGTGAAGGCAATGGTTTTCCTTGTGACACTCTATGGAAGTGAAAATTGGACTTTGAAGAAGCAGGATAGAAAGAGTATTGATGCTTTTGAATTTTGGCATTGGAGAAGACTCTGGGGAATACCATGGACAGCCAAGAAAACAAACAGATGGATCACTGAATAAATCAACCCAGAGTTCTCACTTGAGGCACAAATGACCAGGCTCAAGTTATCCTACTTTGAACATATTATGCAAAAACCTAGTTCTCTGAAGTAGTCTTTAATGCTGGGAAAGGTAGAAGGAAAGAGAAGGACAGGATGATCAGCAGCAAAGTAGATGGACTTAATTACAGCAATGATGGTGCACTGTTGGAAGATCTGAAAGGACCACCTTAGAGTCAGATCATCAGGCAGGAAATCTATCTATGTGGTCACTAACAATTGACACCAACCTGGTGGCACATAATTAATCCAGTTTTGTAAACACTAATGATTTCTAAATTGATAAAAATGTGACATTTTGTTTAAATTGCAGCAAATATTTTTGTGCACAGAAAAATATTCAAGGATCCTATAATTTTCCTTGAGTTTTTGCTTTATGCATGTAGACTATCATAGCACAGGTGAGTTCTACAACTTATATCACTCTGGAAGCCTGGGGCTACCACAACATCCATTTCTACCATTTTTCTTAGCAAACTGCAAAGGAAAATAGAGTCTCTTATGCCTTCCATCTACCATCACCTATCTGGCTAATTTAATAAACAGTTGCAATTATTTAGGAGAACAGTCATAATGGAAGAATCTCTTGTAGAACTGGGGTTATGCTGTAAATCATGTATTTCCCCATTACAAGCTGTTATTTTCTGACAGCTGGGATATTAAATATACCAAGAAATCTCTTCTTTTTTTCCCCTTAGTTTATAATGTCCCCAGAGAAATAGAGAATTAAGACTAGAATGGACCAAAGATCATTGTGAAGTGATTTTTTAATACCTGGAGAAACAAGAAGCTTTGAAAGATCTTTGAAAGGAATATTAGTCTCCTGCTCATTCCCCATCAATTGATATTCAGGGGCAGATTACGTTTGATACTTGAACTAGGAAGATACAGCTAGCATGAGAAGTAACCATTGATAGTCATTTTCTTCATAAAGATGTCTAACTTGTTACAGCTGTCCCAGTTTGAGGCCTTCACTACATATATTCATAATTAGTAACTATATCTTGCATAAAGTTGTTGGATTTTTTTTTTTAATCTGACCTGAATCTTCTGTGATTAGCTTCCCTGATAATTCCAGTTTCAAGAAAGGAAGAATATGTCTTCCTATTTTTTTATAAATCATGCCTACGTTCAAATAAGGATGATATTGTATAATATGTTTATAAAGAAAAAGATAGCTGCAAGAAATGTAGTCAAAGGCAGCAAGGAAAGGTTAATATTTTAAAAAGTCAGATAAAATGCATATTTTGATGGGAGGAAATGGAAATGGGCAAAGAAGGCTAAACAAGAAGCCCCCAGGAGAACAAATAGAATTATAACTAAAAGTGATAACATGATTTGGAATGAAACTGAAGTGAGGGAATATCGGAAGGAATATTTTAGAGATTTGTAAGGGAATGTTAGGGATATGTCGAACAATGGAATTGAAATGAATGCTTTAAATAGTAGTGTACAAGAAAAAATGATGAAAAGGAAGTCATAAATGCTGTGAGAAGGTTGAAAAACAGTAAGGCTATAGGTTTCAATTATGTACCTGAAGAAATATGCATGAAGTTTACTTATGTGTCATGTGGTTAACATCTGTGTAAAGACTACATATATGTCTGATGATTGGAAGACTATTGATATTGTCCCCCTATGTAGAGAAAGGTAATATCAGGGAATGCCAGAACTTCAGAAGGGTTCATGTTTAAGTGTATCAGGGAAGGAGTTTGTCACAATTTTGACTGAAACAATGAAAAAAAACTCTGGGAGTTACAGATCAGGTATTTTCTCTTTAGCAGTTCATTGAGAAGAATATAAATTTCAGGGAGAAAATTATTGTATGCTTGTTGATTTATAGAAATCATATGGATAATCTTGAATTATGGAAGGTTTTTCATGAACATGGAGTTGAAGGTTGGTTGCTGAACATTATATGATTTATACATGATGGAAGTAAAGCACGGATGAGCAGAGGGTAAGGCAGGGCTATTACTCTTTGTTGTCTAATATATTTATGAATAAATGTATAAGGAATGTTTGTGATGGGTTTAGAGATATATTCATTGGAGACTGAATTTGCATATGTTTTTGTTTGCTGATGAAACCAGATTATTGGCTGAGAACCCAAATATTTGCAGCAAAGGTTAGAAAGACTGTCTGAAGAAAAGAGGAGTATGGATCTGAAAATTAATATATCAAAGAGAAAGGTAGTTGTGTTTGACAGGGAAAATAGACCGAACAATTGCAAGATATACCTAAATGGCCAAAAACTAGAGTAAGTAGATGAATTTGTGCACCTAAATAGAATGTTTACTAAAGATAGGGAAATGGATGGAGAAATTTCAAAATGTGCAAAACTGGAAGAAAAGCAGTAGGTAATTTAGAGTGTGTTGGGAAGAATGAGTGTTTGTCAAAAGAAGTGAAAATGGTGGTGTATAAGAGAATGCTCTGCCCAATTTCTTACACAGGAGAGTTTGGTATGTCATAAGGAACATAAAAGTAAGTTGAATGCAATGGGCGAGGGCTACCTAAGAAGTGTGTACAGTAAAATAAGAAGAGTTTTAAGAATGGTCAGGAATGGTCAAGAATGAATGGATACTGAATGAATATAGATTGTTCACAAAAGTGAATGACCAGTATGAAAGCAGAGCACTGAGGTTGCTTGGTGATATAACAAGAATGAATGAAAAGTTGCAAAACAAAGATGTAAAGGGAATTGAAAGAAAGGGGAAGACTAAGAAAGTTGGGATTCAATGAAGTTAGTGAAGTCCACAAAAACAGGGAAGAAATTTAAAGAGCAAAAGGTTGTGGAAGCCAGGATGGTTTACAAAGAAGGTAAAAAAGGTACAGTGAATTTTGTTGGTATAAACTAGATTTACTTACATTTACTTTCTCTTATTTCATGCACTTCATTTCTTTTGCTTACTGTACTATTTCTTATTCCATTTCTGCCCTTTGCATAATATTGCTTTCCTCAAAACAAAATAGCAGAAGGAATATGCATGTATGTATATATGTATGTAGAAATATGTTATCCCGATTGTGTTAATGTACAGTTAGATGACTTTAACAGTCTGTCTTTGTAAATAGCATTTTGTATATCTAAAAGCATCTTTCTATCTGTCTGCCTATCTGTTTACCTACCTATATATTAATTAAATATCTTTTTATCTTCCCTTGAAAAAAGCTAAAAGTGATATGCAACTTTAATAATAATAACTTAATACAGTGTTATTCTGCATATATCTAAGGATAGTATTTTAACCAAAGAGATATGTGGATTCATTCACAATCTAAAGCAACATTATGTATATTTTCAGCAAAGCTACAAATGCAATCCAATCTTACTGTGATGTAGCAACTCTTGCGCTGAAGAAGTAGGTCACTTCTTAACTGAATTCTTTTTTGAAAACGGGATCTGATTTTGCACATTTATTGTTAAAAATATCCCTTACATATATGTATATATTTTGCTTCTTTGTATTTCAACATACGTTTTTCCAGAGTAATCACTATTACTCATTTTTTCATACTGTATGATACTAGAATAAAGCTCTTTTATATAAAGCTTAAAACCACATTTGCAAAAACCAATCTTGGTATATCTCTGGCTGAAAGCTATGGTCTTATGGCCCCCGTAATCTTTTCCATACTGCAGAATAATAAATTATTTTTATTTTGCAACACATAGGGAAAATGGATTATAAATGTGTAGCTTTATTTCAATTTATAACAGGTTATTTTTCATCAGACACCCATGTTTTTTTCCATTTTGTGGTCACAAAGCTATTACAATTATAGTAACCCTTAGCCCATTAATATATAAAAGTTTTGCTCTACCCTTCATAATTATTGAAGCCAAATCAGGCATCAAAAGATACAGTTCAAATATAAGAAAACCCATCACATAATTTTTCCATTTATGAAATTATCTACTATTCTGAGTGCCTATCTGATGGAATAAAAACTGTTACACATATAGAAATATGGGGTCCATTGGAGCTGGGCAGCTAATAAATTTAAAATGAATGAATGAATGAATGAATGAATGAATGAATGAATGAATGAATGAATGAATACATTTGGAAGCAGACAAGTAGGTCATCAGGTCCAACTTCCTGGCTCCATGCAGGAATCCAAATTAAAGGATCCCAGAGAGATGGCTGTCTTGCCTGTCCTTGAGCACACTGAACAAAAGTGAGGTCTCTGGGTAAGAGATTCTACTGTTAAAATGCACCTACTGTCAGGACTTTCTCCCCCTAACATCCAGTGAGTATCTTGCCCTCTTGAAACTTAAATCTTCTATTCCATATCCTGCAATTCTCCTAATCTCCCATATTACTGGCAACTACTCAAGCTGCATCTAAAGAAATTTCAGGAGATAGGATGACCAAGCCTCTGTGTGAAAGGCTATCAAGAGGCAGTATCTGAAGCCTCTGTGCATTTGTAGGACTGTCCAAACTACTTTTGGTTACATTTTTAAAAGGATAGAAGAACATGACCCAGGCTTCAGGTTGCCCATCAACAATTATGATAATCTGGACAGCAGACTCAGCAAAGACATTCATATTCATCTTGTCACCATGTCTCCACTATGGTGAAAAGTATCTTACCTTAACCTGCATCCATTTGTATAAATGGGTACAGCAAATTACATGCAAATCTGAATCCTTTGGGGAAAATATAGTTCTTTTTTTTAACAATATTTTAAGTGATCACTCTACATGGGGTGCACCAACCTTCTCAGTGGTTTTTGAGCAGTGGAAGGAACATGGTATGCTGTTTTCTGTGACCTCCTATGTTCCCCTCCCCTACCTCCCCAGCCCCCTAATCAGAAGAAAGGTGAAGCTTCATTATTCATAATAGAAATTTGAATTTTGGGGGGGGGGGGGGAAAGTGGCAGAAAGCAATCTATCCTGGTACTAATGATTTGGTCACATACATTTATAACCAAAGAGCCAACTCTTGTTTCTTCTGTTCACTTCCTTCTCTACTACATTGAGTCCTTTGCTGCCTTGCTTCTCTTCTCTGTGCCCGATTTGATCCTCAAGCTGTTCACAAACCTCCCTTGCTGATTCCCTTCTTGGTGCATTCCTTATGTGAGGTCTTTCCCTATAAAACAACACCCTGAGGAAAAGGACGCCATTTGTAGCTGTGCTGTTTGCACGTCCTTAACTTTGGCTCCAACGGAAGATGGAATATTGGATATCATTTTGTCCAGCCCGAGATGAGAGTTCATTACAGACTTGGCCTCCAACTGCTTGTCTTGGCAAGGTACTTGGTTGAGTGTTAAAATCATTATGGGGTTGCCTAAATCTAAACAAACACCCACCTTTTCCATTTATTGCCAGGATGAAATGGCTTGTTTTGTGTAATATCTTGAGTTGTCAAGTTCTTCTGCTATTGAAACTACAGTTTTCCGTCTCCTGGCAAGAACTATATGACATTTACAAAAGAACCCTGTATCCTAACTTATGGCATGTATATCATATCATTAATTATTTCTGCACTGTTCAGGGGTACCTTTATTCTTTAATCATAATAATTGTTAATATATATATAGTCTCATGAAAAAACAGTAAAGATAAAATAAAGATAAAAGGAAGAAATTTGTTCTGTGTTGTAACATAGGTGGATTTATTTGGGAAATAATGCAGAATTAATAATTGACTGGTTTTGAACTTGGTGGACCATACATTGCCCAAAATGAGGGGAAAGGTATTTGCATGAAATTTGCAAATGCTAGTTTAGAAGTATAGGAGAAAATTCAGAAATTATTAGAATCAGCTGATGTCTATATGGGCATGTCCCTATAGTTTTATTGGCAATCATACAGAAGGGATTTGCCATTGCTTTATTCTTCGCAGTCTATCTTACAGCCCTGGATTTTCCTGGTGATGTCCCATCCAAACACACACCAGGCCTTTCCCAACTTACCTTTCACAATCAGCCAAAGTTGGCTAGATGCTGCCATCTACTGTGACTCTGAAATGGTTACCTACATCTTGATTAGAACCAGTTTAACTTGTTTCTAAACAACCTGGAAATACAGGTTACCAGTGTAATGGCCAAATCTGCTGATGACACCAAACTGAATTACAAAGTGTAGTAAAAGTCAAAAGAGATTGAGAAAAGTGGCAAGTTCTCTATACTGGATGTATAGCTTTAAAATGGCAAATACAGTTCTGTATAGGTACAAAATGATCTGTACTGTATTGTACAGAATGATTGTTCTGTAAAGCACAAAATCCAGACCTCACATACAAACTTGGTGATTTTGCAGTCACAGTGATTTGCAGTCATAGTGGAAAGTCAGTGGAAATGACAAATCAGGATTTATTATTTATTTATTTATTTATTTATTTATTTATTTATTTATCACTTTTGTATGGCACAAAAGATAAAAATACAGCAATCTATAGATTCCACGAACAGAGATTGTTTGTCTGAAACACATTCCACCTTTCTTCTGAAATATTCAAGAAGACTCTCAAATTAGTTAAAGCAATAAAAGTTATCTAGAATAAAACCAGTGTTTAAAACATTTAGATCCCATCTTCCTATTGAAATTCTCAAGGAATCTCACAAATACGTTAAAGCAATACAAATTATCTGAAATAAAGCAGGTGTTTAAAACAAGGTACTTGAGCAAAAGCATGCCACACAGATTAAAGGAGTAGGTATAGGGAGACTACTCCTTCTTCATTTTAACCATTCATTCTTTCATAAATGGCTATAATCATGCCACTAAAATTCAGCCATTTTGTGCTGAAATCCTGGGGTGTTCTGAGGGATGAAAGTAGGGGAATTTTGGACATTTACAGCCTAGAAGTCATGAATTTCCCAGCCTTGGTAACAAGACCTTTCTAGATGAGTGCAACACATACGTTGTTATAGGTATCAGCATACTGTTAGAAAAGTGTAAAAGTGCTTGAGGGCCTTCACATTCAATGTTCCTCAAAATAGTATGGATCTCTTGCATTTGTTCCCAACATTTGAACATTGGCATCAGCTCATAGGAGGGAGTTTAGTCCTATCAAAGCTGAAACCAGGGAAGACATGGACGGAAGCAAGTCCAGAAAGCAATATTGAGGAAATAACAACAGGAATTAAGCCATTACAGAAGTATGGAATGGTAGAGTCATCTAAAGTGAGCTACCTCTAATGATCCAGGTTGGAAGACTGCACCTACAGCCCTTGGCTTTGGACCCCAACATATTATTAGAGGGGCTTTTGACCTTGTCTAATATCGTTGAAGTACAATATAGATTTTCCAATGACTCCCAAAGGCTAAACATATAATAGTGTGAAGAATATTAATATTAATTTTTACACTCCTCCTTTTTTTTCAATAATGCTATGTGCCCATATTCCAGTTATAGAATTACAAACATGCCAAAGGAGCTAGTATTCCTTATCCCAAAAAAATCAAACCAAGGCAAACAGCCCTGCAATGTTTGAGGTTTATTTTAGTGTATATCTTCATTTGTCAACATAGTGCTTTTTATATATGTTGGGTTGTGATTTCTGAGGCTGATGAGAATTGTAGTCCAGTCTCTCTTGGGCCATTGAGCGGAGAAAGCTGGTATAGAGGGAATGCCTGCATCCAGTAAACTATATAATCTAGAATAAATGTTCCCCATTTCATAAACATTGTGCCAGACAGGCTGAATTTTAACAAAATATAACATGGGTTGACATTTTTCTCCAAAACACTTCTCAGTTTTTTATTCTTTATTTTTACTCAACAGGAAATACACACAGTCCAACATGCTGGACAAACGAGTAGTGTTTAAATAATTAACACCTGCCAATCTAGAGGCCATACTGCTGATATTAAATCATAACCTTTAACATCCGAAACAGATGACAGTAATTCCAAAACAGCCAAGACAGGAAACCCATTTTTAGTTCTTGGAAAATTGAATCAATTTCAACCAAGTTGATAAAAAAATCTGTTTTGATTCTCATATAGGAGAGAAATGGTTTTGCATTAATTTTTTTCTTGAATTATTTGGAATCCCGATTTCAAAGTAAAGTCATTATGCGGTAAACTAATGATGCATGTTCTACCTGCAAAATCCTGTACAGAGTAAAAACTTTAAGTAACTTTAAGCATCAAAGCTTTGCCAAGTTTCCAACTGACTATAGCAGACCAGATAGGAAAAGAAGGATGTCCTTTAATGGAAGAGAAAATGCAGCAAAGTTGGGAGGAAGTCCTGTTGAATAGCTCCTATTTCATATCCAATTTATTCAGCCAAACTCCACTGTTACAATCAATTCAAGAATTGCTTGAGGAAAAATATTTGGGGATTAAAACCTTAACTTTTTTGTATAAACCAGTGTTTTTTCAAACTTGGCAACTTTAAGACGTATGGACTACAACTGGCTCCCAGAATTCTTGGAGTTGAAGTCCAGACATCTTAAAATTGCCAAGTTTGAAAAACACTGGTTTAAATTGCTGTTCCCCATGTTCTGGTAGCTGAAGCCACAGCTGAGCAAAAAATTTCTCAGAAGATTTTTTTGGAAATAATTTCTAAAAGTTTTCTTTATGGTGCCCATATGGTTCAACTGAGCAAGCCAAGGAATTAGCAGTATTTTTCTTGGATTTTGTGGAGTAATTTAGGAATGGTCTCCTTATTTTTAAATTCTAAATTATGTTATGCCTATTTGATACTTTTAACAAGTTTCCTGACTCACACAAGTGGTAACCTTGATATTAAGGCAGCTCTGAATCTGCACCTTAGTCACACCTAAGTTCTCCACCATCTTTTCACAATCCAAGAACCCATCGCCCCCCCCCGTTTCTGAGTGACGCGGTGGTCTTCATTATTCCAAATACTCACCAGCAAAGAGTAAGGTAACAAGAGCTGCAATCCCAAAAGTGGGTGGGGCAAATTTACATGACAATCTCCCTTCATTTTATCATGATAGCAACAACCTTGTGAGTTATGCTGGGCCAGTCACAGCAACTAGCCCAAAGTCAACCCAGTGAATTTCCATTGTTAAAAGTAGTCTTGAACCTGGGACTTCCAGGTCATAGTCCAACACCTCACCCACTATGGCATCTTGGATCTCATATATAATGAATATATTTACACTTAGCGTACTTAATCTTCCATTTTTATATAGTAGAAATTGCAAGTCCAAAGCAATTTTGAAAAGTATCAGGGTTGAAATTAATTCAAAGCCATGAGGGATCACATGTGGTACTTGTTCTGTCCAGTGGTGTCCACAGGTGAAGTCAACATAGGCAGGGGAGTGGAAGCATCATCACAATGCAAGGCCTATCTATTGTGTACATGCATGCCACATCAGTGCACACACAAAAGGGTCCGTGTTCACCTTGCAACACCACATCTGCCATCCCACCCATTTTGATGCTCCCTATGGATGCCGATAGTTCTGTCCCTAACTGTCATCCATCAGATGTGTTGTAAATGCAACTCCCACAATGAAAGTTCTGGGAGCTGCAGTTCCAACAGATGTGAAGAGTTTCAGATTGGCAAATGCTGCTAGACACAGAATAATTTATATGTCTGTGGTCTGGAAACAGGTGTTATTCTGAGTAATCATCAAGGAAAGAAGTTTGACTTGAATAAAGCGTGTTTCCCTTTGGTTTGAGAAAAGACTATAATCCTCTAGATATCAGCTTGTGTGGAACATGTTTAATGACAAATACAGTTTTCCTTGAAAACTGGAAAGTGAAAAATCTTGAAATATTCTCAACCTGGCAGCCAAGAACACCCAAGCAGATCTCAGCAAATAGTTATTTCTAATTTTGTTGTTAACCTGCAGGGAGCTTATTTGATACAATTGCTTCACCCAGGCATAGATCTAACTTTCTATACATTTCTGAACAAAACTGGATTATTTAGCCCTAAAGGAACTGATAAAAATCCTTTAGAAGGAACTTGTACTGTGTTTGGTGAGGATTTTCTATATCAGTTGGTATCTAATTTCATTTTAGCAGCTGTAATTAATCAGATGGCCAGGATCAGAGGTAGTTCAGCAGAAAAAATGCAATTTGTGTTCCACCGGAGAGAGGAAATATCTGCTATTTATGTACTGTGAATTAAAGGGCCAATAACAACACTTACAGTTTAAATATCTCAAAGTACTTTTGGAATATAGTAATCTAATACATGTCCAGTATTCAGTTTCAAACTTTTACCCTGTGTTGAAGCACAGTTGTGATACACAAGGAAAATAATAGGTTGATTCTGAGCATGTGCTGAGAATCTTCTCTAAGTAGAAATAGCATGTAGAGAAGGGTTTTCATGTTAGGGGGAAACAGCTTATTCATAATTGTAGTTGAACATAATTCTGAAGCTATTCATCTGATCATTTGTTCCTTCTTACAGCATGGTGTGGTGTTTCTAATGCAAACAATCATTCTGCCCAGTGCAGTTTTTTCATCACAAGCTAAAAATAAAGCCTCTTACCTGTAAGTTTCAAATTACTATTCAAGGCACTCCTAACATAAAAATTAAGCCTCTGGGTAAAACATGAGCCAATTTCTCTTGCTTGCCCATTTTCCATCCAACATTCTTTAAAGTATACTTCTATATTCACTCACACAATACTTGATATTGGGGATGTTCTGAATGAATCGCAACCATTGTATTTTTCTTATTTCAGTCTTGCTTCATGCTTTGATAGCATCTAGAAAAACTGCAGCTATTGTTGTAGGTATTTGTGGTCTGTTAATCCAAATATAATTCTTTTTAGCCCTCTATCATTTGACAGAGGACAGATTACATCAACAACTCTCGAATGCATGTGATACCCTTGGTGCATGCAAACGGTCTTATAATCTTCTAAATTCATTAGCCTTCAAAGAGACAGATACTCCTGCCATGTTCAAATATGATAGCATGTGAAGTCAAGAATTAATAGGTTGTCCAAATCAAACTACTTTAAGTATTCTGAGGGATTTTGTTGAAGTTTGACATAGTACAGTTGGGTAGAAACTTTTTATGCTTTACCTTACATTTTGGAGATTCTCTTGCACTCATGGTATGTCTTCTTCTGCAGTTATACACACTTCACACATATACCCCAAAATTTACTTTGGGACTTTGAACCAAAACTTCCATTGTGAGATAGCAGGAATTGCCACAAGGGAGGAATAAGGAATAAGACAACATACGAGAAGGTCTGAGAATTTGTACAGAAACAGAAAGTGGGCTGCCTTGTGGCCCTATCACCAGACTACTATTTCTGGAGTGGAGAAATGGGCAACATTGTCCTCTGTCAATCTCCTATTCACCTTCAAAGTGATCTCAGGGCATATTTTTCTGCTCCACTCCAGAAGTACATTTTTCCCTGCTACATTGCCTCTAAAGGTCCTGTCTGTCTGTCCTAGAATGCTTCAGTTTGTTTTAGGCTAATCTCAGCAGTTCACTTTGCAGAAGTGAGCCAGTTTCAACTGGGCCAGTGCTTACCATACATCATAAAAGATCCTAGACTTTCCCTTAACAGCAGAGCTGAAATAGCACAAGACTATTGTCTCTACCACCATAGAGAAGGTTCCTAGTTTGAAACCCATCAGAAACATTTATTTAAAGTTTGATTTTTCTTTTCCTAAGTATCTAATTTTCCCCTTCTGCTTTTTCAAAACATAAATCTAGAAGTCCACCATTTTACTATTTTACCAGTCACCTGACATAAAAAAGGGTTTCATACAGAGAGAGAGAGAGAACTCTCAAGTAGCCAGTAGAGAGAAGTTGGAGAGAAGTAAGCAGGCTGGAGGGAAAAGCAAAGCGGGGGGAGGGGGGAGGCATCAGTAGAGGTTACTGAAAATAGCAATCTCGTGGAATGCCTTCTGTGAGGTCGCGATTCTGCCCAAACCTAAAAATGAAAGAAAATGTTGGTTGCTGGCAAAGTTCTGTTTTCTCTCGCCGCCAAGCCAGAAATGAACATGGAGGCACGGAACCCTATAACTGGCTGGGAAGAGGCCATTCCACAGCAGGCCAATTGAAGCCCTGCAGATTACCAACCTCTCTCAGAGTCCTTCCCCATGCAAATCAGAACATTAACAAAAAGAAGGGCTTGCACAGTTTTTCATTACTACTTTCCTGCTGATTCTTAATCTAGGTTCAGCCTCCCTCAACAGCAGACTGTGGTGGTGGAGGTGCCAATGTGAGGACACGTTCTCAGTGGTTGGTAAGCACGCCATCTCAGAGCTGGGATAGGGAGGGTGAGTGAATGAGTTCTAAGATCCACAACATGGATTGTCCCTAATTTCATATGTGGTTTTGCCTTATCCTGATTCAGTGAATTCTGGCAAAAAAAAAAAAAAAAAGGTCCATTGGGGAAGCTGGATTTGCTTAATGACCACATGATTCACTTAACAACTGCAATGATTCACTTAATGACCATCATAAAAATTGTCATAAAATTGGGTCCAGTCACATGGTGACTCACTTAATGACTGCCCTGATTAACAACCAATTTTCCGGTCCCTATTGTGGTCATTAAGCGAGGACTACCTGTATTTGGTCTCAAAAGTTGCAGCTCTCTATGACTTTAGTGACTTTCTACAAAACAGGAACTAAGAAAGATGTTACATTTCAACATAACATATATACCAATACATCCTTTCTTATCCTTAGCTATATTCAGCTAAGGCTCGTCCACAACTACTTTTCAGTACCCAGCTAGGACCTTATACTTCCTTTACTCCTCTTGAAAAGGTCCAATCTAATTTCCCAAGGGCCATATTCCAGATAGCCCCTGGCATTCCAAATGTAGTATTAAGGAGGAAGGCAGGGCTATCTAAAGTCGAAACAGGTGCACGAACCTGTATCATAGCACATTGGTTGATGTTACTGTTCTTTCCCACAAGTTTGAGTTTTTTCCTTATTGAAAACAATTACAAATCAATATGATTCACAATCTCACAAAAACTTAACATCTCGGCTTTTCCAGGGAGGCATTCCTAATGATGGGTTATAAGCATGCACTCAGTGCATTTAAAGAATGTATCAGAGACCTGGAAGCCCGACAGGACCAGCCTGCTCTACCTAAGAACACTTTTCTGAGCAGTCAAGCCCCTTTTTACAAACCAGCGAGATACTTACACCACGTAACTGTTTCCAAATTCTGAAGAGCACTAACTTTAGCATGCTTCAATGCTCTCCCCACAGCAATTTTGGAGGGCTGATACAATGAGTTGAGAATGTGCCCCTATGGATAAGGGACTGTTGAAACCATAGCTCATGTCCTGCTACACTGTACCCTCTATAAGGACTCAAAGACCCATCTTATAACTCCTTACCTTATAAAACTCCCAGGAAATTTTGATCTTTTTTATGTACAGTTGTTGTTATCAGATCAGTATTATTCAGTCTCCTTGAACATAGCTAAATTTTGTTATACTACCTGTAAAATTAGACAGACTTTGATTATCCACTGACAAACCCACCACCAACTGTAGTATTTTATCTTGTTTTGTTTTTACTTTATTATTATTTTTAATGTGTTTTTGTTTGCAATTGTAGTCAGTAACTGTAATTAAAAAAATATTCATATTCCTTTCCTATCTACAGCATCCCATAAGAAAGCCTCTTGATAAATGGTAAAGAGAAAGGCAAGTCCAAATGTATTGTAGAGACAAATATTAGAAGAAAATATACCATGGGGTGTGTTAAACTGTCCCTGTTTTCCCTTTATTTTGTCTTTTTTAAAAAAATGTGTCCCCTTTCAGTAACCTGGTATTTATTCTTTTTAAGATAGTCACAAACTCTTCCTTTGGCATATTTGTGTGTGTGTGGTTTAGGGGACGAAGGTATTATACATTCTTAAGCTCCACATGAGAGCCAGTTTGGTGTAGTTGTTAAGGCATCAGGCTAGAAACCAGGAGAGTGGGAGTTCTAGCCCTGCCTTAGGCATGAAGCCAACTGAGTGACTTTGGGCCAGTCACTCTCTCTCATCCCCAAGAAGGAGGCAATGGCAAACCACTTCTGAAAAACATTGCCAAGAAAACTTCAGGGACTTCTCCAGGCAGTCTCCTAGAATTGGACATGACTGAATAGATTAAAAGAAAAAAGAAAACTCCACATAAAGCATGGATAATCCAGGAAAATAACAGGTATGAATGATCATCTAGGGATCAATCTTTGCTAGGTAATATTACTGTAGAGGATACACAAATTAAAAACAAAATCTGATTCTCACATGCATTTTGCTAATTGTTTAATTCTTTTTTATAGCTACTCTGGAGACAGTATAAACTTAAAGACGGTCTATTAAGGGCATATATGAGTATGCATGTATATGCCTATGTGTATATGTTTATGTGTGTGCATATCTATATTTGCATCTACATATCTGATTTAAAAAAAGACTTGGTATGTCTTGCTTTTAGACCTTAGATAGGCCTTCTTGACTACTTACCAAATTATTTCAGGACAGGGCTACACTTTAAATGCTCTATAGACTGCAGTTAAGTGTCAGAGATGACTAAATTTTCCAGTTTGCCATATGTATTCCAACTAATACTTTCTTCTCATTCAGAAGAGGTTAATGAAGCTAAAGAGAAGAGGCAGATTAAATGTTCAATCAAATCACAACATATGGAAAATTCTGCCTGGCGCTGCATTCCATAGAAACACTCAGACTTCCATTCTAGTGAGACTAGTATTAATAATAATTTATCCATCTGCTGCAGCTTTTCATGGCAGATTCTGAGTCTTTTATGGATACTAATAATTAACCCTCATGCCGCTTACTGCAGGAGTATATCATGTTATGCAGATTTTGTAAAAAGGGGTGAAACAAAGAGAAAACAACAACCTTCGAGTCCACACAATTAATCTTCCAAAGGAGCCTACAAACCAGGAACATGGAATATGGGGCCTCTAACCATTAATGTCTCTGCAGATGCCATATTTGCTGTCTACCATGTTTTGGGCCTTATCACAACTTTAATTTCTTTAAAGATTATTTTATTTAGAAAGGAATAAACTGTTTTGCAAAGCAAAATGTCACCTCCTAGCATCATTTTTATTTTCAGTAAGGCCTTTTTGCCCCATGTAGTACCTTTAGGCATTCTTGGAAAATGAAAATGAAGAGGCACTGCCAGGAGTGACTGCGGGGTATAGTCAAAAAAGTCAAGATGGAGGCTGTGTTGCCCATAAAAAAAACAGGCAGAGCTGCAATTGCACCACTGCAGTCACCATCTTGATCTTTTGGACCATATTCTGTGGATATCCTTGACAGTTGCAGTCCAGAGCTTTGTTTGAAATTATGCCCTCCTGTCCCGAAAAAAGGAAAAAAAAGGAAGTTAGGTTAGTAAAGAGCAACTGGGGGAGCTAGAAGGGTTGGAGGAAAGGAACTTCACACTTTGCTTTGGCCACTTGATATTTTGGGACTGGCCACACTCAGCATAGTAGACATATTAGGAAGGAACCCACAAGATGTCTGAAAAATTCCAGCTGAGTTCCCTGCACAAAGGTATTGCCCACTGCTGCTTCAAGTTATGCCTTCCCCTTCTGCTTATTGTCCAATGGTTCTCAAGGTTTTGTCTTAACCAGATCTGGAGGCTTAAGGAAGGGAGAAGAGCTGTAGCTGCAATGCATTCTGTGGAAAAGCACAAGAGATGGACGAAGAAAGAGAAACCACAGCAGTGATTGCCCAGGAGGGTGGGCACAAGAGCAAGTGGACAGGCATGTCACGGTCATTGAAGTCAGTGGCGGAGGACAAAGATCAACTACAGATACTGTACAATCCCAAAGACAAGGCTGCTTTGAACAGCTTCAGGCAGGTGCTATAGTTGTCCCCTCCCTCACTCCAAAGCAAATTTTAGGAACTGAATCTGAAGCATTGCACAGCCCTAATGTGTATGACTTTACCTGTTGCAAAATCAGGTCTGATGTATTTGGGTCCCTCCTGCTCATTCTTCGGAGCAGTGCTCTGGATCTGTGAACCAAGTCCTGCCTTGACATTATCACTGGCTGAAAGAAACTGTTAGTGCAGCTTGATTGTTTTGAGAGAAAGGGGAAAGGTCCTAAATGGCTGTTATTTTTAAATAAATACTACCAGCCTTGTTTGCTCCCTGCTCAGCCTGTATATTTGCAAAGAGACGATTTTGCCAAAAGCATCAAAGTAGCCAACGTGCATTCTCATCTACATTGCCCTGGAAATTTGCATTGCTTGGCAAATACAGAATGCAAAACAATGCATCTCCAACCTCGAGAATGTAACCAGATTAGAAAACATGAAGCCATTAAACGCAAGGTTATTTTTATGTACTTCTGCGATGGAAAGGGCCACCCTCTGCAGATATAAATGCTTTCCATATCTCAGCTCTTCCATACTAATCCTGTACTTTCCTTTCTGTATATACTGGGGTGGGGGGAGTTTTCAAAGCGCGGTCTCCCACCCACCAGAAAATCCGGCAGTAAATAAGCATGCCTAAGCCTGCATCTAAATCCTCTTATGTCAAACGTTCTCTCCAGTCACTGAAATTAGAGGCAGAGGAGAAATCCAACCAGCGAACCCCTTTGACTACTTTGCTAGTACATTTCGAAGGATTTTTGAACAACTCAGTTTTGAATGACTTCAGGGTGCTCTTAAATGACTTCAGAACCGAGCATCAGTTCCTTCCTGAAGAAAGCTGCTCCTAATTGCTTAATGGGCATGCTTGCCTAATGAGTCATAATGAGTCAGGCTTAGATGATAGGTTTCTTCTCATGTGAAAGTGGAAAGCGCTGAATTTCTTTAGATTCAAAGGCTCTGGTGGCTAATGATGCCGCTTGAATTGAGAGGGGTGGCTGGCACTTAGCAGGCATTCTTCTGATTTTTAAAAAAATGTTTATAGTGCTAAATTTTAAAGGCTCTGCAAGCCCTGGAGACCTGGATCTGCACCTAGAAGTCATGTCCTAATAGTATTGCTACTAATGACCAGTGAAAATTCCTAGATGGGAAAGTGTTAATGGAGAGGACTGTAGAGAGTAAGGAAGATGACCTTGATGAAAATATACAGGAATCATTATCTATGTAAAAGGGGCTGAAACATTTTTAAGTCCAGAGCAACAAGATAACATTCAGAAGTGGATCAGGTAGAGACCCCCCTAATTCACAGGAATATAAGAAGGAGAAGCAGGTTCAGCACAATCAGACTTGCAAGATTCTGTGACTATAGCCAATTTCAGTAAAAGTAGTTTTAGCCTTCCTGTGGTGTTGATTTCTTGTCAGCCTAGTAGGGCCGACAAGGACTTGTTCACAATCTGCTCATCTGTCAACATTGCTCTTATCCCAATCCATATCTTTATTTTATCCTTTTTCATCCCTCAGTCAGCATTTTTTTAGCCTTCATTGGAGAAGTTGAATTTCTAACCTCTGTTGAAAACCAAATTCTTTCATACTTAAAAAATACCAGTTTCAAAGGGGCATAAACTAGGGAGGAATGTTGTCATTATTCTAGATTATATGATCCCCAGAAGGCTAAGCATGACATGGTTGGAATCAAATGGATCCATTTTTCAGCCAGCATGCATGGCAGTGCTGATGAATGTACTAAAAAAAAGGGGGGGGTGGAATTAAGTTCAAAAACTGGGTGGGATAAAGTGGCAGCAAAATCAATAGAAAGGAAGGCACCTGGAGGGAAACAAAATTAGTCTGGAAAAGCAGATCATTGCTACCATACAGCAATATTTGGCAACTGTTCTCTGCCAGTTGGTTGAATGAAGAAAAGGATCTGACACCATAATTGATTATTTCTTGTTAAATATGGATACTTTGCTATAGATCAGGGTTTGTGGAATCCCTGGTGCTCTCTGAGCTGGGTTGTTTGCTTGCAAACATTTCATTACCCAACTAGGTAACTTCATCAGGATGAGTGAGTGTGGGGTTTTCAAAACAATACTCTAATTAAGGAACCACCAAGGAGGAAACCACACCCCCACCAAAACTGGCAGGGCACACTACTGTATATAAACAGGGAGAAAACTCCATAGTCATTTGCCCTGATGATGTTGCCTAGTTGGGTAATGAAACATCTGCAAGCAAACAACCCAGTTCAGAGAGCACCAAGGACTCCACACAGTATTCTCCCACCAAAAAAAATGCTCCAGCCACCATTTTGCACATGCCTCCCCTGCTTCCTGAAAAGTCATCCTGCCCCAGCCCCTCTTCTCCTCTTGTCCCAAAGCAAGGTCACGTTGGAAGGTTCTGAATGGATAGGAGACAGCTTCTCCCCTGGCAGTGATTTCTAACGGTAACTCCTAATGCAATCAGCTCTTTGGGATAATGGCAATTAGCAGCCACTACCGCCTGTCCACAACCAAAGGTGACACCATTAACTGTCAAGGACCATTTCAATCGTTGTTAATTGTCACCTGTCCTCCCATTAACAGAGGAAGTTCAGAGGTTCAAGCTGCACACATTGTCGACTTCCTGTATCTGGTTAAAAAAGAAAAAAGAAAGATTTCTCACTCAGACCTATTTGCCCCCTCTGTTTGCACGCTGATCTTGAAAGAGGTGGGTGGTGCTGGGCCTGCTTGCTTATTTTACCTCATTGACTTCAAGGGTCAATTTAAAATTCTGCTATATGCATTAAAGCTGAGTAAAAGAGAATAAATATGTTCTTCCTCTGTGTATTGTAAATATTAACTTTTCCCCTTCTAGTATAATTTGAAGTCCTCCCAACTAAATGACCTTTGGGGGGCAATGTTATGTATAATTATTACTAGAAAAACATGGATACAGGATATCCTTAAAAAAAAAAAAAGAATGCTTTGTTTTATCACTGTGGATAATGAGAACTCATTATTTTAAAAGTGTCACATCATGCACATTGTCATTCTGAATAACACAAGCAGTCCTCATCGGTAGGAGCTGATGTATATCCTCTCTCATACTGTACATCCAAATTTTGCAGTGCAAAAAATCTGATTTAATTTCCTCTATTAATCCACAGATTCTATATTATTATGCTGCATGTTCTGTTTATGTACACCAGGCCATCTCCATTCCCAGGTAAGGGGTTCATTCTAAGTGACATCACAAATGGTGAATTTCTTGCATAGTATATTCACTTCTCTGAATGATATTAATGTTTCATTGCAAGGTACATTTGCTAGATTCAAACTTCAAAGTAAAATGGATGCAGTTCAACGAAATGTGTGGAGTAAGTATGTTTTTATAAATAATCCTGAGGGCTTAAGGAATGTTAAGGAATATTACTTAAGGAATATTTCCCCCCTCCAACAGAACTATTTGGTTAGATCTCAACTCCTTCTATTGCAACTATTAATGTATCCAAATTACTATTAAAGGATAAGGGAAAGTGTACAGACATTTCCCATGGCATGCAACATTTCCTCACATAGGAATTATGAATTTCTGGATGCAGTTTTTAAAGGAATACCCTAAAATTGCCAACTGAGCACTGAAAGAGCTGATGCCATTTGCAGTCATGTACCACTGAGAAAGAACCTTCTCTCTATATACAGCAACAAAAAATTATGTATTTATTTATAAATCAAACTTGTATACCACCCATCTCGCTATACAAGAGACTCTAAGCAGCTCACATATAAAAAGCATCAAAACAAAACAAAAAAATAAGAATAGAAATAAGCTAATTATAGAAGTTGAGCTCTGCTTACACGTACTGTACAGCAACGTCAATTGCTCCAAACGTTGGACTTTTACCCAAGGAAAAGCAGTCACATCCCATTCGCTGAATTTCGATTTGTTTGGTTAAAACATTTAACCTCCCAAATAATGAAGAAATCCATTTTTTCATTTATGCACAAGAGAAACATGCATGTTACACACACAATAAACAAGTTACTATTTGAACTCACATAAGTGGAGGAACTTTCTGGAACAGTAATGGAGGCATCCCTTTTGGTACAATTCAGATACGCTTAATAATATATCATTTCATATAAATAAATTACAATGGGCCCACATTTCATTTTACTGCCCATTTTCCAGCACTGCAGTTTTGCCCCTTGATCAGGAGATTCCAGGAATATTTTACTTTAACAGGTTCTGTGGCTGGAAAACGTTTGAAAATTCCTGTGACAGATCACCATCTCAACCCTTGCTCCTGACATTCAGTGGCATATTGGGGGGGGGGGCCTTTGGGGACCACGTGTGGCTTCCTGGGCATATGTTGTCTAGCCCTGAACTAGAAGGTTCAGCCCGGTATTAGCAACACGACAGATTATTAATCCTGTTCTGAAAATGAGCAAAGGAAATGAAGCCAGGAGTCAAAGCCCAAAGAATTATGGCTGGAAGAAAGAGGCAATGTCGTTCATCTGTTGCATATTTACATGTGTTTAGAATCCGAGGCTTTTTGATGCCGAAAAGTAGCTTAAAACAAGCCTTCTTAACCTCCAAAGCCTCCAAATTTAATTTCCAGCACCAAAGCAACGTATCAATACATCTAAGAAAGTGGGTGGAGTGGAAAAACAACAAAGAGCTGTGCTGTATGTGAGGTAATTTTTTTTTTCCTCCCTCACATCCCATAATAACAACAGCAAGAAGATCAACAGCCAGTGGAAACAAGTGGAATGAGAGTGACACTCAATGGCAGTTTCAAATATAAAAGCCCTTTCTTCAAAAGAGCTTGTTCTCAGGAGAATTGGGGCGGGTTCGTTGAACAGCCTGAAAGATACCATTGTAATTTTGGAAATGGAAATTTAGGTTTTCTTTAATTATTATGTCTTTAAAAAGCTACAGTAGCATATGCATGATGTTATTAGCATAGCTATATTTGTGCATGCCACTCACTCCCCCGTTCTGCTGCTTTAGGCGTTTTATTTTGATTTCTTTTTCCAAGAATTTTATTGTAAGCTAACTGGTACTTTATCCAACTCCTTCAGTCATTTAAAAAAAAAAAAAAAACCCACACTGATTCAATTATCATGCTAATGAAAATTATCAATAAGCAATATTGCCTGCGTGCTCAATAGCAGCGTTTACAGCCACTGTGGGCAATGCCATTCTGGAAATTATGATTTGGAATAAGTTGGTGGCTAATCTAACTCCATCTTCACTCGTGGATTTACTCATACACAAAGATGTCTTTGTTCAGAGCTTCAACCTTTAAAACGATGCTGAAGTACGCCTTAACTTGATGCATACTGTATTTGTTTCTTATTTAATTGAGTTATTCTTAAATTTTCTACATTTAAATTTAAGTACAGTTATTAAATTTTCTGCTGTGTTTATTATCGTTACCTACCCTCAGTAGGAAGAATGTTACAGAATGGAAATATTGACATTAATATTAATACTCAGCATAGGAAGTATTATTTGATTTCTTTAGTTGAATGTTCTTTTCAGACATGGGTGGACTTCAGTTTTCATCACCCTCATCTTAGAATAGCAAGGGAGGAGGGATTCAAACAAGGTGGGGAGGAGGGGGTCAAAAAAGTCAAGATGGCAGCTGTGACCATACAATCAAAGCCCCTTTTGTCATATTTCACATACTCAATGCACATAAAAGGGGGTGGAGCTTTGATTGTTCATTTGCTGCTGTCATCCTGACATTTCTGATATACCCTCCATGGATGCCCTGTACCTCCATGCACTCTAAAGCACCTTTTCCCATTCAAATCCAAAGAAATATATCTGTGTGTGTGTATAATAGATGCATTTGTCACAGGCAAGCAAGAAGTGATCCAGCTGTGACCACATCCAAAGAACCGTAATAATTCTTGATGACTTGACACGTCTTTCCCTCGCCTTCTTTTGAGGAAACGTCATGGCAAAGCAGCTAATTGGTGGAGGAATTTCTGGTGGTGTTAAATTTGCTGGTCGACATTGCAGAGTCTTTTTGAAGTAGAAGGAATGGAAAGGAAATGAGAGAGAAACAACTGCTTTGGGAATCTCCTGAAAGCTCAGCACTTTTGCTGCCTACAGGAGCCTCTGTGGGAGAGGGTCAAAAAGTCAAAATGGCAGCCACAACTGTGTGATCAAAGCCCTGCCCTCTTTGTACCCGCGCCTTGCTTTGATCACGTGGTCACAGCTTCCATCTTGACTTTTTTGACTCCTTCCTCGCAGCTGCTGCTGCTGCTGCTGCTAAAGGAAC
Source organism: Python bivittatus (assembly GCF_059951505.1). Classification (NCBI taxonomy): domain Eukaryota; kingdom Metazoa; phylum Chordata; class Lepidosauria; order Squamata; family Pythonidae; genus Python; species Python bivittatus. The sequence goes on along the minus strand of NW_028277086.1, from coordinate 15,081,233 downwards.
ATGTTTGCTTCCATTAAGCTCTGCATTTGTAAATGCATTTGTAAAAAAAAAAAAAGGAAAAAAATTGAGCGTGCTCTCCTCCTCTCTCAAATAAAACAGATGTTACACCCTCAACTTCTCCAATCTCAGGCAAGTTGTGAGCCTTTAATAATGTATTTTTAAAAATCTGACATTCAGTATGAAAAACAAAAATCACAACCAATGTAGTTTCGGGCCATCTCTTCTGCTGCCTCTGTTTTCAGAGCAATAAAGCTTCATCTATCTGCAGTTCATAATTCAAAAATAAAAATGACAGCCAGCAACAGGCATTATTGAGACCTCATGTTGCAGAGAGTTTTATTTTCCTTCCTTCCAAAATATATGGCTCTACTAAGATTTGCACCAATAGCATTCTCATTACCATCGTAAATAATTCAGTGACATTAACTATCCAAATTTGTACTGCTTCATGAAACATTTTTGCTATCTTCTTTGTAAAGAGGAGAGGTGACATTGAAATCCAGGACGTGGACCACAATTATGTAGGAATCCTCAAATAAATAATTTTCTCATTCTATATAATACTGCTGGAGTAAAATGTGCTCTATCCCAACCTGGAAACCACAATTTACCAAATATAAAATAGCACTATGCTCCACACAGCCTCAGAAGTCTTAGATGCAGCCACCCAAAACCTCCAAAAATGGTTACCAAAGGTAGTTGTGTTGTTGTTGCTGTTGCTGTTGCTGTTGCTGTTGCTGTTGCTGTTGCTGTTGCTGTTATTATTTTATGATTATTAATACTATGCTTAAAAACTAATAAAATGTTTAATAAGCCTGGAGAAAATCATTAAACCAATGACTGAAGAGAAATCATATTCATTATATTTAATTTTAATTACCTTCAAAAGTCAATGAAGTAAATTCAAATTTAGCTTTCATTCCATGCCAGTCTGCTACATTTGTGGGAGCAGCCCTCAGCATGACGTTAGCAGGCCAAGAGCAAGTTTATTAAAAATCTGGCACTTCCAATATAAAGAGACTGGAGCAGATTCAGAGGAGAGCCAAAGATAGGCAGAATTATGGAAAACAAGTCTTCTAAGGAAAGCTTCAAAGAACTGAGTATGTTTGATGTGGAGAATAAAGAACTCAAAGAATAAGAAAATATTCTTCTAGTAACTCAGGGATTGTCATCTCAGGCAAAAGAAAATCATTCTCTGCTGCCCAGTGTGAAGGATTACATCTCATTGGCTCATGCTACATTATAATTCACATTTCAAATCAGCCTATAGGAAAACATCAAGGCACTAACAAACTGACAGTGGAAGCAATTCCTTAGGGGAACTGAGGATTGTCCTATGCTGGTGGCCTTTTTAATAGCAGACTCAAATATCAGACTCAAATAAGATGCGACCAAACTGATAGGATTGATTCGGGTGTGGGCGTCCCTGTGTATGAGCAGAAATCAATTTTTCTAAATCAATTCAGAAATCCAAACTGAATCAACCTGATTGGACAATTCTAATTAAATATCTGGACTGCTTCCAATCTGATTTTTCCCAATTCCCACAGTCTTACTGAGCATCCATCTCTTAGGGATGTTCTAATTTAGGACTCCTCTCTGCAACAGGATATTGCATTACAGTAGATCAATGGTTTTCAAACTTGGCAACTTTAAGATGTCTGGATTTCAACTCCCAGAATGCTGGCTGGGGAATTCTGGGAGTTGAAGTCCACCCATCTTAAAGCTGCCATGTTTGAAAAACACTGCATTAGATGGCCACAAGGCCACGCTAAGTATACAGTTTTAGGCGGTGGTGTAAACTAGTTGTTTTGACATTGAGCGATGTTTCATCCTGGGGATAGAACACAAGGAATATTTTTTTACTTATTTGATGGAATGCTCTCTTGATCTTACCTCTCATTTTGCTTCAGAACCAGTACTGTGCAGTATAATTTCCATTCAACTGGGTGAAAGACAATTTGCCTTTAACATTTCTTTCAGTGGTGAAATTCTCACAGGTAGAGTATGGTATTCCTATACTTTCGTTACATGATGGACGAGGTATGGATGTAAATGTCCTGTTTTCATGTCAATCTTCCAGCTCCTTGGTATTCCAACGTCCAGTATATCAGGAGGCAATTTGTCTTGGGGGTTTTCATCCCCATATTCAGAAGCCTGGATAGCCAATGAGGCTCCCAAGTGTTTGAAAGATGGAAAATATTAGCAGTAGCCCCCTTCACCCATGCCAACAATGAAATACATTAAAAAATACTGTGAGGAGAATTTTGAAAGAAATCCTCAAGTAGCCTAAGTAACAGAAGTATTTCTTCACACATGCATGATTTATTAATTATGGAACCCACTTGCTCGCAGACATTGATGGCTACATAATGAAAGTCAAGAGAAATTGACAAATTTATGGAGGAAAATCTTAGGGGCAACTGTCAGAAGTTATGGTGAAAGTATAAATTCTTTAAAATGCCATGAGTGGGAAAGAATGATGATCTTTATGTCCTACATGTAAGTTCCCAGGGACATCTGGTTGGCTGCTGAGGGAAACAGGATGTGGGAATTCTTATCCTGTCTTAGACACCAAGTTCCCCATCGCCAGTCCCTTGCCTCTGCCCTTGATTGCCTTTGCCCTGGGTCAAGCTAAGGGGTGGTCTGGTTAGCCAGCTTGCCCCAGTGCAACTACAGGCCACCAACCATTTCTCAAGGCAGGAATGCACGGTGTCATCCTCTAACCACCCCCAACCCATCAAGAAGGAAATAATTGCTCATCTTCTGCTGCTGCACATCAAAAGTAGCGTTTTCGGACTTGATTCAGCTCGAATGGTGCTGTCTGGTTCAGCTGTTCCTTTTCAATTCATTGTACTGTAGGTAGATACTATGGTAGATGGCTACTTTTTAAAATATAATTTTATTGAAAGCTTTTTTCAAAAAAAGAAAGTAAGAATTAATACAAACTAAAATAAAGAAGGAAAAAAGAAACCCCATATGCAAATTAGACTCGCTATTCAGAGGGTTGCTTTGGAAAATAGCTTGAAAATGCAGCAGTTACTGTACAGTAATGGGCAACTGCTAGATTATTCTTATTTTCCTTTTTAATGTGATTTTATTGAAAGTTTTAAAAACAAGATTAAACATTAATACAAACTAAAGTAAGAAGGAAAAAAGAAAAAGGAAGAAATAAAAGAGAAAGCTAAAGTGCAAAAAGAAAGAAAAGAAAAAAGGTAGAAGAAAAATAGAAAAGAAGTACAATTGTAGATTTACCTCTTTGTCTAAAGTTACATTGTGACTCTCTTCTTTCTGCAATCTGTCCTATCTAATTGTCAAAACCATAGATCATAAGTTCATTTTTTTTCTGTTTTACACAAGAAGTCTATAAGGGGTTTCCAGTCAGCAATAAACATAGTCTTTTCTGTAATCAGACAGGTTAATTTGACCATCTCAGCAAGTTCTATCATCTTCACCAACCATTCCTCGGTTGTAGGTATTGCCAAAACTTTCCATCTTTGTGCATACAATAATCTCACTATGATTATCATATATAAAAACAAAGTTCCATGACTTTTTTCCAACTGTTTATCTATCAGTCCCGAGAGGAAAAGTTCTACTTTCAGTTGTACCTTAATCTTTAAAATCTTCTGAATCAGTGTATGCATTTGAATAGAAAATCTTCTAACTTTTTGCACATCCACCAAGCATGGTAAAATGACCCTTCCCGTTGTTCACATTTCCAACATAGATTTGAAATACCTTTATACATTCTAGATATTTTTTTCTGGTGTCATATACCAATCGTACATCATTTTATACATTTCTCTTTAAGATTATAACATAGTGTAAATTTCAGTCCTTTCAACCACATATTTTCCCATTGTTCCATCTGTATATTATAACCAAAAATTTTAGCTCACTTTATCATACATTCTTTCATTTGTTCTTCTTCTGTTTCAAATTTCAATAAAAGTTTATACATTTTAGCAATCACATGTTCATCATTTGTACACAATTCTGTTTCAAAATCAGTCTTAGAATATTCAATGCCATAAATTGTTTTGTGTACTTTGAATCTTTCTGATAACTGTAAACAGGAAAACCATTGACAATTGTGTCCCTCTGCCAACAGTTGCTCTCTTGATTTTATTTTACATTCCCCTTGACCAAATTCTAGTATCTCGTGATAAGTTAACCATTTGTGTTTGCCTTCTTTATTTCTCATCTATAAAATGCTTCTTGTGCTGAGAGCCGCAAAGGTGTTTTTTTGGCACAACCTGGATTTATATCTCAACATGGCACGTCTAACATAGTGATTTTTAAAATTTACATTATTTTAAATTTTACATTAATTTTACATTATTTCACATTAAATTTACATTATTTTAAATTTTAAAATTTACATTAACCTTAACTTTATCATACCACAAATATCCATGCCACCCAAATCTTAAGTCATGTTCTTCTATTTCTCAGCAGCAAAATACAAGTTCAAATCAGGTAAACCCAATCCTTTAATTCATGTTTTTTTCCCTTGCCATACAAACTTAGATATATCCTTTTGCCACTGTTTAAATGGTGCATCAGTTGTCAAAACTGGTATTATCTCAAGCAAAAACATCATTCTTGGCAAAACATTCATTTTTATCACAATAATGACAATTCTCCCCAATAATGACAATTATAATTTCTCCCATCTTAACATATCTTTTTTAACTTCATTCCATATCTTAATTATCTTGAAATAACATACAATTCATATTTGTCATTGTGATAACCAGATATTTTACTTTTTTTCTGAATCTTAAAACTCGTTTTCTTCATCAATTCTGTTTGATCCTCTATTTTCATATTTTTTGTTAACATCTTCATCTTCTGATTGTTATTCTTAAAACCTGCTAGTGTACATTAATGTTTTTTCCCTTTAATGGATCCTCCAGAACCAGCACCAAGTCATCAGCAAATGCCCTCAACTTATAAGTTTCTTTTTAAACTTTCCTCTCATCTTGTCATATATCTCTATTCAATATTTCAAGAACTAAAATAAAACAGGAGAAGAGACAACAGGCATGCCTGTCTTATCCCTTTTTGTATCTCCCTTTTGGTTAGATCTCCATTGACAATTATTTGTGCTTTCTGTGAAGTGTATATTGATCTTACCCATTTAATAAAATTCTCTCCAAAATTCATATCTTCCAAAATTTTAAACAGGAAGGCCCATGTGGTAGATGGCTACTGTACACTGTGACAGGAAGGCCTCAAACTGGCACTGGTCATTATCCTCCATGGCATGTTTTTGTCTCTGTGTGTGTTTTCAAGCTTATTAATGGAACAGCAAGCCTTCCCTTCCCTTCCCTTCCCTTCCCTTCCCTTCCCTTCCCTTCCCTTCCCTTCCCTTCCCTTCCCTTCCCTTCCCTTCCCTTCCCTTTCACCAGGTTACACTGACAAGAGTTTCGCCACTTTCCCCTAGCCCAAGTGACTGGCAAAATGATAAAATTGTAGTGGTACTCTACTGTTTTTTTTTAGCAACTAGGACATTTTGTCTCCTTTTTCTTTTCCTCTTCTTATTACCAAGAGGCTGATTTTCATGCTTCTTTGTTTACAACGGAAATTACAGGGGTTTGTGCCATTACCACATGCTGCTTGTGGAGTTTTAAGTACACAGCACCTAATGAGAATAATATGTATATGCTTTCCTCACATAAGAGAATCACATTTGAATACTTGTGGATACAGGTTTCATGTGAACTACTAATTTTCTTAATTATTCAAAGTAAGCCTGGTTAGGACTGTTGGAAAACGTGCTACATTAGCTGATTTTTGGCTAACGTTCACCTTTAAAATATCCCAAAACTACTGTTGTTCTGAGGCTTTGATTTTTGTTAATTTGAGGATACAGGATGAGTTAACCTGGGGGGAGAAATCTGGAAGATATGGGGCAGGCAAAATATTAAATATTCAGAAGGGGTGGCTTACTAGCAAAAGTCAAGGAGAAATATCTTTTTAAATTTCATTTTTCTACTAGACAGTAAAAGCTCCATGTTTTTTTCACACAACACGTCAGGAACAAAGGAAACAACTTTGTTTCAGATATGAACAAAAATGGCATTGTGGTAAAACATGGTGCTCCAAAAGTGCAGCTTTACATACGTGGGAAATTTTAAAAGAACTACATTTTTAATGTTAACTTTTATTGATTAACAAGAAAAAAATTAGTCCTCTAAGAATGAAAGGAGACCAGAGGCTTCAAAAGTTGTAGGGGTAAAATTCTGGTCATGGCAGTGCAATTCAAGCCCCAGCCCTCTGTATTGTGACATCAATGAATGTACAACCGGGTGGGGCTTGATTTTTTTGGCCATACCTGCAGGTGTTGCTCTTCAGTAGAGAGCTATAGAAATAAGATTTTCTCTCTTTTTAATCAAGGTAGCATATAGGGCTCCTCTCAGTTTCTCTTCATACACATTGGGAACAGCCAAGAACTGGAATAAAGTCCTTTTCCAGCTCCAGAATGCCTCCTCAGCTCTCCAGAAACTAGTTTAGTAATCATTCGTTTCTCCTCTGTTTTTTTTTTTCAATCCAATCAAATTTAGTTTTCATTTCCTTCATTCCCTCACAGAGACCAAAAACACTCCAAAAAAAGTCAATGTGAACATTCTCCCAAGTCTTCAGGCTTTTATCCTCAAAAGCCTCCAAACTAAGAATGAATGGGTATTCCACAAATAAAGAAAAAAAAAATCTCCATATTTTATTTTTAAAATAATTTTTAGAGTTCTTCACATGAATCATTAAACACTTAAAAGCAATGTTTTGTTTTTTAATAATTTATACACTATTATGGCCAGCCTTGGTGCTCTCCAGATGTTGTATTATAGTTGCCATAATCTTCAACCAGTGGGAATTATGGGATTTGTAACCAAACACACATGATAAACAAGTTACGTTTTACCTAACACCTACAGGTAAAGCAAGAGAAAGACTGCTGCATAGTCTACAAAAATCTTAAGTAACAGGGACAAAGAAGATGTCCCCCCCCCCCCCCAGGCTGGTAAATATTGGTAACCAGTTCATGAAATAGTATGTTGACCTTCCTGTAATGCCATCACATTGTATAGGCATAAAAATAAGGGAAAACCTCACCATTTATATGCACACAGTCGAGGTCCTAGCAAAATGTTCTATTTAATTACAAATGTATAGAATAAGGTCTGTACATTAAATGCTCAATCAGCCATACCATTTTTTTCTTCAGTGTTAACCATGATGCAGCCACAGTACAATATTGTTTTTTTAAAACAAAACAAAACCTCACAGTGAAAAGATAAGAATCACTATTTTTCCTTCTACATTTCTGTAACACTAGCTGGTAAGCATTTTAATTTTCCTTGATTAAGTCCAGACTACGAGTGCTGCAAGAAGAGGCTTCCCTTAAGCAGAATATGTTCCTTAGACGTTCCAGATAATAGAAAGAAGTACTGACACGCCAGGGAAAGGTGGAGGAGTCAGCCAGACATCTCAAAATTTCATAAACGGTTCTGGTTCAAGAAAATTCCAGCTGGCTAATAGTTAATTCAAACTTGTTTCCCATCCTTCGTTGGAGGTGCAACAGGAGAAAGCAGCAGTCTAGAAATGCTCATGCAAAATATCTATTGGAGCAGTGAGAGAATTGTCTCAGCCTTCCCCCTGCCAGATTATCAGGAAGAAGGATCTGGGACATGCATTTTGGAAGTCTGGATGTAAAGACTCAGAAAACAAGGTCATCCCTGTTTACAGGAGGCAAGTGGGAGTTGTCACTGTTCATTAGGAACAAGAGGATAATATTAGAAGCAGTGCCAGTGGAAGGGAGGCCTAAAGCGTGGCATTTGCTGAGCTTCACTGCTTGGCCAAAGCCCACTCTTCCTGCACCATCATTCTGACTATGAATGGAAGGTCCCATGAGAACATCCAAATAATTTCTCCAAGCGAAGTGGCTCCCTTGCTCAAACACATCCAAAATCTAGGCACTTGTCACTTCTGCTGGTGTTCTCCTGGAAAACCGCAACACGAGGGCTGTGCAAAAGCCTTTGAAAAAGCGTGCTTGGCAAAGCATGTTGGCATGAGGAAAGCACTCCTCAGAGCATTAAGGTTGCTGCGTCCTCCAGAAGAGCTGATGCAATAGCTTCAAAGGCTTTCTCAAGTTGTATGCACATCTGTGTTTACGCACAGCTGTTTCACTGGCAAATGCACACACAGGGACAGCTAAGGAAAGACTTCAAAGGAGTTGCGCTAACCCTTCCAGAGGACACACAATTGTTTTAAACTTTAAGGATGCTTCACAAGTGCCAATGGGCTTTGCAAAGCACCCTTTTTGCATGCTATGCACAGCACAGCCCTGCAGTACAATAACAATGAGCCTTTCTTATCTTGAGTAAGGCCTCTCTTGGACTTCACCCTGAACCTCCTACCTTGCCAGTTGCTATTATTCTGTTGCTTGGAAATAAGTTATCTCCATCCTGAAGAACTAAAGGCGCTTTTAGCCTGGCTGCCTGTAAAGTTGAAAGCAAGATTTGCATTTTCTTCTTTGGACAAAAAAAGAAGTTCTGGTTTTAACTGTTGGGATTAATTTAGACCATATGTGCACAATCGTATGATGGCTAAGGCGTTCTAACTCAGGAAAATGAAAAAGTCAAAACCTTTGCCAGTTTCTTTCCAAGTTAGTCCCATAGTACCCCTTGAAGTACAAGTTATACTGATCTTCACTAAAGTTTTATCTATAGGATGGGAGAGTTCCAGGTTCAAGTCCACCCTCAGCCATTGAAACTCACTGGATGACTGCCTTGAGCCAGTCATTCATTCTCCACCCCAGCCTACCTCACAGGGTTGTTGCTGTTATTAGAAAAATGGGAGGAGGAAGCACTATACAGCAGCTTAAGCTCCTAGAGGAATGGCAGGATACACATCTATCAAAGAAATTTATGAAGAACTCCTTGTTAACTGTGTCGGTATTGAGAGAGAGCCTATAGCTCCATACAAAATTACTTGTTAAGAAGGGTTAGGCAAGCTTTTGGGTTGGATGGGCAAATCTGAAATATGCAAAGAATGTTGTCGATGCTCTCACAACAGTTGCCATATTGGGTATGGCCAACAACACAACTATTTCTTATTTATATATTTTCTGTAATTTGGATGCCTCCCGACTCCAACCAACTCATAGAAAATCAACTGGCAAAACCACTTGCTAACACCCCCTTTAGCCTCCCCTTAGAATCCCTACCGGCACCCCTCTTATTTTTACTTTCTCATCTGAACATGGGCCCACTCCCAAACAAAGCACTGGGGTGTTGCCCACTGATTATTTTTTTCTAAGAATGACTATAGGGCCTGTGGGGCTCCCCCCTCCATTTTTTTGAAGGGGGGCTTACCCAAATAATCTTTTTTTACCCCAGAAAGTAAGATGGGGGGGTTGGTAATAATGACTAACATGGAAAGCCTTTTTCACAGCAACTACTACAGCATGTTGTTGGAGCCAAGCTATTGTCCTCTGGTTAAGTGTGTTGTGATGTCTCATACACATTCAAAAGCTTGAGGGCGGGGGGGGGGGGCAGAGCTTGCAATGCAATGGCACAATGTTGCTTTCATTATTTTGATTAAAGTGTTAGATCCTGTGGACGCCTCTGTTCCTCTTAGGTCCTAATAGAATTCCTTTGTTTGAGCCTAGCACATCCAGTGCACCAGGAACTGAGTTCTGCTAATCTGAATTTAAAAGTAGCATATTGTTTGAAGCCAATCACTGACCTATTCATTGCCACCATCTAATCGCTTTTGAGAGCTCACTCTGAGTTTGGATGCTTTCCATGAAGATTAGAGTCCCCTTCATCCCCAAATGCATTACCTCTATTTCCATCATTTTCTGTTTTTTGAGCCGGATCTCAAAACATGTTGTCGTTGTTGTTGTTTTCTATTATTCCTTTTAGTTGTTGCATTTACTTCCCAACTTTCCTCCAGGATCTTGAGTCAGTGGACATAGAATTTCCTCCTCCAACTTTACCTACAACCACCCTGTGAGAGCTTCTACATTTCAGGGGGGACTCCAACCCAGGTCTCTTCAGTCTTCACCCAGAGCCTTAATCACTAGACCACAATGGCACCACATTGTGTTGCATTTCCCCCAGTTTGGAAAGAGCCTTTTAAAACAATATGTAGCTTCTTTTTGTTCCAGCCTCCCTTTTTTCTAAAACTATCTCAGGTGATCTGTTTAAAGTTGTGGAGAGCCTGTTTGATTTAGGGAGGCAATAGCAATTTAGATGGACCGGGGGGAAAAAACAGTTTCTATGTTTACATGCTCTTGACAGCTGTTTGGGAATATTGTGGAATGAGTGGGACTTAGTCCCTGTTAAAAATAGATACAATTACATTCCCTCTCATGTTGGTACTGCACCATAAGTAACAGCACTCTGGCCAATTTGTGTGTAAAAGGACAGGCCCTCTGTTGCAACAAAGTGTTCCACATAATACACACCCACACCTATCCTGTGCACTGTGTTATAATGTACATTCAATACACGACGTTAATAAGTTCTAGTTCTCCATAAATTGCACTGATGGAAGTGCTTTTCCTATTTATTCTTAATGGCCAATACAAGCCATTAATAGAGGCTTTGCCTACAAGGACCACCACTTTGAGCTATTTGCATTCCTCCCATTCAAAATCCACATGTGAGATGCTACACCCCACCATGAACAATTTAAATCACAAATAATGTCATCACTCAGCACTAATGGATTTGTGGCTCATGGGTCTGGAAAGAGTTAGTGGGCGAGGGGGGGGAGGAGGAGGAGATGTTTCATTTTAATATATTTCCTTTGATTTTCATATTGTATTTTTGACCTACAACAGACCAGATATGGTTCAAATATAAATTCCTTTTTCACAAACCATGAAAAAAAAAACTTCCAGGAGATTTATGAAGGTCTTATGATGTATTTTTTTAAAAAATTGTATTATATAAATTATAAATTATATGATGCAAATTCTTGCCATTTCCAATATATGGTAGTCCTTCAGGTTCGAAGAAGACATGCTGTTGTGCAGTTCATCTGTAGGCACAGAGATGGCTCTACAGTCCCAGTCTGGAAGTGCAAAGTCTAGCACAATGGAGGCACTGGAAGTCCATTGTTGTAGTAACTGCGGGTGTTATTCTGTGATACTGCTCATGGTTTCCTATCAGTTTTTGGTGGTGCCTGTCTCAAAGCTGGTGGAGGCTTCATAGCACAGGGCTCACCAGCAGGTTCTGTCAGCAGCTGCAGCTTCTAGTTCCCTTGGCTGGATGTCACAGTGGCATAGGGTTTCTCTCATAGCATCTTTGTAGAGCTTGCATGGTCAATCTTGAGGTCTCCTCCCAGACTCCAGTACACTATAGAGCAACTGTCAAGGCATACTGTGGTTGTCCATTCTGATGATGTGTCTCAACCAACACGTATGGGCTCTGACAATCAGGGACTCAATGCTGGTTGCATTATATACATTCTAGACATTTCCAATCATTACTGATGCCTATAAATTAAATTAAATATAAATTAGAGGCCTGGAGTGGTTCCACTTCAATATTTTGATTGAGGGCTGAGCTTATACCATAGAAGAAAATTTGTAGAGAGCTGGTCTTGAAGTGATGCATTGTGGGTAAGATAAGAAAGCTGGTAATAAGAGGCTACACAGGATCTCATACATTCATCCAAGGTGTAGAGAGAGAGAAGGACTGGCCCAACCAACCATACCAAACTGATAAATCAGATACTTCTGACAGCCAATCACTGTGTTTTAATACTTTGTAATTAAAGTATTATAAGTAAATATCTCAAGTATTATGTCCAGTTTGTGGGCATCACACTTGAAAAAGTATTTGGAGAAACTGGAACAAGAGCTTTAAAATGGGAATTGGGAAGACTCGAGGTGCTTCAAACATTAGCCTTAAGAAAAGATAATAGGATTTTTTAATTGTTTAAAATTTATTTATTTGGGTATTTATTTATACCCCACCCCAATTCAACGGCTCTCAGTAGCTTACATGTATATAACATAACAAAAGTAAAACATCCACAGTCCAATTAAAATGTCATGAATTCCACCCCAGCCTGACAGAAATCACACTGAAGATCAGTAGAAAGCAGGGTAGAATAACATGATAGCCCCCTTCAGTCTCTGAAGATAGGTCACACCAGGAAAACTGGTGAACTGGCAGATAACCAGAGGACAAACATTGTCCCTATCTTAAAAAGTGGTGGAATGAAAGGCAGGATATTAATTGAAGAAATGAATAAACATTTGTACATATCCAAATGTGATTTTAAATCAAGGAGCTAGCGTTGGAGCATTGGCTCCAGCAAAACATGGTTACATCAAGGGTCCCCAATTTGTAAATCCTTTGAATATACAAAATAACATGTGCTTACTGTCTAGTAAACATGATTGGCATTTCATTTTCAGACTGAATCTGGAATGACTATATAATTCAGTCTCTCTCTTATTCTCCCCCAACTCTTTTTTTACTTTATTGATTCACAAACACTTACTGGTTACTGAATTAAATATTTAGACACTTCGGTTTAAAATTACTGTTTTAATTACTGGTACTATGTGAAAGAAAACAAACCATCATTAAATAGCATTTTTATTTACTCTGTTCTTTTATTTTCCTAGGAATCCTTAAAATATTATGCTCCTTAATCTGCTAGCTGTATTTTACTTTCTCGCTCTCCTTCTCTTCCTTTTTACCTGCCCCACCCGCATGTAAAATTCAATTTGCCACCTGCTCCAGTCTTCCTCTGCTTTTTGTATGGGTTACATCTTGAAATCACATTAATCTAACTCCCATTACTTTGTTCTAATTTCACCTACCATCATCTAGGGTAACTAAATTCATTTGTTTAGAAACGGTCCCCCGAGGGTTGCTTAATGAAGCACGGCACAGTCTTGCCAGACTAACAAAGGGGGGGGGGGAGCAGAACAAACCAAAAATTCAAGTGTTAGTTCTCATTGAGGGAGTAATCCTGTGGAAGGGCAGTGTCTTCGAAGAATACTCATGTCATTTCACTATACACAATGCAGTGGTGAGGAAAAGGCCCTACAGACATGTAGAGGAGACATTTTGCTCTGTGCAGAGTTTCTATTCATTCCATGCATTCCCCTCCAGCCACATTTTACTTTTCCCCAATACCCAGTTCAGAATTACATGGTCCCTGAGCAACATCAGACTTCAGGAGGCTATTGGGAGGATGGAAGTTCCCCCCAAAGCTTCTTAATCTTTTATTCTGCTAGAAATGCTGAGATTCCATGTAACCGGTTGATGTCTCCATCTCCATACCTACATTTGCAAGCCAAATCTGTCCTTGGCTTGCTAGCCTCAGGCCGGGGCATAAATATGTGAAGACAGGGGAGGGAGGCAGCCATTTTGGAGCCTTAGACAAAGGGGGATGCTGGGCTCCCCCTTGGCACTCAGGCCTTGCCCCAGGCTTTCAAGAAGCCTGATCGTGCAGTGTGGGACTAGAATAGCTGGGTGCAAAAATCCAGATAATAACTAGAGGGCAGCAAAGTGTTAGAGCTTTCTGTATCTCTTTGCTATCATCTGTAATTGTCTGGATTTGTGCAGCCTAAACATGGCAGCCCAGGCCTGAACCTGTACCAGACAGTGTGGAATGAAAGAAGGAAAAAGTGAGGGAAGAGCTTCTGTCACTGCTGGTATCACCTCCTTTTTCACTGATGCTCCTGAGTCATTTTTCATCTCAGCACAAGGAGTATTCTCTGGAAGCAGGACCCTCAGAGACCCTGAGGACTTCCCTGGTGATTGCTGCAGGTGCTCTTCTTCTTGCTCTCATTTTCCTTTCAACTTGTGAAGGAAGGAGGGGACAAAAAATAGGCTGGGCTGCGATACAGTACTCCACACAAGCAATAGATGGCAGCAGAGAGAAAGGGGAGGGAGAGAGAAGGGGAGGAAGATTTACTGCCATCTATTGGTCATCTGTATTCTGAATGGGAGGGGGAAAGTGGATCCCCACCTAGGTCTAGTGGTCAAGTAGTAAAAAGTAGAAATCTTGGGGTGATTGACAAGATGAGGGCTCAGACAAACTGCTGCTGTGACGGCAGAGATGACCCTACTCTTCCCTTTTTCCTGCCCACTCTCAATGGCTGAATGTGGGAGTCTTCTACCTGAGCTTTCTCCCATCTACGAGGTAGGTCAAACTAGGAAACCAATGTCATGGAAGTCAATACATGTGTGCCCTCCTGGCCCAGCAGCAGCTGCCTCCAGCAGCAGCCACTCCTGCCCTGGCTGCACTCACACCAGGCCACGGCAGTCCCTTACCTGCGCACCAGCCTACTTGTGAGCCACCTGGGACTCACAACTTCCTGCTGGCTTCCCCATTGATTTGCTTGTTGGAAGTCATGAGGAGGTCCTTGCTTAATGACCTGCAATTTTTGCTTAACGACGACAGGGGGAATTGCTGGAATTGCTGTTGCTAAGCGATGCAGTGATGTGACATTGTGCTTTACAACTGCATCACTTAATGGCAGAAATTCCAATCCCAATTACTGTTGTTAACCAAGGACTACCTGTATCTTTGTGAGAACTAGGCAGGAGTCTGTCTAAGGCATTTACTCATGCTACATTCTTGCTTTGGACTCAGGCTTCTTTTATCCAACCATTGCCTTGGTTCCCAGCTTGAATCCCAGCTCTAGGATAAACTAGGGGATAAAACAACAAGTGGGAAGTCAGCAATGGTAGACTGGCTTCATATTGTTGCTAAGAAAACTAGATGGCCATGGCCATGAAGAAATAAAGAGTAACGCTTGACTCAGAAAAAAAATTCCATAATATTATATAAAGCACCTAAATTAAAAGATAGCTCCACTCCTGTCCATAGGAATAGAATATAATGGAGTAGATACAAAATGGGAAAAGGATGGGGAAAGGATGATAAAGAAGAAGGATTGGTGCATCTGCCCCTATACTGAGTTGTGGGAAGGCCAAGTTGGTCTCCCTTTGATGGAACCTGTTTCTTGAGAAGCAAAGGGAAGAGTCTCCCAGCAGACCTTGGTTTCTAAAGAAAGAAAATCATCCTTTCATTCATTCTTGCTGTCCTATGAGAAACACCACCAAGAAGCAACTGGTACATTTGCTCAGGCTGCTTTGCAAATGCAGAGGGGAAGTAAAAGGTTTCAGAGGAAAGAGTCGTGTGTGTAAGCTTAAACATCTATGAGGATTAGAAGTCTACGCTTACACACCCTGCTTATTTATTTACTTGTTGGATGACTCTTTCGTTCAGGAGCTCAAGGTGGCGTCTACAGCATTCTCTTCTCCTATTCTCCCTACAGTCACCATGTGAAGAAGGTTGGACTGAGAGAGAGGGGTCCCAAAGTCACATCCATGGCTGAGAGTGGACTGGAATCTGGGTTTCCTAGTGCTCATCTAACAACCCAACCACTACACCACCCCAGGCTCCCTGCTTATGCACTGGAGTGAAATGGGAACAGTCCTAGTGCAGGCAAATGAGAAAATGAAGTTGTAGGAGAGCCAGCCTACATCCTATTGTCTTCCAAACCTTTTATGCATTATTTTTCTGGGTAGAATTTCCACTAATATCAAGATGGGAATTTGTGGGGGCTCCTGGGAGGGTGGATAAATATGAAAGAGCTGCAGTATAATTGACATCTGCATTGAGGATAGAAGAGGGAAATTTTAAACTGAAATTAAAATGTGCAGCATTCCAGGCATTGTTGTGATCCTTTGCATGGCCCAAACATACAAAGGAAAGAAAGCTCCTTTGATGTCTGATAATGAGAGATGTGGTTTAGCAGTAAATTGTTTTAATTTGGTATAAAAAATTAATAACTCAAAAGAATTTGGAATGAAATTAGGGGAGGAGGGAATAGCCTAGGATGGCATGAAGTAAATAGGGGGTCACATCTATAACATGTCAGCTTGGAAAGAAAGAAAGGTTATAATTGGTTTTTTTATTGAGTATATTTAAAAGGAGGAGGAGGAGGAGGAGGAGGAGAGGAAAAAGAGGAAGAGGAAGAGGAGGAGGAGGAGGAGATGAAGGAGAAGGAAATATGTTCCAATCCCCATGTTTAGGTCTCAAGGCTCCATTGACACTGTTTACAATTAAGCATTCATTTGGGAATTTTTTAAAAATAAATAAATAAGAAGTAGTTTGGCTCTTCCATGAAAAACCACATCAGAGTCCCCCAGACATAAATCTTTTATTATATCTTCAAGAAAGCAACTGGAAATGGTGCAAGAAGGCGCCACTGATAAAATGTAAGAATTCCCTTGGTATCATCTGGATGAGCTCACTGTTGGTGGGAGATAACGGAGTATGTCATGGATACAAAACACTAATTCTGCTCTTGCAGTTTGTGGCAAAGAAACTTAATACAACAAGAACACATTCCACAGCTCTATAGATAACACATGCACAATTCTGTCAACCCATAGTCCATTCCAGAAGTTAACTTTATTTTCTGGCTTGTAGCACTGGTACCATAGCATATGAGGCTTGGCTACAAGAAAGCATGAATTGTTCATTTTCATCTGGTTGTAGGTCAGAGAAGAAAACAGAACAAAGGACACTCTGGAGAGCTGGTTCATGTATTTTGATTGCTTTTCTCCACATGATTGCTTATGACAGTCTCTGGCCTTTAGAGGGAACATGGAAAAACCTTTGTGCTCAGTACAGACTACATACCTTTTGCAGAAATGCAGGAAGAGGGAAGCCACTGCAGAAGAAAACCTGCACGCTGACTTTATCTCTGTTATTCCAGAGATAACATCATTATAACCATGTTTTTCCATGCTTCCAAGTTTTATGCCTAAACTACTAACCATTTCAGGCCAGTTCAGAAGTTTAACATGTTTACTGATGAGATCAAGTGGTGAATGGTCCATAAATATTTGGAACGGGTGGAAGAGATTGGCAGGAGATAAAAGAGACCTCTTTTCTCATAACACTCTTCTCTTACTCATTTCCTCTCTTTTTTTCTTTGCACTCCCCAATACCCACATGCAGGTGCACGTACACACATGCACATATTTACAAAACATGAGGTTTGTTTCATGCTGCGTGACTCCAGTAATTGTTTGCAAAGCTTTATGGTATAGTATGTTGTGCAAATCCAGGTGATATTGTTTATTCAATAAACTGGGACTAAATATGGTTTCCTATGATATGTAAAGAGACATCTTGTGTTGCATATATATGTATATGTACATGTATATGTACCCCCTCTCACCCCTATGGGTGGTCTGTGTCTTCCTCAATCTTGGGTCCTCTATCAGACACCTGGGAGTTTGAGGGTTCTGGGCAGTACCTTAGCTGTTCCTAGCACTGCACTCTTCTGGACAGAGAGCTCGGATGTTGTTCCTGGGATCTGTTGGAGCCACTCTCCCAGCTTAGGAGTCACAGCCCCGAGTGCTCCTACCACCACTGGGACCACTTTGGCCTTTACTTTCCACACCCTCTCTAGTTCCTCCTTCAGGCCCTGGTACTTCTCCAGCTTCTCATGCTCCTTTTTCCTGATGTTGCTGTCACTTGGCACTGCTACATCTATTGTTACCACTATCTTCTGGTCCTTGTCTACTACCACAATGTCTGGTTGACTGGCCAGTACCTGCCTACCTGTCTTGCTCTGGAAATCCCACAGGATCTTAGCCCTGTTATTCTCCACAACTGTGATGGAATGGAATTATGAAGGCCAAGCTCAGGTAGATAAAAATTTTCTTAGCTCGCCAGAACCACGTGGGAGGAACAAGAGGATGAGACTGGCACCTCCCTGAGGAATTCACACTGTTGTGGCTGGAGGACTTTGGGAACTGTGGTTTGAGTCTGGGAAGATTGATGTCAGGCCTAGCCCAAGGAACTCCAAGAGACAATGCCAATTCAATCCAGCTATATTTATTAGCTACGACCTCTAGCAAGAATCTTCCCAGACTAAAACCCCAGTTCCCAAAGTCCTCCAGCCACAACAGTGTGAATTCCTCGGGGAGGTGCCAGTCTCATCCTCTTGTTCCTCCCACGCGGTTCTGGCGAGCTAAGAAAATTTTTATCTGCCTGAGCTTGGCCTTCATAATTCCATTCCATCACAACAACCTTCTGTGGAATCTCCCATCTGGACTTGGGAGGGCCTAGCCCATATATTGTGCATATATTCCTGTACACAATCCCAGCTACTTGGTTGTGCTGTTCAGTGTATGCTGTTCCTGCCTGCATCTTACACCCTGCCACTATGTGTTGGACTGTCTCTGAAGCCTCTTTGCACAGTCTGTACCTTGAGTCCTGTCTAGTGTGGTAGACCCCTGCTTTTATGGATCTGGTGCTTAGTGCCTGTTCTTGTGCTGCTATGATCAGTGCCTCAGTGCTGTCTTTTAGTCTAGCCCTATCCCACTGGTAGGATTTCCCAATGTCAGCCACCTCAGCTATCTGTTGATGGTACATCCCACATAGGAACTTGTCTTGCCATGGCACTTCCTCTGCTTAAACTTCCTCCCATGTCTGCTGCTGCCTCAGGCATTCTGTCAGCAGCTCATCTTTGGGTGCCATCTTACTAATGTACTCCTGGATGCTCCGGGTTTCATCCAGGATGGTAGTTATTACACTCACCAGACCCTGCCCGCCCTCTTTCTGGCTGGTGTACAGTCTCTGGATATTGGACTTGGGGTGGAACCTCCATACATTGTGAGAAGTTTCCGGGTCTTCACATTGGCAGCCTCCATGTCCTCCTTTGGCCAGCTGAATATACTGGCAAAGTATCTGATAACTGGCAGGGCATATTTGTGGATGGCGTGGATCTTGTTCTTCCCATTGAACTGACTCTTCAGGATCTGTCTTATCCTTTGGGGGTACTTAGATACTGCTGTCTTCCTTGCCTCCTCACTGTGGTTCCCATGTGATTGTGGGATACCAAGGTACTTGTAGCTGGTCTGTATGTCTGCTATGTGGCCTACTGATAGTTCCACGCCATCCATTCATCCATTCATCCATTCATCCATTCATCCATTCATCCATCCATCCATCCATCCATCCATCCATCCATCCATCTATCTATCTATCTATCTATCTATCTATCTATCTATCTATCTATCTATCTATCAGTGGTTGCATTCATACAGCATGCTAGATTAAAATGTAGTTGGGTAGCCTTTGGCTCAACATGTCATGTGAAACTACTAACTAGGCCTGAAGCTGCTTACTTGCCCAAGTTCAGACAAGATTGGCCAGATGCTACCACCAGAACCTAGTGGCAGATGATCCCCTGGTTCTCCATCTCTTATTCTGCTTGCTAGGGATATTTTCCCCACAAGGGCAAACAGTGCCAGGTGAAAAACAAAAGTTGCAAAGTGTTTGTGTGTCAAACTGTCCTGAAACAGATTAAGCTCAAGACAAGGGCTCCCAGTTAGGAGGTACAGAGAACTGAAAAGGCCTGTACTAGTGTATGTGTGTGTGTGTGTGTGTGTGTGTGTGTGTGTGTTCAGAACATCGGTGTAACAGGTGAGGCAGAGAGAAAGAGAGTCAGCCAAATTATCTGCATGGAGAAGAATGTACATATGTTGGGAGTAATAGTTCTAGCTGACTTCTAAGAGAGCATGAGGCTGTTGTACTCATGCATCCTTGAACAATTACTTTTGCTTTGGCATCAGCTGACCAAACACATTAGTAACCAAATCAGAGTTCACACAAACTCATCCAGCCCTTTAAAACCCCTGTAATTAAGGAAAAATAAAGTTCTGGGCTGCATTTCAAAAGATACTCTTATCATCCCTATATTGATCAATATATTCTCTATTGGTGTTGATTTAGTTTTGGCTTAACATATTGGGGGTGTTTCTGTCTAGGAGTTCCTCCTACTTCCTCTCTGCTATGGTGACCATGTGTTCTTTGCTACAATTGGCTATAGTCCTCTTTTTAAAGTACCTGCTGTTCCAGCAAATATCAACTGGGTATCTTCGGGACAGCCATGTTGGTTAGGATAATGGAAATGGTAGATTCCACAAATTTCACAAATCTAACACACAGTGTTTACGAAGTATGAACTTGCACAATCACATATTTTTGTAGAAGGCCGTTTAGAATATCCTTTTTTTTTTTTTTGGTAAAAGATCCTTCAGAATGTATTTTTTAAAAATAATATTCAGGCCGAAAAAAAAAAATAGAACCACTATTCTGCTGAGTTGAGAAATAAGCATGAAACAATTGACTAAAAGATAAAATTGATGGATTAAAACACACAGAAAAGACAAGATTTTTCTGTGAAACAGAGCTGGGATAGAAAGACTAAGAAAGTTTGATTTTCAGTTTCACTTAACAAAACCTGTCAAACCAGTTATAATCTATTCTCCATTTAGGTTAACACCTTATCTGCTAAATAACATTAAGTTGGTCGACGGTTCCCCCCTCCCCCCAGTTTGTGACACCGTTAAACAAATAAGCAAACCTAGAATCTGTAATCGCCAGAAAAGATGTAATGACCAGAGTAAAATTACAGGGTGCTGTCTTTTAAGAATGAGTATGTATTCATTGTCAGAGGTAAGGTTAGAGAAGAATGTCCAGTTCTGATTCATGTTAGAAATAAGGATAGTGTCAGCCAGCCTCTATCAGAGTAGATAATGCGGGGGTGGGGGGAGAGAAAACAGATTTAAACTACCTGAATGGGATGAAAATGTAGCTTCATTTTGGTGGAAATATGATCCTCCAAGTTATAAGCAGGTTTTGAAACAAGAGATGGAAGCAAAAGTTCAGAACATGGCTTTTTCCACAATTTCATGATAAAGATGGCTTTCAAATTTGGGGTACAAACCACTTAGACATCCATTAGGTGGCATCAAGGAGTTAAAGTTGGCTGACATGTTTTGTTCATCCAGATTTTTGCAGCCCAGAACTAGTAACCTTAATGATAAAGGGCAATGCTGGAATAGATACTTTTTTAAAAACTTCACTCCTCAAAGAAATAGCCAGTGATTTATTTCAAAATGCCCATTGCAGGATCAGGCAAGCAATTATCTGTTGCTAAAACCACATTACTGATTGGTTTTATGGCAAAAAAGAGAGAAATCCAGATATAATTGTGATGAGAACATTTTTAAAACCTGAGGCTGCAAGCTTTGATTGGTTCAGTTGATGGTTATTCAACTTATTTAGTTGATTAATTAGCAAGGGACACATTTTGGGTCTACCTGAACTCCTTTAAAAGGAACTACAGGGCTCTGTCACTCTCAGATACGATTCTTCATTTAATACACACTCTGATCCCAGTATAATGTTTGCTGTGTCAGCATAAAACGTTACTACACATCAAGGTGAATTACGCTGTAGGAAAAATTAGTTCCAGAGTTTTCATGTAGTTGTTTTCTAATCTGATCCCTTTTGTTTTCAACACGCATGGGCAAATATATGTTGCATATAATATGTAGGCCACATGGACCATTGATTCTTAAAAAGAGTAGGAGACATTTTTAGATGAAGATTTGTGTGGCTGATCTAGGATTTTATAATAGAAAAGAGGTGGTAAAGGGCAAGAACAGATATCTTAGAGGGTGTCCCAGATCTCAGTGGAAAGTAGCCTCTACTCTTTACTGAGGATAAATGAGAACAGAAATAAACTGAAATGAAACAAAAGGAATAATCAAACAAAAAATCTAGAAGTGCTATTTCCAGTCACCGCAATGGCTCTGGATCTGATCTCCAAGATGTGGTAGATTCATTGTCATCTAAGAGAAGCCATGATGATGTCACAAATATATGTCATTTGCTCAATAATATCATAACTTGGGGGAGTCACGGCCCCCAGCAGATGCTCCTGACTGTACTTCAACTTCCATAAACCCCAGCCAGAATTCAAAATCGTCAGTGATGATACATGACTAGAGCACATATCTAGAGTTGGATATGGGCCAGCAGAAGGAAGTATTTTCCAACTTTATCTTATTCATTTAGTTGTGTCTAAATTCTTTTAATCATCCCTAGTTTCAAATGTGTGTGAAATTTCATTTCAGCTCCTCACAGAACAGCAGCACTAGAGTGAAATTGCAGCAGTAAAACATTAGTTACCCAATATATAAAGTTGGATTTAGACAGTAGACTCATTGAAATGACTTCATTTTGTCATGACTAACTTCTTCCATTTATTTCAGGGTCTGCTCTAGACATGACTAAGCTATATCCCAACTAACTCTATTAAAACAAAGTTAAAGAAGAGTTCCACTGATTTCAATAAGTTTGGTATATAAATGAATAAGCTGATTTCATCAAAACAAGGGAAGAGAAAACATCCAATCAACCTACTATTTGATGCTGGAACAGCAATTGAAACTAATGATGAAGTCTGCATTAGTTGGGATTTGCAATTTTTCAGGAAATATTTTTGCCTTTGCCTTTGTTTTGCAAATGCCTTAAACATCTGCATAAATGATGCTAGATCCCTTGGGGATTTGGAAAGAAAAGCAATTTCAGGAAACTGCGGCCAAATATTACAGCTTCTCCGACAGTCCATCTGATCCTGCTGACTAACTGATAGAAAAGGTTGGCCATGATAGCAGATGGAAGTGAACAATTAATAGCTGATAGCAAAGCTCATTGCTGGCAAAGAGGCACACAAACCATCTTGGTCTGTAAAATAAGGAAAATATATTAAACGGTTACATACAATAACAAAACAAAACATCCTGAACAGAAGTGATATACTTTGGGCAACAAAACTCAGTCAAACTAGACTGTTTTATTCAGCCAAACCCTGGCCCCATTTGTCTGCAGGCATCAGTTCTAAATTTTTCACCCCATTTCCCTTTAACCCAAGATCTGAGGACCCACAGAATTCATGCAGGGAATAAGCCAGGCATGATAGGCCTCCACACAACCTTCCAGAACAGTGAACCTATCCAGGAATACGCCCCTCACTCTTATGCAGCTCCCCAATATAAATGAAGGTCAATACTATGAGAGCATAACCTGGAAGAGAAGATCATTCATCATTACTGAATTAGGTAATGATGGAAGAAGGTCTACAACTTATATTTGTATAAATGTATTCCTTTCCTTTTTATATAGGAGCTCACAGTGGCATTCATGGCTTTTCATTTTAATTTCTCAACAAGCAGTGAAATGAAAGAAGCTAAAAAGTTGTGGCTTGCCCAAGATCATCTACAGTGTTTGCTTCGTAGCTTCCCAGTCCTAGGAGACATGGAGAATGCCATGTGAAAAAGTTTCTTGCATTTCTTCCTACCACATTAATTTAATGAAAGAGAAGTTTATTTGTTATTGATTGATTGATCATATTTATATAGCCACTCATGTCACAAAAAAGTGATTCTGGGCAGCATACAACGCTCAATTAAAAAACCCATAAATGCATATAAAACAACCATTTAAACTGTAAAAACTATAAAAACACACACAACAGGAGAGGACAATGTTAGCCATAGTAAAGGAGCCATCACAAAATCTCCCTGGTTCCCTGGTGCTCCCAGGCCTGGTCATATAGCCAGGTCTTGAGGGACTTGTGGAATATTAAGGGGAATGGGGCTGACCTCACTTCTGGGAGGAGAAGATTCCACAAGGCAAGGGCCACAGGAGAGAAGGCCCACCTCCTGGGACCCGCCAAATGGAATTCTTTTGTAGGCGGGACCTGCAGCATGCTTTCTCTGCTAGACCTGATGGGAGGGACAGAGGTAACTGGGGAGAGGCGGTCCCTCAAATAAGCTGGCCGTATGCTATGAAGGACTTTAAAGGTCAAAAACAGCACCTTGAATTGGACCCGGAAGCAAACTGGCAACCAATGCAGCTCGCAGAGCAGAGATGTAATGTGTGCCCTTCAGAAGTTGCTTCAGAAATCAAGAAAACAATCATGGAGAAGTTGTCAACAGGGTGGTTCCTTATACTTGTTGAGATACCAGATTTGTATTGTCTTTTATTATACAGTCCTTTCTCCAACAGTTTGCAGTCTTCCCAGCATCCCAATTAAATCCCAAGAGAAGATCCTCCGAGTAGGCTTTTCAGATTGAAAAAATGTGGTCGGGCAGAGAGCTTCCAAGTGACAGAAAGATGCATAGCAGAAGAAACAGCACCAGCCTTAGCATCTTCCACCATTTCCAAAAAGTCAGCTATAAAACCACCCTGCCAATTTCTCTCCACCAAGAGAAATTAAAAACAAATCCTCAAGCACTCTGACAAAAACAAAAGCCACTTTTGCAGAAAAGTGAAAGAAAAAATGAGAAAGTGCAATGCAGAGTATTAGCTACAGTCTGTTATTTTGGATAGCAGGAAACAGGGGAGAAGCTATCAGCAAACTCCTTCTGCTTATCGCAGCAAATTAGGAAGATTATTATATGCCATCAAGTCAGTGTTAACTCTTAGTGACCACACAGATAGGTTTTGTTGTTGTTGTTCAGTCGTTAAGTCGTGTCCGACTCTTCGTGACCCCATGAACCATATTGCGCCAGGCCTTCCTGTCCTTCACTGCCTCCCTGAGTTTGCTCAGTTTCATGCTCATTGCTTCAGTGATGCTATCTAACCATCTCATTCTCTGCCGCCCTCTTCTCCTTTTGCCTTCAATCTTTCCCAGCATCAGGGTCTTTTCCAAAGAGTCCTCTCTTCGCATTAGGTGACCAAAGTATCTGAGCTTGAGCTTCAGTATCAATCCTTCCAATGAGCAATCAGGGTTGATTTCCTTTAAGATCGACTGGTTTGACCTCCTAGCAATCCAGGGGACTCTTAAGAGTCTTCTCCAGCACCACAGTTCAAAGGCATCAATTCTTCAGCGCTCAGCCTTCTTTATGGTCCAGCTCTCACAGCCATACATTACTACTGGAAAAACCATAGCGTTGATTATGCGGATCTTTGTCAGCAAGGTGATGTCTCTGCTTTTTAATATGCTATCTAGGTTTACCATAGCTTTCCTCCCAAGGAGCAAGCGTCTTTTAATTTCATGGCTGCAGTCTCCGTCTGCAGTGATCTTGGAGCCCAAATAAATGAAGTCTGTTACTGCTTCCATTTCTACCCCTTCTATTTGCCAGGAATCGATGGATCCAGATGCCATGATCTTAGTTTTTTTAATGTTGACTTTCAAGCCAGCTTTCGCACTCTCCTCTTTCACCTTCATCAAGAGGCTCTTTAGTTCTTCTTCACTTTCTGCCATTAGGATGGTATCATCTGCATATCTGAGGTTGTTGATGTTTCTCCCTGCAGTCTTAATTCTGGCTTGTGATTCTTCCAGCCTGGCATTTCTCATGATGTACTCTGCATATAGGTTAAAAAAGCAGGGTGACAATCTATCCCTAACTTAGTCCTTCAGGTCTTCCAATGGTGTACCCATTGCCACTGTAACTGAGTCCATCCATCTTGCTGCTAGTTGTCCTGTTCTTCTCTTTCCTTCCATCTTTTCCAGCATTAGACCCTTCTCCAGAGAGCTAGATCTTTGATTGATTGATTGATTGATTGATTGATTTGATTTCTATAGCTGCTCATCTCAACAACTGACTCTTAATCATATAATCAATCACATAATGTGTCCAAAACAGGATAATTTAACTCTGATCATTTGTGCCTTAAGCGAGAACTCTGGGTTTATTTGTTCAGTGATCCATTTGTTTGTTTTCATGGCTGTCCACGGTATTCTTAGTAGTCTTCTCCAACACCAAAGTTCAAAAGCATCAATATGGCATAAAATTTGCCAGCAGCTTCTATTTCTTCATTATAGCCCTGCCCTCTAGAACTATTGCTGACTGCTCTATGTTTTTATTGTGGCTATGTGATTTTAGTTTTTTTTTAAGTTGTTTTCTATTTACTTTTTGAATGTTTCATTCATTTTGTAAATTATTTTGGGAACATGCTGGAAGGTTAGTTAGAAAATATTTCATGCAACAAAAATGGAGTCATATCTCCAAAGGTTGCCACTGATCATACAGATAAAGACTTAATCTTCAGTTCCATTGGGAAGTATTTTGGAACCCATGTCATGATGGGAAACAGATCGCTACTTGATGCAAAATATTTTGAATAAACCACTCAAATGTTGCACCATGGAATGGTCCTTCTCAGGGCTCCAACCAGGAGTTATCTTTTGCTAGGATACCCCTTAACCACCAGCCTCATCTCAGATAATGGACAAACTTGTAAGATACTTCCCAATAAATAACTTAACCCTTGAATAATATAGATTTTCCAGAAAAAGAAACATTACCAAAAAAGAAAAAGGTAGACATAGATGTGTATAAAAACTGCACATATTAATTTATATGTTCAAGTATATGTTTAGAAATAATTACTATAATTTAAACTTTGAAAAGCATCTCCCCTTAACAAGGAATAAGATAATCAGGGGATCTGTCTATTTTAATGTGAATAGACAAGAATCTTCACATCTCCCTTTTCATGGTTCATCAGCTTGGTTACATCTTAAATAGAAGTCTGTCCTGTGTAAATTGGAGCACCATGCCACCTAATGGAGCAACATGATTCCTCAATTACTTGTGGACAGAAGCCATTACAGGTTTTATCTGAGAGTCTGTGTGATTGACACCAGATGCTCACGATGTCAAACCCCACTTATTAGGCAAGCACTCCTGCTCAGAGCTAACTCTGAACCATCTTCAGAAGCAATCCCCAGAAGATGCCAAGAGACTACAGTGCTGACCAAACATGGAACATTAGGCAAGTGCTCCTTATTTGTAATGTTCTTTAATGTGAGAAAAAGGTGCAAACAGGGCATGGTAAACATGGAATTACTGGAGCATTAAAGGACTGGTATGACTAAATATACCTTCAAGATTCAAGAGTGCAGTAGCTAAAGGAGACAATATCTTCACCCAAAACAAAATAAGGGTATCCTAAATAGTCCACTGAAGTTGGGCAGCCAATCAATCAATCAATCAATCAATCAATCAATAAAATAGAGTTGAGATTGCAATTCTCTTCTGTTCTTTTCCATGAAGTATGCTAAGCTCATAAATCTTAAGCAAAGAAAAACAAGGAAACTACCAAAGAAATCTTCCAGTTCTAAACATGAAGGAGCTACGATGCAGAAAAGGGAAATCCAACCATCAGGCAGCATTGAATATTTTCCTAAAAGTTTGCTTTAGAGCAATGTTTCTCAACCTTAGAAACTTTAAGATGTGTGGACTTTAAGATTCTGGGGAATTCTGAGGGTTGAAGTCCTGACATCTTAACCTTTCTAAGGTTGAGAAACACTGGCTTAGATGGGGGAAAAACAGGTAAATAAGAGTCTGAAAATGGGGTTGGCAAAATGGATTGAGTTTGGCAGTAGTTTCAGACAGACAAAAGAAAATACTTTTGGTCATATGATCTAGATTGAATTGCATGCAGCCTATCCTGTGTTTCTCAGTGCACACAGACAGAGAGCCAAAATGAGGGAAGAAACAGAAATGCATACAAATACCTAAATGCAAAAGCCAAAAAGGGCAGGGCTGATCCTACCAGCCAGTGGAGTGAGATGGTGGCTTCAAGTATAATAGCAGATGCTGGCAATAGACAATAGATTGGAGAAGAAGCCATACAACATTTGGCTTGCCCCTTAGAATAGTGTGTAGAGTCCATCTTCCCTTAAGCCAGTGTTTCTCAACCTTGACAACTTTAAGCTGTATGGACTTCAACTTCCAGAATTCCCCAGCCAGCATTTGGAATTCTGGGAACTGAAGTCCACACATCTGAAAGTTGCCAAGGTTGAGAAACACTGGCTTAAGCTCTCAGGGCAGAGAGATATGGATGTGACATTATCCTGTATGACATTTTCAATTACACTGATCAGCAGGCAGCTGACACCATGTAATCACTTTCATCCTTCTTGTGATTCACCAGATGTAGGTAGCAAGATGTTATTCTATTCTATTCCCAGGAATTGAACTCACAGACCTTTGCGCTTTAGATGACTATATATAGTACATTAGCTTTAGGTGCTCAGTGGTTGCAAGAAGGGACATATAGAATCAATCATCATCATCATCATCATCAATCATTGCCCAGTGAGGCACTATCTTGACATGGTTGTGGGGCTTGCATGCTCTGAGCAGGATGAGAGCTATTCCAGAGGTTCAACCATGTTGGACAGGTCTCATCAGAGGAGCCAAATGAAGAGTTTCTCTCCCATAAACAATACAGTGAGATTTACAGAAACCCCAATACAGATGTAATTTACAGAAACCCATACCAGATCGGTCATCGCCCAGGTCAGAAAGGACCATGCTAGGTGTTCTAGTTCCTGGACATATGGAGACAAGTGGGCTACAGGACTCAGGACTGTTGGCTGAGCAGTCAGGGCCAGCAGCTGCAGAACTACTAGAAGAAAACTTGTTTACCCGTCCCATGTATACAAAGACTGAAAACGAAGAAATAATGATTTCCTATTACAAATCAAGTTCAACAAGAAGGGGATATCTGAAAAGAATGCACCAGTTCTGGAAAGAACAACATCCAGAATCAGAAATAACAGAACAGAGGATAGCAGATCAACATCAATTTATAACCCAAAATAAAGTATTCACAGAAGTAGAATTGGAAGAACTGCAAAGGTCTACCCAGGGCAAAGAAATCAGAGCCTTATAGGAGAAAGAAAGTAGTAGCTTAGACAGTACAGATTTCTCCTCAGAAAGAACAAAGCCCTCTAACTAAAAAACAAGAGGAATTGAAACAAAGAATAACTGAGCATCCAGAACAGCACAAAAACAACAGAATAAGGTTACCTGCATTGAAGCTTGATAACAAAGAAACAGCTAGCACAAGTATTAAAAGATGCCAATACTGTAATATCAAATATAAGCACCAGCTCACTGCAAGAAACAAACCAGCTACTGTACAGAACGGCTGCAGTTATAACTGAATACCTTGGATGCAAAATCAACAAACCAGAAAAAAAGCCAAACAGTGCACCACCAAAATGGAAGATCAGGTTTGAAAATAAGATGCTAAAATCAGGTGCAAGCACACTAGAACAAATGAAAGAAAAGAATCTGAAGAACAAGAAGACCAAAGAATACCTGATCAGGAAATATCACCTAGAGACAAGGAAGATCAAAGAAGCACTGAAAATAATAAAGCAGCAAATAACAGCTATAGCCAAAAAGATCAGCAGACACAAATCTCAAACTGCACACTATAGGCAGAATCTCCAATTTCAGTCAAATCAGAAATGTTTCTACCAATCCATCAGTGGAGAGACTTCAATGAACCAGTCAACACCTGACAAAGAAGAAGCAGTGCAGTTCTGGGTGCAGCTATGGGACAATCCAAAGAAGTACAAGAATGCAGCTTGGATAAAGGAGGTGGATAAGAGAAGAAGAAGAAGAAGAAGAAGAAGAAGAAGAAGAAGAAGAAGAAGAAGAAGAAGAAGAAGAAGAAGAAGAAGAAGAAGAAGAAGAAGAAGAAGAAGAAGAAGAAGAAGAAGAAGAAGAAGAAGAAGAAGAAGAAGAAGAAGAAGAAGAGAAAAAAACTTATAATAACAGCAGAAATTGTGGAGAAAGGGGCAAGGAAGATCAAGAATTGGTCAGCATCAAGTGAAGATGAACTGCATGGTTTTTGGTTGAAACATCTGACTGGTCTGTACCCGCTCATTGCCAGACAGTTTGACAACATACTGCAAGGAGGTGAAGTTGAAGATTGGTTAACATCTAGCAAAACCTACCTAATAATGAAAGATCCAACAAAAGGGGCAGCACCAGGCAACTACAGGCCAAGTACCTGCTTACAACAACTTTCAAATTGCTAACTGGTATGGTAGCTGATGCAGTCCAACAGCATCTAATTGAAAACAAGCTCTTTCCATATGAGTAGAAAGGAAACCACCCAAACAGCAGAGAAACAAAAGATCAGCTCCTAATTGTCAAGAAGATTTTGGAAAACTGCAAGAGAAGGAAGACCAGCTTGAATGTAGCTTGGTTTGATTGTTGTTGTTGTTGTTCAGTCGTTAAGTCGTGTCCGACTCTTCGTGACCCCATGAACCATTTTGCGCCAGGCCTTCCTGTCCTTACTGCCTCCCTGAGTTTGCTCAGTTTCATGCTCATTGCTTCAGTGATGCTATCTAACCATCTCATCCTCTGCCGTCCTCTTCTCCTTTTGCCTTCAATCTTTCCCAGGGTCTTTTCCAAAACTGACCTTTTCCAATCCCGTGGCCACTGTTGCGTTTTCCAAACTTGCTGGCATATTGAGTGCAGCACTTTAACAGCATCATCTTTTAGTATTTTAAATAACTCAGCTGGAATACTGTCATCTCCACTAGCTTTGTTGTTAGTAATGCTTCCTAAGGCCCACTTGACTTCGTTCTCTAGGATGTCTGGCTCAAGTGTGGACATCAGGGACATTAAGATCTTTCTTGTAGAGTTCTTCTGTGTATTCTTGCCACCTCTTCTTAATCTCTTCTGCTTCTGTTAGGTCCCTGCCTTTTTTGTCCTTTATCATGCCCATCTTTGCACAAAACATTCCCTTGATATCTCCAGTTTTCTTGAAGAGATCTCTAGTCTTCCCCATTCTATTGTTTTCCTCAATTTCTTTGCATTGTTCATTTAAGAAGGCCTTATCATCTCACCTTGCTATTCTCTGAAAATCTGCATTCAGTTGTTTATATCTTTCCCTTTCACCCTTGCTTTTCGCATTCCTTCTTTCCACAGCTATTTGTAAAGACTCATCATTTTGCTTTCTTGCATTTCTTTTTCTTTGGGATGGTTTTAGTTGCTGCCTCCTGTATAATATTATGGACTTCCGTCCATAGTTCTTCAGGCACTCTGTCTACCAAATCTAATCCTCTAAATCTATTCATCACCTACACTGTGTACACACAAGGAATATGATCTAAGTCATACCTGAGTGGTCTAGTGGTTTTCCCTACATTCTTCAATTTAAGCCTAAATTTTGCAGTAAGAAGCTCATGATCTGAGCCACAGTCAGCTCCTGGTCTTGTTTTTGCTGTCTGTATAGAGCTTCTCCATCTTTGGCTGCAAAGTATATAATCAATCTGGTTTCGGTATTGACCATCTGGTGATGTCCATGTGTAGAGTCGTCTCTTGTGTTGTTGGAAAAGAGTGTTTGCTATGACTAGCTTGTTCTCTTGACAGAACTCTATGAGCCTTTGCCCTGCTTCATTTTGTACTCCAAGGCCAAACTTGCCTGTTATTCCAGTTACTCCTTGACTTCCTATTTTAGCATTCCAATCCCCTATGATGAAAAGGGCATCTTTTTTTGGTGCTAGTTTGAGAAGGTGTTGTAGGTCTTCATAGAACTGGTCAACCAGCTTCTTCAGCATCAGTGGTTGGGGCATAGACTTGAATTACTGTGATGTTGAATGGTTTGCCTTGGATACGCACTGAGATCATTCTGTCATTTTTGAGGTTGTACCCTTTCCCACTCTCTTATTGACTATGAGTGCAACTCCATTTCTTCTAAGGGTTTCTTGTCCACAGTAGTAGATATAATGGTCACCTGAATTAAATTCACCCATTCCCATCCATTTCAATTCGCTGATTCCCAAGATGTCAATGTTCAATCTTGTCATCTCATGTTTGACCACATCCAGCTTGCCTTGGTCCATAGATCTTACATTCCAGGTACCTATACAATATTGTTCTTTACAGCATCGGACCTTCTTTTCGCTTCCAGATACATCCACAGCTGAACGTCCTTTCGGCTTTGGCCCAGCCACTTCACTCTTTCTGGAGCTACTTGGAATTGCCCTCAGCTCTTCCCCAGTAGCATATTGGACACCTTCCGACCTGAGGGGCTCATCTTCCAGCATCATATCTTTTAGCCTTTTAATATTGTCCATGGGATTTTCTTGGCAAGGATACTGGAGTGGGTTGCCATTTCCTTCTCCAGTGGACTACATTTTGTCAGAACTCTCTGTCATGACCTGTCTGTCTTGGGTGGCCCTGCACGATATAGCTCATGGCTTCACTGAGTTACGCAAGCCCCTTTGCCATGACAAGGCAGTGATCCATGAAAGGGTTGGTTTGATTACAAGAAGGCATTTGACTCCCTGCCACATGACTGCATAATCAAGAGCCTAGAAATAATAGGAGTCAGTAGAAACATCAGAAGCTTTGTGCAAAGATCAATGACACAATGGAAGACACAGTTGCTAGTCAATGGTGATAGACTGGGAGAAGTAGAGATGAATCTTTCAAGGAGACTCACTATCACCACTACTGCTTGTCATGGCATTTATTCATTTGTCAACAATACTAGCTATCTAGTCAGGCCATGGCTATCAAACATCAAAAACATCTGCCAGGCTATCCCACCTCTTTTACATGGACAGTCTGAAGCTGTATGGGAAAACACCATCTGAAATAGAACCGCTGCTCAACACTGTCTGAATATACAGCCAAATTATTGCAATGGAGTTTGGAGTAGACAAATGTGCCACCCTTACCATCAACAGGGGAAAAATAGTGAAAACTGAAGGAATCAAGATGCCCTATGGAAATAACATCAAGAGTCTGGATGAAGAAGATCACTACAAATACCTGGGCATCCTTCAGGCTGACAACATCAAGCACATTAAGTCAAGAAGAAGGCTAGATGTCAATACATCCTGAGAGTGAAAAAGAACTTATAGTCCAAATTCAGTGGAGGAAATACGATCAAGGCAAGTTACACCTAGGCAATTCCAGTCATTAGATACATAGCTGGAATAGTGGACTGGACTCAAGCAGAACTAGAAGCCCTGGAAGACCAGAAAAATAATGACAATGAATCATCCCCTTCATCCACACAGTGATATTGACAGACTCTACTTAGCAAGGAGCACAGATGGGTGTGGAATGTTGTAAGTACACCAGACAGTTGAAGAAGAAAAAAGGCCATTGGAAGAATATCTGAAGGACAGTGAAGAATATGCACTGAAGCTAGTACCCTATGAAGCCTTACTGAATACTGAAGAGACCAAACTGGTCTACAAGAAAGACCAAATGAAGAATAGAAAAGAGACATGGCAAAGCAAAGTATTACACAGCCAGTATACAAAAAAAACTAGCAGGCAAAGTAGATGACAACAAGACCTGGCAATGGCTAAGAGCAAGAAAGTTGAGGAAAGAGACAGAGGGGCTAATTCTGGCTGCACAAGACCAAGCCTTAAGAACAAATGCATACAAAGACACATTGAGAAGACAGCAACAGACAACAAATGCCACACCTGCAAAGAAGATGAAGAAAGAGTGGACCACCTAGTTATTTGCTGCAAGAAGATTGCACAGACTGACTACAAACAATGGCATGACAAAGTAGCAACAATGGTGAACTGCAATATCTGCAAGAAATATCATCTGCCTGCAAGCAAGGACTGGTGGGACCACAAAACAGACAAATAGAAAATGAAGAAGCTAAAGTGCTCTGGGACTTTAGAATTCAAACAGACAAGCACCTGCTACATAACACCCCAGACTTAACAACTATTGATAAGAAAGACAAAAAGGTCTGCATAGCAGACACTGCAGTAGCTGGAGACAGGTACAAAGGTACAAAGACCTGCAAATAGAAATAGAATGACTGTGGCAAAAGAAAGCAAAGATAGCACCAATAGTAATAGGCACCTTGGGTGCAATCACAAAACATCTGGAGTACCACTTGAAGATCTTCAGCATTGACAAAATCACCATCAGTCAATTGCAGAAGGCAGCTTTACTTGGAACAGCTTACATCTCGCAACAATACCTTTAACACCATCAAACAACAACATCTGCCTATCCCAGGTCCTTGGGAAGGACTCGATAGGTGGATAAAGATGCCAAATCCAGTCTAAACATCTGGCTGACTGTGCGACCAACCATAATGTATTAAATTTATATGCCGCTTGATTCTCAGTGACTCTGGGTGGTTTATATGGTGCATAAAGGTACATAACTTTACTGTAAGTTCAATGTAGTACAAATGTTTGCCCCGTTGCCAGTCCAATCAACTTTTGAAGGTGGAATAGGAGAGATAGCATTTTCTTCTTTACCACAGGCAACAAAAAATATCTTGGATCATCCTGTAAGAAAAGAAACAATTATGTCACTACTGAATCATTAAAAACTGTCTCCAGTATGAAACAGCCTACACATTTGAATATAGTTTAAAGACATGAGAGAGAAGAAATCCTCTAACCTAATCAACTGTTTTCTGTGGTTTCTTAAGGATGCATTTCCTGTTAATTTCCTTTCCTCCTACCGGGTAATAGCACACCACTAAGGGCAAAGAAAGAAATCTCAGCAGTGATAAAACAAGGTTGTAGTTATAAAATATGTCACGCTTCCCTTTGGCATTTAAACATCTATGAACGCCTTTTATTTCCTCATATACTCCTCTCAGTCTACTTTCTGTCTCCTAATTATCTGGTAAGAGAAAAGTAATAAATGGCTAATGATGTGCAAAGTGGCAAAGTTATAAAAATTTATTTGAACACCTTGAGCATTATGGCCTGTTTTACATTGTTTATGTTGACTGCTTGCCCGTATTTAAAAAATAATATATCTATCTTTTGGCAAATGAAATGTTTGAGGGGGGAGCACTGGGACAAAAGAGATATTAGAATGGAATGTGTTTAACCATTTATGCTTAAGATTAAGTATAATCTAGGTAGGACTCAGACCAAGCATTTTAGCTGAGAGAATAGCTATTGGAAAAGGAGGAAAGCTGGTGTATTCCCTGATCTGCATTACCATTTAAAAGATTTGGCATATAATTTGAGAAAGAGCATCTTGGAATTGGCAAAACAAATATGTAACTTCTGGAGCTGCCTCACAAGGCCTTGGAGAAACGCAAATGAAGCAAACCAGCTACTTTGGTTAGTTTTAGAAGCAGGAGGTGGGGTGTTGTGTTTCTTTGCAAAGCAGCTTCAAACAGATGTACCATGTGAAAGTGTATGGAAGCAAAGCACCCCATCGAAGCTTTGCACACCCCTAATGTGCAGGGGGCAGTGCCTAGAGCAGTGTTGTCCAAACTTGGCCACTTTAAGATGAGTGGACTTCAACTCTATGGCTGGCTGGGGAATTCTGGGAGTTGAAGTCCACTCATCTTAAGTGGCCAAGTTTGGACAACACTGGCCTAGAGGATTTTGTCTGGGCTTGGAAACAAAACGGGGTTTGGTTTGGTTAGGTTAGTACTTGGATGAAAATCTACCTGGGAAATCAAGGCTGTAGACTAGACCTAGAGGCCAAAAAATATTCCAGAGGAAGACAATGATAAGCCACGTTCATTGCCATGGAGAAAACTACATGGATCTGTCCATGAAGTCACCAAAATCAAAGTTCAACTTGAAGGAAACTCTACTTCTTTTTAGATATGTACTACTTCAGGAGCAAGGATTCAACTTTCAAGGGTGAATTCAGAATTGAATGAGTAGGTTTAAATGACTCCATTCTTCCTCTTTGTGGACCCGAACAAACAGACCCTTGAGAGGAAAGGAGTGGGAAAATGAAAGGTGAAGAAGCAGCCTGGTTGATATTCAGGATTATTATGGGATGCTGGGATGCATGGAGAGTTTTGCTTTTTGTGGCGGCTGCTCCAAGGAATGAAGCTAGGAGGTAAAGGAAACTATTAATCTCATGTTTGGCAGCAGGAAATTATAATATCTAGAAACATCCAGCCTACAGTTCATAGGAAAAGCCAAGATACCTCCTTTGCAAAATATTAATCTTACATTCTGTAATGCTACTAATACCACAGTTATTAGTTTCCATTTTTTTCATCCATCCTTTGCAGTCCAAGTCCTAGTTAGGCAATGCGCAGCCCCAAAGAATCTATTGTCACCTCCCCACACACAGACACATGTATTTTAATGTCAAATTGGAATATGGGGTGATTTTAAGAAAAGGAATGGAATGTTGTATCTTTAAGACAGTGTTTCTCAACCTTGGCAACTTTAAGAGGTGTGGACTTCAACTCCCAGAATTCCCCAGCCAGCACTGGGAGTTCTGGGAGTTGAACTCTATACATCTTAAAGTTGCCAAGTTGAGAAACACTGCTCTAAAAGAACTCCTGTTCCTGTTAAGTATGTTGTTGTTATTCTTGTTATAAGCAGAAATCAAATCTGATCATAATGCCATCTACTGAAATCCAGTCCTCAGCCCCCAAGCAGGCACTTGCTTATAATCATTGAGTACCTATCATTGAGTACCTAGACAATTTAACGGACATCAAGGTGCCCAGAAGCAGGATGGTGGCAAAATATAGTGATATATATATATATATCCAGTTATGAATATGAATATTATGAATACGGTAGCTATTCTTAAAAGCATCTACACCACAGTGCCCTGGATAAATCACACAGGAACTGGTTCATGGGTATATAAGCATTTGTGCCGCCATTCTTTAATCCACCCATTTGATCTTCTCAGGCCCGTAGAAATCACACAACAGGAGTTCCTAGGCTTGACAGTCAACATCTCTTTGGCCTTTTTGATCAGCAGGGAAAAAAAGAGGTTTCTCCCTTTCCTCTTGGGTCTCGAGGCACAACAGACGGGCTGCATTTGGCTTGATGGGACCTGAGCTGCACAGGTGTGCAGGAAGAGGAAATTGTGGTCCAAATTCCTCTCAGCAATTGTGTCACGCAACAGCTGTTGTACACCTGCCTTTGAATAGACTGTCCCTTTTCTGTCCATTATGCTGCTAGACAAAGGAAGCACGGTGTACAAAATAAAGCTCTTTAAGTGTAAAGGAGGGGGGATACTACCTTTTCTTTCTATCTAAAATAAGCAGCAGGAATGGGGGGGGGTTGCTATTTAAACAGCAGTTACCCTAAAACCAGCACCCATCTCTCATTCCAGCTCAAAATACTAAGCTATTTCCACAGCATTCATAAATCATACTTAGGTTTGATTTTTTTACATTGCCTTTGCTGCATGAAGGGTTATGGAACTTATTAAGCTGAAATTTGACATGATCTGCCAATGAATAAGAACACATCATTAAGGCTGAAACAGTTTCTTTTTTATGTGTATTTAAAAACTGAAATAAAAAAAGAATTGATGTGGGACTATTCATGGGAGAGAAATTCTTTCTGCCACTTAACATGGAGTCGAGAAACAAGGCATGTTCTAGAGATATTTTCTACGGAGAACTGCTTCTGATTTTGCCAGCTTTATAGGAAAACAATAAAAAGCTTCATTAAAGGAAAAGGAGTCATTTAAAATCATATATGCAGCCATCATTTTTCTTTGTGTTTACTTAAGAATGTAAGAAGCCATCTAGTTTGGCAAATAGTTTTCCAAATGGCTAGTCAGAAGCTTACCCAAAGGAAATAAATGCCACAGACTACAGAAGTCACTTTTTTCCCCATTCAGTTGCCTACTGGCAGTTCAATTCAAGTAACACACAGCCACCCACAGCCCTATTTATAAACCTGGAGTGCTGAAATTGGAACAAGGGGATGAATCACCTCTGCTCCTGATGTCATGTTACTATCTGTAAAGCAGGTGTGTGCAAACTTGCAGCTGAGAGACTATAAATGGCCCACCGTCTTCCCTTTTATGACCCCTAAACTTTTCCCAGAGTCGGTGGGCTCACAAATTTGAACTATAGTCTATGATGAGAGCTCAGGAGGGGACAGTGAATGAAATTCACTGCCCTGTTGCTGCCTCCATAATGAACGTTTTCCTGAGCAGCACTGATAGGTGGGAAATGAAGATGGAAGGAGTTATTGCAATGGAAGCTGTTTCCATCACAGAATATTGGAGAAGGAGAGTTTTTCTTCTAACAGGCTGTGTTTTAGCAGATTGATCCCACTTTATTCCAGGTGCTCTTGAAATGTGCACATGTGGAGAAGAACTTAAGGAAATCTAGGCATTGTCCTTTTGCTCCAAGCATAAATATACTGTAAAAGACAGAATCAGCTACATCTTATACAGTACAAGGCTAAGGCAGAGAAGTACATCTGGGTGTAGGCAGAATGAAAAGCTTTTTCATATGAGACATATTTTTGCCAATGCTGTGTCTATTTTGTTGTTGTTGTTGTTCAGTCATTAAGTCATGTCCAACTCTTCGTGACCTCATGAACCATATCGCGCCAGGCCTAACCATCATAGTCCAGTCTAGAGCAGGTCTTTGCCAGTTCTTGCAGAGACTAAGCCCATCTGGGAAAGCTTCCCAGATGTTGCGGATGGTTCAGGACAGTGATTGTTCTTCTCCCCTTTAGAGGTGTACACCAAGCTCATTTTAAAGCACTGGAGTTAAGGCCAGAGTTCATGCTATGAACTCTGTGATTTCTGTAAATCTAGGCAGGTTGTGCTAGTTGAGCATTTATTACTTTTGGCCTGCACTGGAGTCAAAATCCCTGGACAAATAAAGCACGGAGCAGCCATATGTTGCTAGAGTGATGCCATTCAGATATTTCTGGCTGGCACAGGTTCACCACTAAGAAAGTTATAAAGGCTGCAACAAATTCTCACTACATTATGGGATGCCCTGTTCAAAAGAATATGGGCAGTATTCACATTCAGTCCTGTGCAGCCATGGCCATCTTTTTCTGCCTTCCCTCATCGCACCACTTTCCCTATGGACAATTTCATATTTGCTTTTTAAAAAAAGTATGTGCAGGGTTTCCTCATTTATTATATATTTCAAATTTGGACACCACCCATCTGACGAGGAAGTGACTCTGGGTGGTTTAAAATAAAAACAACAAATAAATATTAAACTACAATAAAAATAGTATAAAAATACAATAAAACCAAATACATGCATAATTAATAATATACATACATAAATAATAATATCTTCCAAGGTGCTGGTGATTGAAAAGATATTAACATATGGGAGTATCTTCAAGGTGCTAGCCACCCCCAGGGCTGGTTGCCCCTTTTCTCGCCCCATGCCGGTTGGCAGAGCCAGGTCTTTTGCCCAGCTTTGGTGGTTTCACCAGCTATGAACCCAGGTCTTGACTGCTTTCCAGAAGGTCAAGAGAGTTGGGCCTGCCTCACCTATGGGGGGAGGGTATTCCATAGGATGGAGGCCACAGCAGAGAAGGCTCTCCTTCTGGGCCCCACCAGTCAACATTCTTTCATCAATGGGGTCTGCAGCATACCCTCGCTGCTTGGCCAGGTGGGACGGATCGATATAATGGGGGTGAGACAGTCCCTCTGGTAACCTGGTTGCATGCCATGTAGGGATTTAAGTTAAAATTTAAAGTTTAAATTTAAGTCCTGTCAATGTCTGGATGAAAAACTGTATATGCCGAAAGTTTAAAAACCAGTTCAGTCCTGACACCTTTTCCTAGAATGATGCTTGCTCAGCCCTAAGAGTTGCACCAGAATTTTGGTGTTCATGCTTACAACATAATTCTCCATTGAAAGCTTGAGTGAGCACCACACAGGAAGAAATACGTAAGATGCACCATGATGAGACATCTAAAACAAAGCCTCTTAAATGCTGTGCTAAATTAATGAATTGCTTCTGTCCTGTTATGTATTATTGCTACCAGAATATTTATTAATTTCCTTAATCCTTCCAACATGAAGAATAAAATGAGGACCATGCGTTGTTTGTATGTAATCTGTTGTAAAGAATAAAGCTAAATCATGATACTCTGAGGTAAAGCAAAGACATTTTATGAGAAATTATTTATTTACTTATTTGAATCTGCTCAATAACTGAAGCCCAGTGGGCAGATTTTAAAGTTAGAAGGCAGGAGGGAGCCAAGAGTGTACCAAAATAAATCAGGAGCAAGAAAGCCACTGTTACTTAGACAAAATCCCAATCCAAATAGAGAACTCTTGATAGAACTTTCTGTCTGGTCAATATCCAGAAGAAGTCCATAAAAGCTCCATATATATCTGTGATGCCTCCCAATGAAGGGGAAAATAAATCCAACAAGAGCGAGAAGTTCCTAACAGTAGCTAAGTAGCAGAACTATAACCCAAGTAGCCTCCAGTTTATATGACACTTCTTCCCTAAACTTACTAGAAGACTTGAATCCAGTCATCATCCTCTCAGCTCCAACTCCTCACTCAGCAACTTTTACTCAGTTCTTCACAGAACTTAATGTTAAAAGAACACTATAGTGCTTGTGGGTGGAAGACCTCTTTCTTACTGTGATGGATCCTGAGTTTCTTGGACCAAGAGCCTGCTACACAAGTCCATCAAGAAGAGAAAAACATGTCAATCTTCCATGGTTGTAAGAATGGAATTGGAAGGCGTCCTGATGCTTATAATGGCTTTAAGTGATATTCTTCCTGGCAGAGTAATCCCTCTTCTTGACTGAAATCTAGGTCAATAAAGGGTTAACATACAAAACAGAAATGCAACACATAATCTCATATGGAGCAGTAGGTTAAACAAAGATTGAGAGAAGGCCTTATCTTCAGGCTGTAGAGCAAATAATTAGATTGAAGTCATGATTCCTTTGAAAAGAAATGTAGCTAGCATGCAAAAGGAGTTTCCTGGAGTGAAGTCTGGGAAAAGCGAAACCTCACCATGACAAGGGGAGGTCAGTGTTATCCTGTCCTGGATTCTTGTAGCATCCTGATCCACTTTCCTCATGAAAATATTGATCCTTTTAGGGTATGGGAAGTGGATCCCTTTGGTGATCACCCTGCCTCCTGTGCCAGGATACCCTGCCTGGGGCTCCTGGGTTTCATGCAGTCCCACCTAGCTATGGCTGTGGTCCCTGAAGCCTTCGAAGTTGAAGTAATTTGTCACCAAATTACTATTTTAGTGTAACTGAAAGGGGAACATATTATGTACAAGGGGAATAACCTTATCATCTATTCCTAGTTACTGAATTATTACATTAAGTACATATTCAATCAAGTGTAGTACTTGCTTTGATTTTATGTTTTTTCTTATCTTACTCCCATCTATTATGTGGCAGATTCCTCCCTAGCATTCTCAAAGAGCAAGGGCACACCCTTTGGTGTACAAATTATTATGTACTTCTGCCCTATAGCATTTCACATTTTGGCTGTTGAGTAAAGATGCAGGTTCTCCTTAATCTGGTTGATTAGTACAGCAGCCATTTAGGAATCCAGCATCTTCCTGTAGGATGGATGGCATCTGTGATCATTATGAATTCAATCAGTAGGGTTAAAGGAAAGTATTCCTTCAGTTTTTTCCCCTGCTACAAATTCTTGCTTCTTTTCATTTTATGATCAATTCAATTAATATTATCTAAAAAGCATCTCTATATTTCAAACTAAACTATTGTATTGTTCTCTGTATGAATGACACGAACCATCATATCACTGGGAGGTATCTTTAAATGTTTCAGCTGCAGACTTTCATTACTAAATGGCTATAAATGTTGAAAATGGATTATTTCATCAGCATGTGGTATAAATAACTTGCCTCTTTGACAATATGAAAAGTACAGTGAAAACTGTTTCTACTTCATCATTTTCCTAAGCTACTTTATTTGTGTTCACAAAGACCACTTGGAAGAACAACAAGGATTCTTGACGGTCTCCTGATCTCAAATTAACAATTACTACTTTGCAAAAAGCCAAATATTAACTATCTTACAATAAGAACACAAGGACTCCTAGCTCTTAGGAGAAATCAGCAAAAGAAAATACAGTTCCAGGTAAAGCATCAGTCAAAGAATATTCAGTTGCCATAAACGAAAGAGTTAATGAGAGTATTAATGGAGATTTAAGGCAAGCTAACTATGGAAGATGTCTAGCAGATGTTAATGGCTTTACTGACTGATGCTAATATGCAGGCCTTTAGTAAAGACCTATTGCTTTTTTGATATGCCCAATTGTATTGTTTGAGATTAAGAAAGCATTACTTCAAGTGGGAATTAAATAAAGGTAGAATAGCAGGCAACCTTGACATCAAACTATTTAAAATAATTGCTTTGTCCATAAAAAAAATAAATTGTTGATTAATGCTACCTATCTTTCTTGGTTGGTGAATTATAATAATCACTTCATCATAAAATGTACTGGAACAGAGGCAGAGAACAAAAAAAAATTGCTCTGTTCCAATTATCCCCAGAAGAGTGATTATTTCACAAGCCATGTCACTTCTATTCTACTAGGTTTAGTAGCACAAGGATGCTTTTAAGGTTATGGGACTTCCTACTGTGTTAATGTAGCTGTCCTCATCATGGACAGCTTTCAACCCTAAAAGCATGAAGGAAGTAAGGCTTTAAGATTTGTTACACATCACAAAGTGAAAAATCTGACTCCTCCTTTCAGGCAGATCATTTTCGCATGGGCTTTGTTATCCAATTTGCTTTTAATTTTCCAACATATTTTTCTGCCAGTTCTAATTCAGTTTCCTGAAACAGAATTTAATGCCAAAATTTGTTGAAAATGAGGAAAAGATTTCAGCAAAATTCTCATGAGTGGTTGGCGTGTGGTGTTCTTGCAGTGGTGGCCAAGAGGCAGATGTGAATGTTCACTCTTGAATTGTTAAACCATCTCTTTAGAAGTCTGGAACTTCTCACCCTTCAATTAAATCCAAAGAGAAATTACTCCCATAGTGGTGGTGATGTTTTCAGCCTGGCTTACATGGGGAGCCAGGAAGGTTTCAGAATGATGGAAAGATGTATAACAGAACATAACCAAATCAGTAGCAATACTGGTCATCATCTCCAAAAATAAGCATGCTCAAAAATATCACCACGAAAAATGCAGAATAAAATCTCAGATATTCTGGTGTAGGTTTAGTTTGGAGATGGTGACAGGCTCAGGCATGAGGCAATATAACTCTTGTGAACAAGGACTTTCCATTATCAAAATGTTCCCAGATAAAGGTTTGAAAGTAAAATTGAGATTCCAGCCTCTTTACTTCTAGAAACTTTTCCCTACATTTGCTTATTTTCAGAGCTCCACCCTATTTTCTATCCTCCTTATCATTTTTCACCTAACACAGTCACACGCTGTTCTATTTTCTTTATAGTTCTATTTTCTATTTTAAATCTCTATCTTATCACTACTTCTAAATCCTATCACTTAACCTATACCTTAAATGACACCCAACTTTTATTTTAACTTATGTTTCTTGTCCTACCTTCCCCCTTCCCAGCCCTCCCAACTCAGACCCAGGGAATTTGTGTCCCCAACTTGCATGGCCTTGTAGCACTTGAACTTCAGCATTGGAGGCTGATGCTCAGGCTCACAGCTGAGTGGAAGCATTGAGGTGTTGGCAAATTCTCTTTTTGGGACTGCAACTTCATGTTCAAGGACTTTCTGGCTGCTGCTGGCACCCTGAGTCTCCAAACATTTATTGTCAACCTCTAATTGCTTCTAGCCAACACCCTCACCATCTTCAGAGTACCTGGCAGTGTCCCACACTCCAGTGTAGCATGGCTGGTGCTCTGAACTCTTCCTGGGACATTGCCATTGGTGCCATTCTTGTCCAGCTTCCATGGCCAGTCTTGATTATTGCTGCCACTTGTTCCTCAAACTGCCCATCACTGGTGTTCCATGGTTATTACTCTGCCCCACCTCTGATGCTGCTCTGGACCATACCTCTCTGCTCCAACCTGCCACTGCTGCCTAGGCTGTTGCACTTCTTCCTTCACTGCCCAGCAATACTGCAGTCTGTCAACCTCCCATCCTCCCTGGTGCCATCAGAACTTCAACTAGATACCCCATTTCTTCATTCTTCACTCCTTCCCTTCCAGCTCTCTTCTTTTTCCTTCTATTTTTCCAATGACAATATCATTCTGTCCTTCAGCCAAGCCTCTTTTTAAAGGCCAGTTCATTTTGCAGCAAGGCAGGACCTTTGAAAGGTGCCAGTTGGAGGAAGGACTTTGGTGCTTTTGCCACCATGCCTCTGTCTTCCCACATTCCTTGAGAATAAGATAGAAAAATGGAAGCCTCTTTCGCAAGACTAAAACATTTTTGAGAAATTCCAAGAGAGATTTCAGCACAGCATAAGTTTTGAAATGTGAGATATCACCACTTCTGGGAGTTGTATTTTAAGAAAGACATTCGTCTTGTTAGGTTATTATTAAAACCAAAATGTTCATCACATGAACCTTCCAGAGAAGCTCCACCTCCTGCCAAAATTGCTCAAATGTAGTTTGGCTGCTGGAGAATTTTCATATTCAGCATGACTGCACTCAGGAAGAAAATCTCCCAATGAATGGTAATAGGTACGTTGGCTCCCACTACAAGCCAATCCCCTGTAATCAGGATCCAGGCTCACATAGAAGCCAATGCATAATGAATGTTATCTTGTTCTGGACTTAAAAAATGCTTCAGTTCCTTTTGCCTAGATAACAGTTCCTGAATATCTCCATCAAGGTAATCTTCCATACTCTCTGGAATGGCCAAGGTGTACAAAATCATGGGAAGTATGAAGAAAATGGACAGGGGCGGACAATACATGCGGAGGCTTTCTTATTTCAGATGGTCCCACTGAACCTGCAATTCTCATTGGCAAACTGACATCATTTGTGTCTCATTGGCAGAGCCAACCTTACTCAGAAAGCTCACATCTTGGATCATAATGCTCAAACAGAGGCACTGACAAAATAGACTTATGACAAGAACATAAGAGCAGCCTTGTGGATTAAACCAAGATCATTTCAGTCCAACTTTTTGTTTCTTACCATGAATTTAATACTATCCAAGTTAGTGCCATCACCCATATCTTGCAGTAATAGATTCCACAGTTTAATGGTGTGAAGAAGTGTTTGTGTTAACTGTTTTAAATTTCTTTCCCCCTATCTTAACTATATGGTCCTTGATACTAGTATTTTTGAGAGAGGAAGAAAAACACGCCCCTGTCCATTTTCTTCATACTTCCCATGATTTTGTACACCTTGGCCATTCCAGAGAGTATGGAAGATTACCTTGATGGAGATATTCAGGAACCGTTATCTAGGCAAAAGGAACTGAAGCATTTTTTAAGTCCAGAACAAGATAACATTCAGAAGCAGCTAAGCAGCTAAGGAGGATGTAGAGCACAATCAGACTTACAAGATTCTCTTATTATAGCCAATCTCAATAAAAGTAGTTTTTGCCTTCCTGTGAAGTTGATTTCCTGGTCTGGTCTACCTA
Source organism: Python bivittatus (assembly GCF_059951505.1). Lineage (NCBI taxonomy): Eukaryota > Metazoa > Chordata > Lepidosauria > Squamata > Pythonidae > Python > Python bivittatus. The sequence goes on along the minus strand of NW_028277086.1, from coordinate 15,036,303 downwards.
GTGGGGCTGACATCAATCATGCAAATCTGATTGTGCTGCACCTTCTCTTCCTTTTTAGGGTTCAGTGAATTAGAGCTTAAGAGATCAAAACTATCTTCAGATATTTATATTACATGCTGCTATACCCATGCAAATAAAACATCTCCACTGGATATCAAAATTATATCAAAGTCACTTTGAACCTTACAGGGTCTTACAATGAGAGCATCTGTAAATGAAAATAGGGCTGTCTGCATTTTGAAAAACTTTTAGTGAATTGATTGGTTACATTCACTCATTCTGTTGTGCTCTGAAAATTATGCATTAAATATTGGTCTGTTATCCATAATCTATCAAGTATTATTTGTATGCATATAATTGCCATAGAATATTAGAGTAGACTACTAATGAATAAAAACAATCTGCTTTTAAAAAAATCAATGGTACCATCATTTACAGGTTAGCTTAATCTTATAAACACATAATTTTCATCTAACCTGAATTCCAGAATGCTGGCAGTGCTATAGTTCAGTTTTCATCAGTAAGATATTTTCCCAAAGAAAAGGAAAGAGCATAAATGCATCTAGGCTGAAGCACTGAAGATCCTTTAAAAAGCCACAAATTCTGCTGCTGGGGAAGTTTCTTTTCCAGAAGATACAATTTCTTTCATAACACAATTTTGTGGCTGGGATATATTTCTTAGAAGGAACTGATCCTTTTGCAACATGGCTTAATAGCTAGCCTTTTTATTGTGTTTGTCTTTAAAACAATTAAAATCCTTTGCAGAAATAAACATTACTGAAGATCCTATGAACCTTGGACGGTGTTTCTCAGTCACCAGAAAATCAGGAGTGATGTTAGAGGGACTGTCAACATTTTCATCTTTGAGTAAGAACCACAGCTATAAACATCAGGGGGAAAAGCTGACAGTTTGCAAGAACAATAGAAGAAAAAGAATCTACCAAATCTTTGTGGTAGCATTTTCAGAAGTTACTGTGGGAATCATTCACCAGGACCATTTTTGCGTTATATGGCTCACATCTTTAACATCACACCTTACTGTTCATTTGTTGGCTTTAAGAATCTGATGGAGAACAGAATGGCTCCTAAGAGCTCCTCCACTTGCAGTTTTAAAAGATTATCCTCTATCACTGTGCAATAATATGCAAAGCAGCTTCTCTCAATAATGCATTTTCATAACTACCCAGTTTCCTTTGGGAAGGAGGACTGGAGAAAATCCATTCCATTTAATAGAACTCTTAGTACTAAAAACTAAGCTCCAGGACTGCAAGACTGCAAGACTTTGAGTACTTAAGATTTAAAAAACATATATTTCCCTCCCCTCCCAGGGAAAAAAACCCACACAGACATTGCATCCAATTAACCGTGAAGTCATCTCTATCAAAGTAGAGGTTATGCTCAAATTCATCTTCCAGTTCATCTTTCCCTATGACAGGATGCTTTTGGTGGAGTTTTTGAGCTTTATTACGGGAAGGTAGTGGAAGGTTATTACCCTGTTCCCTTAAGATTTCTGCGTGGACCCTCTCTGACTCTTGCGATTTACACTGAACAATGTCTGATAACACAGAATGCCTCCGCCCTGCAGGAGATGCTATGGGATCACTTGCCCTTCCTTCAGTCCCTGAGAAATTCAGTGAAAAATAGAAGACTATCTAGTTTCTTAGGGCTTCAAAAAAGGATTCAGTCCCTTTTGCCTAGTAACGGTTCCTGCATAATTCCATCAAGGTAATCTTCCTTACTTTTTATACCAGTTTTCCCTTATAGATTGGGCAGTCTTAAAGGCCCAGCATAGATTAAAAGCAGAGTAGAGGTTAAACCAACTTCCTTGGCCAAACACATCCAAACTGTTCTTGAACTGAATCCTCCATGTTTCTCCTCATGATGCGGAGAAGTCACTGAGTCACCAAGCCATGTGCTGGCATTGCCAGCTCTGAATTCTGTTTCCCCACTCTCCAGTCCTGATCATCTAGGTGTGCTTTCTTTTCCATGAACTCTGGTGGTTGACTCCACTGCTGTACCCCTTTGGCCAACTTCTACTTCCCTGTGCCTTATTTGGTCCTTCTTTCTTTCACTTCAGAGAGTGAAATCCTTGTCTGGCTACTCTTGTTTCTTCTTTTTTCCTCTTGCTTACTTATGAGTTGCCTTTCCTCCTCTCCCATTTTAGAAAATGTCCCCTGCTGGTTCCAGCCTCTCTTTCTTTCTCTTCTTCTTTGCCATAACACCATTTGCCTGACTGGATTTCTGCTCCACACCTGTCCTCTCATGCTGCCCTCACCTCATCTCCAACTATCTCCATCTGCAGCTTCATCTCCCCCTGCTTAAAAAAATGCTGTGACAGGAGTTTCACCAAGTCATCATGTTTTCTTTGGGGACTGAACTTAAACTATAGGAAATCAGGGAAGCTGTAGATTGGTTCAAATAAATAACTGTAGAATGAAAGGCAGGCTGATCATGCAAGTCCTCAGCAATTATGCAACCAAGTAAGGCATGTATAGGAACCATATTCCTTTGAACATAACACTGATATATTGGGAGAAAATAAAAAGGAAAGCAATTTGTTTTTAAACAAAATCATCAAATGGAAATGATAAAAAATGTGGAATTTTTTTTGGAACAACACTAAAAACAATAATTAGGTATCAGAAAGATATATAAGAGAGATAGGGCTTTTCCACAATGTAGCCTTAGACTGTTCAACTAAACCAGCTGAAAATGAAGATTGCAACCCCTTCCTTTGGCCACAGTGTTGACCTGGTGTTTCGTCCTGATCATGCTTACCATGGGTCCTGATTGATAGATTCCCATACTTCTTTACCTCTCCCACCTATACCTGGGTTATTGGAGACATGTGTCATCCATTGATAGATCTTTCATATGAGCTCCCTCCTATTGATTTCCCTTTTTATTTGATACTTTTCCATCTCCTGTGTCCATTGGTGGATCAGGAGGAGGAGACAGTTTTTCTGTTTTTCCTGTCACTTGGGTTATAAGGGGAAACTGGTAGAACTCTTGTTGGTTATTGGTTAAATAGTTGTCACTGATTAAATAATAGTAATAGTAATAAAGGGAGAGCTGGTTTGGTGTAGAGGTTAAAGGCACCAGACTAGAAACAGGGAGACCATGAGTTCTAGTCCCATCTTAGGCATGAAGGTGCCTGGGTGACTTTGCACCAATTACTCTGTAGTGAAAAGCTAGTCTGTTTTTACAAGTTTGCAATGAAAGCGTGGGTTTTCTTCCTTTTTAACCAAGTGAAATTGAGAGTTCTGCCACTTTCCCCTTCTAGCCCAAAAGACAGGAAAAAAGGTTAAACAATAGTGCCTTTCTTTCTTTCTTTCTTTCTTTCTTTCTTTCTTTCTTTCTTTCTTTCTTTCTTTCTTTCTTTCTTTCTTTCTTTCTTTCTTTCTTTGATAAAGCATCAGGGAAATCCACCAATCAGGGACCATGATAAACATGTTCTGAATAGTGATCAAAGCAGAGGGAGGGGTTTGAATCTGGAAAGATATTGCTTAAGCCAGTTTTTATTTACAGCTGGTTTATGCATGGGAAACAGGTTTATGGCTGCAACGCAGAAAATCCCTGGGACTGGTAAACTAGTCTAAACCTTACATTTTGAACAAATATCTTTCTAAGGCAGCTCTTCCTGTAACTTTTCACAGTAATCCAACCTTGAGGTTAAAATGCTGTTATATATACTCTCAACCCAATTCTTGTTATTTACCACCTCAATACACTGGGATTTTAAATGATTTTCATGTTTCCCAACAGAAAACACATGCTTCTACAAGCTGCAGTGTCTGCCACCTTGTTTCACATAACGTATTGGAAAGGACTTGGAAGGGAATCTGCTTCAGATTAATTTCTCAGCCACCTCCACCTCTCAGCTTTTGTTATCTCTTATATTTAACATGTTCTGCTGTTCCCTTATAATGCTCTTTTTTTCCATTGCTGATAGGCTCCTGGTCAAATAGGAATCGACTGCAAGGAGAAAGCTTTGAAAAATGATATATTTTTTTCATTCCTTATTTTTCTGTGTAGTGTTTCAAAGCTAATCAAAGGCAAGGATAAGTTATTAGGAAAACAGGAGTGTGGGCTCCTTTTAAACAAAAGGAGAAGGGAAACCAATTTCACTGAGCAAAAATAGGCTTATGCTTATATGTTGCAACAACCTAGCTGGGATCTTCTTGCAATGAGTGTAATAGTAGACAATCTCAAGAAGCAATGGGCCAGATTTCTAGTCACATTCCTGAGAGCTTATATCGCCAGTTAGCACATCAGCCTCAATAACTGATCCAAGCAATCACATTGATTTGGGACACCATGCGTGAATGCTGAAATCATAAATGCCTTTGTTTAAAAAGAATGGAAAAGAGAAAACAATAGCTGATAACTCCCACACATGCTCTGAACCCACATTTCATTTCAAACGTATGTATAGCCAAGTCTTCGGAACTTGCCCTGAATTTTCTCCTGCCCTTCCAAGAAATTTAAAATGGATCTTCTTGTCTCTGAAGGACCACATCTAAATGTGTGCATGTCAGTTTTACAATGAGTTGAACAATGATTGCGGCATTCAGTAATGCAGGCCTTTTAGATCTAGACCGGCTTGCCAGAACAAGCTGTAGAAGACACACTGCAAGACTATCCAAAGCCATTCTTCAGTGATCTGACCTGTGTGGCTGAGTCCTCTCCAGCATTGGGAGCCTCCCTGCCTACCTGGGTGTTCCCATCCCACAGACATTGCTACCCAAACCATTGTTTTCTCTGGCAGCAGCGGATGAGTTTGAGAAGCACACTCCCCATTGTTTTAATTTCCTAAACTTCATACCAAAATCATCATCAAAAGTGGCCTTGATCTATCTGACAAAAAGCTAAGCAGGCACTGGTTAGTACCTGGGAGTACTATCCAATATGTGAATGGGATACCACCAGAACATTCTAGAACTGTAAGCAGATGGGAAAATGGGGGTGGGGGGGGGACAGCCATTAGGCAACAATGGCAAATTACTTCTCCATTTTTGCCAAGAAAGCTACATGATGTATCTATGTAGTCAAAGTCAAGACTGGCTTAAAGAAATCTTTATCTTTCTGTCCCCAGTGTCATGTCAGGTGATTCCAGGTGGGTATCTTTCTAAACTCTGTCATCAGATTGTCCATGACCAGAAGGCCAGACAAATTTATGATCATTGGGAAACCCTGCCAAGATACTTTGCCTCCTGAAGCTGTTCAAGCTTTCAACCCCATCTGGATAGCATTTTGAGCTATGAGGAATAGAGGGCCCAAAATGTTTGCAGTGGGATCATGTCAGGCTATAACCTCCTTCTAGACAATTCAATGTTGCCTGCTCCCAAGCTCAAAAATCTAAAAGAAAATTAGAGCTGTGCAGAAAAAATTCTACTGCCTAATTTCCTACCAATGTGATTAAAGAGAACTTGCTTTCACAATTTATTTCAAAAGAGAAGAAAATTTCAGTGAAATTCTTGTAGATGGAGTGTTGCATTTTTGAACTTACTAATTATGAGTTGGTCAAGAAATATCTGTGAATGTTCTGTGTTTCACTGTTCATTTCTCTGGCCAGATGTTTCCAGACTTTCTGCCTTTCTACACTTCCTTTAAATCCCAAGAGATTTCATGAAGAAACTCATCCCATGAAGCTTTTTCAGATAGGAAAAAGGGCAACATCTGATTGAAGGCTGTTTCACAGAAGTGAAAGCAGAAGTGTTGATGGAACATGAGCATGCATGCATGGGGGATTGTGGAAGGCCTTGAAGTAGCTAGTTCATGGTGGCTGAACCACATCAAGTGTTCAGTAAATACTGGGTGCTGATTCATTTTGCACAGTTCCCTCAAAAAGGATGCTTTAATCAAAGCAAAACACCCCTTTGAGACGTTGCACAGTCCTAGATTCTAATGCAATATATCTGAAAAGTTATCAGGTTGAAGTAGGCCGGCTTTGAGACATGGCAAATAGATATATAATCCAGATGTCGTGTCTGTTACATCTTCAACTTAGTGCCAATGTGCTCCTCATAGAGATTCTCATGAAATTTAACTGTTGAACTGCTCAGCACCCAACACCACTTCCACTGTGTGTTCTTTTAGGCACTGTGATATCGTGTGTAGCTCACTTTATGTTTTGAGAATCAGCTGGTCCCTTAAAGGGACTCTCATAAACTTAAATTCATTACATTAAAAAGGGTAATGAAGCAATTAAAATTTAGCTGAACTGCTTCAAACAAAAACACTTCTCGTTATTAGATAAAATTTTAGCCACTGAAATGATTTCGAAGTCGATGCCAGGCAGTGCATCTGGGAAATCATCCCATGACTTGAAAGCTCACCACTGCTGAACTCAGGTGGAGCTTGGACATGGAAGATCCATACATGATTGATATTGGATTAAGGGATGCTCATAAGTTTATTTATGAAATTTAGAGGCCACTCAAAGCAGCTTACATTAAAAATAATTGGAAAAGAGTTGGAAAATGTTTCTTAAGATACTTAGGTCTTAAACTATTAGTATCACAACTCTGGACCAGAAGAATTGTGTTGAAGACCCACTTAACCCATGAACCAGGTGACTCTGGGGCAATCAAGGCTGGGTTCACGCACTGAGTAAAGGCATAAAGTGCTTTCTTTAATTGATACTTTAGCACATTACTTAAATCAGATATGTTTCCCAGTAAACTATATTCTAGAAAACCAAGGCTTAGCATAATCTGTTAATCCAGTTTCAAATCTTTCAGCCCAACCCACTTCACAGGACTACTATACTGAAGCAAAAAATAAAGAGATTTCCATGTGGGCCATCTTCAGCTCTCACAAAAAAAATGTAGGATATAAATCTAATAACAGTTAATGAAATAACTCTAAAACACTGCAACTTTGGGGGAAGGAGGGAACCACAAGTCATATTGCAAGATGGCTATCTATAGACTGCAGATAGGATCTGAAGCTGAAAAAATTATAGCTTTGATTATCTAGAAATGAACTGGTGTTTAAAAAAAGGTATTGACAAACAGAAGTGTATCCAAGGAGCATGATCACAATAGTAAGAGGTCTGATGAAGTCATTGAGTAGGTGCATTTAGTCTGAAAAATAGTTGATTAAGGGGATATATTAATTGTGGCTTTGAGAACTGTGAAAATATTTCCCATGTTCTCAGCTGCTCCAGAAAGCAGGGCTGGAACCAATAAGTGGAAACTGTAGGGAAGCAATTTTTAGATAAATAGGAGAAGTAATTTACTAGCAGCAAGAGTGGTTTGATAGTGGAAAGTATCAAACTGGACTGCTGGATTCTCCTTAACTTGATCTATGTAAGTCAAGGGTTGGTGGTCATCTGATAGAGATACCCCATTAATATTCTGCATTGAGCAGAAGACAAGATATCTATCAAACTCTAGGATTATATGAAGTCCATGAGGCAAGAGCTCTTACTCTTTGTGTCTTCACTTCTAACACATGTTCAGTTTTACAGAAATTTGTCTGTAGAGTGAAGATGTCCCCCAGAATTCCCCTCAGAACCAAGTTAAACATCATTTGTCATTTACATATGTTTTCACTTGATAGAATAGTTTTAAAGTCCCCACATTTCATTTCATTTCATTCCAACAATAAACAATAAACAGAGTCACATATATCTCCTGGGTTTGGCTGAAAAAAAGCCTCTACTACAGATCTTGGGGCCTTTAAAAAAACTGATATGTTTTCAATGTTGAAGGGTTAACAGAGGACACTCTGGGTTCATCTGGAAATCATTAACGTTACAAAGCTCCGAGAAGATAAAAGTTTCCATTTTCTAAAATGTAAATCAAAAACATATTCATTAGTATTGCAAAATAAACATGCAAATCTTTGCCACTTCAAGAGCCTGGCTAAATATGTACAAGGGCAAAACCCAAAAATACATCTGGTCCTCGGTTAAGAAACTTGCCTTTTCAGTTTTATCTAAAGAGCTTGTCTGTCTTCCACGGTTGGTTTCTTGGAATATAACAGTTCATAATAAGCATTTGAACGAAATGATGGAATAAACAATGATAAAGTCTGTGTCCTGGTATATGTGTATGCCTGCTTTTTGTTTTGTTTTTCCTTTTTAACAGTCCCAATGAGCTTATTCTTCCATGGGCCTTCACACACTCCAAATGTTTATGAAATATCTCATGCAGCATTTTTGACAGTCTCCAGAGGATAAGTTATATGGTTTGTGTATAATTACCACACACCTTTTTAATCTTGCATTAGCCCAATGTTCAGCTTGTGAGCATGTTATAAGGCAAAGAAGTTTCCCCCAACTGTGCCCAAATTTGGATACAATATCGGGCATAGGGAATGTCTTACATCATAACAATGACAATAAGAGGAAGGGTTGGCAGCAGTTGACTCGTTCCCTTTACAATGATTTACTTACTGTCTGGCAATCAGCTCCTTGCATGATGTTTGCTTCTCATAAACAGTTTCAGCACAAAGGACTATGGTGTCAAGATAACAGGAATCTCATCCATCAGGGCAGAATACCAACCCGAGCTGGCGAGAAAGCAATACCCTGAAAAGCCTTGGCTTTTCAGTCAGTATCAGTAAGAACAAATGTTTCTTTACATCTGAATGTCACCTTTTAGACCAAAGGGCATAATTTTGTGTGGCCAAAGACCACATTGAACTTTGAATAATCTAATGCAGGAAAACATGCCAAGAAATGGGCAAAGCTAAGATAAAGAAGTGAATAGAGACAGGTCAAGAGCTATGTGTGATTTAGTTTAATTTTAATTTAAGCTTCATTAGAATTAAATTGAATTAATGCAGTTAATATTTATTTATTTATTTATTTATTTATTTATTTATTTATCTGCAGCCTAGAATTTTCACAGACAGAGGAGAGCTTGGCTTGCTTCTAGTTTCTGAAGCAATAACAATAATAATAACAACAATAACTTGAACATTAATAAACAAAGCTGCAAGAGGCTAAAATTGAGGGATGCTTTGAGCTTATGGCCCAAGCCTGGCTCACCTCTGTTTGGCTTCCTGTTGCTGTAAGAGAATAGTGCTAAAATGAGAGGTGACCAAAAAAAAAAAAAGCAAACATAATCCAATAGTTCTAAAAATGATGAGATGGTTGATATTAGAACTAGCTAGAAGGAAGCATCCTCTGGGATGTGTAAGGGTGTATTGCTACTTTTGTGAACTTGATGTTGTGTTATACACATACTTTTGGCTTTGACTGGAGCCATCTGCAGCCCAGCATGTTTTACAAGATGCACATGTAACTGTTGAATCAAAAAAGCTTGATTAGAGTCTAACCATTTATTAATATTTGACTGCGTGCAATATACCATTAGCGTTAAATACATTTGAAGTATAGTATGTCTGATTTCCAAGGAAAAAGAACTTCAGGAGCTGGAAACAGTCAGCAGCAGTAGCCATAGTGTTGGTCTCCTATTCATTGTTGATATGAGAAAATGAATATTGGCAACTAATCTTGGCGAACTGTATCAGGATCTAAGGGGAGCTGAAGACAATTATATTCAAATCTTGACTTTAAAAGTATATTCTTCAACCAAGGCTCTTTCTGTTGGCAAGACAAAAAATAAAACAGGTTCCTGGTCAATGCAATTGATTTAGATGATCTTCCAGTCAGAGAGGTTGATATTTTGCAGAACATTTTCTTTTATATCTAAGGATTCCAAGGCCTAAGTTCCCACCCTCCACCATAACTCACCAACTTTAGTTAGGCTAGATCTCATGTCTGAGGACCACTGGTAGCTGTGGTATTCTAGATCATCTATTTGTCTGCCAAACCCATCTGGCTTCATCAATAGCAGAGTGGGATAATGGATGCTGGCAGCAGATGTCAGGTATCAAGAAAGAATATTATTGGTGGTTATTGCGTTTGGATTGATGGTTAGAGAGAAGTGCTTGTCAGATTTGTTTCTTCGGGTGCCAAAATAATTTGTCTGGCTTCAGAAACGGTACACCAGAACTTGGATGTCAATCTTTTGCTCCATTTTTTGTATCAATATGTCTCGAATCTTTTTGACTGGCAATGATTCTCCAATTTCATGGCAGAGGTTTATTCCACATCACCAGCTTCCTATTCTTTATAGAAGAGGTGTCAAGATTGATTCTGGGACCTTTTGTGTGGGGGGGAAAAAGAAGTGTTCTGCCTTTGAGTTGCAAATCCTGCTCCTCTAGACATATTGCTACATATGCAGAAGGACCCAAGTAATTATCCCGCTCTACTCTGCCTTAGTCATGCCTCACTTAGAATACTGCATTCAGTTCTACGCACCCCAGTTTAAAAAAGATATTGATAAATTGGAGCAAGTTCTGAGAAGGTCTACCAAGTTGGTGAAAGAATTGGAAACCAAGCCCCAAGGAGGAACAGTTAAAAGACCTAGCCGTGTTTAGCTTGCAGAAGGGAAGGTTGAGAGGGGACATGATAGCTGTCTTCAAATATCTGAAGGGCAGTCACATTGTAGAGGGTTCAGATTTATTCTCACTTGCTTCAGAGGGTAAGACTAGATAGAACTAATGAGATGAAACTTCAAGGATGTAGGTATAGATTGGACATGAGGAAGAACAGTAAGAGTTATCAGTCAATGGAACAGGATACTGCATGGAGTGTTTTCTTCTCCTTCACTGGAGGTTTTCAAATAGATGCTGGATAGTGTATAGGGATGGTGTAGTGAATCTTGCAGTGTGCTGGGTGTTGGACTTAACAACCTCTTAGGTCCCTTCCAGTTCTATGTTTCTATGATGTCCACCAGAAATAACAAAGAGAATGAGGCAGAAAATAAGATCCAGCTTTCCCTAACAACATCATGTTAATTAGGATTTTTGGGGGTGAACCAGGTTGGAGAAAGCTATTTTCAGTAAGCCTATGAGAAATCCATGGTTACAAATATCTGTGTAAACCTGGGTGGTCTTGCCATTCTTCTGAAAAGAGCTCCTGATGTTCATGTTCCCTCCTAGTTCAGGCTTTGAAAGAGGAAAACTATGGAATAGATTCATTCAGTGTGTGTGTGTACACACACACACATAGACATACAGTGTGTATAGTATGTATATATAGTATCTCATCCATGGCTTACGACAAAGCACCCACAGAAGACCATATGTGCACACAGTTTTAATTTAATGTAATTTAATCAAGTTAATCTTTTCTTTTTCTTTTTCTTTTCTTTTTTTTAGGAACAGACTGCCCAATCATTTGGGGACTTTTGACATTTCTGCTTAAAATTCCTTGGCAACATATTGGCATCACAATTTACTTCATAAATCCTCATAATCTTTCCCAGGGACTAAATATCTAAGCCTCATAGGATACTGAATACGATAGCTTCACATATGACAGCCAATAACACTTTTTGCAACAGAAAAGGGGGAGAGACAGGCTCACATCTTTGAAAAAATTAAAAGGTGAGTGAAAATCATGGACATGTGAAATATTTCTGCTTTGTTCTTCTTCATGAAGATAATGCCAACAGATTGAATTGGGCCTAGAAATCTACTAACAGCCAATGCAGCAATCTCAGGAGAAAAGTTAGATGGTACAGCACATTATAGTAATCTAAGCACAAGACGTTAAAAGCATGAGTCACTCTCACAAGGGCTTTTGGTCCAAAATGTGTCACAGCTGGTGAAACCACCAATGCTGGGCAAAAGCTTCCACAGCCATGGCTTCCATCTGCTGCTCAAGCAAGAACGGCAAGTCCAGGAGAACCTCCAGGTCTTGGGCCTGCTCCTTCAGGGAAAGTGCAACCCCATCCAGAAGTAGCCTTGGACCTGCTAGATAGATAAACTATGAATAATACCTCCATTTTGTTACAGTTCAATATGGCCCCATTGCTTTTCATGCTATCACCATATGCACATAAAGATGGCAAGAACAGCCTAGAAACTATCAGTGGTAGATAGGTAGGTAGGTATTTATATTTATAGGTAGGTATTTATATTTCTTTCCAGTCCAAACTTATCAGATAGAAAGAAAGACATTCTCAGGATCAAAGATAGATAAAAGGAATAAATATTTCATAGGCTAATTATGATATGTGCTCCACAAGGTCTAATAATGGCCACAAGCTTGGATGGCTTTAGAAGGAATGAGGCCAGGAGTGGGGAAACTTTGGCAATCAGGAAGCTGGGAGTCTGCAATATGGATGGGTCATATCAGACATGTAAGCATGGCTTGTTTTTCATGGAGTTTGAGGATATTTTTTAACTGTGATATGCGAGTTTTCATGCTTCTGCTGTAATTTGCATCTGTTACCCACATCCAAATGGTAGGAAATGTTGCCATCATTTTTCAACAATTGTGGAATTTAACAACATGTGCAGCCTTGAAGCCACAGGAGGGATCAATTCATGGAGGATAAAGTTACTAACAGCTGCTATTTTGATGGCTATCTATTATCTCCAGTATCAGATGCAGCGTACAGTACCTGTTAATACCTCTTGTTGGGGCAAAATAAATATGCTACCAGTCTGGCCAAGATGATGATTCTTATGTCCCTATGATGGAAATTGGAGTGACATATATATTTAAGGGCTGAAAATAAGAATCCCTTACACTTTCTGTAATCTCTTTTTTGCAGTTTTACATGTTGTTGCTATATGGTCTTGCTTTACCTTAAAAAGTTAAAGTCTTCTTCAGGATAAGTTCAGTTCCTGGTGACTTCATGGACACATCCATGTAGTCTTCCTGGCAGCAATATAATAACAAGCATAGTTGGTCATTTAATGCCCATCACATAAAGCAATGTTATTCCTTTAAATACTTAGGGTTTTTTCCACCAGCCCCTTGGCTGAAAAATACACATATCCACTGTTTTAGCAATTGCACAACACCTAGTGGGGCTTATCCTGAAGGTTTATTTTTATTTTTTTTTAACTGCAAAGGAGTGCAGTTAGTAGCACCTGCATTCAAAATATTTCTACTAAGGAGATAGCTCAGATGTTATATGGGGCTGAGATGTGGGGGTGGGATAAGAAGGTCATATCCAGTTGGAAGTACTCCAGAACAGTTTTTAAGGAAGATTCTGGGCCTCCCACAGGGTACTCCTGCTGCCTCTCAGGATGGAAGTGGAATCACCCTCAATCTGTGTTAGAATTCACCTTGCATTGCTTAGGAAATTTAAGAAATTAGAAAGCCCCCAAGATCCCCACTGTTTTTTCTCTTATATGAGTGCATATCATTGGAGCAAATTCCTACCATTGTATTCCTTCCTCTTTTGGAGGAACTTAGTTCATGGAACAGTGAAAACCCCAGATGAACTTTTTGCATGGGATCCCTATAGAGATGCTATTGTGGTACCCTCCTCCAAGTTTCCATCTTGATACCTCCATTATAAGAAACATCAAAGCCTCTCCCAATAACCGCTCAAGATTGCTAACGCTTCACCGAGGAAGGCTTTTACATCTCTCCACTTTCAGACCATACCTGTTGCATACTTTGAGGGGAGATTTTACAAATGCCCAGTGAAACAATCCCTGTCCTTGTGGTGTTGGCCAAGTGGAGGACATTATTCTTTACATCCCCTACTGTCCTCTCTACTATGAAATTGGGGGAAGTATAGTCAAATTTAAGGGGGTCAGATGCTAAACAACTGAACTACCTCCTTTATCCATAAACACATCATATATCCTTGTCTTACTCCTCACTCAGTGCTGAACCATTTGCTAAGCATTCCATTTATCTTCACACAAGTCCCATCACATATACAGTCCATATCACATTCAGCAACCAACCTTCAATTTCATATTCCTGCAAAACATTCCATAATTGAAGCCTGTTCAATTTTATCATATGCTTTCCCTAGATCAACAAATACGCAATCAGTGTTCTTCCTTACATTCAATTATATAATCTGTGAGGTCAGAGAGATGCCTACTCTTTTAGCCTTCCAGAGAGCTGTGAAAACCTGGCTCTTCCCCCAAGTATTGGGCTAGGATGGGGGTTGAGATGTGAGGATGTTTGGTCTGGGGCCTGGGGGGAAGGGTAACTTTGTTTTTGACCTTGTTTTATGGATTGCTATGAGCTGCCTAGAGTCATTGTATGAGATAGGCAGCCACATAAGTCCCGTAAATAAATAAATAAATAACCTGTTGAAAAATGAAAATTAAAAATATCTGCACAACCCCTACCTGTCCTACAGTTCCCAAATATTGCTCATTGTCACTTCTTGTATCCTTTTAATCAGAATTCTGCCACTTTTCCAGGCTCACTTAATAAACTTACAGTTTTGCATTGATTCTTGATATTTTTTCCCTTTATATACTGACAACAGTATTTTTCCAATCCTTAGGGACTGATACAGTCTTTACACACACATTAAAGAAGTCACATGGCTATTTCATAAGCCAATCACATCCATATTTTAACATTTCTCCAATTACACCATCTAGACTTGCATTCTGATCATCTTCAACATTCTTTCAGCACTTGTGACTTCCTTCTTGCCATTTTTTCTTGGTCTCTTCATTGCTGGCTTTTGTTTCAGTTCAACCCTTCAACATATCCATATCATTCCCATATATATTTATAAAATACTTCTTCCGGGATTCTCACTTTAGTTTCCTCACAATTCATGTCACTGATTTTATTTTTAATTCAATTCATTCTACTGATGGCTCCTTGTTTAGCCCTTTTTATTCATGTCTAATACTAAAAAAAAAAAAAAAATTAACAAATTCACTTTGCATTTTCTCTACCCCTTTAATCTTAACCGTTCTTTGCTTACTTTCAATTCTTTGTGACTCTTTTTGCAGTGTTTCTAGACACATTGTACAATTTGTTGTTGTTGTTCAGTCGTTAAGTTGTGTCCAACTCTTCATGACCCCATGAACCACATCGCACCAGGACTTCCTGTCCTTCACTGCCTCCCTGAGTTTGCTCAGTTTCATGCTCATTGCTTCAGTGATGCTATCTAACCATCTCATCCTCTGCCATGCCCTTCTCCTTTTGCCTTCCATCTTTCTCAGCATCAGGGTCTTTTCCAAAGAGTCCTCTCTTCACATGAGGTGGCCAAAGTATCTGAGCCTGAGCTTCAGTATCAATCCTTCCAATGAGCAATCAGGGTTGATTTCCTTTAAGATTGACTGGTTTGACCTCCTAGCAGTCCAGGGGACTCCTAAGAGTCTTTTCCAGCATCACAATTCAAAGGCATCAATTCTTCGGCGCTCAGCCTTCCTTATGGTCCAGCACTCACAGCCATACATTGCTACTGGAAAAACCATAGATTTGATTATGTGGATCTTTGTCGGCAAGGTGATGTCTCTGCTTTTTAATATGTTGTCTAGGTTTGCCACAGCTTTCCTGCCAAGGAGCAAGCATCTTTTAATTTCATGGCTGCAGTCTCCATCTGCAGTGATCTTGGAGCCCAAATAAATGAAGTCTGTTACTGCTTCCATTTCCACCCCTTCTATTTGCCAGGAATTTATGGGTCCAGATGCCATGATCTTAGTTTTTTTAATGTTGAGTTTCAAGCCAACTTTTGCACTCTCCTCTTTCACCTTCATCAAGAGGCTGTTTAGTTCTTCTTCACTTTCTGCCATTAGGATGGTATCATCTGCATATCTGAGGTTGTTGACATTTCTTCCTGCAATCTTAATTCCAGCTTGTGATTCTTCTAGCCTGGCATTTCTCATGATGTACCCTGCATATTAGTTAAATAAGCAGGGAGATAGCATACAGCCGTGTCGTACTCCTTTCCCTATTGTGAACCAATAGGTTGTTCCATGACCTGTTCTAACTGTTGTTTCTTGGCCCACATACAGATTTCTTAGGAGACAGGTAAGGTGGTCTGGTACCCCCATCTCTTTAAGAATTTGCCAAAGTTTGTTGTGTTCCACACAATCGAAGGCTTTTGCATAGTCAATGAAGCAGAAGTAGATGTTTTTCTGGAACTCTCATCCTTTCTCCATGATCCAGCGAATGTCGGCAATTTGATCTCTAGTTCCTCTGCCTCTTTGAAACCCAGCTTGTACAATCGGTAGTTCTCAGTTGCTGAAGCCTAGCTTGTAGGATTTTGAGCATAACCTTGCTAGCATGTGAAATGAGTGCAATTGTGCAATAGTTTGAGCATTCTTTGGCATTGCCCTTCTTTGGAATTGGAACGTAAACTGACCTTTTCCAATCCTGTGGCCACTGCTGCGTTTTCCAAACTTGCTGGCATATTGAGTGCAGCACTTTAACAGCATCGTCTTTTAGTATTTTAAATAACTCAGCTGGAATACTGTCATCTCCACTAGCTTTGTTGTTAGTAATGCTTCCTAAGGCCCACTTGACTTCACTCTCTAGGATGTCTGGCTCAAGGTCAGTGACCACACCAGTGTGGACATCAGGGACATTAAGATCTTTCTTGTAGTGTTCTTCTGTGTATTCTTGCCACCTCTTCTTAATCTCTTCTGCTTCTGTTAGGTCCCTGCCTTTTTTGTCCTTTATCATGCCCATCTTTACACAAAATATTCCCTTGATATCTCCAGTTTTCTTGAAGAGATCTCTAGTCTTCCCCATTCTATTGTTTTCCTCGATTTCTTTGCATTGTTCATTTAAGAAGGCCTTCTTATCTCACCTTGCTATTCTCTGGAAATCTGCATTCAGTTGTTTATATCTTTCCCTTTCACCCTTGCTTTTTGTATTCCTTCTTTCCACAGCTATTTGTAAAGCCTCATCAGACAGCCACTTTGCCTTCTTGCATTTCTTTTTCTTTGGGATGGTTTTAGTTGCTGCCTCCTGTACAATGTTACAAACCTCTGTCCATAGTTCTTCAGGCACTCTGTCTACCAAATCTAATCCTCTAAATCTATTCATCACCTTCACTGTGTACTCACAAGGAATTTGATTTAAGTCATACCTAAGTGGTCTAGTGGTTTTCCCTACATTCTTCAATTTAAGCCTAAATTTTGCAGTAAGAAGCTCATGATCTGAGCCACAGTCAGCTCCTGATCTAGTTTTTACTAACTGTATAGAACTTCTCCATCTTTGGCTGCAAAGTACATAATCAATCTGGTTTCGGTATTGACCATCTGGTGATGTCCATGTGTAGAGTCGTCTCTTGTGTTGTTGGAAAAGAGTGTTTGCTATGACCAGCTTGTTCTCTTGACAAAAGTCTTTTAGCCTTTGCCCTGCTTCATTTTATACTCCAAGGCCAAACTTGCCTGTTATTCCAGTTACTCCTTGACTTCCTACTTTAGCATTCCAATTCCCTATGATGAAAAGGGCATCTTTTTTTGGTGCTAGTTCTAGAAGGTGTTGTAGGTCTTCATAGAACCAGTCAACCTCAGCTTCTTCGGTATCAGTGGCTGGGGCATAGACTTGGATTACTGTGCTTATCAGTTGTCCTTCCTGTACATGAATTTTCTCATCCACACCCTCTTACACATCATCATTCCATCAAATACCCTTTTTCATATTTCCCATTAGAATAATTCCACACTCTACTGTGGCCCTCAGTAACATTATTTTTACCCTGTTCCAACATCTTCCATATCTTTTTTCCTTATATTCATGCACCATTCATACATTCTGTTGGATGTAATTTGTCTTCTATACCCATTCATACAGACCACATATTTTCTCTTCCTGGAGCTCTTTTATTTTCACTCTAATTTCTTTAACTTCTTTTCCTTTCTTGCTTGTCCATTTATTCCCAAAACCCATCCTTGGCACTATGAAAAAATAGTGTGTGTCACATTCAGAACCTTGTATCTTTGACATATTCTCTGTCTCTCATCATAAACAATCAAATCAATCATGCTTTTAGATTAATATTCTTTCCTTTCCCATGTGTATGTATGATTAGACTTATGTTTAAACCAGATATTTGAAAAAAACAGACTTTTTCTAAGCACATATTCACTTTTTCACTTTTTGAAATATTCATATTTCACTTTTTCTAAGCACAGTCACTGTTCTTATACATTCCTGGGCCTCTGAAAAAGAATAGTTTTCTGTTCCAACCCATCCATTCATGTCATCTAGAAGAATGATTTTTCCAGTACATGATGCCAGAGAAATTATCTAGAATGTATTAAGGGCACTCCAAATGTATGTTGGAAATGTGAACAACATGAAGAGACATTTTATCATGCTTGGTGGACATGTAAAAAAGCTAAAAAAAAATTGGATTCAAATACATACATTGATACAGAGTATTTTAAAGATTAATATTCAATGGAAGCCATAACTTTTCCTTTTAGGTTTGATGGATATACAGTTAGAAAAGAGTCATGGAAGATTATTTCAATATATGATTACTGTGCCAAGATTATTATATGCACAAAGATGGAAAGATTCAGCGCTTCCCACTATGGAGTAACGGTTGGTGAAATTCACAGATCTTGGCGAGCTCTTTAAACTGACTTCTTTGATAAGAGAATAGACAATTTCTACATTTATTGGTGACTGGCAACCCCTTATGGACTTTTTGCATAAAAATGAAAAAAAATGAACTTGTGATTTATGATTTTGATGATTAGGCAGGATAGATTATAGAAATAAAAGAGTCATGATGTAACTTTAGAGAGAGAGGTTAAAATATAATTGTACTTAAAACTGCTGTGAAGAATATCAGAAACCACTTCTTTATGTCTTTTTATTTTTCTTTATATCTTGCTCTTTTTTCTATTTTCTTTTTCTATTGCACTTTTAGCTTTTTCTATTATTCTTTCTTTTTCCATTTTTCTGCTCTAATTTAGTTTGTTATAGTTCTTATTGTTTTTTAAACTTTTAATAAAAATTATAAAAAATGGAAAAATAATTTTTCCCTCGATTACATATATTTGGAATGTAGCATAATTTTTCACAAATCTCATCTCTTATCTCTGTTCACTGGAATGTAACATGCAGCTATCACCAGACAATGGATTTCTACTTTCATATACATCTACAACCTAGATGACACCAATTTGTCCTTTCTGACATACATTTTGGCCCTTTCATTCATAATTAAGCCTACACCTTCACTTCCCTGCATGTATTCATGTATTCTTCTCTATAAAATAATCAGATTATCTTCATTCAGACCTATTACATCTTTTTCCTTTCTCTTATTTTAGCAGACAAACAACATTCCTATTTCCATTCTTTCATTCATTCATTCAGATCTTTACAAATTACTGCTGTTACATTTCAAGTCACAATCTTCATATGCCATGGTCATCACCAGATGGTCATCAGTTCCATAGAGATATAGAACATAATATCTTATGGAGTATAGTTTTCCATGTAAAACATAACTTTCAAATCTCATTGTTCCCAGCCCAAATCATACAAACCCACATTCTAATATGCAACCTGCAATCTGCACATCTTAAATTTAATGCTAGCCCTCTGATGCTTGGCCAAAGAAATGTTTCCTTTAGGCAACTGTGCCTTTATCTTTGACTTGAATGAATCTCACTCTATTCATTCCTTCCTGCCAATAATACCTCCAATTTAAAACATATCTGATTGCTATCAGGAACAATTGTCAGTTTGCATGCAATCTGGGCTCTTAGTGTTGCTGCTGGCTTACAAAATAATCCCTGTGGCATCCTTAGATTGATAATAAGCAGAAGAAGCTAATCTTTTTCAGATAAAATTAGTAAACTTCTCCTTCCCACCCCACCTCCCTAATGCTGCTATGGGGGTCATTTGCCTTCCTTCCTACTCTTTCCCAGATATAGAGCCCACCATGACTCTGAAGGCATATTTATATTATTATCCCATCCTTATCCAACTTGGTGCGCTCCAGGTGTCTTGGATTTGAACTCCCATAATCTCCAGTTAGCATAAATACTGCCCACATTGGCTAGAGATTCTAAGAATTGAAGTGTAATATATTTGGCCAAGTTGGGGAACTTTGAAGTAACTCAATGTAAAGCATCTAATTGAACTTTCCCCTCAGTCACAAACACATGTACTTTATCATCTATCTATCTATCTATCTATCTATCTATCTAAAAAAGTATATATACAGTGCATTTGGAAAGTATTCAGACCCCCTTCACTTTTTTCAATTTTGTTATGTTGCAGCCTGATACAATCATTCAAATTCATTTTTTTTTCTCATTAATCTACACTCAGTACTGCATAATGACAAAGTGAAAACAGAATTTTAGAAATGTCTGTAAATTTATTAAAAAGAAAAAACTGAAATATCACATTGGCATAAGTATTCAGACCCTTTACTCAGTACTTTGTTGAAACACCTTTGGCAGCAATTACAGCCTCGAGTCTTTTTCGGTATGACACAACAAGCTTTGCACACCCGGATTGGGGGATTTTCTGCCATTCTTCTTTGCAAATCCTCTCAAGCTCAATCAGGTTGGATGGGGACCATCAGTGGACAGCCATTTTCAGGTCTTTCCAGAGATGTTCAATAGGGTTCAAGTCAGGGCTCTGGCTGGGCCACTTTAGGACATTCACAGAGTTGTCTGTAAGCCATTCCTGTGTTGTCTTGGCTGTGTGCTTAGGATCGTTGTCATGTTGGAAGGTGAACCTTCGGCCCAGTCTGAGGTCCTGAGCGCTGTGGAACAGGTTTTTATTGAGGATATCTCTGTACTTTGTTCCATTCAGCTTCCCTCAACCCTGACCAGTCTCCCAGTCCCTGCTGCTGAAAAACACCCCCACAGCATGATGCTGCCACCATGCTTCACTCTTGGGATGGTATTGGGCAGGTGATGAGTGATACCTGGTTTCCTCCAGATATAATGTTTAGAATTAAGGACAAGCAGTTTGATCTTGGTTTCATCAGACCAGAGAATCTTGTTCGTCACAATCTAAGAGTCCTTCAGGTGCTCTTTTGCAAACTCCAAGTGGGCTTTCATGTGTTTTGCACTGAGGAGAGGCTTCCGTCTAGCCACTCTGCCATAAAGCCCAGATCGGTGGAGGGCTGCATTGATGGTTGTACTTCTGGAACTTTGTCCCATCTGCACACAGGATCTCTGGAGCTCAGACAGAGTGACCATCAGGTTCTTGGTCACCTCTCTTACTATGGCTCTTCTCCCCCAATTGCTCAGTTTGGCGAGGCAACCAGCTCTTGGAAAAGTCCTGGTTGTGCCAAACTTCTTCCATTTGAGAATTATGAAGGCCACTGTGCTCTTGGGAACCTTCAGTGCAGCAGAAATTTTTTTGTAGCCTTCCCAGATCTGTGCCTTGCGATAATCCTGTCTCTGAGCTCTGTAGGCAGTTCCTTTGACCTCATGGCTTTTGCTCTGATACAGTATGGATTGTCAGCTGTGAGGTCTTCTATAAAGAGGTGTGTGCCTTTCTAAATCATGTCCAGTCAATTTAATTTACCACACATGGACTCCAATCAAGGTGTAGAAACAGCTCAGCAACAATCAAGAAAAATGGGAGGCACCTGAGCTAAATTTCAAGTGTTGTTGCAAAGGGTCTGAATACTTATGCCAATGTGATATTTCAGTTTTTTCTTTTTAATAAATTTACAGACATTTCTAAAATTCTGTTTTCACTTTGTCATTATGCAGTACTGAGTGTAGATTAATGAGAAAAATAATGAATTTGAACTATTGTAGTATCAGGCTGCAACATAACAAAATTGAAAAAAGTGAAGTGGGTCTGAATACTTTCCGAATGCACTTAAAAAACAAGTGACAGGTTTAATTGCCGTGTCTCCTTTTTTCCCCAGAACTCTGGAAACCATGGTTCTGATAATTATTTATTTTTCTTATTTATTTAATGAGAATGAGATGTCTTCATTAGACACCAAGCTACAATTCCCTGAATTCTATCAAGTTCAAAAGCCATAATATTTGTTTTCATGAAGTTTTCTTGGCAAGGTTTCAGAAGTGGTTTGCCCTTGCCTTCTTCCTAGGCTGAGAGAGAGTATCTGGCCCATAATCACCCAGTTGGCTTCCATGCCTGAGACAAAATGGGAACTCATGGTATCTCAGCTTCTCCACCAGCATCTTTAACTACTGCACCAAACTGACTCTCATAAACTATATACATGTCTGCATATTGGCAAATGATCTATATAATATTTGTGCTGAAGACATGTTTTCTCTGGCAAGCTGTCACTATTTACCATCTTACTAAATATGGAAGTGATATTATCCCAGCTCAAAAAAACAAACTAGATGAAGCCTCCCTGCCAATTTACTGGCCACTTTCTAATTTTAGCTTTATGGTGCAGATGTAAGGCAGGTGTAGGCAGTCTTCTGGCAATCATGGGACATACTGAATATTTAGGAGAAAGGGCTAAGGACTGCATGGGAATGACCTATATGTGGATGTGACTGAGTCTTTAGAGGGATTTCCCCCTCCCCCCACTTTTTTTTTTTTGATATGCATATTTTAAGGCTTACAATACAGTTTTCAGCTACTTCCCAGCTTGAAATGACAGGAAATCATGCTGTCAGTTTTCACAGTACTTAGAAGGGTTCCAAAGATCATAAAAAGGATGTTTAGGTCCATGGGTTGCCTACTCTTGTTGTAAATAATATACCTCAGGAAAACAGATGATGTTCTGGTCCAGAAACCTCTGTAGCAGGTTTGAGTGGTTCTACACTAGCATTCCTCTGCCTTCCATATGTATGGACTTCTTCTCCCAGAATTTCTTAACAAGCATGGCTGTTACAGAGAATTTGGGGAGTAATGTCCACACATCTGGAGAGCATTCAGGCTTGGGGAGGCTCTTTTTCTATGTCAGCCACTGTGGCAAAGCTGATCTAAGAATTTTTCTATTAACCTAAACCAAGATTAGTTCCTCTTCTTCCCACTCCAGGTATAGAAGCAAACTATACTGGCACTTGAATCTTACCTGAAAGTTGGCAATTTCTTCATGATAGCTTTCCTTGTACTTTAACAGAAGCATAGGAAGTCACAGACCTTTGGAAAAATTATTCACATCTTTGACACTTCCTATCTAAAGAGTTGCAACAGTATGATGTGTTGCCCATTCAACAATGTTCTGTGCCCCGCTGAAAGTTTCTCTTTCATCAAATCAGGAGGAAAAATTACAGTAGAACATCTCTGCCCAAAACTAGCTAATGTTGGACTAGGACTAGGGAGAGTCAGATTCCAATTCCTGCTAAGTCACAAAGCTCAGTGGGTCAATTCCTTAACCAAATCTACCTTAGAGAGGTATGCGGGGAAATGCGAATGAGGAAAAGAATCATGCACATTGACCTGACTTCCTTTGAGGAAAGATAGGATAGAAGCAAAATAATAATAATAATAATAATAATAATAATAATAATAATAATAATAATAAAAAAAAAAATTGGGGGAAAGAGGAAAACATCCAATTTTCAGATGTTTTCATTCTTGCTCACCTAGAAGAAGTTTATTTATTTTATTTTATTGTATTTATTTATATTAAATTCTTATTTGCCTATGTTACAGAGCAAAAGTTCCTCTCAAGTTGAGCTTGACTTTTGGCAATTACATGGGCTCATCCATGTTGTTTTCTTGGTAACAATACAAAATGCTACTGCTTCTTTTGGGATGTTTTTCAACTTCCTAGTCTAGCCAGCAGCTGTGGGATTTCCTAGTCCCCTTTGTTCCAAGTGTTTAGCAGATTCAATCCTGCTGAATCTCAAAGCTCATAAAGGTCTGCACTGTATACAGATTCATTCTGTGTCTATGTTTTCAATCTATTTTCATGCAACCTTTCACGGTCAAGGACACCATTGGAAGCAATTCACAACTAAAACATAAAATAAACATAATTAAGAACATAAAACAATTATCCATCTAACATAGTATTGTAAATAAAGCCGTCACAGGAGAGAACACTATCAATTCTTTACTCTGTTAAAAGCAGCTTAAAGGAAAAACAGGCTATTTTGTCAAGAGCGCATAGCCACCCCTAAAAAAGCTGCCAGCCTATAGATCTTATTAAGATAGCTCTTAAGAGCAGTTTTCTTAATCTGGTCTTGAATCAGTGGCATAGAAGAAACATTATTTAAGACAGAATGTGTGCAAATAGGGAATAAGTAAATAAAGCAACAAAGATACATTTGGAGGCGCTTTGTTAAAAAAAAGAAAAATATTGTAGATGACAAGGTTCAAAGCATCGGGGGGAAAGAGCAAATGGATTAAAATATAGGCTCTTTGAGAAATCTTGCTTTGCAGTATTCTTGAAACTATGAAGTTTTTGTAGGAAATATTTCCTGGTGAATTCCAGTTGAAATATGGCCAAAGATAGAGGGTACACATCGGGAAAGCAAAAATTACAGCAAAACAGGAAATGGATTAAAATAATGCCTTATGCAAAACTATCCTCTTAAACTCCCCCCATTTTTTCCGACCATAAAACAAAGGGATTTCTTTTAATTTTCACCATGCTTCAGAATAGCCTTTGAATTTCTTTCAATGCTGTCCTGAACCTACATTACCCCTGTAAGGAAGAAGATAGCTACTGTTCCCCTAGCTGCCAATGGGAAGCGTTTCTTCCTGACATCTTCTCTTGGGTCTACAGGAAGATGTGGGGAGGCAGGATGGCTGTAGACTGCTTGGGTTAAAAGAAAGTAGGTGCTCACAGACGCTCCATGGCCCCCGCATAAGTTCAAAAAACACCTGCAAGAATTGAACAAAGAAAAAAATTAATCAAACTTAAAGAAGATGGGGGGGGGTTAGACAATGCATAAGAAATGCTTGGCAAAGCAAGAGTGTAAAGTGGCCACAATTTTGACCGATTTTAGTTTACTTAGGGCCAGAGGGATCCACAAGAATGTGAAAAAAAGTTAAGATGGCAGCCACAGCTATGTATGCTGCATTAAAGAAGAGGGACTTTGCTCACATGATTGTGGCACTATCCTGAATTTTTTTATTCCCTCTGATGGTGTGATGGAATGGTGTTATGAAAGCCACGCTCAGGGAGATAAGCATTTCCTTAGCCCTCAACGGGAGCGTGGGAAGTTTAAGAAGATGAGACTGGCACCACCCTAAGGAATTCACGGTGTTGTGGCTTGCTGGCTTGGGAACTTAGGTTCAGTCTGGAGAGATTTCTCTCTTGAGGTGGAAGCTAATAAATGCAACAGAACTATATTTGTACTGTCTCGTGGAGTTCTTTGGGCTGAACCTGACAGATGGCCCTAGTAAGCTTGGCCTGGAGCAAGGTTTACATCACACCTTTAGCACAGAATGTTGTTTATTTGGGGCTCATTGTGATGTACAAACCCAGCCACGATGGCTTGAACAAAATCAAGCCAAATCATAGCTTAGTAGGATGCGTGAATTGTACCCATTAAGCCATGATTTATTTAACTTGAGTAGGTTAGTGACAACTGGTCATTTGAAAACATTCCAAGTCAAAACTAAAGAAATCACGTATGGACTTAATCTGGTACATGGTTCTGCTAAATTTCTAAACATAAAACCTATCCAGACATTGAAAGGAAGAATATTGGAAAAGATTTGCCTATGAACATCTTCCTAGCCCCAATTCCTGGAGCAGAGGAAAAATTCTGCTACATCTTGTTCTAATGAGCCATGACCTTCTCATCACATGACATACTTGTGAGCAAGTGTTATAATGATATGATAATGCAAATTATCTGAATTATGCCATATGTGTCATTTGCATGATGCTTATTCCAAATGCTTAGAGTTTCATATCAACATAGAAAAGTAATTGTAACTAGAGAAGAAGAGAAACTTTACAAATGAAGGAGGCTAACAAATGAAGAAGAGAACCAAAACACATTCCTTGGAGCTGAGAGAGTGGACATTCCTCCTAGGAAAGTGTTTTGCCACTCATAAATTCTCTGTATATAGATTTAAATGTAATTCATATACAGGACATTTTGAAATATAGATCTCAACAGACTTACTGCCTAAACAGATACTCTGTCTGCCTACGTGCTATGTGGATAGGGAATTTAGGCCCATTATAGCACAGGCTGATATTGTGGACATCACTGCTGACCTGACATTGTGATAGCCCTGCAGTTTCCAAATCTGTCCAGGTCATGAACATCCATTTCTACAACAGTGGCCTCAAACAGACTTTGAATCCCCACAATTTCTGTGTTTCCAATGAGTCAAGCAGACAGCCAACTTGCAGCTGTAGAAGCTACATTACAACACATGTGTTCAGCTATGCACTACTGCGTATAGGTTGCAGTCATGCTCTGATATGCATAAGTGTAAATCCTGCCCCTCCCAGTCAATAGAACATAGCTGCATGGAATCTGAAACAACCATGAAGAATCTTAAATGTCCTAATGGCAATGGTGTGGTGGGGAGTGCAGAACAGAGAATAATGTCAACCGTGATGCAGACCATATGATCTGCCTGTGGAAAAAGGGGTTTCCTTCAAGGAGGTACAGCAGTAATGTGAAACATGTTCTTCCCCATCCTGATGGTTAATGAACTAACCACAAAAATACTGAGATTTTTGTTTCCCCCTCATTAATATTCTATTAGTTAAATGTACACCAGAGACAGGCCGTTTTGGAAGATTCCTCCCCGTGCTCCTGCGGCCTCTTGGAATGAAAGCAGCCCCAGAGATACCTTTTTTTTTTTTTAATCTGCACTCAATCAGTACCGATTCTGCGGCGACTGCCTGGATGAGTCCCTGCAAGTTTTCAAGGCAAGGTGTTTTGGAAGTGGTTTGCCAGTGCCTCCTTCCTAGAGCAGAGCCCAGCTGGTGAGCGCAGGAGGCGGGGTTTCCGTTGCTTCGTGCCTTTTTCGGGCCTGCGCGGCTTCCGCGTTACCGGCAACTTGGTCCCGTCTCCCATGCAAGTGCCACCAGCATTTTTCCTCCCACCGGGGTGAGAGTACCCATTTATCTACTCACGTACGTTTTCGAGCTGCTGGGTTGACAGGAGCTGGGGAAGAAGCAGGAGCTCGCTCTGCTGCGCGGAGCTGGGCTCAAACCGCTGAAATGTCCACCATTTCTGGCTGGCAACTTTCAGCGTCATTAAATCACTGTGCCACTGTGTCCCCAGAGATACCATAGTCAGTGGCAAGTATACATTTTGCATATATAAGGCCCTGGCTTTGCATTGGTTGCAAAGAGATGCCATCACTGAACTGAGATAGATGCTCCAGGAGTGTTCATGCAACATCCTAAATGGACTTAAATGAGGTAGGGTAGGTTGTGGGAACTCAGCCATTGTCTTAGCATGCTGTCCTGATCCAGGCTTTTATATTTTGCCCTAAGTTCCTTTGTTTGGCTATAGTATCTTATGTAAGCACAGGACCTGTGCTTTGGTAACAAGGATTTAGAATATGGTGTGTTGTATGAACCAGCCAGTATGAGGCAGCCTTGCAGGTTCAAACTTGAAAAAGTTGGCATGGACATGTGTTTAATTCAGAGCCTTGTAGATATCAGATGGAATTTGCATGTCCCACATAAGCAAACTGGATCAAATTTTATTTCATGTACTCAATAATCATACAACCAGTGCATGAAAAGAAAGCACAGCCTTCTCCAACCTGGTCCCTTCTGGAGAGGTTTGGATTAGAACTCCCAGAATTCCTAATGAAACCCAGTGGCCTTTGATCTTTGGCTGTGTTGGCTGAGAATTCTCTCAGTACCAACATTTGAGGAATGGATCCAGTTGGTGGAGGCCAAAATCAGATTTACCTAAAATAAAAAATGTTTCTTTTCTGTCATCTAGTGAATATACAGATATAGTACCCCTGTCCTCAAGGAACCTTGGAAATTATAATTTAGGTGCAACAGGAAATTTAAAATTTAAAATTCCTAACACTGTTATTACAAATTCGAGGATTCTTAGAAGGAAGTTGTAAAGTACAGCTGGCATGATATCTGTACAAAATCATGAAATATAGGAATGCCTACAAAGGCAAAGTAACTAGTGAGCCCAGAGCCTTATTCAGTTACTATACTTCTGAGTAAATCCAGCAGATGAGTAGAGTTACATTAGGTAGCCTCACCACTAACATCGCATTGCTCATTAGATCTTCTCTGTAGTATAAAAATTCTGACCAAATTCTCAAATGTTCAGAGAGGAGCTCCTTGACTCATACAACATGAATCATAGAATGTATTGTAAAGGTTGGAAGAGATCTCAGAGATCATTTTGTCCAATCGCATGCCCAGTGCAGGAATCCACTATTACAGGATCCTTGAAGGATGGCCATCCAACCTCTTTTTAAGTACTTCCAAGTGAATGAAAGCCTATGATCTCTCAAGGGAGTCTGTTCCATTGTTGAACAGTTCCTATTGTTGGGATTTTTTTTCCCTAAGGTCCAACCAAAATCAACATCCTTGGAATTTCAATCCATTGTTTCTTGTTCTAGTGTGTGGAACAATTCTGAACAATTCTGTCCATCTTTTACAAGATACCCTTCAGATATTTGAAGATAGCTGTCACATCTCTCTACAATCTCTCTCTTCTCCAGGCTAACCCCAGGATCTCCAGCCATTCCTCATAATTTTTTCCTTCTGGCTCTCCTTATCTTCTTGGTTGTTCTCTTCTGGACATGCTCTAATTTGTCTATGCTCTTCCTAAAATGCAGTGCCCACACCTGGATGCAATACAGTATAACCAGTGTAGAATAGAAAGGAACAGTGATCCTTCTTGATCGTGACACACTAGAAAGAGACAAAGAGATTAGGGTCACTGACCAGCAAATTAAACAGTTGAGTTCTTAAAGGAATAAAAGGATAGAGTACAAGAGATCATGTCATAGGAAGAGAAAACATCAACATCATCTAGAAAAAATAGTAAAATCCCCAAAATGTAAAATGCTTCTAAAACATCAGTAACAGTGCATATAGCAATTTATAACAATGAAATGAGTCCAAGAATAGATCCTAGATAATAGAAACAAAGTGACAAATTAATTGTCTACCTATTAATTGATAGAAGTTCTACCTATGAAATATTGAGCTATTAAGTGTGTGTGTGTGTATTTACATGAGTTTATCTGAATGTAAATGTATATACATAAAATTATGACAAAATAAAACAGGAGAAATAAAATTGAGATGCAATAAAAGAGACTTAAAAGAACAGAATGAGATTATATATTAATAAAATCAGAAAAAGTATTAAGAGACCAGTTTCTTCCATAGAGCAATGGCAGCTGAAATAAATTTTGTGACTGTTCTGGTAGTGTTGGGGTTCTGGTCTGACAGCAAGGAACAAATAAGATTGTCCTCAGGACAAAAGTAACATCTGTTACAGAAGTAGGAGGATGGAGTGTAAGTTATTCTAAAAAGAGCATTGAAGGAACATCTGGGCTGGAATCTCAAGGGGTGCAAAAGGGATACTATTAAATCTTGCCTTCAGTATTGCAGAAGGCACGGCATTAAAGCGGGCTAAAGAAAAAGCTCTATTGGGTGATGGGCAGGTGATGTTGAGTAAATAATTTGCTGGCATGAAAAGTCTCCTATTTATATACTGCCAGTTTTGGGGGACCAATATACCTGAAGCGCTATATTGATTGTGACACTGCATATCTGTCAATACAGCCAAGGACTGTATCTGCTGTTTTTTGCAGATGCATTACAGTGATGGCTCATGATACACTTGTGATCTACCAAGACACTCAGACCCTTTTAACATGTACTGCTGCCCAGTAAGTTTCCTCTATCCTATATTCATGTTTTGATTTTTCTTACCCAAATGTAAGAATTTGCATTTGTCCCTATTGAAATCAATCTTGGTAGTTTTTGCCCAATAATCCAGCTTTAAAGATCCACCTGAATCTTCATAGTGTCCTCTAAGGTGTTTGATATCCCCCCATCAATGTGTTATCAGCACATTTATAATTGTATTTTCTAACTTCTCATCCAAGTTCTATCATAAACAGAGCCTTGCACTAAACCACTCAGTGCTTCCTTCCAGTTTGACCTGGAGCCATTGAAGTTCACTCACTCAGAACAGAAACAACTCTGCATCCATCTAATAGTAACATTGTCCAAGCCACATTTTGCCATCTTGTCTACTAAAATCTCATGGGAGAGTTCTCTGAATGCTTTGCCGAAGTTAAGGAACACTGTATCTACCACTTTCCCATAGTAAACTAAACTGGTCATTCTGTCAAAAAGACAAAAATAAAAGCAACCAAGTTGGTTTGGCACGATTTATTCCTGATAAATCCATACAAGCTGTTCCTGCCAAGCAATGCATTCTTTTTTAAATGCTTACAAACTGACTGCTTAATAATCTGTTCCAGAGTTTTGTGCCCTGTTAAGCTGAGTAGCTTTTAGTTACCGTGGTCCTTTTTTTCTCCTTTTTGAAGATGTGAATGATATCTGCCCTTCTCTAGCCCTTCGGCACTCTGCCTATCCTCCATGATTTCTCAAAGATCACAGAAAGGTCCTCTGAACTGACCTTAGCAAGCTCCTTCAAGGCTCTGGATGCAATTGATCTGGTCTTGGAGACAGACTTATTCATGGTAGCCAGGTGCTCCCTACCCATTACAGGGAGGTTATACCTCTCTCATTTGGTCAGTTCTACTAAGTTTAATCTGAACACAGTTCCTCTTTGGGGGAAGACCAAGGCAAAGTAGGATTTGAGGAGTTGTACCCTCTCCACATCATCTATTAGTATCCTGACCTCTTTTCTCAACAGCAGAACTCTCCTTCCTTTTTTTTAACTGACATAATAAAAAAGCGCTTTTTGTTGCTTCTGACTTCCCTTGCAAGTCTAAATGGCTTCTACAGTTTAGCTATTTGTGCTTTCTGTTGGCATTAGCTACTTTCTTTTTGATAATTCCACCCTCCTCCATTTCCCATATGTTCCCCTTTTAACCCTTAGCTTGGTCAAAAACTCCCCATGCATATATATTTTACATTTCTCACTGAAATAGGTGTGCAATTGTGTTTCCATATTTTTCAGAAATTCCACACCTGTTCTGCCTTTGACCTGAGGATTTCTGTCCATGGGATCCCATCTAATACTTATCTAAGCTTCTTGAAATTGGCCTTCCTGAAATCTAGAGTGTGTGCATGATTCTCTTTTTCTGGTATCTCGAACCACAAGATAATATGGTTACTTCCTCCCAAAGTGCTCCCATCTTTTACCTCTTCAACCAGCAGTTCTCGGAGAATTGATCTCAGAGAATTGATTCCATTGTCTCTTCTTCAACTTTCTGGAAAATGAAACAGTCAGCAAGACCATTGAGGAATATTGGGGAAATTGCATCATGGCTGAACTGGTTTTCATCAGATGTCTGGGTAGTTAAAGCCTTCCATTCTTACTATGTTTTCCCTGAAATTTCTGTAATCTGGTCCAGGAAAGCACTATCCAGATCTATACAACCCCACAATAATATATTTGTTGTTTCCCTTTGTGTTCTTCTCCCAATATTCTTAACTGGAGCCTTGTGATCATGAGGGTCCAGTCAATGGTTGGAATATTAGCATAGCCTCACCCCGTCAGATTTAATTATAGATATAATGCCTAAATACAGTCAGTGTGAATGGCTGAACTGTGAATACTAAAATAAACAGTGAGAGATCAGTAGTTAGCTAATGAAGAAAGGCTACCTCTTAAGTTGTCTCTCAGTTTGAAAGATTCTCCATGATTTACACATCCTTTTCTTGGATCTCATTCACTTCCCTAGTCAAACAGGTGCTGCAGATTTTCCTTGACTTGAAGTAAAAAATTGAATGAGTCTTACAGTTGTTTTTTTAAGGAATGTGTGTGTGTGTGTGTGTGTGTGTGGATCTAGAGAGAGAGAGAGAGAGATGCACACATACACAGACCCATAGACTCTCACATATAGTGAGCAATTTCATGGTGGGGGTGGAGGAAAAATGTTCTGTCCTCAGAGAATCAGGATGGTGAATATTTCCATTCAAAACAGACCCATTTTAATGAAAAAAGCCTTACGTCCAACAAGCTCTTCAGCAATTTCACATTGGCACCAGGCCACGGATCACATTTTAGCAAATAATTGTGAAATATTTTTTAAATGAAACCTGCATGCAGCTTTTCTCTTTGAGAAAGCCCAAGACTTCATGTTCCAGACTAATACATCAGTTCAAAAGGAAAATGAAATGTGGAAACAAATGCTTGGTTAAGACAGCAGTGGGAAATTACAAATAGCATAGAGGAAGGGAAAGGGGAATGGGAAGTAATTATTGAGTTAATGTTAATAAAATTCTGTTGCTTGAGCTTTCAAAAGGTGCCCACTCAGGATCACATAACGTGCATTAATTATCACGTAGCACATTTTAACCAGTAAACACACACACACATAGACACACACTGGCCTCCTTCTAGCCACAAAATCTTGTCATAGATGATGGTGCTTACATACAGTGCTACACTGCTATACAAATGGAGTGGGGTGAAGGAAACGTTGAGGTCTCTTTGACCCTGGTAATCATCTACTGGCGTGAGAAGAAAGGGAACATCCAGGATTAGTCCTTGGCATGGGAAGAAGCAAATGCATCTGGAATGCAACAATCTAGATGTTAGCAGAGCATGGAGTACTGTGGACAAGCTATCTCGGTCTGGGAAGAGAAGCAGCTTGCACACAACAGTTGGAAGGCATTTCATGGCCCTCTAGTGACAAATCTTTGCCCCCAACTTGAAAACTGATTTTTGTGGAGGAGGCATCTATTGTAAGTTGCCTCCATCTTGCTTAGAGTGGCCTCTCTGAAGGTTCCCAGACAACAGACAGTTTATCCTATCTTTAAAGCAGGAGTAGAAAACATTTAAGGGATCAGAGACTACAACTCAGCTTCCTAATTTTGCAAAAAGCTGCAAGGGAATTGGGTGACATTGTGTGATATCCCCCAGAAGGATCAAAGATGGACATTTTTGGCCCTTTCTTTGCCCTTCTTGAGAATATCATTAAGGGGAAGGGATAGAAGAGGTTTGGGTGACATCATCATCATCATCATCTCCAAAATCCAAATTCAATCAGTTTCAGCTGCATGCTCTCAGATGCTGAATTCACAGATGGAGTGTTGGGGACTATATGTTCACAAGATCATGGGCTTCCTTCAGAGATATGCAATTTGGTCCCCCTCAAAGTTTTTGGACTTCAACTCCCATCAGCTTGTACCAAAAGGTCAAGGGTAAGGAACTGTGGGATCAGAAGTCTAAATATCTGCAGGGAATCAGACACCCTATTCATAGTTTCCCTCCCTTGCTTTAAAGGACTACCCAGTCCACATGTCATTTAAAGATAGAGAACCAAAGAAATAAAAATTAGGCCATCACCGGCTGATGCTTTAACAGCACCTAGAGCAGACACGCCAGTTACTTATAAGTCTTTCCAGTTATGCATTTTATGTCTATTCATTTTTTTTGTTTGTTTCTATGTATCCATATAAAGTAGCATGTGCATCTTTTATGTAAAATTTCTCAAGGGACCCTACTGTGTTCTGGCAATGCAGACTCGATTACAGTGATTTTCAGGATGGACTTTTCCCTTTTGGTACCATCAAATGCATTAGAAAAGAAAAACTTTATCAAATAGGAAGTTCAAACGATGATATTTGGGATCAAATGTTGCATAAGACCTGGGGGCTACTTATAATCTCTGGGTATTCTACCTTACCCTCTGCAAAAAAAAAAAAAAAAAGTCTTTGAACTGGGCCAGGGCACTGTTCCTTCCATCTCTAACAAGAAAGACTTGTGGATATGCAGTTTAGGAGTTATGAAAGACGGAGCCCAACTGAGTTGATGGAAGCTGGTGCACCCAGTTCCCTAGGAAATAAAGTTACTTACTTCTGAAAAAAGATATAGAGGAGTGCACTGTTAAAAGCTCATGTTTATACCCTTGTGTCCTCCACCATTTCAACAAGGCATACGTCTATACAGAGCAGAAGTGGATACTTGCCTTTGTCCCAATGTATCTCTGAGGATCAGTTGGCCTGCTGGCTGGGGACATTAGGAATTGTAGTGCAACAGGGCCCTGCCCAACCAGCTGTAACCAATAGCTTAAATTTCCTACTGCAACAGTGGTAGCCTTCTCATCTTCTTTTCCTTCTCCTCTCCACACCAGGTCTTTTCCTAGAAGAGAGATGAAAAGGGAACAGCATCAATTTTCCATTGCTGGCCTCACCTCCCTGTGTGTCAGAATGCTATGAATATCAAGCTCGATTGAGGCTTTGATGGATGGAAAGAAAAGATCATTTTGTACACATTGCCACTGAAACATGAGCTTTGAAGAGCATAGGTTATTTTATCAGGAAATAAATCAAAGCTCGCTTTCACTACTAGAGTGATGGATTTTTTTCCCCTAGCTCATCTTTGTGATGATTAGGGTGGGTGTTTAGACCACAGGAATCTGAGAAGTCACCCAACCTTTCCACTCATGCTTACCAGATTCATGGTTGAAATAGTACCATATCCTCCAGAAGACTCCCATTTTTTTCCCCTTATTTGGTCTCTTGGCGGTGTACTTGTTTGGATGTTCTCTCATTTTTATAACCTGGGTGATTACAGCTTTCTTTAAAAACTTAGAGCCAAGATATCCCTGGTTTTCCTTCCAACACTCCCTGTTGCTAAAATGGGCACAACTAGCATTCTGAGTTTCTTTTGGCTTGTTCACTGGTGCCCAGAGTTGGCAAAGATGAGATCCCTTGTTTCTGTTTACTAAGTGGTCTTGATCATATTATCCATATTTAATAGGGCTGCCCATTATTATTGATCCGTTTGATTAATTTAATGCAGAGCAACAAAGTCCATGAGACACAGGCTGAATGTAGCTTCCCCAAATCTATAATCTAAGTCCCCTCAAAAAATTCTGCCAAATTGTGGCAGTGGGTTCCATCAAATTGAAGTGGTATAAATCACGTCAACTGGTTTCTCACTCTGCCTCTCTTTCCTCCTCTCCCCATAACCAAATTCTACTACCGTGGCATATTATCACAAAACCATGTGTGAACTCCTATATTTCCTTGCAAAATCTCACTTCTACTGCCATTCTTGGGGGAGAGTAATCTCTGATTCAGCCTAGTTAAGACATGAATGATACAAATATTCAGTAAATACCTTTTATAGTATGAGGGTCTCCTCCTTTGTTCTCCAGCAGAAACATACAACTGCAGTGCCAAAGAGATGCATGAAATGCTATGCCAGGCCATGAACCAGTGGAAAAAGCATGCCAGTGTAAAATCCGACTGCCCTCATTGTCCATTTCTGTTCTAATAAGACTGACAAGTGAAAATCTCCTTACTCTTTTAATGCAGGACACGTTAAGGAAAGCATTTGCTTCATCTCCTACTGAAGTGGCACCTGTCATCAGTCGCTGTTCTTAACATGTGATAGAGCGGGAATGGGCAAGCACAGG
The DNA here is from genome assembly GCF_059951505.1 of Python bivittatus. NCBI lineage: Eukaryota > Metazoa > Chordata > Lepidosauria > Squamata > Pythonidae > Python > Python bivittatus. The sequence goes on along the minus strand of NW_028277086.1, from coordinate 15,001,127 downwards.
CAGATGCTTAATCTGGCAAGTTGCCCAACTAACACATTGCAGGAGCACTGGTGCTCTGCTATTCTTACCTGTCAGCCAAGCTATTTCTGAACATGGGTCTAATGCTCTTCTGAACAAGTGCTAAATGTGTGTTCAAAAATAGCCCAACTAAGAAGTCACAGCAGGGATGAGGAGTGCAGGACGAAGGAGGAGGAAGTAATCAATTGAGAATGAGTGAGGCCCGGTTTAGTTCTGCAAAGGAATGGCATTTCTAGCAGCCAGGTTGTGGGCAGAAGCAACTGGAAGTAGCCAAAACAACATAGGAGAAGACAAAATGGTGCCACCCTCCCTCCAGGTAATAAAAACAATAAAAACAATGTATGGTCACCCATAACTCCTTGTTGGCAGAAGCAGCAGAAAACCCATAATGCACTTATTAGTAACAAAACTAGTCACAGAGAGAGGGAAGAGCCCAGCCCTATTCCTCAGATTTAACTTGGGCTGTGCAGCACATGACTGTTTTCAAGCCCACATATTGAACTCTTTCCAAAAAGTGCTAAACCTTTGTATATATGGAGCCTTTGGAAAGTGCTAGTCAACATTACACAGGCAGATTCTTCTGCAGAAACCAGGTGTCTGGTCTGTTCTATAGCCCAAGCCAGAAGGACCATGGAAGGTAACTCCCGTTAACCACGAAAAGGGTGTATATATGAACCACAACCCACTGTGGCCAATAGGAGCCAGACAGATCCCACCCCTGACCATATTAGCAACCAGGTTGTTGATGAAATGTGCTAGATTATGTTAGGAGAAGAGGGAACACACTACTTTGAAACTGAAACAGCTAAAGATGATTTAGCTGTGAGCTGAGGATGAAATGAAAGCAACATGATGACTTGTTCTATAAAAATAGTTATTGGGCACCTAATTGTGCAATCAAGTCCTAACCTGACAATAAAGTTGGTAACTGTTTTTGAAAACTATTATGTACAGATTTATGCCGATCTTGTTAACTACATTATTAGATGTAATCAAGTGACACAGGCTACTAATATTTAAGATACACTAGCCTTGGGCAATGGATGGTTATATTAAGGTTATGAGGAGACCAAGTGATGGTCGATTTGAAAATGGGTCCCATCCATTACCAATTGCTTCCAGGGAAGTCCAGTTTGACTTGGGGTTCTGAACCAGAGCAAGATTTAGAAAACAGATTCCTCTTTTTCATAGCTTAGCATAGAAGAACTATAAATGTTTGCAACATACTAGGTTGGAAGAACTTTACAGAGAGATTAAACAAGTTAAAATTTCATAGAAATGTCAGAGATACAGGTGTTTTTTTTAAAAACCATTTTCCTTTAAAAATCTATTATATTGTGTGTGTGTGTGTGTGTGTGTGTGTGTGTGTTTTAAGTCCCTCTGGGTTTGTTGTTTGAGACAAAAGCTGGCAATAATGAGGCCAAGCCATGTGAAGTAAATGATAAAACCAAGAAGTACTCATACTATTTCTGCCTTCCCAGGTGGTCTGATCACAGGAAGCACACAGATTTGAGGGTATATCTATCACTCTTTGAATCTAATGTTCCCCCTCCTCTCCCTTCCACGATATTTTACATAAAGAAGTGTTCTCTCCTTGGGGGGCTACAGCTACTACACATGGTTATGTCTGTCAAACTGCCTAGACAAGGACTTGAAGTCCCCTGACTTCACACAGCTTAACTTGGCTGCTAGGCCTAGACTCGGCTGAAGTGTCTGACAGACACAGAACAGTTCAGGTTAGTAAGAATCTTTATTGAAAACTAGAACGCAGTCACATCTCATACCTCACAGCTGTTTTAACCCACTGTTTTGTTCCTACATTTCACTGCACTCATTCCCCTGGGGTTCATGGCCTTGAAGCTGAGTAGTTGCTGGATGTTGACATAACAGATGTTTCTGCCTTGAGAACTGCTGGCTTGCAACTTATCTCTCACAATGCCTTTTGAGGGATTATTTTTGCTACATTGCCAACCTGCACAGTGCTCTGAAGCAACAGAGAAACAAATTAGGACCAATTTATTCCTCTCTGAGAAAAGGAACTGCACTCAGAAACAGACTGGTAGACCATGAAGCTCCCACAGCAAAGATGCAACATGGCAGGAATGAAATTGTGGAGATCTTGGGGCTATCAGCTTGATTGCTTGATTGCTTGTTTGTTTCATGACCCAGCTAGGTAACATCATCAGTGCAGGTGGGTGTAGGGTTTGCTGCCTGTTTATATACAGTCGCTTGTATACTCAGGGCACTTCAAACGAGAACTCTTCTTGTTGGGACTAATGGATAGACAATCAGAAAAGAGTTATGGAAGATTGTTTTTATATATGATAACAGCTGCAAGATTATTATATACACAAAAATGGAAAGACTCTGAAATATCCACAATGGAGGAATGGATGGTGAAGATGACAGAATTAGCAGAGATGGCAAAATTGACTTGTCTGATTAGGGAAAGGAGAATAACTACATTTAGTAGTGACTGGAAACCCCTTAAGGACTTTTGCTGAAGAAAGAAAAAAATGAACTTGTGTTTTATGGGTTTGATGATTAGAAAGGGTGGAGTATGGAAAGAAGGAAATTATGTTGTACGATCTTAGAGAGAAAGGGTAAAACATAAATGTACTTCTTAACTGCTTTAAAGAAGACCAGAAGCCGCTGCTTTATAACTTTTCTTTTCTTTCTCTGCTGTATTTCTTTCTTTGTACTTTTTTTCCCACTTACTTATTACTTTTCTTTACTTTCCTTATTTTTCTCTTTCAAAATTTGCATTGTTTTGAATCTTTTAAAAATTTATTTAATAAAAATTATATTTAAAAAAAAGGAAGTACACAGGGCACCGATTTTGCACCAGTTGAAATTTCCGAGTGGACTTCCAACAGTAGCCCTGGGTAACGCAAGTCACAATGATTCCTTTGGTTTTTCTGCAGGTTGCATAATTTACTTATTCTGAAATAGAATCGTGTGATGAGTATGTCTGTATTTACAGGTGTATTATCTTTCCTAATCTTGGGGTCCTGGTCTTAACCAAATCCAGTATTCATGCCCAGTTAACACTGAACGTAGTCTAAGATGATTGGTCAAAGTGACTGGTATCCATATTAGAAAGACTGTGTGGAATCAATTGCTGGTCTGCCATAAGGTGAATTGCTTCAGTTGGTAGAACCAGGAAGAGGAACTGGAGCAGGTTTTGGGATCACAGATGGCAACAACGAATATCCCCCCCAGAAGCCAATCTATTATTGGAAGTGTAACTAGTGATTCTATTTTCTTTTCCTACTTACAAGAACATACATAAATTTACCATTGCATAGACAACCCCCGTTCATTCTGGGGTAACAAACCATGGAAAGAAAACATATCAAGACTGTTCACTTTATTTTTCAAAACAGAGTTTCAATTACCAACAGCAGGAAGCACAGAAAAGGTATAATGCAACTATTCTGTGCATAATGCTCTGGAAAGAGTGTGTAACTGTTACTGTCTCAGTTTTGGAGTTTTCTCTTCAACACAGAGTTGTTTTTAAGATGATTAATCTTAATGCTTGGGAATGCAGAGCTGGGAATTAGAAAAGTCAATAGATTTCTCTTTCTCCGTGTTCTGCCCCAGCACACAGCGTTAGCTGAAACCGTGGAATAAATGCGGATGCTACACCTTCCAGAAAAGATACAGCTATTTATGGACTTTCCAGCATTCACTTTGAAGCTATTTCAAACCCATAAGATATAATTTACTTTAAGGGTGAAAAAAATGAAAGTAAATGAGAGAGAGTGGGAGAAAAAGAAACCCATAGGCTCATAAACAAGACTAAAGTCATACGATGACTGTAGCAAATGCCGAAAGCCAGTTCTTTCTCAGCCACCTCAGTGAATAATTCTTCTGCATTTCAAGCTACAATGCCCTGATTTCTAAGGAAAATGTAAAATGGATTTTTGTGAGCAGATGTCTTTTACAAAAGTTTCTTTCAAACAAAATAAAACATGGACTTTATTGAGCATTAAGCTTTGGAACAATAGCTTTCTATCTCTGCATTTTATGTTATGTTTTCAGTGCTCTGATTTCTTATGAAAAATTGAAATTGTTTTCCAAGTAGATGTACTTTGAAGAAGTTTCTTTACAACCAAACCAAATGTTCAATTTATTGAGCATTAAGCTTTGGAACAATAGCTCTATATCAACCACCACAACCCTAGCTTTCTTCCAATGTGTTTGGTCACAACTCACCAACAGTAATGGTTGTGTAGTTTGGGAATTATGGGACTCACAGTTCAAACAAATTGGACAGCTAAAGCTGGGAAAGATGACCTTATGCGGCTAATGAACACATGTATCTTTTATCACTGGATGCTTGGGCTTGGAGGGCCCGTACTTAACTATATTGGAAGACAACATCAGAAGCAGTTTGTGAAGAGGAAAAACTTTAGATGAGATTTACTAGTCTGTTTTAGGTCACTAAAACTGCATAGATCTTTCATGCAAACATTTTCCCCAGGCTAAACGGTATATGCTTTAAGTACAGTATTATTACTTCCCAATACAGATTAGGATGTCTCAACTTTCCAAGCCTATTCCAGGAAAAGCACCATCTATTTTAGCAAATGGCACACAAAGAATATTTTTCTTGTCAATTCTCATTCAATGTGATGAATGAAAGCGTGTTTTGGAATTTTAGTGAAATTCCCATTGGTGGAACAAAATGATCTTACATGTATTTAGTTCCAAAATGGCCAAAGGATATGTGAGAATATCCTATTTTTTCTTGCCCAATCATCTCTCCAGCAGTCTACAGCCTCCCTGGCTTGCCACACTTCAATTAAATACCAGAGAAATTCACTATAAGAAAATCACTATATCGTTAGTAAGGTGGCCATTGAAATTCCCCAAGATGGCAGTGATCTAAGAGGATGCAATGAAAGAAAAAAAATTAATGATAAGTAGTCTCTTTTTTCCCCCAACTTGGTATATTTCCTACTAAAAAAGCATGGTTAGTTGTGTACTCACAAACCTATACAGCCCATTGTTGATATTTGGACCCTTTCCTGGCACTATTATCTAGCAAAGTTTTGAACAGAGAACTTACGTTTGTCATTAACATCTGGATCACAGTGCCACGGGGTGCCTCCTGTTCATACGCACGCCCTTCTCTGTAAAACATACATAACTTTTTTTCTGTTTGCTTTTCCCTCTCCTCTTCTTGTTCTCTCTCTCTCACATACACACGCGCAGACACTGTATATAGGGTTTGGGCCTTTTCTCACCAGGCCTGTCATATATGAGTTGCAAAGATCTAGATCACCACTAGATGACAGCAAAATGTTTTCTGTGTCTTTTTACTGACATCTAGTGGTTCCCTGGAGTTTTGCAGACGAGATGCAGGAACTCTAAGCTCCAAAATCTGACCAAAATCTCACAAGAGGGATAGACTAAAAGGGCAGACCAAAGTTGTATTCACCAGAGAATAGAGATGGATAGAGGGCAAACTTTACAAAATGTAGACTCGGCATAATTCTGAACATCTACACTCTGAGGCATTTTTAGCAGCGATACTACAGTTTCTGCTTACAGTTCCTGCCTTGAGAAATGATTGGATAACTGCTCCTTCCCCTAGAGAACTGAAGGAAAAAAGCACTCGCCAAACTCCTCTGCCCACAAATTTCCAAAGGAGAATTTCGAAGACCTATGTGTGCCCAGGTTTACATTTTGTCCCTTTTGCTAGCTAAAGAAGTAAGGAACCTAGGACTATGTAGATGTGTCTGAAGTGTCTCACCTTGCTGGCCATGCAACATCTGAAGGTGCTGAAAGTCCAAAGCTTTTCTACTTCTGGTCAAGAGAGTATTCAGAGATAGAACTCAGTAAGAATGACTGATATCAGTTTGGTTAATGGGTGGGAAGGAGCACAATTCACTAGTACACTGGACTACAATTTCCATTATCCAATAATGGTTTAAGTTGAGTGAAGTTGTAATCTACATATTTGGATATTGGATTGGGGGAAGGTGGGCTCTAGAAATAGATATTACTGCTTTCAGAGTTACAGTAACAGGCAGTGTTGAACAAATATATTAAATAAATAAAATACTAGCTAATTTTTTTTTCCTGAAAAGATTCCAACCACATTAGAGTCTGCGGTAAATGATATTCCAGTCTGTAGGCTAAAGTATCTGAAAAGCATCAAACCAGGGGAGGCTGCCATAGAAAATCTGGAAGTCCAACTTCCTCTCCTCTTAGCCCAGACTTTAGCTTAGCTACTCTTCTTCAGACAGTGTAAAAATATAATCCAACATCTTACTAAGCTTCCATATTTTATCCATGAAGAGAGGCTAAGAAATACCTTGAGGCTTAAGAAGAGTCCAAAAATCAATTAAAACTGGCTTTTCCTCCAAACCCTGGGATAGGGTGAGATTGGCATGGGACAAATCAGAAGGTTTTGGAGGCTGCATCAGAAAGTCTAGCTGTGGTGCCATGTCTTTTTTTGTGTTTCATTTTTACTGTTTTTCTTTTATTGGTGGTATATATTGTTTTATCCTTGAGTCATGAGCTGCCCAGATTTTAGCTTAAGATGGGTTGCCATATAAAGTTATAAATAAATTAAAAAATAAGAAATGGCCTCTGTCTCCAGTTCTACCAATGATTGTTTTTATCCCCTATAGTACAGAGGACTATTAAACTGCAGTCTTGACCTGGATGAAGAGCTCAATTTATAGAGCAAGAGAACAAATTATACACTGCATTCAAAATAAGGTGGAAAACTTGAGTATGTAGTCTCTGTGTTAAAACAGAGGCTGCTTTGGGTTTGAAGCTGGGGCTCCCTGGGACTCCTATGTGAAATTACCTGTTGTACTTTGACACAGAGTAATGCCTCCACCCCACAAGAGGTGCTAATGGATCGCTTCCCCCCTCCCAATCAACAAAATTAAATAGAAACAGCAACAACCATCTAAAAGCCTCTGTTGTTAACAGTAACATTTATACAGCTTTCCCAGGTTTATCAGGATTGTGGCAATAGATAATTGCATAAATAAAATAAGAAGCAGTAACTCTATTGAAGGCCATATCTTGGGAACCAAAGTTATGGAAGGAGGATGAATCAAAAAGGGTATGGCTGCATCACAGCTATAAAGTGAGCTAGGAGGGGGGAGGTTTCCCCCTCCTCTTGAGAAGTCCCATTGCATTGTTGTGTTTTAGACAAACTTGTGTTAGACCTTTCACTATGGTATTTCCCCACCGCCACCCCCCACCCCTTTAACATGATGAGAAACCAATCTGCCAGTTTCTGGCAACCGAACCACCAAAATTTAGTCTTATGCTCAGAGAAGCTTCACACTGTTTGTCAGCAAAAATGAGATTTTGGGTCTAACTGGAGCTGCATATTGACCTGTTCTATTGGGACCAATTGCATTACTTCTACGGCTTGTCCAAGCCATCTGAAATTATACTGCTGTAGTATAAAAGCTGGATAACAATGGGGAAGATTGTGCTCTGCTTCCCTCCTCTACATTAACACCTAAACCCACTACTAATTAAATAGGCCAGTTGCCAGTTATTTCCTAGCCATGCTAATTAAGCTAGTAGGGAAGCAGATGTATTCTGCTGCAAGAGCCTTATTCTACCATCAGTCTTCTAATCATTTTTCCCTTCATACTGGCTGTGTTCACATAATACATAATCTGATTATTGAATTAACCCTTTTTCTGACTTTGCACTGTACCCTGAACCAAAACTAATAAACCGTGCTGGGTTCAGTTCATGGAGCATACAAATCCCTAAACAAACCAACCAAACAAATCAAGCTTAACACGTTGTGTAAATGCATCTGCTCGATTGTTCCGTGATTTGGTTAAGACTGCGACATGAATCTAGCCAGGCGTATTTTACAACACAAACTCTCCCAGGTGTATTAAAGGTACCACAAGGAGTAGCAACAGTGAAACAGCCCAATTATTTTTTATTTTAAAAAGGATCCAAAGCAACATCGTATTTCTTCTCCACACCAACATCGGATGTTTAATCATTCTAAGTCCTATATTTTATTCCCATTAGCCAGAGGCAAGGGAGTGTAGAGCGTCCTGCACCGCTACTTTATTGCTCTGTATACATTGGCTGGTAAGTAGAAGGATTAAAATCTGACATGCTGGGAGGAATTAGGAAGTGCTAGTTTTCATAACTGCTATAATTTGTGAAGACCAAAATGGAGGGGGGAAATCCTAGTGGAATTAATCTATTTCTTATACTCTTTCCAGCTGTACCTAATTTATCCTTGGTTATTTCTCTTTCCTGATCAAGGGAGATTCTGCTTACACTGATTTTCCTCTTGCTCTGATCCCCCTGTTGAGCTGAGCTTTTAATAATTGCTTTAATATGCAACTTTCCAAAGCAAGGGACCCACTACAGCAGGATGGGTCCGTTTTCTCTCCCCCTTCTGTCTTAGGGTCCAGCGAGTATGTGCTGTAGTATATTTCATATAATGATGGGATTACTTTAAAAAAACAGAGAGAGAGAGAGAGAGAGAGAGAGAGAGAAAACATTTAATCTGCATGCCTGCTTGCTTTAAAAAAAAGCCAAAGGGCTAATCTTTTCATTTGCTTTGCCTCTTGCTTGCTAAAAGGATACAATAGCCCTTCTTTTGATTAATTTGAAGGCTAGCTAGCTAAAGAGGAGGGGTCCTCTTTAGCTAGCTCTCCTCTGCCTGGCCCTTTCCCACTGCACGATTGCATTGCTTTCGATGTGTAGAAAAGCAACCAGCTTACTCTCTTGAAATCTCTTCATCTCCAATCTCTGCACTCTGTAAAGTGGGGGGGATGGTCAGCCAAAGGAGAGATTGCCTACAGAAATTGTTTGCTTCTACCCCCCTCCCTCCGCTGACAAACCACAGAGATCGGACAGGAGATTTTAAGAGAGTAGTGTAAGCTGTTTGTGTAGAGTGCCCGTGGCTCCCAGCTCCAGGCATTGCTTCTGATGTGTAGAAGAGCAAACAGATTACTTTCTTGCAATCCCTTTCTCTCCAATCTCTCTGCACTGCAAGGGGGAAAAAAAACACACAGGTGAGGCACAGCACAACACATGCTGACCATAATGGTGATCACGTGACTAAGGGACACTGTAAAGGTCTTAAGTGGTTGTAAATGGGCTGTAAAGTTATTTTTTTCAGCACCGTCCTAACTTTGAATGGCTGCTGAACGAATGGTCAGTAAGCAAGGACTACCTGTATACTAGAAACATGAAATTAAAAAAAAAAATTAAATAACTTTTGCAAAATTTTCCTGCATGGAAATAATTTATTTGTTTTAGACAGAGAGCTATTATAAGCAAATCTTCATCTGATTTTCAGCTACTTGAAATTGCTCACTATAAACAATTGAGTGAGGGGCTTAACTTTCTAAGGAAAGTACTTTCTGATCTGTTTGCAAAAGGTTTTCTTTTTTAATGAATACCTGGTGAACATTAGGCAAACCTTTTCTGCCCCAGTAACCCCATTTTGCTGCCCATTTTTTGGGGTGGGTGAGAGAAATGATCATTCTTAATATTTTTTATACATATTGTAATCTTTTGGAAAGAAGAATGGCTTTTTCCTTCATGGTCTCCAGTCATTATCTCTTAACTCATTGTTACCTTCTCCTACCAATCTGAGCAGTGCCATTTTCTTTAATATTAACTAAGCTGAAATATCTCAGAACAGAGTCTTCTGTTGTCCATCTCCTTGTTGAAGTTCCCTCATTACCCAGAGTTCTTTTAGCTAAGAAGCCCCTTCAATTTTACTATGCATAAATAGAGTGGGATGATTGTATATTACAAGGACTACTGTAATAAAAATGTATCTGAAGGCATTAATATTGTAAGCCAAGGATAAGCAGTGTGATGCTAATGGGGTATTTTGTTCTCTACTGACATTGCCCTTTGTGCCTGCCCCACCTGTTTTTATTCATTTATTTAAAAACTTTTTAACTTAAGATGGAAGAGAAGAAGACAACCAGAAGCAAGGTGGATGGACTGAGTTACAGTGGCAATGGGTGCACCATTGGAAGACCTGAAGGACCAGGTTAGGAACTGATCATCATAGAGAAAATCTATCTGTGTAATCACTAAAAGTCAACCCTGACTTGATGACACACGATTAAAACAATGAATTTTAACTTAAGGAAAGGCCAGCTAGATGACAATCTAGCTTACCTTGTTTGACCTAGAAAGCTAAGAGGATTGCTCCTGGTTCATTTTTGTATGGGAGATTGTGAAGACCAGGCTTCTAGAAAGAAGGCCACTTCCATAATGTTGCCAACAAAATGACATGGATACGTCCATAAAACGATCATGAGAAGCTTGACTTGAGGTTGACGTTCATTTAAAAAAAAAGAAACCTGAAGTGCTACAAACCCTGCACCAGTTCCTAACATTAAGTTTATTTATTAAAATAGTTCTGAGCTTAACATAGGCTCCATAAGCATTATTAGAAAACAAAAATGATGGGTGAATGTGGTCAAATGGTATGTTTGGAAATGTAGAAAACTTCCACTAGAAAAGGAAGGGAGAGTGGTAGAGAACATCAGGGGAAGGAAGAAAAGAGATGATAGCAAAGAAATTACCTCACCAATTGCCTTTCAGTAAAGTGGTATTTTCTGGCTGTCCAAGCCCACTTTCAGACATTTTCTAAGCAGGCAGGTTCTTATTTGACAGCATGTCAGGGTCTTGCTCTGCAAATGCCTATGACAGTGTTGTCCAAACTTGGCCAAGTTTGGACAACACTGGCCTATGACATGCTCTCAAGGTGCCAAATGAACCAACCCTAGTTTGGGCCTACTATAGCTCAATGAGGTGTGTTCCATGCTGTGAAATTACTTTGATGAAATTGTTCAGGATCAAGCAAAAAAAAATCCCTGAAAAGTATTGGAAGAACAGTAATATGTGCTATTTACTGATAGAAAGCCAATTAATAAATAATTTGCATATTTCCAGAGAAAGAGAGTAAAGAGAACCAGTGGGATAGAGTCATTTAAGTGGGCAAGAAGGACAGCCATACGGCAAGTGTATCACTAAAATAGTTTGTCACACAAAAAGTGGTTCGAACGAAGAGGATTTTTGCTAAAGTGGACATAAAAACATCAAATACAGATTGGTGTAAGCAGTATTACAGAAATGTATATTGAACATCTCCCCTCCCACCTGAGAAATATTTACTTATAATGACTTCCGGTGAGGACATGGCAAGTTAAATGTCCCTGAAGGAACAGGGATGGCATTTATGGCGGAGATTGGCAGCTGGATGCTGGATCGTGGTTGATAAAATCTCTCCTGAGAAAGGAGAGAGTGTGAGATTGCTCACATGCACTCTGGACAGCTGCTTCTCATGAGTACACTGCAGGAACCAAGGTTTTAGTGGTTTGGCATGTGCAAATGGCTGGGAGTTGAGGGATTCCATCTAAGCTCACAGTCATAATGTGGCCTATATGGACATAAAACTCAACTAAGCCTCATTTCTTAACTACTTCTGGAATTATTTTTTTACTGCTTTTAAATATTAAGAACCTTTGGAATGGCAAGTTTTTAACCACATTCACTGGATGAAACTCCTCCTTAGCAAAAGAAGTTTCAAGTAAGAGTTAAGGATTTAGGGAAAAAAACTTTGAAATAAACAGCAAAAGGGTGTTTAGAGTGTTTATTCTGGAAAGTTAAAAATGGACTAAGGGTCCAGATGGATTTGAAATAAGACTTTGAAATTAATTATAAGAATTAATTATTTTCCATGGGAAATTGCTGCTGTTTGGATTCTTTAGAAAAAAATAAACATGATAGGATGAAACTGTGAAGGTTGGTCTCTAGAGGGAGCTAGAAGAAACTAAAGATTACAACTGAAGGAGAAGAATACTTAAAGTCAACTTGTTAATACAGAATGGAACAAAATACTTCATCATTGGACATTTTCAAGGATATTTGTAAACAATGCTCAGAAGTTAATTTTAAGAATGTATGTTATCATAGATGTGTAAATGATCTTACAGAAGAGGAACAAGCTCTACTAAATAAGACTGAAATGTCTTGACTTGAATGTGAATTTAAAAATGAAAAGCTACAAGAATGATATGGAAAAAGATGATATACTGGATATACAAATGAAATTGGTTGATGTGTTAGTAATTAAAAGGGACATACAAATAACAAACCAGAACAGTGATTTGGGTAACTTTCCTATACTGGATTTACAAAAGAGACCTGTTAAAGTTTTGAAGGAAGGGATAAAGAAAAAAATGAAAAGAAATCAAGTTCTAGGACATTATTTGAAGGGATTAAAAACCAAGATTGTTAAAAGTACAGGGAAGGAATATAAAGTTGGTTTATTTGATCAAGGTTAAAATAGATAGGTTGTTATCTCTGGTAACCCTTAATGGACTTTTGCTGACCAGGACTGAACAACAAGGCTTTAAGATTTTGTTTATAGTTAAGAGATGAGATATGAGAAGAAGAGAGCATTTGTTGTATTTTAGAAGAAGGTGATAAATTTCTAAAATTGTTTATACTTGTGGTGATGAAGGGGGAAGTTAGTTCTTTATATATTTCTTTTTTAAATTATTTTTATTTTTTATTTTTCTTTCTTTTTTCTTTTCTGCACTTTCTCATTTTTCTTTTCACCCTTATATTTCTTTTAGTTTGTATTAGTTTTTATCGTTTCAATTATAATCTTTAATAAAATTATTATAAAAACACTACTATATAAAAAAGAAATATTTATTTACTTATCAATAGAAGAGAATCTATGTAGCTCAGGGTTGAACTGTGGAGTCCTTGGTGCTCTCTGAGCTTGGTTGTTTGATTAGAGTATTGATTTTCTAATTGGAAATTTTCTAATTTTCAACCACGGAGAAAACCACACCCCCACCAACACTGGCAGGGCAAGCTACTGTATATAAACAGGGAGAAAACCCCACACTCCCTCACACTGATCATGTTGTCTGGTTGGGAATGAAACTTCTGCAAGCAAACAACTGAGCTCAGAGAGCACCAAGGACTCCACAGTTACTTACTTATTATTTCTATTTATATGCTGCTTCATTTCTGGAGACTCTGAGTAGCTTGCTACATATATACAAAATGGCTAAGTGCAAAACAACAAAAACTAGTGATCAGCTAATGCACCACCATGTGGAAGTAGTCTGATCACCTGATTCCTGTCCAAACAGGGGATCCTGTGATGGTGGCCAGGATGCAATCAAGATGTTGATTCAGCGTGTGGTGGCACGAAAAAAACAGATCCCTTTCCAGGGATCATTACAAAAGGAGCAAAAGTGAAACTACCGATAATGCCCCTAGTTATGATCTTTCTGTTTTCTTGTAAAGAATATTGCAGAGGAATATTCCATCCTTCGCCTAAGTAAATGAAAGTAAAATATGCACAGGAGGAAAACAAACCAGCTTTGTAAACCTTTCCTGCCTGGAGAAATTCCTTACTTGTAATAGATAGCCAACCACTGCAAAATTGTTCCACCATCTGGCCTTAAGCAAAAAAACCTTTTACCTGAACTAGCATAATATCATCACATTTTTTAAAAAATCCGATATCGTTTTTTTAAGAAAACCTCTAAAAAAAGAACAAAAGCAAAACACCTCTACTTCCCAGCTTGAACGGGGGCGTCCCCTTCATATTGAATTAACGGAGAGCAGCGTTGCTGCTGTCAGATGCCGCCCCACCCAAATGCCCATCAATGCCACAATGCCCACGATCAAGCCAACGCCAGCTTCCCGTCTCCTTTGGCCACAGGTATGTTTCACCACCGTCTGGCTGGCTGCTGCTGTTTATTCTTGGCTGTTCTAAAATTGTGCCGTTGAGGTTGTAAGCCAAACCCACTGCCAGACCCCTTGCTTTATTAAAAGTAACAACTCAGAGTGATTGAAAAATCACCAGCCGTTTGGAAGCCTGCTGAATTCTTTACAGGAGGGGGAAATAATCACATAGACAAGCTGTTGTTAGTTTAAAGCCTTAATTTTTAGACACCCTCGTGACTCAAGAGCACTTCCTGTTCTAGAATTCCAGCAGGGATACAGGTGGTCTCTGTTCCCTATCTCTGTCTTCTGTAAATTTAAAAATGCATTTCTGACTATGCTTAAACATTTCTGAGATCTCCAGTTTATGTCTAGACTATTTTAATCAGCTAAATGTCATAATAAGCCATATGCCGCTCTTGATGGCTTACATACACCAGCCCTGCTCATAAAGCATAAGGGGAAGGGTTTTTTTCTCTCACTCTCTCTTTTTTAAAAGGGAGCAGTGTTTGCCTGGACACGAAAATGGTCCTTTTACCCTGTAATATCAAACATGTAAGCAGAATTGGAAAGCTCCTTATGTAACAACTGGCAATCAGCCCAAATTGGAAATGAATCAACCTGTCCCAGTTTAGGCTCTGGGGCTCACTCAGGCTATACAAGTGTATAAAGATATGAGATCTCTGCTGGAGCAGATGGAAGAATTATGTTCAGTTCAACATCTTGTTTCCCACCAGGGCTAAGTAGAAGTTCCTCAAGCCTTGTCTGCCACTGCTATTATTCCCCTGCACCTGGAAAGTACAGGCATGGCTCCCTTGATTCATGGAAGTAGCAAACAGCGATTATAGCTAACCCTTGATAGCTACTTGTTCCATGGATTTATCTCATCTTTTAAAGCCATTGCAAACTCTGTTTAAGCCACTGCTTTGGCAACATCTGCCTTACCATTTCTCAAAAGCCTCCTTCTCTTTCTGTTAGACTACTTTATTCTTAGGGTACTTGAGAATTTATTTCAATTTATCCTGCTAGTGATTTAAGCTTACTTTATTGTTGGAGAACTTAAGACATTTCTACTGCTAGTAGTGTTTTGCTTCACATCTTTCCATCTGAAGCTTCTCCAGTTGCTCCTCTTCTTCTTGTTCTTGATAAAGGTGTACCAGGACCGGAAGGTCTCACTAATGCCATTAACTAGAAAACAGCAGATAAAATTACAATATTTCATGGAGATGGGATGATTGAAGGAATTTGGTTGCTCACTTTCCTAACCTGAATAAAGATTTAAGGAGACTCTCTCCTGCAACATTTCCTAGGAATTTTTTCTTAAGTGTACGAAGTTCTACATGCTTAACTATAATCTCTTTCTTGTATGATAAACTTAAAGTTAACAAACCTGAGTTCCTGAAGCTGTTTTTGTGCCAATGTGCCTTTGGGGTGATAGGAGCTAGAATTCAACACATTTGAAGGCTACAGATAAGGAAAGGCTGCACCAAACCATAACTTATTTGATGTCATAAGAACAACCATAGTGAGCCTCAAGATGATGCATTCTGCTCCTCCTCTTCTTCTGACAGCACCATTAGGAGTTAGTAGCTGTTGCTTCCATTTTATAACTACAATCCTGTATGATATCATCCAAATCCAATAAACTATGGGTTTGCTAGAAACAAGCCAATTTCAAATCATAGGATCAGAAGCTGGCATTGTAAAAGAAACATAGATAATGTTAATCACTGTCCAAGGCTTGAACAACTTGCTGAAATGTGCGTGGTTTAAAACGAAAAAGGTCATCTGATACCTTACTTGGAGCTGAAAGGAGGGAGAGAAGAATATTAGCCCAAGGGTGGCCAAATGTAGAAACTTGCTTTTGGCTGCACAGTGATCCCAGTTTGATGCACGGATCCCCCATTTTACCCTGGACCACAATTTTAATTAACAAGTCAAAATCCCAAAGCATTGAGAACAGAATAATTGTAGTCCTTTCATTCCTTTTGCAAAGAAGTTGAATTTTTGCTAACATCACTCAGCTAAAAAAATCTGCCCATGGCTACCTGGGTAAGATTTTACACGTATTTTTCCCCTTCTTAAACAAATACAATACCATACAGTATTCTCATCTAAACTGAAGAACGTAAGGGCTGGAATTTCTCTTTTGACTCTGAAATTAGATGTGTTTATTAATTTAAAATACTGCTAATATTATCTGCTAAAAATGTTAAATAGATATTTAAGAATTTGTAAATCCTTCTGGTTTCCTATTTCATAACAATGAAATTTCTAATATTGCTAAAAGGAACAAATTTTATGCAGGACAGTCCTTGTTTTCTACAGGATGATCGGTATATCTGAAGTTACAGTTCTTCAGAGATTGCAATGTAATAGGCAAAGTTATATAACATTTAATGTTTTAGTATTCTATGTTTCTCTTGTAGCTGCAACAACTTTGGTAGGATAGTTGCAGTGGAGGGATGAAGCAGTTGGCCTTGCGAAGGACTGATGGAAAAATTAAATGCAAAATACTTATGAACAGAGCATTGTATTCATTGTGCATTCTATATTTAATTTAGATACATATTCTTATATTCCTAGGTTCTTCCAAGTACCCGCAGATACTTTGCTTGGTGCCTACCAAGCTCCTTCACTCCACATAACTTTTAACATTTTAAAAATGTGTTTAATTTTTTTAAAAAAATGGAAAAATGGTATGTTCTAATCAGTTTCCAACATCATTTTCCAAACATGCCTCCAAGCCCCATATGCTTCTATAGATAACTAGACAACCAGTGACTCTTTGGGTCATTTTTTCAGAGATATTTCCATACCTAAACAAAAAAACAGAATGATCAAGGGCAAAAAAGTAGTGTGAGTGTGAGCAACTTGTGAATTGCTGCTGGCTTCCCCATTGATTTTACTAGTGGGAAGCTGGTAGAAGTCTTCCTTCCTTCCCAAATTTCAATCCCATGGGAGTAATGGGTCCCGGAATTTGGATGCATTCTGTACATTAGCCCATTTGAGATACCTTGGTTCAAAAATTGTTGCCCTATGACACACTGTTTCACCCAGTTCAATGTTACAGACACGAGAGTTTTAGTAGTATATAGATGAAAATGACGGATGGATCTACCCAAAGCTTTCTTTATAAAGGTGTGTGTTCTGTTAAATCAGTATTTATGTCTCTTTGACGTTTTATGAATGGACAAGCCTGCTTCCAGCAATCATTTGGTTAGAACAGTGTTTCTCAACCTTGGCAACTTTAAGAGATGTGGACTTCAACTCCCAGAATTCCCCACCCAGCCCGTTTAAAGTTGCTAAGGCTGAGAAACACTGGATTAGAGTGCCCATGAGTTCTAAAAATTCCAGATGTGGCACCAAGTTTCCCTAATGAATATATTTTTGCAAGTCTTTTCCCTAATACGAAGTTTTTTTTTTCCCTTTCTATGTTCTCAAAGTTACACACTTTGTATATCTACTGTAATGGACACATTTTTGTAATATGTTTTCATACTATATACAGTTTTCTGTGCACAATTTTCAGTTAGTATTTTTGAGTCCATTTCTTTGGTACACTTTCCCTTAATATGTATTTGTTTACGTCTTTTTTTTAGTTGCAAACTGCATTGCAGAATTAGGAAAATTATATTTGTATATAATTCCATATTTGTATATATTTGCATTCTGACTGAGATGCATCTAAGGATATTTTTGCAAGTTCACTCTAACATATAAACCATACAACAGCCCAGTTTTACCCCAATCAGTTTTGCATTTAAAAGACAAAAAGCCCAAACATTCATATATATTTTGGTGTACATTTCTCCTAAAGTGTGTATTTGAAGCACATACTTTGCCCAATATGTGAATTTTGGTAGGCATTTCTGATTGTAAATTATTTCACATAATTTGTAAAAGGCTGAACTTCATGACATAAATGTGTTCTGATTTGTATAGAAGCACAGGACTTGCAAACTAGGAAAATCTCCCTTTTCATCTGTGAAACTCTGTGTTCACCAGCATTGCAATGAAAACTGACAACACTTCACAATTTCATATCTTCTGGCAAGTGTTCATGATGTTCAGCTGAGCTGGCCATTAGAGCTGTTTGAGGTTCAACTGTTTCTTGTCCTGAGGGATAAATTCTCATCTCTTGCACTGCATGTAGAGCTTTAATTGTGCACATCCTATTAGAGCTAATGGAACTTATGCACCTAAAAGTCCTCTGTGTGAAATGAGTCTAATAAATCCAGGGTTACAACCTCATTAAAGACCGATGACTTGTTTCATGGGAGAGGGCCTTCAGCCTCCATGATCTGGTAATTCATAGTTTCATTTGTGCCTAAGTTAGAATTCTTCACTAATAAGTTTTTTTTTCCCCCTTTGCAATTCTTCCAAATGCGGTCAATCTTACCCCATCCTAGCTTGACAATGCTTGCACCAGCTAATATAAATGGCTTCCATTGGGTCAGCCCACAATTTGCAGTATCAGGTCTGAGGGATAACTGAGCATCAAGCATCACCAACTTCCAATTTCCCCTTTGAAATGGCTGGGAAGCCACTGAATCATTCAATGCAACTGATGAGGCCAGCTCATTCTCCTATCTCCTTTTTTTTCTTTTTTTTCCCTGAAGTCCTCTAGTGCTATTAGTTACCACCCTTGGAAGTCTTCAGCATTTCACTCCTTTGCAGAGATGTTGAAGTAAGACTTCGTCTTCTTACCGAAGGAATGGATTAAATCAGGAAGCAAAAAATCTCAACCGTCTCTGCAAAAATAGAAAGCAGCGATGTGAATGTAAATCGAGGCCAAAATGAAGAATGAAAAATGTACCGGAAAAACAGTGCTCTCCTCTTGGGTGCAGTACTATTAACACCTACCAGCCATTGCATAGTATCCCAACAGTACACCCACAGATCATGTCCACACACCTTAGCAATCTCCCTGCTGCCCGGCTCATAGACTCAGCTATATAAATTGCAATCAAGTGGACGGGAAGCTTATCAATTTGTCATGGAACCGCAATACCATCAAGCAGCTCAGATTTAGCATGCATAATACCAAAATTCAGCCCAGGAGTCAGTATCTTACTAGGTAATACTGGAGTGCTTTACCCTTTTCTACTGGTTAGAGAAGCAGGAGACCTTGCTAAGTTTCTCTTTCCCCCACCCATCTCATGTAGCCTGTGTGATTTCTCAAAGACGTCTAGGGTGTATGTGAGCTCTTACGTACCAAGGTTCCTGCATCTGGGCACTCTCCAAATTCATGGCTTCAACGCTTAGAATTCTCAGCAATGGTCGAATTCTACAAATCGAAGTCCAAACTTCTGGAGGCCGCTTGCTATAAACTTCAGATTGGAGAAGTTTATATCAAACTGTAAATGTTAGGCAGTTTGGATGCCCCGAAAGTGCTGCAGCTGATGTCACGGGCAGGGAAGTAGTGACACTTTCTTCCAAGGTTGAATTTTCCCTTTCTGAAATGCATTGTCTCATTGGTACATTGCACAGCATGACTGAGATTGTGGAATATGTGGTTATGACAGCCTACTGAGTTCAAATGTGCTTTAATTTGCACGATTTTACTAGTGGAAATTTTACAGCTTTACAAAAGACAAGACCAGCCTCAGAATATGTTGGAAATGAAAGCTAAATAACATTCCCCAACTTTCTTCTTGTGTTTATGCTTGCATCTAATACAGGTATGCTAACTGCTGGACTACACTTCTTCACTTCCAAGGTCTTGTTATCCTAGTTAGACCCACCTGTGTTCATAAGGCTTTCTTCCTACTTTCATTCCCTCCTTGACTGTGACTTACAGTATTGCAGCTTTTAAGCATGCCAGGTCCATATAAACACAAGAAGCCCACATCAGAATCATGGCCACTTATTAATGTATCTCAGTCTAGGGGCCCACAGTGCTTATCTTTCAATGGGAAAAATCATCTTCATTTGAGATTATAATTTATGAGATGTATATTCTGCCTTCCAGGAGCTCAAGGTGGCTCATCCTAGATTTAAACTAAAGCCACCTTGATTTAATTTTATTATGGTCAATAGTAGTTATGTCTGTAAATATACTTAAAGGAGTAAATCCACTGTGCATAGGACTGCAATGTAGATCTAGACAAGCTCCAAATTGGATTTCACACAATTCCTCCCAAAATCTTCACACCCTAATCAAACTAAAGATAATGGGAAGAAAACCTGTTTTTGATTTGCTGCCTCAGAGAAACCCTCAATCTGGCCAACTGTTGCTTATTTGGATGGCACAAACTTTGATCACTCTTAAACCTGACAATGTGGAGGAAAAGTCTTAGATCTTGTAATTCTTAAACTTGAGGACACAGAGGAAACAAACAGATCTTATAAACTGTTTTATGGAACCCTTCCTTGCCATTGTCTTCATTGCTCTGCTGTTAAGCTGTGTAGCTATCAGATTTGAATCAATACATTTTTCTGGAGTACTTGTCTGGTTAACTCAAACCTCCTTATAACTTCCTAATAAGGTCTGCTCCAGACATTACTTTGCTCATATGTGGACTGCAAGACTCGTGAATCTGAAACAGGATGCATGCTAATTTCAGGTCAATGTCTGTGTGATATATAATGGTTTCTTGCAATTGGGTTTAAAAAGCAGTTTCTTTTAAAGCCAAAACAAAACTCTCCATACAGACCCTAGAACACAGTTTTGCTATCACAATAAATGTTTTTATTCCTTGCTAGATAAAAAGCAAGTTAGTTGAAGATTTCTGGATGTGCTTTTCTGCAGAACGTGGCTCTCAAACTGGTGCATCATGCAATGTGACAGGATACATCAGATTCAAGGGTTTAAATAAGGAGATTATAGGAGTAATTCACAAAAGAGCATAGTGCAGTTGGAAATACCATGGCTGGATTTGATATTTGCCAAATGCCTGAGGTTTGCAAACTATTTGCATATTCATTTACATAATGTGACCAATGTCTAAAGTAGAGGCTGGGGAGAAAAAGGGAGACAAATGTTTCCATTCTGACAACTCTATTTCACACGCTTGCAATTTCATCTCTTAAACTCCTGCCCCCCCACCTCCTTTCAACCAAACTGTTTCCCCACCCAAGGATAATTTTCACATTTTCAGCTGAACATAATACTCTTAATTTCCCAGTTTAAAAGACTTCTGTCCTTGTAGAAAATAATGCAATCGCAAGCACACACTAATTCTTTCTCCTGATAGAACTGGTTCTTTTGCTGATGTGTGTATCATGAGAGTGATTTAGACACCTCTAACTACAGTCAATTCATTTTTATTAAAATGTCACCTTAATTGTTTGAGATTTTTGCCCAAGTAGAGATTCTCAAATGTTCAATATCCTTTTGCCATTTACCTTATTCATACTTTTAAAAACAGTTTTGGGGAAGAGCTAGCAAAAACGCTAAGTGTGAATCTCCATAGATATTGGAAACCTCCCATCTTAGAGGAAACTCAGACATGATCAGAAGTTCAGAATGATAAACGCAAGGGCAGACCCATTGGGCTGGCAATACAGACTGGAGCCATCTAGTCTCAAAACAACCAGTCACCTTCCTCATCTAGTGCTATAGCACTGATGCAAACTGGACTTTCTTTATTGTTTGAAAATAATTTTAAATACAAGAGATGGAAAAATCAGTTGTGCAATCTTCCTTGGTACTACAATGGATTTGCCCCTATGCTTCGCTATGGAAAATATAGGCTCACTCAGCCCTTTTAGGACAGACTTCCTATGTGTTTTTAAAATGCAACATGGGAAATGCAGTGTAGCCTCAACTGAGTAATTCTTCAAAAAGGCTCTGCATTGTGTGTGTTTAAAAACAAAACCTCTCCATGAAGAGAGGCCTTTTTTTCTTATTGGAAATGGCAAGTTAAGGTATTTTGAGGGAGTGATCTGTTAGATCAAACATTCATGAGCAAGTTGGTGTTCGCAGCAAATAACAATCTGGAGATAGCTGTCCAGCAGTCAATAAGCACATGCTAAAAAGTTTTAAATCTTTTATTATGCTTTTTTTCCCTGTAGAAGAGGGATAATTCTACTCAAAACACACAAGAGTCTAATTCACGGTTCATTTTGCAATGAGCAATAGAAGTAAAAATGTGCTGAGATTCCAAGCGTCTGGACTCTTTGGGCAGGCTAGAAGAAGCAGCACTTTATTTTCCTCCCTAATTGTTGTGTTCTTGAAGTGACTGAGCCATGAAAAGCTTGCCCAGATTCTGGGCTGTGAATTCCTTGATGTTCCGGCTGTAAGTGTTAATTTGACCTACAAAGAAATTAAAAAGGGGGGGGGGGGAGAGGAAAAAAACCAAAACACTTCAATGAGAAATCAGACAAACATGTTAATATAAAACTATCAACCTAAAAGGTAGTTTCTGACTCCATTTTTTTTCACATTGATGAGGTTCATATAATACACTATGCCCAAACAAGTAAACTGTATGTGGTTTAATTTGATAATTTGATTGTTTCACACACAATTTATATAACTAATGAAACAGCCAGGATCCGACAGTGCACTGAATCTCCAGCTACCTGATCCCTACTTAGCCTAGTCTAGTAAGTTGTGTGAACACAGCCACTCTGCCACCCTTTGGCACAGAGGTGTACAATCTGAAGCACTCTTACTCCCAAAAGGTTTGGTTTGCAGTGCCCCTCCAAAGGTTGCTAGTGAATTGCAATGCTTTAGGAGACAGAATGGGGAAATTATTAAATAAATGAAGAATAATTGTGCAAGGAAGATTTAACTGAGTTTGAGCTATATTCAAACTAAATCCATTTTACTTAGGTACTGGCCTCACCAAGAATGGCTTCTCAGGGCCCCCCAAGTTACACAACTCTACTTCATTGTGACATTAGCATGCAGTTTGTCAGGACAAAAATGTTGAACTCTGAGGGCCTTCTGTAGAGGTTTACCTTTCCCCTGCCTGACATTTTGTCCGGCCTTTCCGTCTTCCCACCTCTACGTGGTTAATCAGCATTTGTGAATCAGGCAAAATCTGACTTGAGTTGTTGATTTGATTTGAAAAATGGACCCAATTTTCAACGGCTTTTCCTAAATTGGTTTGGAAAAGGACATATCTGCACAAATAATGGAGTGGTCTGAATCAGCTGGGAGGTACAGTCAGGTCCAGAAATATTGGGACATCGACACAATTCTAACATCTTTGGCTCTATACACCACCACAATGGATTTGGAATGAAACAAACACAATGTGTGTTAACTGCAGACTGCCAGCTTTAATTTGAGGGTATGTACATCCAACTCAGGTGAATGGTGTAGGAATTACAACAGTTTGCATATGTGCCTCCCACTTGTTAAGGGACCAAAAGTAATGGCTTCTCAGCTGTTCCATGGCCAGGTGTGTGATATCCCCTCAGTACCCCAATTACAATGTGCAGATAAAAGGCCCAGAGTTCAGTTCAAGTGTGCTATTTGCATTTGGAATCTGTTGCTGTCAACTCTCAAGATGAGATCCAAAGAGCTGTCACTATCAGTGAAGCAAGCCATCATTAGGCTGAAGAAACAAAACAAACCCATCAGAGAGATAGCAAGAACATTAGGCGTGGCCAAAACAACTGTTTGGAACATTCTCAAAAAGAAGGAACGCACCGGTGAGCTCAGCAACACCAAAAGACCCGGGAGACAATGGAAAACAACTGTGGTGGATGACCGAAGAATTCGTTCCCTGGTGAAGAAAACACCCTTCACAACAGTTGGCCAGATCAAGAACACTCTCCAGGAGGTAGGTGTATGTGTGTCAAAGTCAACAATCAAAAGAAGACTTCAGCAGAGTGAATACAGAGGGTTCACCACAAGATGTAAACCATTGGTGAGCCTCAAAAACAGGAAGGCCAGATTAGAGTTTGCCAAACGACATCTAAAAAAGCCTTCACAGTTCTGGAACAACATCCTATGGACAGATAAGACCAAGATCAACTTGTACCAGAGTGATGGGAAGAGAAGCGTATGGAGAAGGAAAGGAACTGCTCATGATCCTAAGCATACCACCTCATCAGTGAAGCATGGTGGTGGTAGTGTCATGGCGTGGGCATGTATGGCTGCCAATGGAACTGGTTCTCTTGTATTTATTGATGATGTGACTGCTGACAAAAGCAGCAGGATGAATTCTGCAGTGTTTCGGGCAATATTATCTGCTCACATTCAGCCAAATGCTGCAGAACTTATTGGATGGCGCTTCACAGTACAGATGGACAATGACCCAAAGCATATTGCAAAAGCAACCAAAGAGTTTTTGAAGGGACAGAAGTGGAATGTTATGCAATGGCCAAGTCAATCACCTGACCTGAATCCCATTGAGCATGCATTTCACTTGTTGAAGACAAAACTGAAGGGAAAATGCCCCAAGAACAAGCAGGAACTGAAGACAGTTGCAGTAGAGGCCTGGCAGAGCATCACCAGGGATGAAACCCAGCGTCTGGTGATGTCTATGCGTTCCAGACTTCAGGCTGTGATTGACTGCAACGGATTTGCAACCAAGTATTAAAAAGGGAAAGTTTGATGTATGATTATTATTCTGTCCCATTACTTTTGGTCCCTTAACAAGTGGGAGGCACATATGCAAACTGTTGTAATTCCTACACCATTCACCTGAGTTGGATGTACATACCCTCAAATTAAAGCTGACAGTCTGCAGTTAACACACATTGTGTTTGTTTCATTCCAAATCCATTGTGGTGGTGTATAGAGCCAAAGATGTTAGAATTGTGTCGATGTCCCAATATTCCTGGACCTGACTGTATGCAACGTGTTTCATTTTCTGATTATATTGGGGAAGCTGATTTCATTTTGCATTCTGAGTGATTCAGAAATAAAATTAGGTTTAGCCATTCAGGCCGTGGATCACATCAGCACAAAATTAAGTGGACCCCCTTTTAGCTTTAGGAACTTGTATATTGCCTCTGGCTTATATGACTCAAACTTGTTTTCAAAGTTGTTCAGAAATCAACTCCTGAAAAATCTGTGATAGATAAATCCTATAAAAAATAGAGAAAAAGGAGGACTAGAAACAGTACTATGGCATATTCACAGGACTGCATCATTTCTAAATGATGTGCTATATTTCTTACTTCTAATTTCTGGAAAGCTAACGGAAACACACACCTCCATTTCTTCTGCTCTGTCTTTAACAGTGCTGCTCTCCTCAGCCAGCTGACATTTTATAGGTCATGTTTTTGTTAGCTACCTCATGTTATTAGCAATTTTTCAAGCCAGCAGTCTGTGAAGGGTTTGTCTGAAGTGTTATACAAATCAAAAAAGTGTCACATTGCCCCTGCCCCCTCTTTTTGTACATAGTCCACTCTTATAATTTATTTCCTCTACTAATCAGGAAGAGCAAAAAGACAAAGCCAGATTATCAAAATTAAAACTGCTTAGCAGACCAATACGTTTTCATTTTCACGTTCCACTTCAAAAAGTTTTTAAAATGCCCAAGACAAAAGCCGCCACATTTCAGCTTTGATCCACAACTTAATTCTGCATGAATTAAAAAAGTGAAGGCTTTTAGTTCTTTCCCAGACTGCTAAAAAGAAAAAGAAAAAAAAATTGGCTGAAGGCTGTTGCAGCATAAATCAGTTGTCCTTTCTCCTAACTGAAGTATAATACATTAGAGCAGAAGTAAATGGAAACATAATTGAAAAAAGTGAAAAAAAGTTTAATGAAGGGGTTTCCCCTTCAAAAAGCACTGAGTTGCAGGAGAATGATCAGAATTTAAGCCATACCTATTTGCAGCTAGCCAAAGAGGCTAACATTAATACAGTTATACATGACATTTTATAATATCCTATCCATCTACAAATTATTTGAAGAGTTGTATTTTCAGGGAACGCTAAATTATATTTGAAATTTTGTAATCCACCCATTATCTTTGGCTCTTGAACTACCATGGTACAAGGGACCGGAAACAAGAACATCAGGATGTTTTAAGTGTGGTTTTCAAGCAGTTGCAGTATTTCAGATCACAAAAACATTTCTCTAGTCCAGCTTTCTGCCAACATGGTGCTCTCCCGATATGTTAAAGTATAATGCCCAGAGTTCCCAGCCAGCATGGACAATAAGTCAGGAATTCTGGGAACTGCAGTTCAACAAAGGTGATGGCTGTTGAATTGGACAAGAGCACTCAACATTTCCTGTCCACTGTGTCTTCACTTCATAGTGTATATTCTTTCTGGTTTTGTGCCTTGATTTCTGTCCTTTTCTTCCACCATGCCAAGAGAGGAAATCTGAATTTGCCTCTCATTGAAGATGTTGTAGTTCTGGGACATGGCCTGAAGATACAGGATGCAATCACCTTACAGAAATGAAGTTCTAGATCTCACAAGTGCCTTAATCCACATTCATTGAGAAGCTGTTTTCATGTTGCCTTTTGTTGGGGTATAAACGACATAACATAGATACACAATGCATCCACCTTTAGGACCAACTTGAATCAAATCCACCTTAATACCAACTTGAATCAAAACAGCAAGATTTGCTGTCCAATGTTACATCTGATTTACAGTATTTCCTTAAAATACCTGAAAGTAAAGTTCAAAGTGGCAGCGAAACCAGAACAGGGCATATAGGGGAGTTTTATTTTCCACATCACACCGGAAACAAGCAGCAGAGATATAAAAATGAATGGGTTTTCCCTCTGGATCATTACCTGCGATCAAGAGGGAGTCCATCCTGGGAGGAGGTTGTGGTGGCTTGAAGAGTTTGTTCAAGTCCTCCTCTGGAAGGGGAGCCTCCCCCCTACTCTGACGCTGTAGGTTTTCTTGCTGACGTCTCTGCTGGTACTAAAGAAGAAAGGGAGAGAGATAGGGTGGGTTCAACTGATGCCCTGATCCAAAGGCCATCCTTGAAAATCATCTGAAGAAAATGTAGGGATGCCCTTTATGGAGCTTATACTATGACACTGATCTAGTTCAAAACACTGAATGATTTGTGATACAGCCGAGCCTTTTTAAATCTCCAAGAGGCCAGCAACTGAGTATTAATTTGAGCTGTCCATTCCTGTCCTTTCTTCTCAATGAATTCTACCATCAGTGTAATTCCTCCCCCCATTATTATTTGTCCACTGGTCCAATAATGGGAATGTGTGTGGCAACCTTCAATATAGTAATAATTTGGGGATTTTATCTTAAGTGATTAATATTCTTGTCTTGAATGATAAGGTATTGATTCATCCAAATGCTTCTCTGGAATAGCTTGCTACCTGATGCAAGAGTGGCTCTGACTATGATACCTTTCTTGATGCACGTTAAAACTTGGCCTTTCCAGAGGCCTTGGGAGGCTGAATTGGAGTTACTGGCACCAGATAGCTATATATGATAGGTTCATGTTTTCTTCCTCATAGTCTTTTATTACTTTTATTATTCCCTACATTGTATGTTTTTATATTGTGACTCATTCTGTACACTGTTCAAAGCTTTTTAGTACTGAAGCAGTATACAAACTCTATCAAATTTCCCCCCAAATCTTGAGTCATGCTTTAAATGGGTGGCCTCCAATGTAAGGGTCTTGGAGCAATGAACATAAAGGTAGTCCTCGCTTAGTGACCCTAATTGGGATGGGAAAATCCACTGCTAAGTGAAGCAGTTGCTAAGTGGGAAATCATGCGACCGTGACTGTGCTTTCTGGCTGGACAGAGACAAGACTAGCCAGTTTCACACCTTTGGCTTTTGTTTGCCTCCTAACCACCCCCCACCCTTTGGAATGCTCGAGTGCCTGCTTAACCTTTTTGTATACATCGAAAGCAGTGCGACTGCACTGGCAGCCCAGGGCTGGGAACCACAGGTGCACTGTACAAACAGCTTACTCTCTTGAAATCCCTTTGTCTCCAATCTTTCCACTCTGCTGGGGGGAAGTGAGAGATTGGAGAGGGAGTACGCTGTTTGCTCTTCTACACATCGAAAGCAATGAGATCATGCCAGCAGCAGGAAGGGTCAGGCAAAGGAGAGATTGCCTACAAAAATTGCTTGCTCCACCCTCTCCCCCAGAGCAGAGAGACTGGAGGGAAAGCAATTTCAAGAGAGTACTGTATAGCGCGTCTGTGGCTCCCAGCGCAATCACATTGCTTCTGATGTGCAGAAGAGCAAACAGCTTACTTTCTTGCAATCCCTTTCTCTCCAATCTCTGCTCTGCAAGGGGGGAGAAAGGGGGGGAAAAACACACAGGTCAGGCACAGGAAAATCCGTACTGACTCTAATGGCAATCATGTGACTGAGGGATGCTGCAAAGGTCTTAAATGGGCTGTAAAGTTATTTTTGGTCGCTGAATGAATGGTAACTGAGGACTACCTGTAACCTCTTTCTTTCTGGCCTAACAAGGGTCCCGAGTTCAGCAAAGGCAATACTACATTTTATATAGTACATCTGGATTTCAAAACACAGAGTTATATTCCTTAGGAAGGAAAAAATAACCTTTAATCCACCCATCTCCTCTTAACACTGTGCAACCTATAGCCACTATTAAAGACCCACAGCTCTTTAATTGCTCATAGAAAAATGGACGGCCTCAGACTTAAAGGAGAGAATGTGGGGAGATTCCAAACCTTACATCTGAATTGTCCAGCAGATAATTTCTTAGGAGAAACTGACATAGTTTGAGAGACCACTTTGAGGTGGAAAACATGAAAATTATAGTGTAAGCTCTAAAGTGGGCTTAGCATAGTAGGTGATGCAATTCCAATCATTTGGCATCACATCCTGCCTACTATAGCTCTCTTCTTCCACCAAAATGTTGTCACTTTGAGTGCCCAACAGAAAACTGCCCACTCTTGCTCTTCACGAAGTTCCCTAAGATCTTCACATCTCAACAGCCATAGTAACTAAACCAGTGCTCCTCAACCTTGGCCATTTTAAGATGTGTGGACTTCAACTCACAGAATTCTAGGAATTGAAATTCACACATCTTAAAGTGGTCAAGGTTGAGGAACACTGGACTAAATGGCTCATTTGTACAACATGTGCAAGTAAATCAGTCAAAGTCCTCATTGGTGAATTTACACATGTTAATAGTTGGGGGTAGGTGGGCTGGCTTAGCCTGTTGCGCAAAACTCACCCATTATCTTAGTTTATGACTTTATGGACCCAGAGGCTATGTTCAGTGACCAATTTCAGCTTTTGTTGCACGAAGTCAGAAAGGGCACAGCGAGAAAAAAGGAGCAGTGTGGCTAGGTTATAATGTTAATTTAAAATGAACCCAGTCTCATTTTCAATTCAGCATAAGCTTAGTAAAAGAGAGAAGGCAGCCTGCAAATACTCCTAATATTCTCATCTTTAAGAGAAAGTTACATATGATTATGAGTTACACAGACACACAAGAGGTGTATACAACTTTAAGTGGATCACACAATCTTAAACTGGAAAAACAGCATGTTTTATTCTCTGCCCCCACCTTCCTCTTTACTCAAATGGCAAACATTTAAAATTTCAGCAGTACAGGTTTTCTTAAGCTTCTGGCTGGTAAGTCAAGAAATGTTTGATGACATTTTGCTGCTTGATAGCAGAACACAAAATGCATCCAGATTTAGAAAACATTAGTGAATAAGAGCATAGAGCCCCATATGAGAGAGAATGAAAGTGCAAAGAAACAGGAAGGGGGGGGGGAGCTGGGAAGGAAAGAGAAAAAGAGGGGAAAAAGACATCTAGTAAATGTATTTTTATACTTCATATCAAATAGGTACATTTCTTCCCAAAATTGCTTGCTCTTGCATTCAACTGTATAGCTAAATAAAATGAGCAAGTCTGGCAATGGTGCATGAAACCAGGCTACAGCAATTAGACGTTGAGCAACAACTAGTAGGTGACTATCCTGGATTTTCCCCCCTTCAAATCAGTTTTTCCATCTTTAAAATCGTCTCATAAATTTGCCCCTGCAGATTTACATTGGCAAGCCAAGGAGCACTCAGCAGCAAAGCCCATGCTTTACGTGTAATAAATGCCAAGGATAGAAAGATCAGCTTTCTGAACTGGCTTGAATATTTAGGAGATGCAATAAAACAAAGTTCCTGCAATTTGCATCTTATCAAAATCACATCATGAAATGCTTCATCCTCAAACAGATGAGAGGTGGCCTATCCCAAAAACCTTACTTGGTGTTTTTGCTGTTGCTGCTTGCTGGTATTCCTTAGGTAGGTGTTGTATTTTACAATATCTTGACTCATTTCATCCACTCGGTCCATCAATAGTTGTAAAGTCTTGCCAAGGTGATTACTGGAACAGACAAGGAGATGCCCTGATGAAGATATGCAACTGTTCTGTAGAAAGAAGATGCTGTCTGCTAATCATATTGAGCTGAACCTTCCTTGTGAACTCACAATATGTCCCTATTTCCTTAAAGTTCACTGTATTGGTACCTACTGGCTATATGTTTCTTGCTGTAATGAGGAGTTGAGAATGACTGAGAGAAATAGTCTGATATACCAAATTGGTCAATCTCCATTCTAGCTAACACTGTATGTCAATTATCAGGCACAGAAACCAGTAGAAACCTTAAATCACCACTACCTTGTTAATATTATGGAGACATGTCTGTACCATGACACCTCCTAGACTGCTCCCCATATATATGCAAAGGCCCTATTTCATATTACTTAGAGTAGCACTACAATCAGGTATAAACATTAGGGCCAGAAGAGTTTGGAGTAAATCAGGTCTAGGAGACCAGGGATAGATAACCTTATTTGGAATTCTGAGGCATCTGACTAACATCATCACAAAATGTTTGACATGGGAGACTCATCCAAAACCCAGCTGCAATGCCCATTTATCAAAAAGCAAGCTTGTCTCCCCAGATGTTTTCTATTCTTTTTCAGTAGGGCCACTGTGGGACCCAAAGCCATTTCAGTAAATAAATAGGATGCTAGAGGCTGGTGAGCATGCCAAATTTTTAAGTATCAAGTAGGACAGGGAGCCTGGTGAGCATCAAGACATCAGGGAGCTCATGGGCATGATACCTACTTCCTGGGGTAGACCTTTCACAAACAGTACTTTATGTCTGTATGGGCTCCTAACTCTAATCCTAACCTCTTTAAGAAGGTAAGACAAACTCTCCTAAACCAAAGTGAAGTCTTGCCTAGCTCAGCAGCCTACTTTTAAAAGCAGCTAACCAATTACTTTTCAGGCAGGCCACAAATGTTGCAACCTTCTGTCACAGCGGGAGCAGGGAGCACTGGATCACTGAGGCAGCACTTCTTTTCTCGCTAGCACCCATGGGCTGCAGTGGGAGGGCAGCAATCCCATGTCATCTACAAAGGCGACAGGGACAGGGTTTGGGGCCTATTTACAGTGTATATATTTTCCACAATTTTCAGGATGTATTACTTTTCTTAGTTATCAGCCAATAGGAAATTATGCCACCATTTTGGCAGATGGATCTTAGAGGGGGTCTGTGGGCTGAAAGTGGAGCCAAGGGCTACAGGCAACCTGCAGATTATGAATTCCTGCTCTTGTCTGTACGATTCAGCAGATCTTGGAACCAAGAGATTCCATGTTGCTAAGAACCACCAGAGAGTCTTAATTAACATTCCACGAATTTATCTCACCTCCATTTAAAGGAATCTAGGCCACTGCCCTCTTTCAATCAGATATTCTACCTTAATCAGGTCCTCCTTATGCACCTTGGTTCCTGAGGACAGTTTTCTCCAATGTGGGTCTCTCTGAAGAAGAGGTAGGGATCGATCCATACAGTAGGGTCTACTTATCTCTGTATACATGTATGCACACTCATGCATTTAATAAAGACACAATCACGTTCCTATTCCCAACTGAACATACCTTTCCTATACAGCAATACACAAATTCAACTGCTGTGATCAAAAATAGCACTGAGCATTATCACTATTTTTGTCAATGCTATAAATTTGCTCTGCACCCATTCCCTCACGTGGGTCTATTTCTTTTCTGGTTCTCCCTCCCTTTTCATGGTAAAGGAAAGAGTTAGATAACACAGTTATCTAGCAGGGGAACTGCTGTCACCAAGGAGAATGAAGAAACTAAATGAACTGAAATGGAACAAAATAATGTTTCAAAATCAAAAACTTAATCCAAGGTACTACTTTGTATCAGCATGGCTATTTTATATGATTTCAGTTTGTGCTTCCACTAGGATTTGGATGAACAGAGAAAATAAAACCATCAGAAAAAGATAAATTGGCTGCTGAAAAAAAATTACCAATAATTACGGAAGCACATGATTATGTCTGTCCTGCTGAAATCAGTATGACCTGGAAGTTCTTCGTGTGGACGGTACTCTAGGTTTAGGTTGCTGGACTGAGAGCTAAAAGTTTTTTGGCAGTGAAACAAAGCAAGGTACACAATAACCATGTGAAAGTTCTCATTGTTTTTACATGGAAGTAATCTGAAAATAGGAGACAATTTCCTGTTCAAACACTTGAGAATTTATGACACTGCTTCAGCTAAGAATGGATTTTCTAATGACAATTCTAGTCTCAGGAGGATGCAGATAAACAGCAAACCTTCACTAAAAATGAAATTCCCATGGAGAATTATCTACACAAAACATTAGTTTCTTGGGTAACGTTTCCCATTTTTAATTGTTTATTTCTTTAACAAAACAGATAAGATTATGGGTAGGGCTTCTCCTGTACAGCTGGAACAGGACCGTATGAAGCTGAATTCTGCATGAAGTTGGATTCCCAATCCCATTAGCCCCAACCACAATGACCAAGCAGCTATAGTCCCCCTTCTGTACACTATTCAAGACAAGCATGCTCAACAATTAATACTGTTTTGAAACAAAATCTCAAAGAGGACATTGTCTCTTGTATTGTATTACAGGCCTTTCTCAAGGAACTCTTCTTAGAACAAAATACAGTGGGTGCTACAAGACAGAAGGTCTTCCCAGTTAGGGGGCTGCGACTTGCAGAAAGCCTTCCAAGGCAGCCTTTCCTGGTACTCACTCATTTATTTTTGCAATGCCAGAGAAGTGGATTGTAGGATGTAGAATATTGCATTTCATAGACAAATCAGAACTGAATTTTGTGGAGTGTTTTTAATATATCTATTTCTTGTGTTACTTATTATACTTGCAATTGATCATGCTATTTTTAAAATACGGGCTTATATATATGCAACTCAAGAGAACATGTGTTATTGGACAAATTCAAAATACCAATAAATAGCAAATATACATAGCAGTGGTGCCCCAAATCATCAGGATGTAAACTGTATTATCGCTGATTTAAATGTGTAACTTTATGCATGATTAAATCTAGAAGTAATCTATGATTATGATGATTGACTGATAATTTTAAGGGGCATATCTAAGAATTTACAGAGAAAGCCACTACCATTCTAGAATGGAACTTAAGGCAACCAACATGTTTATAATATTGAAGTCTCTCGTGAGTGTCACTTTATTTCATAGACAGTAATGTTGAGAAAAAGATTTGGTAATAAACAATATTTCCATAGGATTTTCTCTGGGATGGGTTTTGGAATGCAAGAATGTAGACTGGAGTACTGTAGCTTAAAACTAGATACCTCTTGCAAGGAAACCAAATAATAAAACCTGTAAAGGCAATACTGTAGAGATAATGTGATAAGAAGGCATTAACTACAGAAAGAGGCTTTTAATAGGTTTCTCAACAGGCCCATTTCTGTGGTTTCCTTCTTCCTAATAATAAAATGGGTTGACAAGAGCTAAAGTATATAGAATGAATGTTAAGCCAAGATTTGCATACACTACTCAAGTTCTTCTATAAAACAGTTTTTCCCATACTGGTGACCTCTACATATATTGGACTTTCTCATAATCCAGAGTTAGTACTGCCAATGGCCAGGCTGTTTGAGTGATTATCTAACTGGAAATCCATTACATATGGACACACAAAATTGGAGATAGGTGCCATAGAACATTCCCCAAATCCTGTTTCTAATAAAAAATACAGAAACACGAGAAAGGCAAGAAAACTATTTATTCTCAATGAAAAGATCTCTTGCATAGAAACTGATTTGAAAACCTGAGATCTAAAAAAAAAGTATTTTAGCCATTCTAATACAGAAGTGGCAGGACAAACATTGAAGCAATCTGTCTCAATCCGAAGGAAAATTAATGTGTTGAGAAGGATGGAGAGGCACAATTAATATAAATTAAAGATAGAGAAACTGTAACCTAAGGTGTGAGTTGAATCATTTTGTGCATAATTCTTTTACATACAAAGGCCAACTTGAATTTGAAAATCCTAAATGATGTGTTACCCCTATCTTTTAAATCAAGCTGAAATCAAATCAGCTTCCCCCAGTTTGCTACCCTCTGAAAGAGATGAATGATAATTCCATCTCTGAGTTAGTATGAAACTGATAGAAAATGTAGTCCAAATGCCTCTCTTGCAATAACCTGGTGACTTCCAGGTATTTGGACTACATTTTCCATCAACTTCATATTAACTCAAAATGATGAAATTGCTGAAATGATTATCCTCTCAATTCTACAATGATTTCCAGCTAAAGTCTAGAAGTACACATTGTATTTTGATTTCAAATCAACACTTACTTGCTTGCGAGACTGAGCAATTCATGTCTATCTGTTATCACTGACTTCTTTTCTAGCTCCCAAAGAAGGACATTGATCAGGTAGGAGTTCCTGATGTTAATGGGGACTTCCTCAAACATGTTTTCAAAGGCAATTCCTGCTTTTTTCAACCTGAAAAGAGAAGCACATTTATGTTTCTTACAGTTTCAACAGGAACTAGCAAAATTCTCAGCTAGTCATTATGGAGACTACATTGCCCCATTCTTCCAATTCGTGAAAGACAAATGTTTGTACCAGATGGAGAGCCAGGATAGAAAACTGTTTCATTCCAAGAATTTGTGAAATTTTTAGGGGAAAACAGACCAAAATAAACTGACTTAGGTTACGAGTTCCATAGAGTTGAGAAACTATTATCATATCAAGATCTGGGGAACGTTGGGGTTCATTTTAAGCTTAGCAAGGGTCTCTTACTGAAAAAAAATTGGTGGACAAGTAGCATACCCATCACTAA
Organism: Python bivittatus; assembly: GCF_059951505.1. Lineage (NCBI taxonomy): Eukaryota > Metazoa > Chordata > Lepidosauria > Squamata > Pythonidae > Python > Python bivittatus. The sequence goes on along the minus strand of NW_028277086.1, from coordinate 14,966,364 downwards.
GTTAGCCTAACAATATGAAGAAACATTGATGTCTTTGGCATACCAGAGGTGACAGTCACTGTCAATATGGACCACAGTAAAGTAGACCAGACAGAGCCAGTTTGGTGTAGTGGTTAAGGCATCAGGCTAGAAATTGGGAGACCATGAGTTCTAGTCTCGCCTTAGGCACGAAGCTAGCTGAGTGACCTTGAGCCAGTCACTCTCTCTTAGCCCTGGGAAGGAGGCAATGGCAAACCATTCCCAAAAAAACTTGCAAAGAAAACTGCAGTGACTAGTCCAGGCAGGAGTCAAAAACTGACTTGAAGGCACAGGAAAAAAAAAAAAAAAAGAGTAAACCAGGCCTAGCCAGTACTAATTATGCCCCCATGCCTTATAATTTTCCACAATAGTGGTGCTGCCTTCATTTTTGAATTCCCTCTACAAAGAACTCCACTGGTGCCAAGAACAGGTAGTCCTTGCTTAACAATCATTCATTTAGTGATTGTTTGAAGTTACGACCATGCTAAAAAGCTACTTACAATCACTCCTCACACTTACAACCATTGCAGTGCCCCCATGGTCATGTGATTGCGATCCAGGTGCTTGGCAACCAGCTCACACTTAAGACAGCTGCAGCATCCGAGGGTCATGTGATTGCCATTTGCGACCTTCCCAGCTGGCTTCCAGCAAGCAAAATCAGTGGGGAACTGCATGATTTGCTTAACGACTGTGGTGATTCGCTTAACGACCACCACAAAAAATGTTGTAAAATTGGGTGCAGTCATGTGATGCCTCACTTAACGATTGTCCCACTTAATGATGAATTTTCCGGTCCCTATTGTGGTCATTAAGCAAGGACTAACTGTATGCCATTGATTTGCTTCTGTGCAAAAAGCACATCTACCTACCACCTCCTAGACTTTTCAGAGCATAAATTTGAACTTGGCTTTTCTCCAGGCAAGTCTGCTATACCAGTTACTTTTAAATAATTATTTATGCATTAGAAACCGCATGGGAAAATACCAGAACAATAATTTTTTGAAAGTCCTACATGCTTAACTCAGTATAAAAAGAATAGAGTCATAATCCTGGCACTTTTCCTTTGACAAGAATTATTGGCTAGATTCACACAACATTCTTACCATTAAAGTAACTCATACTGGGTGGGTTCAATGACATGGTAAACTATAAATTACTGTTTACAAGCTATAATGACTGGACACGCTAAATCAAAATCAAGCAACCATATTATGACATCATCTGTTCTGAGAATTAGATCAATACAGAATGGGATTCTTGGATTTTCAGTGTTGGTATACTGCAGAGTACCATTGTGGTCCTTCATTGTTCTTTACCAACTACCATGTTCTCATTTATAATTTAAAACTATGGGTGAGTTTTAAAGGCTTCCAAATTATACAACTGTTGCATCTGTCCTTTGTGGCCACAATCCAACAAAAAACATGTGGCATGCAGGTACTGTGTGTGTGTGTGTGAGAAAGGTGGGGGGAGCACAGTACTTAAGTTGCTCTCAGCCCTGTTGAAGACAAGAACTTTTCCACTGTAATTAAAAAAAAAATTATACTGATACAGAAATGCAGGTACTGAAAAGTCCTGTTGGCCATCCAGTGCACAATTCTAACTTTAAGTTCTTTCACTAGCAAACAGCAAGAAAACTTTTCTCTTAAATCAGTCTTCTCCGAACTGAAGCCCTCCAGATGTGTTAGGACTTCAACTTCCAAAATATGCAGTCAGCAGGATCAACAACCATATTGACTAGAAATTCTAGGAACTGAAGTCAACCATATCTGGAGGGATTGAGCCTGAGAAGATGCAGACAATGATAATGCAGAAGGATAGGTTATCCCATTACACCATCACAGAGCAGGATCACTGTTTCCAGTAATATAGGTGCCTACCATATTCATTATTCATTGTTTGAAAGGGATAGGAATAGTTTTTAGGTGGGTGGATGCTCTACTTTTTGAGCATCTTTTTCAGGAAAATACAGACTTCAGCACCTCTGTGTTAAATTGCAGGAGGACATTCTTGAAGGTTCTTCTTTTTTAATCAGTCTTCTACTTTAAGATGCACAAAATGAGCTAACCATTAGAGGAAAAATAAAACCCTTCATCTTAAGAAAAATATTGAAAAATAAATCCCATATAAACCATGTTTGCAAATATGGGATCCACCACATTTTTCCCCTTCTACAAAAATCAGGGCAAAACCTAAGGAGCATAACAGTTTTTGTTCTTCCTGTTTCATAACCTTTACTGTTAGATGCAACTTTTGATTTAAAAAGTGACATTTTCCTTCTTAATTTTGTTTTGCTCAAACTTTCAAAGGGATCTCTTTTAGTTTCACAAGGAAACCCAATTATTATTCTTGCTGCTTACTATCTAAATATATTTTCCTTCTTCAAATACAAACTGATGATTTTTGCATTTTTCAAAAGATGGAACCAACACTTCATTCTCCAAATTGTGAAATAAATATTTACACAGCACCCTGCCCACCTCCAAATCCAACAGACTGTCCCCTTCTTTCCTAGTCTGAGCATTACCCAGGGATTTCTTATTTTTTAACAAAATTGAAAAGCTGAAATATTTTTTTAAAAAAGCAAATGGCAAAAGAGGAAAGAAAGGATCATTTACAGAAAGCTTTTCTTTTTTTCTTTTTTACTCTGCAGTTTTAGGAAGAAACCATGCCATCTAGAATTTCTTTCCCCCAAACTTTAGTCAATCTTGATATAAATGTTATAGAAAAAAACACAAATAAAACCCCTAGAAAATAGTTCGTGCAACCCAGAATTTACTTGATATCCATAGCTAAAACCTGGAGCCCAATAAACTGACAAAAGCCAATTGGACATACTGGGTCTTGAATACAATGGACTGCAATTTATACTGCTAACTTATATCTATGTCAGAAATCAAATGTAGTCCAATGAATATCCAGATCTTGTCCTCTAGCTGCCACCTGGGGCGGTGATTATACCAACACCTCCTAGAGAAGAGGGTGTCATAATTTTGGTCACTCATTTCAACTTTTTCCTTCAATTAGACCTTCAGAGAACAAGCTGATAATCAAGTTATGTGCACCATGCATTCTGGTGTTCTAGTTCTCTTTAATTATTTGATACCTGTAGATATAAAACACAGGAAGAAATGGAGAATGTGCCCAGCTAATCTTGTTCCCTAGATACAGATGTGTGTGCTGTGATTAGCATCAAACTGAATGCAAAGAAAGTCGATTTAACTAAATGCATTATTAGAAGCTCTTCACATCTTCAATGACCGTGGGTATCTTATATATTTTTTTCCAGAGGAAGATGGGGAATCCAGCCCACAGTGATTCCAACCTAGTACACAGCCATTGGCCATCCTTGCAAGAATTTAACCCTTAGACCATGAGCAGTGGCCCTCAACCACTGATTTTATGCAGGCCACCAAGTGTCACTGAAAGATTTTGTAGGCCACAATGTGGGCTGAGAGTTGGCAACATTTGGGCACGATACTGCAAATTAACCCATCTAGATGGCATTTGTGAGATCCCAAAATTAAATAAAAATTAGCTCTTTTCCTAATGTTAAATCAAACGCAATCTTACATCTGCAAATGTTAATCTTCTTCATCTTCTTCTTCTTTTGGAGGGAGACATACCAAAACCTCATGAAATTTTGAGTGAGAATGCCAAAGTCTCCGTATCACTGATTCCCTGCAGTATTCTCACAGACCACCAGTGATCCATGGTTCAAAGGTTGGGCTAAAGCATCTCCACTGAATACTTGTGAATTGCTGGCTTCTTTGCTACATATATTTCACCATTTTCTAATGCAATTCATTTCTATTCTATCTTATTCATAGAAACAGGGAATTGTTCTTTATAATTAGCTTAGATCTACCTCCCAGTTGCTTATTTGTTAATAATTTCATCACAATCTAGAGAGACTTACAAGCACAATCAGGACTTATACACCTTCATCTGTGGATGACTTCATATGCTGCACTGCAAGCTATTTTTAAAGTATCAAGACTTCAAAATGGTGTATCACATAGCACAGGGGATCCTGGATTAAAGTTCTGCTTAAACCAATGTGCAGGATTAGGGGTGATTATCTAAGACAGCTTTTCCCAGCTGGTATACTGTAGATACATTGGATCTGAATTCTCAGAATTGCCAACTGCTGTAGTGAATCACAATGTAACACTTTCTCATATACCTTGAGGACAGGACAATCTTTGTTTTGTTTTGTTTTTTGGTCCAAGATCCTTTTAAACAATGAGAACCTGTCAAATTATTCTGTCTTAAAACATTTATTCTTATACTAAACATATTCAATAGTTTCTAGGCCCACTGGAACTCCTCTGTTCTTATTCTTGAGTCATGAAAGACACTGAACTATAATAAGGTGCCCTTGGTTGACTAAAGATGATCGGAGACGAAACACAGTGCTTTGGGCTCAGGCAATTTAGGGGCAACATTCCTTCATTGCTCTGGACCAGAATTCAATTTTGTTAATGTTCATGTCAAAAGCTATCTTATGGCAAATCAAGATGAAACACACATTAAAAGACATTCAGAGAAAATCCCACTAGTTCTAATACAACAGATTTACAGAACCATGGCTCTAAAACACATTAAAAAAGGTTAATCAATATTTGTCCCAAATGCAGCCTTAAGATAATTTTGTTCTGCAGCTAGAACAAGTGTGGCAGTCCTTGTCATTTAAAAGATACTTGTTTTTGCTCTGGTACCCACAGAAACAATTTGCTGGAAATGGAAGGCAATCCCTTCATTTTAAAGACTAGATAAGAAATAAGTGTGCAGAATAGTACATCCTCAATATTTTCAGAATAAGAGACTGGATTTATACACCAAACTATGCATAATATCATTTGTTTGGTGTATTACGCTAACTTGGCCATGGTGGTTTTCAAAACATGGTCTACAATTTAACACAGAGGTGTGTAACCTCAGGCAAGAGCCTACAGCCTCTAGAGACCTCTAAAATATGTTCTAGAATTGTAACTGATAGTGTGACAGAAACAGAAAACACAAAACTAGGAAGTAATTGTATTATAAAGTCAAGTCTCAACTCCCAATGACTTCAGGACACATTCATACAGTTTTATAGTAGTAATTTGTCTCTGCTTATTTTACACTTCTAAATTTCCCCGAAATTCTATCACCCCAGTACTAACTAGGTCTGACCTTGCTTACCTTCTGAGCCCAAACAAAATCAGCCAGATGCTGCTGTCATACCACATACATTTAATTTTAATACAAGGTAAACATAAATCAAAGAGCCAGTTTGGTGTAGTATTTAAGGCATCAGGCTAGAAATGAGGAGACTGTGAGTTCTAGTCCCACCTTAGGCATGAAGCCAGGTGGGTGACCTTGGGCCAATCACTCTCTCTCAGCCCTAGGCAATGGCAAACTACTTCTAAAATCTTGAAGAAATCTTAAAATCTTCAAGAAAACTGCAGGAACTAGTCCAGGAAGTTGCCAGGAGTCCTGACTCAAAGGCACAAAAAACAAAAATCAAATGGGTTGATTTAGTGCTTTCTGGAATTAGCCCACAGAAAACCTTTAAAAAAACAATTGTCATCTTCAGACCAGAAAAGGTTATGAACCTCTGCCTTAGTGTGATGTGTGAACCCAGACTATTGTGTTTTATTCAAACAACAAATAATGGCCTAGCACACTGTGCAAACTAGGCCATGAACATTCAAGGTTACATTTCTGGATTGTGGTCTTCAAGCTCCTATCTATGTAGGCCTTGTTACTTGTGTTAAGAATTGGAATAGAAACTATTATATGCAAGGGAACACTCAGAAGTAAAAGAAGCTAAGAAAATATTCTTGATATTCACATTTTTATAAGTGACGAATTCAAGTCTTACATTTTCTGTCTATTCTGCTCAACTTCATTTGCCTTTAGCATTTGTCCTCTGTCTGGAATGACAGAGGCAACACATCTTTCCTCAGTGAAGCAAATGTTGCTTCTTTACTCCTATCAGTTGTGAAGGCTCTCAGTACTTTTAGCTATCGAGAAAGCACATATATCATTCCTCTGCAGGTTTCTACAGAGTTTCACAGCAAATGATTTGACTATTTTATGCTATCTATCTGCCACCCACATTTCAAAATTTCCCCTTGCACTTACGCTTCTGGAGAGAAATCCTTCTCTTTGCAAACGTCCATCAATTTAGGTGTCAGACGGTATGCTTTTAGGGAGAGATAGCCTTGAGCAGTTTTTATAGGATCTGATAGAAAACAAGAGAAAGTAATGGAATTTCATCTGAGCACTTTATACTAAGCAACTTTTGGTTGTTTTAACTTTCAGCAAAAAAAGGTCTTGTTTTGTTTAAAATCATTTGATGAAACCACAATTTGTGGAGCAAAGAAACACAAATTGCATGCATTATTACTATTAGTATTAGCATTATTAAGCTTTTTAAAAGCTGCATATCAAAGTATTATGCAATAATGAAAATACATTATCTCTAAAGGAACATCTTACTGATTTAATTTCAAAATCATATGCAATAGTGGAAATAGATCCTCCCTAAAAACATCTTACTGATTTAATTCCATGTCTATATAGAGTTCAGAAACAAAAAAAAATTCTGGGCTATTTAGAAAGGTAAGAATATAACAGCTTAGAAGGTTCAGTCTAGAATTCTATCCCCATAGCTCACAAAAAGGATATGAGATAATTGAGAATTTTTTATTCTATCGCTCAAAAGAGTAGGAAGAAATCAAAGCATTGTAACAAGGATGTATTTGGGAAGACAATTCCATGGGGGGGGGTGCATTAATTATAAAAAGCTTAGTTTCTTAAATTTTTGCCCCTCTTTTTTGGCAGGAGTTAAAAGGTAAATATTGGAATGGGAGTTCTCTTAAAGGAGCTGAAAATAACCAATTGCATGATTTCAGACCCTCAGATGTGGGGTAGGTGTTTAAGGATAGAAACAAGATGAATTTGCTTCTGGGAGGCTCCCTGCTCCTATTCTTATTTTTGGAAGAAGAAAAAGAGACAAAGACAACTCTATCGTCAAAAATAGCCTATTTCGCTGCCATATTTCAATGGTGCAATCTTAAACTGCTGGAAAGCCACATGCAGTCCACAGATAGCCCACTCTGGACCAGGATTTCAAAAAGTGACAGCCAATATTTTGAAATAGTTCCAGAAACAAACTGGGAATCAACACAGAAGGGAGGAAGGGAAAGAGGGAATGAAATTTCTAAAACAATACTAGAAAAATGAACTTTAAAGATTTTTTTTTTTTACATTGCCCAATTGCAAATAAACCAGAACTGGGGTCCACACACTCATCAACAGCATTACATCTTACCACATGTCAGGCTCAGGGGAGCTATGTGATGCAGTACAGTATGCAGACTCAGTATTGGGGGAAAAAAAATTGTTTAGGTAAATGTTTCCAGTTGCCTTATTTTTTTTAATGTGTACATACTTTTCATGTTGACAAGCCATCATTAAGAATGGAAAATTTTATGAATTTAAAAACGAAAACTATTTAGTCTCTAGGACAAAGGAGCTTAACATCTGTGGCAAGATAACAGCTGAGGCAGACTTGCCAAGCAGCAATTTAAAAAAAAAAATCAAACAAAAATATATTTATATTGGTCGTCTAAAACCAAACCCAACAAAACCTTTAGCAATCAGTGATAAAATGAAAACCCAAATAGAGTGAAACAAGTGGAAAATTCATCAAGATCTGATGATGCAATGTTTCCAGCCAGAATAAGTATACTTTAACAACTTGTTCTTTACTGTAATCCAATTGTTAACATACTGAAACAATTTGGGGGCAGCTTGTAAGATTGATCGTATTCATTAGTATTTTTTCTGACAGACACTCAGGACGTTACATTTACTTCTCAGCTGGAAACTATACGTGAGCTTGCCAGATATGGCAAAACTGTGAGTGTTCAGGGAGGGGACAGCTATAAAACTGTTAAATTGCCTACGGTTCTGATACAGCGCAGAACATCTGGTCTGGAGAGCTTAGGAAACGCCATTAAAAAAAATCAGCAGAAAGGGGGGGGGGATCTTCGTGCAACGAAACAGTCCAGGTTTTGTATGCTTCTGTCAGATGCATAAAAATTGGGGGGGAAATACTTGGCAAACTGCTTTATGATTGGTCAGTCTTATGCTGAGCCAGACGCTCCAGCAAGCTGGGTTTGTTAAGACATCTGGTGTAGTTCCACTAGCCCCTTCCATGAGGGATGGGAATTGGGAGGAATAAAAATGAAGCAGCTACTCTGGCATTCCAAAACATACACATCAGGGCTCTGATAGCAAGAAAAATAAACAAAAAGAAGGAAACCCTGTCTAGACTTCGCTGCTGCTGAGGCTGCTGCAGACACAGAGTTGGTATTTACTTGGAAAAGGTCTGCCAAGGCAGCTCTTGAGGCAGGGAGTTCATAGGCAATGTATATAATAATATTGAAGAATGGGGGTGGGGGAGGAATAATACAGAAAGCCACACACGCTAACCGTAAATGAGAACGACAGATTCCTCTATTGCATGCTGGTAACTGAATTGGGAATCCAGGAGAGCACGGGTAACAAAGGAGCCGTAGTACGTAGACTGATACCAGCCGACATGGAGATGGTCAATATTGACGTGGCGAAGACTACGCATCATTTCCATCTGATACTGAACTGGAGAGGAGAGAAAAAGGGAGAAGGGCAATAAGCATTTTGTAGGATAAGATTACATCTGAATCTCGGCCATTTCTGAAGGATGCCCCCAGTGAAATAAGGGTGAGAATCTGCTGTTGCTATTTGGATCTGAGGAATCTCATGAAGTTGCCGAGCTCAGAGACAGGAAGCAGAGTCATTCTAGTCATTCCTGATGCCTTTGAAGGTAAAACCTTTCCAGGCTTTGAAGTGGGTCTGAAGATGTCTACTGCCTGGACTTTGGAGATACAACCACAATGGATGATGGTTTTAAAGCTTGTGATTCTAAAAAGGAGGGAATAGTGAAGCGCGCAAAGCTTTGCTTGCAGGAGGTCCCAGGTTCTCTGGTATGTTCAGGTAAAGGCAGCAGGTAAAGAGAGTTAAGATTTCTATTTGTCTTCGGAGAGTCCACTGCCAGAGCTGATGTGCAAATTATCCAACCTTTGAATAAAGCAGTCACTCTCACTGGTGGTAGCAGCTGAAGAGATGGACACCTGGCAGCTCCATTCAGCTCTTCAAGTATCACTTTTTCACAAGTACTATTACCAAGCTAAATATTCCCCATTCTGTATCTGTGCATCTGATTGTTATTTCTCAGTGACAAACTTAGTAACTATTTCTCTTAAATACTATACCATTTCTCTAAACTATTACGATTGGTTAGGATTGGCATGGGTGTTATATCAATCTTCTAAGGCATTAGCTCGTCCAATTATGTGTCATCTGCAAATCTGATAAAGCATCCCCTTCATCTTTTCATTCAAATCACTTGTAAAAAGTTGAACAGCACAAGAACCAGAACTGAATTGTTTGCCTCTCAATAATTTTTTAGTTTGAACTATTTATAAGCACTCTTTGAATATAAATATAAATTGGTCTAATAAATATAATAAATAGTAAATATGATTTTGGATCCAGCTAAGTAACCATTTAATTGTCATCCCATCCAACTGTATAACTAGCTTGCTAATCAGAATGCCACAAGGTACTTTGTCAAATTCTTTGCTTTGTTTTTAAAATATTTATAGATCAATTGCTTTATAATTTCTTTTGAATGTCTTAAATATTGATGCCAAAATGACTAATCAATAGTTCTCTGGATCCTTTCTCCTCCCCCACTATTGTTTTTTTAACCTACAGATAACATTTGCACTCCTCCAGTAATCTGACACTTCACTTGCTCTCCAGGATTTCACAAAGGTAATATGTGAGAATTTGGCCAGACCGTCAGCTTTCTTCATCATCCTTCAGTTTCTAGGATGCAATTCACCTGGCCCAGAATATTTAAACCCATTCATAGTAAATAGATATTCACTATCCCTATTAATATTAAACTGCAACCTTGTCCGTTCATCCTGCACTTCACAGTTGCCTGGTGGAACATGTATTCTTGTTGAAGACTGAGATCAAATAGAAGTAGAATAGTTCTGCCTTTTCCTTGTTGCCTGTTAACATTTTCCATCTTCACTTAGCAGTTGGCATACTAATTCATTTCTTTTCTAATGTATTGGAGGACATCCTTTTTGTTGTTCTTACCCCCTTTGTCAACCTCAGCTCGTTCTTTTAAAAATATATTTATTTTATCACGCTAAAATAATCAACCAAATAAAAATATGTGTAACAGCATGAAAGGACCTCAAAATTGATAAACAAATTAATCAAAACAGAAAAAAAGGGGGAAGAACCTGGACATTATGTTGCTAAAAGAACAACTCTAAAAAGTTTGATCATATTGCTCAAAGGTTTTATTCCTTGCCCTTTAGTAAAACAAACAAACTAACCAGTATTAATTCTGATCTTTAGCCTTTCTAATAAGGCTATGCAGTACTTTGAATATGAACACAAAATTGTGCTTCTATCAATTTCTTCCCAGCAAGTTGGAATAGAAAAGATAAAACAGCTACACAAGCCCACAAATAGTTCGGATTTATTGTAGAAAAGCTAAAAAACCATTATAAAAGAATTCCAGCAACTGCAGTGCATCAAATGTGAGCTCCATACCGCAATCATGGTTCTAATTCCTTCCTTCCTTCCTTCCTTCCTTCCTTCCTTCCTTCCTTCCTTCCTTCCTTCCTTCCTTCCTTCCTTCGAGCATTCTTTATTCTCATATTTTCACTGAGCTTTTTGTGTTTCTGCTATCATACATTTTTCCCTTATTGAAATTGTTTGCAGTAGCTCATTTTTTAGGAATACCCACCTGCCTTGGGTTCCTTTTCCTATCAGCTTCTTCTGCCTACTTATCACTGCTCCAAGATTGTTAAAATCTTTTTTCTTTAAAATCTAAGATATGCATTTGACTATACACCACTTCACCTCAAAATCACAAAATCTAACGCTATATTTACTACACTGACTATGTCTTTTTTGGGGGGGGGGGTTGTATCAAGTCAAGACCAGCTGATCCTCTTGTATTGTTCTGCACTCCTGAAAGAAAAGCTATGAACAAGACATGTCAATGATTTCATGAAAGGACTATGCTTAGCACAATTTGTCTTTCAAAGGATGTTGGGAGTGCCCCATCACTACCATTTCATGCCTTTCTTAACAATCCACAATATACAATTGTAAGATCTACAGTTAGGTTCTGTAAAGCATAATCCACATTTTCTCCTACTGTTTTCATCCCTCCTCATTATTCTGCAGCTTTGTTTTTAGCTTAGCCCCATCTGTCCTGGTTCCTCCCAAAAACTGGATTAACTCCCATTTCTCCCAAGACAAGGTTTACCTATTTATCTTTGCAACAGCAGGGCTCTAGATCTGCTGATAAATCAGTCTTTCCCAACAACTATTAATAAAACAATTGATTATTTAGGAAATCATATTTTGGGTGTAACTACTCATTCCAGACATAATTCCTTCCAAGGTGTCACTGTGGTTAAGTAACTTCTGTGTTCCAACACTCAATGCCTCTTTCCAGTCAGTCAAACTACTGTAATGCAGATAATATCTAATTATTTATAGCATGCTTTCAAAATTCTGGCATGAACAAAAGAAATCTTGTTTTATCACAGAAAAGGCCTATTTAGTTGGGTCTCTTATATCATAGAGTGGCCAGCAAGATGCATTTGGATAGTTTGCTTCTGTTCACAAGAAGAGTTCATACATATATAGTACCTAAATACATCTTCAATAACCTGTATGACAGGACTGTATTAAACTTTTATGTTCTTTGAGGGGGAAGGGAGATGGGCGTTTCAAAACAGGTTGCCTACACTACCTAGGAATTTCATTTCAGAACAATATGCAGACTATTAATCCCTGATTTATCCTTAAAAGACTGAGATGATGTGGAGAAGTAACAAGATATGGACCACTGCATATGGAAAAGGATTTCAATCTGTCACCACTACTCCCAACACTCTATTTTGACTTTTCCCCAACCTGGATGCTGACTTAGAATTCAGGACAGTTGGAAAGCACCTCAGTTCATGAAAATTATTCTATAGCATCCTTATAAAAAGCAGCAGGGTGGGAAGAAGTGGGAGTTCAGTGTCCTCTTCTCTTTCCAGCATATTTGTTGGCTTTACATTCAGCAATATGCCTTGAATGGAATGGAGCAAATTTCATTGTTTCAATGCAATCACTGACTCAGTTCTCTCTCCAATGGCTTCTGAGTCTTCTTTCAAAATGGAATGTACTTTTATCATTTAAATAAATACATTTACAGCAGAAACAAGAATGTGTGGCACAGGCCATCAGCTTCTTGCTGACATAAACAGGATCCAGACACAGAATGGAGACAATTAATACATTTTTATATAATCTTTGCATACACACATACACACATGCCCTTCCAAAAAGCTAATTGAATTATTGTTAACTATTTCCAGAGTACAAATGAAGACAAGATTTTGTGTGTTGTAAAATATGCAGAAAGTTAACCATGTTAAATATAGACCCATAGCGAAAAAAGTAGTTTATGAAACAGTCTGTAGTACCAGAAAATACTTTTAAACTTTTGATGTAGTTCATATTTTACATAAAGGCATTTATAAAACAATAGGGGTGGTTGGAGAAATTGGGGGTGGTTTATTGTTGGCTCTTTAATTCATTTTGAGAGTGGCCTAGAGACCCAATGTCTGGACCACTTGGGGGGGGAGGGGGAACACTTTTTCTCAAGATTTTATCCTTACAGTTTACAGGCTAACAGCAGATAGAGATGCTCAATTCTGTCATTACAGCAAAGACAGGAATTGGGATCAAGCCACAGAATCATACAACCCTCTCTCACTGCTATACAGATGAAAAACGTCTGGAAACGTTGAAGCCATGAACACGGAAGCAGGGGAGTTCCTACCCTTAGGGATTTTTCAGAGGAAAATTGGATATTTTGTGAAATATATGTAATGTGTATTTGAATCCTAATTTAATTTGGGATTCTAGTTGAACAGAAAGATTGATATAAATCGAGTAAATAAATAAGTAAATATTACTGTTTTTGCTTCACCAGCTGAAAAAACACAATTTATAATATCATTTGGCATACTTAGAGAGCAATTCCACGTAAGCTCCTTCAGAAGAAAAACTCAGGTTAGTGGAATTTATTTATACGCCTACAAAATAAGCCTGACTGAGTTCAGGTGGTGTATTCCATTAAGTATGTATGTATGTGTGTGTGTGTGTGTGTGTGTGTGTGTGTGTGTAAAAAAAATAAATAAAATGGCAACTGGTCCCTTCCCTATACTTTTAGATTACTGCTCCAATTACCCTAGCTACAAACCATACCAAATACAGTTGACTACCTTTTATACCATTCTTAGATTTTGTTTTGAGTGTGTAAAGCCTTCTCTTTTTAAGTATTTCGTTCATTCCAAAAGAGAAAACATTTTTTTTTCTTCGCTACCCCAGGTGTCCCCAATATTTCTAATTTTTCAGTTTGTTCTTATAAAAAAATAAATTGGGGGGGAAGGGGAAATATGTTTCGAACAGCCATAATTTTCTTGGCTATTTATTTTAGTCAAAGGATGTGGCCCTCCAGATGCTGCTGAGTTACAAACCCAGTATTTCTTACCATTACCTCACCCATGATTTAACCTCTCAGTACATCACAGATGATTAATATGCTTGTGAGGCACCAAAGGCTAATAGATATTTTAGTAGGCTAGTGCTCTGCATATGTCAAATTTAAAATTCTTAGCTAGTGCTATAGTATTTTGGCCAATTTGACAGAGGTCCACACATTTTTATTACCCAGATGAGATTTCTATCTACCGTGATCCTATCTTGGGAATGTAGGGTCTTCTCCTTGATGCTGCGTTGAGCTTTAGGGGTGTGGGGTTATCCAGAAAGTCTTTCCATCAGCAGAGTTTCAAACTCAGAAGGCAGTCTTCTCTTTGTGTTAAGTTTCTAGGCATCTTTAAAATCCTGTACAACATTCCTCCCTCCAGGTTTGTTTTATCTCCCTATTATAATTTTAATTTAATTTTCTCTCTAAGCTGGGGGGGGGGGATTGTTTGTCTCCAGAGAGAACATCAGAAGCCTTTTTACATGCTGCCTATGTACAGATGACAAACCTGGATTGTAGCCTAGCTTTGAATGTAGCCTGAGATTCTCCCCTTCTCAGTGGCCCTGATGCAAACCACCAGTCCATTGGTTGCTGACAATCATACGTGTAAGATTTGGCCAAATAGTTCCTAGGAGAGATGGAGTGAGCAGACTATTTCTATTTTACTCAGTTTTTACACATGCTCCCATTTCTCTACTCATCTATCATTTTCTTCCAATCCTGATAAAAAAGACATTTAGCATTTTTAACCACAAATTACGCATTTCTAAATATATTTTATCTCAAAGTACACATTTCTAAGCATATTTTACTCCAAATGTATATTTTGTACACTCTTTAGTAGGTTTTCCATGCCAAAAATTGCATCACAAAATTCAGAGAAGCATGAAATCTAAAAAAAATGATTGAGTTCCCATCCATAGATTTGTCTGGGGTCGCAGATGAACTTGGCTTGATCTGAACTGTGGGTTGGATTAAATCCTCATGCTTTCCTATTTATCAGTGAACCATGATTGGCTGTGGCTTAATAACAGTATATTTCATGATAAAGATGAACTTATTGCTATTATTTTCAAAATAATAGAGACATGAAGCATATAATGTATCTATACTATAATTTTTTCAAAGCGGGAAATTTTCAGCTCCATTGTATGTTTTAAAATGTGCCAGAGCACCATCCTGCAAAATTAAGCATTCCTAATCCAAAATTAAGCATTCCTAAGCAATCCTATTGATATCAATAGGGGCAATATTAAACAAAGGAGTAACAAATCTGTCAAATATAATAAGGATGGCTTGTGATCATTATACCTTTTCAAGGAACCTTCTTAAAAAACTGAACACAAGTTTTAAGCCCACAACATCATACCACCTTCAGATTTAAAAAAAAAAAAATAACTTTTTTATACACAAACAACTCTTTAAAAAATCATTTAAAACCTTTTTTTATTTTTAAAACAAAACTAAAGCTTGGCTTGCCAATTCTATTATTTTATTTTATTGTAAACTGCCCAGAGTCACTTCCTCATGAGATGGGCGGTGTCTAAATTTGAAATATAGATAAATGGATGGACAAATAAATTAATAAATAAATAACCCTACCTCCACTAAATTTATTCAGGATTACACACTATTATCTTCAACAACAATGGATTACAAATATTCCACATCAAATTATAAAATACGTTATACCAAAATGGCAATAAGGGGCCTTATTTCATTTAAAACATCTGATAAGATTTTAATATAAAAGTGGAAATATGCATAGCATAAAATCCTGAGAATATATAAAAACTGACTTCTGAACAGGGGTTATGGGATGGCAGCTAATCAGATCTACTTGGTAACTATACATGTTCCACAGGATATAATCCAAAAGCTATTGAGACTTCTATCCAGCAAAAACATAACATTTTAAAGCACAAGATTTATCTTCCTTAATTTAATTTGCTAAATATTGACAAAAGCACTTGTTTTGCCACAGACTGCCAACCTTCGATCATGAACACTGTAAAACAAGCTTTTGCTTTAGCCTATTTAAGCAATATCTCTTAGCTAAATTGAGAGTGATTCTTCATCTTGTAGAGGACCATCTATAGCTTAATACTCCCAGAATAAGTAAAAATGAAATTGATCCAGCTCAAAAAAGGTGTACAGCTATGAGGCTGCAATGTGTTATGTTGCTTTTTTCTTTCAAGCATAGGAATTTGCAACAGAATTAAGAGGTGAACTATGTACCCACGTACTTGGCAGTCATCTGAAGATTACGAAAACAAAAGATATGCCAAGATGCAGTATGGTGCATTCGCTATCTCAAGAAATACACTTGATGTTGCTGTCCAAATGCCCTAGGACAGCTGTTCAAAAAAATCAAAACATGACCCTGTTTTTAACATGCCAAATGCTTATTGATCACTTCTATATAGGACTCGATGATGACGATGTGTCATCAAGTTGGTTTCCTAGTGAGTGCACAGATAGATCACCCCCCCCACACCCCCCAGGATGATCTATCCTCAACCTGGTCTTTCAGATGTTCCAACAGTGCATCCATCGCTGATTTTTTTGATGATCTTGCTGTTGGTAGTCCTGTTTCTCTTTCCTTATACCAGGCCTGTACAACAGGCAGCCTGCCTAGGAACCTTGTGTGGCCCACCGATGTTTTTTAAAAAGCCGATAAATTCCAACTTTCACTTCTGTAAAGTATTACAGGGAAAAGTATTGTCTACATGATTCTGATCTTTGTAGGTACAGTCAGGTGAAAAGGTAAGTATATCCCATGTAAAGTTTTTTTCTTTTTTAACATTGGTGCACATATCAATATTTTCTCTTCATTCTAACAGTATAAAAAGATAAAGGTGATGTAACTGAACAAAAAGCCTATGAAAAATTGACTTTGTAATCATTTATTCAACAAAAAAATTAACAGATATGCCATTTCCTTCTGTGGAAAAAGTACGCCCTTGGCTCTATTACCTGGTATTGCCCCCTCAAGTAGGCATTTCTTATAACTGTCCACCAGTCTCTGACATCGACTGAGCAATGTTGGAGGGGTTTCTTGCATGCACAGCCCATTTCAAATCACCCCACAGCATCTCGATGGGATTAGACCTGGGCTTTAACTGGGCCATTCCAGAACCCTCCATGTCTTTTTCTTTCTTTTTCTTTCCAGTCATTCGTTGGTGGATTTACTGGAATATTGAGGATCATTGTCATGTTGCAAGGTCCACTTCTGGTTGAGCTTCAATCTTCTGACGGATGGTCTCACATTACAGGTAGTCTTCGTTTAGTGACTGCCTTGTATAGTAACCGTTCAGAGTTACAATGGTGTTGAAAAAGCAAGTTTGCAACCAGTGCTCACATTTATGGCATTTGCAGGTCAGTAAAGTAAAGGAAAGCTGTAGTAAGATCATTTCTTAGTGATTTCACTTAGCAACTCCGCTTAACGACTGAGTTGCCGGTCCCAATTGTGGTTGCTAAATGAGAACTACCTGTATCCTCAAGCACCCTCTGCTACAATGAAGAATTCACAGTAGATTCTATGATGGTGGGTTGCCAAGGCCCTGATGCAGCCAAACAGCCCCAAATCATAACATTTCCACCATCATGTTTTACAGTTGGCGTCAGGCTCTTTTGGAGAAATGCTGTCTATGGTTTTCACCTAACATGTTTCTGGTACTGTGGCCAAATAACAGATCTTTTTCTCATCTGTCCAGAGCACACTGTTCCACAGGTCCTCATCTTTGTTTAGGTGTTCATGAGCAAACTTTAGTCTTGCCCAGATGTTCTTTCTGGACAGCATAGGTTTCCTCCTGGCACACCTTCCATGTAGATCTAATTTGTGCAGCTTCTTTCTAATTAACATTATGCACTTTGACATCAGTAGTGGTGAAAGCTACCTGTAGTTCACATGATGAAATTCTGGGGTTAAGAGACTTCTTTCAGCATCTTACATTCTGCTTTTGGGCTGCATTTGCTGGGACAGCCTGGCCTGGGCAAGTTGACAGTTGTTTGAAACCTTCTCTACTTGTAGATGATCTTCCAGACAGTGGAATGATTGATGTCAGTGATCTTTTTTAAATCCCTTCCATAGGGAAAGCCATAAGGTCATCTATAACCTTCTTTCTGAAGGCCTCAGAAAGTTCTTTTGATCTAGGCATGGTGATACCACATACTTCAACAACAAATAGCAAATCAAACTAAATGTCTGAGGTTTAAATAAGACAGGTTCCTCCCAGATCCTCTCTAACAACATTCTAATCATTTGCATCTGATCTGGTGCACCTGATTCTAATTTTAGGCATTTGAAGTAGTGTAGGGGTGTACTTACTTTTTCCACATGCAAAATTTGCATTTATGTTTATTTAAATTATACAGTGGACTACAAAATGTAAATGGTGCATGATATTTATATGGTGCATGATATTATATCCTCTTTATCAATATTGTTGAAATGAAGATCAAATATCTATATGTTGAAACCATGTTGAAAAAGTAAAAAAATTCAGTGGGGTGTACTTATTTTTTCATATGACTGTATAGACACATTACAGCATCTGAATATCTTTTCCAAGGCCTTCACAGCTGCCCTATTTCTTGATTGCTGGTTCTTTATACTGTTGATAGTTGATCCTAAAAGGCAGAAGTTATGCACCATTTCAATATATTCGTTGGCAAGTCTAAGGCTGGTTGCTGTACCTGTTGTACTTTAGTTTGGCCTTCATTACATTTAATCTTAGTCCTATTTTTTTCATTGTGCTCCTTGACTTTCATTACTAGAGTTTGCCAATTACCTTTATTGATTCTTCTGTTGCTTGTCATATTTTTTTAAATAATCCATCAAATCCTATTGGCTTCTGAATAAATCTTTATTTATTTAAAAGACTTATATGGCCATCCATCTTGTAAAACACAACTCTGGGTGGCTCACAACAATAATAAAACCAAAGACAACAACATCAAGAAAACGAGGTGTTTGACCCATTATTTCCAATCTATCAAACCATACAGTCCTTAGGTTCCTACTCTACCTTATCCCAATGCTTAGAGGGAAAACCAATTCTTTATGGCTTTACAGCTTTACAGAAGGCTTAAAGGATGGGAACCTGCTGGATCCCGGGGGAAGGATGTCCCCCAGGGCAGGGGCTGCTACGGAAAAGGCAATGAATGGAGTGCTGATATAACTTCACCTTATAGTACCAGAGGTTCTTGTAAATGGAGGTTCCTGGATGTTGAGATCTCTATATAAAATTTCAGTATACTCATTCCATCTTTGTTTGATCTTCTTTGAATCAGTCACTATCTGTCCACAGGACTCATGAGGCCCTCATAAATGATACAAAGAAGAAAATCACTGACCTCCTTATAATAGCAGAGGATGATCATTAACTACATCTCAATGCTGGTTAAGTTTAGTATGTCATATACAAGGTGATCAGATGTGGGTTGCAAAATTGCCTGACCACTAGACAGTGGGAAATAGGATTTTTCTGCATATCTTTGCTCCCACTTAGTGATCATCAAGACTCCTGCAGCCCAGATCTGGTAGTCCTGTCACACAACAAAATTTGATACAAAAATAAATACCTTGCAACAGAACAGCCATAGCACTGGCTTACAAACAGATAGTATAAAGAACACTGTACTGAATCAAATCAGCAACTGGTACTGAGAAGCATTCACCCCATGTTCAATGACTGCTTCAGACCTTTTGCAGTTAGAGACCCAGAAGAGCACCATGCCCACTGTAAATCTGGCCTATATTATTTCACAACACCATCTATTTCCCAAGCAGTGTTGAGTCTAATTTGAGTGTTGTGTTGGAGCTTGGGAAACCCTGAGCTCAAATCCCTGTAGAGCCTTGAATCGTTCTCTGCTTGCCCTCACGCATTGACTGTACTATGTTAAAGAGTCATTGTGTGAACAGCAGGGAATAGTCCAATGAAAGACACTCTGAACTCTTTTGAAAAAAGAGTGGGATATGATAAAAAGCCAATTTGCGCATGTCTACCTCAGTTTAATGAATGCCCTTAATGACCTTATTCTGCCACTTTTTTCTCTTGGAAGTTGTACATGGCAAGCAGTGCAGAAACATTTTAAATCAGCAAAGAACAAGTAGGAAATTCTCAGTTAACCATAGTTTCCTTTAGAAGAGGTAAGTTATTAAACTGAAGTTGGTACATCCAAATGGAGTCAGAGACTCTGTTCCTACAGCATGCTTAACTCAACTGGTGAGGGGGTTAATGTGCTATGGAAACATCAAGAAGGTAATCTAAGTCCTGGGGATTAAACTGAGTCCTAAATTGCCCAATTATGAAGAGGGATAACTCTATCATGTTGGTCATATTGTAGAAACATCTAAACCTGAACTCACTGCCAAGCCCAGGCAGCAAAGAACACACCTTCCAAATGTTGATTGGCTGCTGGGGCCAAGCTATGACTACTACTGTCTGCTTAGCCAGTGGGGAAAGGGCTAGTGAGGTCAGGAAGCCTTCTCAGTATTCTTCTGGTTCAAGAATTCATGGGATATTAAGCATTTCCTAGAGGAACTGGGTGGGGATTCTGTATTCCCTCAATTTGCAGCTCTTAGCCCTGGTAATGTGACTGTGACCTGCAGGAGCACCAGTAAGTAGATGTGACCAAGCCAGTGGTAATTAGGAGGCTGAGTTGGTTAAGCCTGTGTGGGAACAGGGTTACTGTGTCATCATGATACTCTCTCAACAGAGAAATGACTCTCTTTCCTATCACTTGATGCAGAATAGCTAAAATATGGAGCTGATTAAATGAAAGAAATTTAGGTTTCAGAAATTAAATAAAGAAGTCTAATCATTCAGATTTATAATATATGCAGTATCAGAAAAGGTTAGGTAGAAAGCTTCCAAAATGCATCCATAGAACGGAGGGGGGAGTAGGCATCTAATAACATTGTGTAAGATAATGGCTACCAAGAAAATCCACCAGGGACAAAATTGAGCTGAATGAGTGTAGTGCAAGGCACTTTTGTTTACATAACATTCAACGTATTTATTATTTTTAATAATCAATTTATATGACTGCTCACTAGACATGGATACAAAATAATAAAGATGGTAAATCTTTTACATGCGAGGGTACACAAAGGGAAACATCAGTGTACCTTGTATTCTCTTTTTTCCCCCACACCATTTAACATAAGTAGCAAATTAGGATGTTAACCTCAAGAAAAATTAAACATCTGGCAAAATATAATCTAGAACATCACAGCTGCTACTGCATTTAATTTCTCTGCTTTGTGACTGCAAAGGTTGTTCACAACTCAAAATGTATTTCTCAGTTTCAAGAGGTTGGAGCCAAGGGGAGGTTAAGAAGGCAGAGGCCAAATAGGAGATGGGGGTGGGGGGTCCGGGTCCTAACTAGTTCTCACATAAAAAGGAATTAATCTTCTCCTGTTTACTCCACTGCTCTGTGGGTGTGAACTAGAATAAAAACATCTCACAATCTAAAGTGTACCCACAACCAAACCAAGTCACTATATGAAATGTCCTAAAAAGGTCTTTCATTCTATATACATATTACTACGTCAAAAGCAGGCAAGCTACCTTATATCATAGTGACTTCTAAGACTGCTGCATTAATGTAATCCAATGCGTTAAACAATTCTTATTATACATCTTATTTGAACATACAGTATTTTTAGGAATGATAAAATTTATCACTGTACACATTTCTATACTGAGTAGACTAATTATGTGATACATATCTAAATCTGCAGGCAAGATGTGTTTCTCCAGGTATTCTTGGAATGTATTTCCCACTGGCCATGCTGGCTAAAGCTGGTGGGAACTGGAATTCAATAATATCTGAAGGAACATACCTTACCTATTCCTGCTGAACACCAGGAAAAGCACAAAGGGGATTTATTTTTTTCATTTTATCCTTGCCTGGAAAACTGCTTAGTGTACACTGGTGGCATGCAAGCAAGCAACCATGGAATTTTAACCAATTATTCTAAAATTAAAAGTACAAGCTTTAAATCAGTAACATTTTCACAAAAGTTCACCTTGAAACTCTAAATGGACCTTAAACTGACTTGATATGTGTCTGTAGAGAAGCAATATAAATGTTATGTCCCCTGCATTTACAACCTAGCACCCTACAGTGGTGTTAGGACTTCAACTCCCAAAATTCCCAGCTGTCGCAGTAAAAAAAATTGCAGTCCTGACACATTTGGAGGTTGGAAATATTGGCATCAGAAAGTTACCTCCACCCACCCACACACCTGACCATTGAAGTTTTCCTCTGTTTCATATCCCTTTTCAAGAAAAAAAAAGTGCAGATGGGAAAGCAGATATGTATCGTCGAAGGCTTTCATGGCCGGCATACGATGGCTGGTGTGGGTCTTCCGGGCTGTGTGGCTGTGTTCTGGAAGTTTTGTTTCCTAACGTTTCGCCAGCACCTGTGACCGGCATCTTCAGAGTGCAGGAGCACAGACAGGAGCAGTTCTGAGAGAGCTGCTCCTGTCTGTGCTCCTGCACTCTGAAGATGCCGGTCACAGGTGCTGGCGAAACGTTAGGAAACAAAACTTCAAGAACACGGCCACACAGCCCGGAAGACCCACACCAGCCATGGAAAGCAGATAGTTGAACAGATTGGGGATATGCGTATGGTCTAGATCAGGGTTCCTCAACCTTGGCAACTTGAAGATGTGTGGACTACAATTCCCAGAATTCTGGCTGGCTGGCGAATTCTGGGAGTTGAAATCCACACATCTTCAAGTCGCCAAGGTTGAGGAACCCTGGTCTAGATGATGTACTTAGTTAGGAAGATGCAGTAAAGTCCTCTTGTACATTGGGTTAAGGAAAATGTGAGTAGGCTTCCATTCTACAGTTCAGTCAATGGTACAAAATTAATGCATTTAGCCAGCAGACAAAATCCCTGCCAACACAGCAAAACTGCGTTATTCATAAATCATTTTAACTGTCAAAAACTTCTGGAAATGATAGTTTGGGCAAGATGTTGAGAAATATGTTAGCAATTGTACTAGATGGCTGAGCCTGTGAAGTAGAAGGCTGGAGGTTCCAAACCTCTCTCCCAGAAGCCCTCTGGGTCTCTACCCCCTGCTCCTGCCTCCTGTTTTAAGGTCCTGGCTTGACCCTACTGCCATCACCTATCTTCCAGGGGTTGTTTCACTTGGTAGCCATCCCCTAACTTGGTATGTGATAGTGATAGGGCTCTCATAATCTTGTGATCTGACAGTCAAAAGGTCAAAATGCAGAAGGGAGGGAGGGAGGGAGGGAGGGAGGGAGGGAGGGAGGGAAGGAAGGAAGGAAGGAAGGAAGGAAGGAAGGAAGGAAGGAAGGAAGGAAGGAAGGAAGGAAGGAAGGAAGGAAGGAAGGAAGGAAGGAAGGAAGGAAGGAAGGAAGGAAGGAAGGAAGGAAGGAAGGAAGCAACCTCCCTCTTGGCCTTGTAGCGCATAGGGACAGTATCTAGAGGATTCAACTCCTCTTTCTGTTCTTGGGATACAGACTAATCTCACAAGAAATTAACAAAAATCAAACTTTATTTTTAAAAAATAAAAAATAACATGTAAAAAAACCTTTAAACTTTAAATATTAAAATGCAAATATTCAGTGTTGAAGGAGAAAGGTTAGTATGCTGCCCAAATCATGATCAATTAGGTCCCAATTAGCCAATGCACTAGTTAAATCATGATAGCACTGAGCTGCTACAAATAGAGATTTCTTTGAGATTCTCCAGATTGATACTGGAGAGAGTTCCCAATATTATTGCAATGCATAAGTAGATTCTAAAGAAAATATATATTTGAACCCAGCCTTACACACAAATTCTGTAATTTCTACAGAGAAATAAAAGCATGAGGCAATGAGACTTGACACCATACAGAAAACAGAAATAAAAGTCATTATACAAATTTTTGACTAAATGTTTGCCTATTTCCATGGGAAGACTCTTAAAATAGATGTTTTCTCTGCTTCAATTATCTGTGCATCATCCAGATTTCTAGGAATCCCAAACTTTCATCAGAAATTGTCAGGATTGATGGTAATTCTATGCTTTTCCCACCCTAGGTACAAAGACTTTCATGGAGTTTTTCCTTCAAATTTTATCTCTATAATCAAACTTTTTTTCTATCTCCATCACATAGAAGAATGGAGTTAATCTCATTCTGTGCATGAACATGTAAATCTCTCCTTCCTGGGGATGCGCATTACGATCAGCCTGGAGTCTAGCAAGCAAGCTACAGTCATAATGGTAATCTAGAACTTGAATTTTCAAATTGTTTTTGTGTTGAGGAAAGAACCATAATCCTCACTTTCAAATTAATTTTAAGTAAAAATGGACTAAAAATAATTAAAAATAGCAAATTCGCATATCCATTTGCTTATGATGTAACTTCCTCCTTGATATTAGAACCCAAGATTTCTTTATGGAAACTAAATCTAAGTCAGACAGGTAGAACAGTGTTCAAGGTTCTTTTATGTGTCATTTACAAGACATCAATTTAAAATTTATTTTCCATTTTCTGTCTAAAACACACACCGTACTAAAAATATATCCAATTCTCAGTTCTTGAGGCAAGAGAGTATCTAAAGTGATTCCCTGATCCACTTCCTGCTAATATGACCAAATTATATAATTGTGAGATTTTCATTGTTGTTGTGTACCATGTCAAAATCTCTCTTAAAACCTTAAATGGAATCATAGTGTGTGTGTGTACACACACAGAGACATTTTTTCTAGCATTCCTTTTAAAAACCTAAGTCATAAACATGTTTCAGTTTTGTAAAATTATCTGTATTTTCCCTTAGGCAAATCAAGGGTTACCAGCCTATTTTTCTTAGCACATTTCTTCTCAAGAGATTATAACACAAGCCACCATTTTTCAGAACTCTGGCATATTGGCTCTCTCAGTAATAAATTACACATTGTTAGCAATTCAGCTACTTTTACTTCTTTTGTTCTTTATTAACTTGGATCAATGCCATCTGGTTCTACTGATTTATTACTAGTTACCTTCATTTTCACCTGTAAGGCCTCCTATATCAACCAGTCTGGACACCTGAACTTCTGCTTATATTCCTAGAAAAACAACCCAGTAACCCACCCGGGGATGGAATCCAATTATGGTTGATTACCTCAAGGTCCATTCCCTCACAGTTTGGATTTCACCAGATGCAATGAGAAGACCAACTGACTCTATAAAGCCTACCTTCCAAACAAAGAGCATTTACTTGGTGCTAATTCTAAATACTCCTCAGTTGCTGAAGTAAATTGCCCCAAAATAACTTTAGCATAAATAAAACACTGTAATAGAAGTGCGAAAATCTCTGCATGTTCAATCATCTGGGCCTAAAGAAAATATAATTTGCAATACTGTCAGTAGCAAAACATATATCTCTTTTACCATTTCGTCTCTTGAAACATCTATGTTTGGAGTTAACAGCTCTGAAACCTGGTGTATTTGATTATTTATTTTCTGAAAGCAGGAGCAGTGCCATGTGTGATACAGAGCCCCCCTCCCCCCAATAGCCCTGGACTGAATATGGCCTGCAGGGGCTCCCCATCTGACCCATCAAGCTTCTCCCCAAATGTCTTCCCCTCACACAGCTCAAAAAAGATAGGAAGGAAAGAAGAGCTGATCAATCTATTTCCGCAGCCTCTGCTTGCTACTCAGTGGTGGGATGGGGGAAGGCAGTCCCTTTCTTTGTATGCCAAAGGAAGCCTGGGAACAATTGTTCCTTTCTTATCTCAGAGCTGTCTTTCTTGGCTCAGAAGACATTGTCCCCAGCCTCTGAATGACAACTTACTGGGGTATGATAGGGAAGAGGGCTATTGTTGTTGTTCAGTCATTGTCGTGTCCGACTCTTTGTGACCCTATGAACCATATTGTGCCAGGCCTTCCTGTCCTTCACTGCCTCCCAGAGTTTGCTCAATTTCATGTTCATTGCTTCAGTGATGCTATCTAACCATCTCATCCTCTGCCATCCCCTTCTCCTTTTGCCTTCAATCTTTCCCAGCATCAGGGTCTTTTCCAAAGAGTCCTCTCTTCGCATGAGGTGGCCAAAGTATCTGAGCTTGAGCTTCAGTATCAATCCTTCCAATGAGCAGTCAGGGTTGATTTCCTTTAGGATTAACTGGTTTGACCTCCTAACAGTCCAAGGGACATTTAAGAGTCTTCTCCAGCACTACAGTTCAAAGGCATCGATTCTTCAGCGCTCAGCCTTCTTTATGGTCCAGCTCTCACAGCCATACATTGCTACTGGGAAAACCATAGCTTTGATTATGCGGATCTTTGTTGGCAAGGTGATGTCTCTGCTTTTTAATATGCTATCTAGGTTTGCCATAGCTTTCCTCCCAAGGAGCAAGCGTCTTTTAATTTCATGGCTGCAGTCTCTGTCTGTGGTGATCTTGGAGCCCAAATAAATAAAGTCTGTTACTGCTTCCATTTCTACCCCATCTATTTGCCAGGAATTGAACGGTCCAGAGGGCTATAGAAAAAGGCAATTGCTACTCTTTGTAGCAAACAGCTTCTCTTTGTAGCAATGCCATGACATCACTGGCCAAGGTGGGGGGAGGGGGAGGCAAAAGAGAACCTACCTGTTGGCCTGTTGACTTCCTACAAGTCCTATTGTTTTTGAATCACAGCTTTCTCTAAGCTCCACAGATCAGCACATCCTCTCCGTCATTTTTACTAGGAGGCATTTAGGTTTCTCTGACACCATCACATATGTGTGATTGCCCAAGAAAAGCACTTGCTGCCACTATTTTTTACATTTTAAAAATATTTTTTACTGGATTAATGCCTATCATAGGGTCCATTAAAAAGTTATTAGCTCCTGACACAAGTCTCTTTTCAATGCAGTAGTTTTGTTTAACAATCCAGTGATTATGGAGGTAGAATCCAATAGGCCTGGGGAATATCAAAGTGGAGAAGCTACTAAGTTCCACTTAATTCCGGCATGCTGATTTTCAAAACTGGGGGGTGGGCTTATCATTCCTCTCTCCTATTAACATTTAAATGTGCCCACAGAAATCAGAAGCAGCTAATTCTTTACTCAGTGTGGTATTCACAGGCATTAAATTTAATAAAATGACCCCAATAAAAGTTAATCAGAAGTGTTTAAATGTATCGGCAATAAAACAAATTTTATGGCTAGCAGAGTCAGTTATCTTCTGTGACAAATTAACTGAGCACTCAAAATGAGATGCATCAGTACCATTTTAGTAATGAAAAATGAATGTGAGTCAAACATAACAGAAGGGACCAACTCATTACTTCCCAAATAGAAACCTCATTTGGACAGGGGAAGAATTTCTCTATTTTGATGGTCTTTCATGGCGTAAAGAGCCTGCTTAATTCTCCCAGGGGATGGCATTTTGCCCCTTGCACTGAATCAGGAACAATGCTCTGGTTTTTCTCCCCAAATTCAAGTTTCAAGCATGTGCTGTTACAGCACATTTCACAGATTTTGAAGGCAAGCCCAGTCTTTAGTTCCAATCACCATCCTTTAGTTCCAAGAAGAACAGAAACTAGGAACACAGTAGTGAAAAAACACCAGTTCTCCCTAGCTCCAAGGAAAAGACCAGACTGCCAGATTTGGTCCTGCACTTCCTAAGCTCTTTGAATGTTTCAAAAATCCAGAAGCCAACTCATGTATGTAATTTTTCCATTCTAGGGATGATTTTAGCTCAGTTCTAGTACTGAAAGCACATCTGGTCTCAGAATTTCTTCATTCTAACATGTGTCATTTGTGCCAGTCTTTGACTGAAGAAGCTTAAGTTTTTTGTAAAAAAGAAATTGAACCTGCCCATCCCTTATTTAACATAGAAACAGCCCTCCTCATGAACATCTCCCATTTGTGATTGTTTGAGTAGGCTTATTAAAAAATCTCACCTGGTTCCTAAACTTCTAATGATAAGCCAGCCATTCCCAACCTGATGTGTTCTACTTAATCTTCTATAGCCAGCACGACTAGTTGAAATTAAACTCTTCTAGAAGGCACCAGGGTGAAAAAGGGTATGGTAAATGATTTGACAGCTTCAAACAGTGCTTCATATTTAAAGGCAAAATGGTGCTTTGGAACGTGCATATAACACTTGTTTGCAAATCAAACTAAACACATATTTCCAACCATTTATAAAAAGGGTTTCATAGGAAGAAATATGATAGGATTCTTCTTGGAAACCTATTTTATTTCTTGACTCTAGGGAGTCTGTGATACATGGCACATAATTTTTTAAAAAATCAGTTCAAGCCGGCCTCTCCCAAAACCAGAACCTGCCTCAGTGAAAAGATAATCAAATATAAAAAATTATATTTCTTTCTTACATTAAAATTAATTATTGCTAATTTGGATGTTCAAGCCAACAGATACCTATTGTACCCTTATTCCAAGGAGTCCAAGGAAAACATACAGCACTTGCCCACATTATCTCCTCACAAACACAGGTAAATATTGGGGGAACAGATTCTTCTGTGCCAGGCTGGAGTTTTGTGGATCTTCAGATATCCGCAGAAGTCAATATCTATGAATTCCAGCTACAAGGGCTAAGAGATGGTGTGAGAATGGTAGCCCACAACATTCTGAGAGTAACTGATTCCTACCACAGTCTATATTAAGCCAGAAAAAAATAGGAAAACACCCTAGTAATTTGAAGGATAACTGATGTAAGTAACAGCCACAATCACTGGGTAGTCTCAGTGATTCAGCTAAGATGTTTTGAAGCTCATTTGCAGGATGCATTAAGCCACAATAGAGATTGTTTAGTTCTGAGCTTATCACAATGCATGGAGCAACCATGGTAAGCCAGGTCACAGTTTCCTTCTAGTTCTTTCTTCTCTGAAAATCCTGGACCGTATGTAATCTACCCAGCCACCTGCCAATTACAAATTCCATTAACAAAGGGACAGCTTTGCATCTTTGAGAACACTTCATTTAAAAAGGATTTTCATTGGCAAGTTAACTACATATCACATTGTGCTAAGAACAGATCATAGGAGAAAAACCACACAACCCCAAGTGAAAAACTAGTCACTTGCATACCCAACCTGATGATTACCCTTGGCAGCTTGATCTGCATCACTGCTTGACAAGAAACAAAGAAAACTCATTTCAGGAAGTGTGCAACAGTGGCCAAACTGAATGATTTAACCCAAATACCCATTTTCTCAAGTTTGCAGGAACTTTAAAGAAGGTTCCATTCATTTCTCTTCACTCTAGTCCTCAATTCCTATAGCACTTCTAAACTGAAAGTTAAAATTTAATTTTGAATAGACTGTGCATTCCAAGTGTGATTTGCCAATGTTCTCTTTTGCTCATCTTATATTAGAAACTCGAGCAGAAGAGTTGGTATACAATTTATCTAAAAAAAATTGGGAAAGTTGAGGATTAGTTGTTACTCAGATTGAATTGTTCCAATAAAATTGCAATAAATAGCTTTTCTCTGTATTAGGAATGTTCATGTCTCTTCCATTAGAGCCTCTCAAATGAGAACACAGCCAATAAATATCACAGACACATAAGAAGAATGAAAATCTGTTTCACAAAATTATTACTTTTCCATGGTAAAGAAATCAACCAAAGTGCTCAAATGCATTCTTTATTAAGGAGATTATTTATACCTTGCATCGTCAAACAAAGATACTCGCTGTAATACAACTTTATGGCTGGGCTTCTGTCAGCAGACTATGCTAATGAAGTCTGTACTAAAGCTCTTCATGGACACTCCCACATCAGACATGTTGTAGTAGTCCAACTTCATAATAACAAAGCATGCATAACTTCCAGGACCAGCACTCTCTAGAAATACCTGCATATTCAATAGCAAAGCTGGTTCTAGGACAGAATTAAAAAAAAGGGCCCTCTTCATACTTATTCTTAAAGCGTAATGGGGTTAATTAGTCTGTACATGCTGGCTTCACTGAGAACATCCATATGCTTTTAAAAGAGGATCAGATAAATACATGAAGAACAGGCCTGTCAAGAGCTACTGGTTTTGAGGACTCGTGTCCAGGTTGGAAGCAGCATGCTTCTAAATACTAGGTGTAAGGGAGCAATGGTGAGAGAGAGAGGTATGTCTGTCTGTTTTGTTTGTTTGTTTACTTATTTATCAAATGTATCCCCGCCCATCTCCCCCCAATGGGGGACTCTGGGCAGCTTACAACAGATTAAAACAATAAATAAATATACAGTTAAAATTTATAAAAAAACACATTTACACAGAGTAGAAGGAAGAGGAAAAATCCATACAAGTTTCTTGCTTGTAAGCACTCCAGAGGTAATCTGGTTGGCTAGACTGCAAGAAATAAAATGCTGGACTAAGATGGGGCTTGGTCTGATCCATCAAAGTTGTTCTTATACCTCCCACTCCCTATCTTCCAGCAACAGAAGGGAATGTGCCCTTGAAGTTGTAAGTATCACCTACACCCAGCAAGCTTTTGTACAAGAAAATTAATACTAAAACAATCTGTAACAGAAGTATGAAATCTACAGTGTTCCTGATGTTGCTGAATTACAGTCCCGAGCAACCTCATCCAGCCTAGCCTCTTGAGGAATATTGGAAGACTGTATTAAGACAGGAGATCCCTCAAGCCAGGCCTTATGTCATAAAGGGTTTTATAGGTGATATCCAGTACCCTGAATTACACCTGGTAGCCGAATGGAAACCAGTGCAGCTCACGAAACAGCTGGAACATGTGCACATACTGAGACAAGCTCATCACTGCCTGCACTACTGCATTCTGGACCAGCTGTTGCTTCCAAGTAGTCTTCAAAGGCAGCCCCATGTAGAGCACATTACAGTAGTCCAATCACGAGGTGATCAAGGCTTGAGTAACCATCTGAAGGGCCTCCTGGTTGAGGAACTGGTGCAACTGGTGCACCATATGTACCCATGCAGATCCTCTTGGCCACAGCTGTCATCTGCTCTTCGAGCATGAGCTGTGAGTCCAGGAGGACCCCCAAATTACACACCAGGCTTGCATGGGGAAGTGCAGCCCCATTAAAAACTAAAGATGGAATCTCTCCAGAACCAGGGGGAGTAAACAAACAAAGCCACTTGGCCTTCTCAGGATTAAGCCTAAGCCTGTTCCTCCCCATCCAGGCCTTCAAAGCCTCCCGGTCAGGACTTCGACAGAGTCACATGACTGATCCAAGGTCAACCAAGTATAAGTGGGTATCATCATCATACTAGTGATACCAGACCCAAACTGACAAATGTTCTTGATGAGCAGTTTCACGTAGATGTTAAACAGAAGGGACAGAGCTGAGCTCTGTGGCACCCCACAAGTGAAATGCTGATTTCACAATATAAAAAGAGCTTTGAACTCAAACAGGCAAGCCATTAACCTGCCAAGGTACACATGCCACCCATGAGCAGGAAATAACAAGGACTTCTAGGATGGGTGGAAATATGCAAGAAAT
The DNA here is from genome assembly GCF_059951505.1 of Python bivittatus. NCBI lineage: Eukaryota > Metazoa > Chordata > Lepidosauria > Squamata > Pythonidae > Python > Python bivittatus. The sequence goes on along the minus strand of NW_028277086.1, from coordinate 14,935,242 downwards.
GTCATATCTTTTCAGCCTCGACACCAGGGGCATGCAAAATTTTCCAGGATGAAAGCTGAAGTTACCCCTTGAATAGTGTGTTTGGAACTACATTCCAAAAATGTAAATACAGCTTGGAGAAAAATTTGATTTCATTTATACTGAAATTACATTCATTAAATTAAATGAAAGGATTCCTTGCCAGTCTTGCGTTTAATCATTTTTTCTTCTGTGTATTCAAAATTAGAATTTTGTGTCCAGTTTAGGAGGTCCTCTGGGGGCAGTGCTCAGAGTCCCCTTGTGGCCCTGGGTCTTCAGGCTTTGCGTCATTGCTCAATACCATCTACAGTTACTATGAAATTTGCCTGTCTTAACAATTTGGTTTGTTTGGGGTTAGCTCCACTGCTGAACTTGCACCTCATCAGTACATACATTGGCTTTAAAATATTACTTTGCCTTTCATGGGCCTCTGTTGAATTATATTAAACTAAGGTCTAAATCACAAGAATGACAAGGAATTGTAGTAGTTTAACACAAACAAGCCTTGAAATAATATTGTGATCAAAGCAGAAGGCAGCTTAATAAAACCCAGGTGGTTCTGGCTTATCATATATGGTCCTCATTACTTCAATTGCTCCGTTTAATAGATTGCCTGGTGTCAGCAGAAGGAGGTCTCTGCTATTAATTCCTCCAGTTATAACCCTACATGTGTTTTTTGAAGCTCTCTGATAAATCAGCTTTGTCCAGGAAAAATGTAAAGGGGGAAAAATCTATTTTAGAAGTCAAACCTTTTGCCACTGCTGGCAAAACCGCAGAAACCACTGAGAGTTTGCTTTATTCACTATTAACATAGGACTAAACTAGTTTCTTGGGAGGTTCCAGATGACTCAAACTTGCCAGAGTTTTGTGTGGCTTGATGTGTTTCTCTCCCCCATATCCCCCCAAAGCCACACAAAAATATGAACTTTGTTGCAAGACTTGTTCTATAAATTCCAGATAAAGGTGGTCTGTTATTTTTACTTTTTTCCTTTCATTAAGTTTTCAGTTTTAGATAGCCACCAAATTACTCTGCAGCTATAAAAAGTCAAATCCAAGAAAGCAAACCTTGAATTGTTTGCAGATATTCTTTAAAAATTACTCTTGCCTATACTTTTCATCTAAACAATAAATAATTATTTTAAAAGTTGCATAATTAATTTACATTAAAATATTACAGCAGTCACAGGTTTCAGTGAAAAACAAACACGTATATCTCTGTACAAATGGATAACAAAACAACCCAGGGTTCTCACTAGAGGCACAAATTACCAGGCTCAAATTATCATACTTTGAACACACCATGTGAAAACCTAGTTCTCTGGAGAAGGCTCTAATACTGGGAAAGGTAGAAGAAAAGAGAAGAGGACAATCTGCAGCAAGGCAGATGGGCTCAGTTATAGTAGTGATGAGTACACTGTTGGAAGACCAGAAGGACCCAAAAATCTACGTATGTGGTCACTAAGGGTCAACACCAACATGATGGTCCATAAACTAATCAATCAATCAATCAGTCAATCAATCAATCAAAATCAAATCTCTATATAATATAGATATAAATCAACATGTCTGAATACACACATACACACGTGTTTAATTTGACAAACACTAAGTACTGTTCATCACTAGAAGCACCACAGCTGTACCAATGGGGTGGGGGTACTTTCTTCCACTTCCATCTTAGGATAGTGCAGTAAATCTTCAGTATGGGGCTGTATAACCAACACCAGGTCTTGGTCATGTCATATGACAATGACTTCAAACAAAAAACACTTTATCTAACTTTGTATTCTGCAGTAATGGAACTAAGTGAGGACTTTTGGAGGAAACAAGCATGATTCTGCCACTTTAGCACTGTTGTTGTATCTTCACACTTCCTTCCAGTGCTTCTAATAGGCAGAAGCCTTGCAAGTAGACAGAAAGTTCAGATTAAATGTTTTTATCTCTTATTTCTGTTCTACATAAACCTGTATGGATTTAAGAATGCAAGATTTGATGGAGATGACAGCAGATCTGGGGCCTTTGGGGACACTGCTTAGCTGCCAACATTCCCTATAAACCACAACTTTATAAATACTTTTTTCCCCCAGCTAAGCATAACCACCATTTTCATGTGCTATAACCAGTGGTTACCTTAGCAGAGCTCTCACTCCCCAAGCAATGTGGTATTTGAAAAAAAGTTCCAATGCACCTGAACAATTCCACATGGACTACTTTACAGTGTATAAGAAAGAAGTAGTGAGATAAAATATGAAGAGCTATCAAAAAACTGGAAGCTGAAAAACAAAATAAAAAGGACTGCCAAGACATGTAAGTCAACTGATCCAATTACTCCCTTCTGGGATTTTGTGGTTTATTATTTTTTTTCCCAATCATGCATGGCACTGCACCCACGGATGAACCATTTCCAAAGTCATCCAAATAACAAGGCTGCCATTTTCAAGGTTTTTCTTCCTAACGGTTGTAAAAGAGCAGCTCTCAGTCTGGCTCAGAGTGTTTCAGGAGTGGCACCCAGCGACCAAACAGATTCCTTACAACAAATTTACTTGCTCTGAACAACTCTCTCATTCTGTTCCAGCTTCTCTCGCTACATTGCCAGCTAGGAACAAGGCTGCACATCAGATCTGTATGTCTCAGAAAACAATTAATAATAGTTTTCACTCATGACAGGCAATTGTAAGGAAGAAGGGTTAAGTATTGGTTAGTTTAAATAATGAACTCCTGGCTATTTTGCTCACAATGAGTTCAAAGTATTCCTAATATGAAATTCAGGAATAAACTTTTGTTTTAATATTAAAAAACTATATTCCCCTACACAAGTTACACACACAACTACACCCATATAGTTTTAACCTTCCCCAAACTGGGCCTTTCCAAGTGTGTTTGGATTGTAATTTCCGTGCTCCTCAGCCAGAATAGAGACACTGAAGATGATGAAAATTGTAGTACAATGTATCTATGGGGTACAGAGTTGGGAAAGGCAGATGTAAATTTATAATGTAATTGGAGCTTCCTTTGATGAGTGAGAAAACTGTATGGAAGACACAAGTTTGGACTTCTGTAAAGCTTTGCTTACGCAGAATGTTTTAACTAACTCTTATACAATTATGTTTCATACTTTAACATTTTCTGCTACAAAATCACAGTTGGTAACAGCTGGCACCAGAGTCAGGAGGCCAAAGCCCATGTGGAAATCTTGAAAATCTCACTTGAATGGGCATTCATGTTAATAAATATAAAATACATCCTACCAGTATCCCCAGGGTACTTTAAATGACAGCTGAAAATGATACCAACTTTTTTTAAAAAAGGAAAATTTTACAGGGACCCAAATGTTAAATATGGCAGACTATTATCTTTCTAAAATCTATTTTAACATCAGCCTTTCCCAAACCTTATACTTCTGTTATATATCCACACATTCTATAGGTTCATAATAGACAAACTAGAAGATTAAACAGGATGCTTTTGCCAAAATATAATTTCAAATTGCACAGCCAGATTGGGTCATGCATCAAAGATTCTACACTGAAACAGAAGGATTTAAATGAAATATGTCTTTGAGAATAGAACATTATTTTTTTTTTTTAATCTGCGCTCAGTCGTTATAGATTTTCATTTTTCAAGGCTTTTCTTTGGCTTAACCTACTCACTCTGCCACAACTTTCTGGGGTAAGGCATAGTCATGTTAAACTAGCAATCACACACAAAATCAGCATACCTGTGGATGAGATTAAAAAATGGCAAAATCTACACAATAAGAAGTCACTGACTGGAAGAGGGCAGACCTGAGAAAAGAAATGACAAAGGCTGATTTCAACCCTCAATTAGCTGAGCTAAAATTAATTAGGAAAATTAACATCATTTCTCACTGATTAAATAGACACCAATTAATGGACTAACTCCTTCATAAAAAATGTCTAATATACACTAGAGATGTTGGGTTAATGGCCACTAGCTCCCTTTCAATGTTTGCTTGACTGTTGGAAGGCTTGAACATGAGTAGAGAAGAGAGAGCAAACATCCTGCCTCTTTTCCTTATTCAATCCAATCTCATCATGTTGAGGTGGGAGGAGTAAAGGAAAGCTCCATTCACCTTTATCTACCTTGAGTACAACGCTCTACATGACCTGTGACCCTGTTTCAGATTGTATAAGCTATATTCAAGCAAATTAAGTACACTTACCTTTAGATCCCCTGGCCCCTACCACGGATGGATGGATGGATGGATGGATGGATGGATGGATGGATGGATGGACAGATATAAAACACTCCTTTCTCAAGACTATATTTCATGCATCTGATGAATCAGACTGTGATTCAGGAATGCTTATGTAATAAATAAGTCTGTTGGTCTTCAAGGTGCAATAAAACTCGCTTTTGCAGCAACAGACTAACAAGGCCATATCCCTGGGTGTGCATGATTTACAGCACAATCTTAAGCATGTTTGCTTAGAATTAAGCCCCACTGTGCCATATGAGGTTTGTTCTTAGGTAACAATGCACAGGACTGAAGCCACACTGCTGAGTAAAGCAGAATGTGCTGGAACTGCATTAACACAGCCCCTCGCCAACTCGGATGACAAGTGAGGGAATGCTATACTAAGGCAACAGAGAAAGATGCTCATGACAATACAATTAAAATTGCCTCTGCATACACAAACACTGGTTACTGGCAAGTAGGAATTTAAGGACCATGCTTGAGATTTTTTTCCCCAGAAGCCATGGATAAAAGTATATTCTCATGTTAACAGAATCAAACTGAGTCTTGGACAAAGAGAAAAGCTAGTTAAAATAAACCTGATAACATCAAAAATTACATGCTTAGAACCATTAGGGGATACTCAGAGCCTTATCGGCAAGCTGCCAGGTCAAGAATTGTCTTGCCAATTTTACACTCTCCATGTAGACTGTATTTGCTGGTATTTGATTTACCTCCAACATTTTATTAACCAGAATCAATACTGGCATTTACCTGCATAATCTGATTTTATGTCTTATCCGAACACATTCAACTACTGCCTTGTTTATGTATAATGCATTTCTACTTGTTGGCCTTGCTTTAAACAATATTGCTGACAATTTAAATGAATAGCTAGATGGAGTTGCACAATGCTTTCTGCCAGGATCCGCCATCTTTTGCAATGATAAAGACACGGCATCTCTGCCTTGGGCACAATGAAGTGTGGACAGTGAAGAAAGACCAGCCAGAGAAGGTGTTTTTTAAGATAGATTGCAAACTCTTAACCTTAATTAGCTATTTGGAATAAGTTACCAAATGAGAATTATTGCTGTATTTTGTAATACAGTAACTCACTGATACAGTAAAAGGAGCATATAAATATTGTATGCTAGTTCATTTTATTTAAAACAAAAAAAAGAAAGCTATAAGGTATATATACAATTCCCTCCTGTCCCAAAGAGCTTGTTCCAAAAAGTTGAGAGTTGCATTAAAAAAACAAAACACAAAAGATCATGTCATGTCAAAGCTATTTCCTTGATTGTCATGCTTGGCTAATTAAGGTTTTCTTCTGTTCAAATTTCTCCTGCCCTAAATCCTAGAGATGTGCACAGAACAGCTAGTTTTAACTGGTCTGTGCCTGATCCAAAATGTACATTTCAGATATATTGTTCTGGACAGAGACCAAGATGGGTCCCTTATGTTTCAGATATGGACTGAAACATAAATGTTCTTGGTAGAAGGGTTGAAGGTGTTCCAGTCTATTTTGTGGCTGTGAGAGTTAGCTGTCTTGCTTCTTGCAACTGGGTGTTATCTTTTGAATTCTTCTGCCTGGGCCACCATCAGTCCTATAAGATAGGCCAGACTAAGAAACTAATGTCACATAGGTCTAGAACTTCTTTTATTGTAACAGTTATAGTAACAGAATCTTGCAAGTCTAAATGTGCTTCCTTCCTCCTTCATTTTATCTTTGTGTGAATTAGGGAGGGGATGTTTACTCAAATTAGTTTCTTGGAATGGGCTCAAGCCACACTTGTCTGATCATTGCCTTGGTAGTGGCTCTTCCTCCTGTGCTTCAAGGCCATTCCTTATTCCTTCTACAGCCAGTCCAGTAGGAGGGGCTAATCATATCCTTACTGCTACTGGCTTAGGCTGGGGAGAATGACCTGGATAGGGGTTTGGAGCAAAACAGCAGACGCTTAGGGAGCACACAGCACTGTGAAATTTATTCTGGATCTAACTGCCACTGGGGAAAGACTGAGTGCTAAGTATCTGGGGCAGATGAGCGATGGTGGATTTAGTTAAATAGAAAGAAGGAAGGCATTTGTTTATTTCTTTGTGTTTTTATGCCTGTCAATTCCTAAATGCTCTAAGCAGCTTCTATCTACCAATAATGTAGGATTAAAAACTATCATGATGTACAACAAACATCCACTGGATGCCCCTGCCCCCCCCACAACAACTATAGGTGGTGCTGGGGCTTCAGGCAGATAGTCCACCCCACTCTGTTAATAACTCAGGGACCGAAGACAAGAGGAGGATGAGAAGGTACCCTCTTCTGAACCTGAGTCCATGCCCCATAGTGGTAATGTTGACCAAGATGAGCCAGAAGACTGCACACAACCCACAGAATGGGTATCCTGTTGGTCCAAGAAGAGCATAATATGGGAATGCCTCAAGCTTGCACCTGAAGACCTACCCGGGTTGTCTGCAACCACTGTAAGACATGGCTCAGCAGGGGAAGGACACCAAACATCTTTCAATCTGGAGAGCCACTTTTGGCATTATCCATGCATCCTTCCTAGACAGCCATATCAGTTCAAACAGTCCAGGATGAAGAAAAAGAGTGGTATCCTTGTATGAAAGTGTGCCAAGTGTTTTTTGTTTAAAAAAAAAAAAATCTGTGGGAAAGCTGGGCTTCATGGGGCGGGTTAACATCAACGCTTTCAAAAGAAAAGCAGATGGAATGCTGGTGGCAACATGAAAGATGTGTATTTTTCTATGAGCACACACTACCATGCTTAAGTAGAAGTGATGCAGATGCAAAAAGGACTAGAACATGTTGGTTTGGTTGGTCTGTTGCTTATTTGTGTTAGTGTACTGCGCATGATCTAGGTTTCTACTGATGGTGAGATTCAGGATGCCTTTATATATGCAGTGAGGTGGTCTTCCTCTTCAAAGGCACTCTGAAAGCTCCACAATCAACAAGAAAACTGAGCACACGCACACACTTTAACTATCTCCACCTTCATCCCCCCCCCCCCCCGCAAATGATGGCTTGCTCTGGTTTGGCTATACTCCACCCACTGCATTCTCTTGCGCATTTTGTATTTGTGGAGATATTAAAGGGCATTTAAAATGCAAACCACTACAGTGTTGGCCTAATAAACGGTGGAAAGGGGAGGGGGAGGGAGATACACTCTGTTCATGCCCTTATCCATGAGTCCTTTTTGAACTTGTTGGTTTCACCTATTTTTTTGCAATCTTTCTCTCCCTTTAGTACAGCAATAAAAAGAACATAATGCAAGAATTTGTGGTTTTATTTTGTTTTTTGCTTTGTGTGCCATTGTATACTGCAGATGTAAATGACGGAAGCCAGGCAGAGAAAGACTTTTTCTGTTTTTTTTTTTTCCTGGGCTGCTTTTCTTTCTCATTCTCTCAGGTAGAAACCATTATTCCCCCACCTAGGCAGGAAAAAAATAAGTAGGGGAGGAGGTGGCATATCTGCACGACAGCCTTTAAATCCTAGTGCGAAGGGAGAGACAGGCCACGTCCCAGATTGTCTGCAAGGTTACGTTTAGCCATAGCAAACAAGTTTAGAAGAGGTTTATTTTAAAACACTTTTAAAGTAACCCTTTAACGGACTGATTGGGATTAATTTAATATTTTCTGCCAGGACATCCTCATGGCTTGTGGGAGATAATTAATCAGAAGTGCAGTATCTCATGTGAAAGTTCAAAAGCCAGCCTTTCTCTCATCACTGTTCCTTTCCATCAGAATGCCTATGACCTCTGGGCACGTGGTTGCCCTAAGTTCAAGGAAGGCTGGGGTTAGGTCTACCTGATGGGGACTGCAACACTTGGACAGCCGCTAAATGGCTGGAAACAGTATTTTCTGCATCTCTTTGCTGCTATCTAGAGATTGTCCCAAAAGGCTTCTTCTGAATCCCACTGTTTTCCATGGCCAATATATTCAACACTTGGATTTTTATTTCAGCCAAACTGCAGCTGGCCAGAAACGGATCTTCCAGAACACAAAGCTTTATTTTGAGTTTGAAACAACACACATTTTTGTTTTATGCACACTACAAAATCTGAAAAAACTATTTCCCTTAATGCATAGTTTCAAAAGTGCCATCTCCTGCCCCTATAAATAAGCTAGCCATGCCAGAAAAAATTATCTGTACATTTCCTCAATTATTTTTTGCAGAAACCAAGGGCTTTACATTCGCTGGCTTTTTTATATATTCTACTTCATTCACCACAAATTTTTACTATATTTAAAAAGAAGACTGCTTCCGTCACAGGTTGCATGAGATCCAGCTGATCAGTAGTTACTTGTTTTGTTGCAGAGACTTAAGTGGAAACCAAATCTTTGGACTGATTCTGTATGGGCACCATATATTTTTTTATTCCTGAATGCAAATGTGATTTTATTGTGAATATTCTTTGTAAATCTCTTTATGAGGTCTTTGGAGCTATTTAAATGCTGTAAATAAATCAATCTTTAAGCTAATTATTCAACCTGTGTGTTTTATTATAACTCCCAGAATGAGCAGGTTACTAGCCTTTGGCTATGCTGACTGTATTTGGAGTTGTAAGTAAACTAATTATGAAAAAGTTGACTTATACACTCAGATTATTCCACATAATAAAGTTCTTGTTTATCAAAAACTATTATCCTGATAGTTTTAGAAGCATATATGAAGTTACAACTGCAATAAACATGAAAGATTTCACATTCTCCTTCTCACAAAAAGGAGAATGTGTGCATTATAATAGGAAGCTTACAGAGCTAACAATATTACCTTGAAACTAAAACCAATTTAACCTTTTAAAAAATTGATGTCAAGCAATCAACAAGCAGAAAATACTTCGTTGGATATTCAAATTTCCTACCTAGCCACTGATGCAACTTCTCCCTTGCTATTCTTACATTTATGACATTTTAAAATCTTGGTCTTCCTCCAAGAAGGTAAATAAAGATCTGGATCGATTCATTGCAATAGCTAAATCTCAGGCGAAAGTCAACTGTAGGAGTGGGAGGAAAGGTACAAAGGTGTTGGGAGAATGAATACAAAGTAAGGACCACATAAAAACAACACCACCAACAACAAAAGATTAGCTTTTTATGAGACAGCTTGGGGAGTATCTGTAACAATAAAGAAAAACCTGCTTACAAAGTGAGGCAGTACAGAACATTAAGTCTAATAAAACTGCTCGGCACTCCAAGAAGGCATTCCAAGCAAGTACAAAAGCAAGACCAAATCAAACCAAAAACAACCAGCTGTTGGAAATAAATGGAGAAAACATGGAACATTTTCAGCAACAAAAACAATTACTTAATTTAGGCTTACTCCAATTGATTTCAAAGTAAACTTACGTTAAACTGATATAAAGTAGTTTAAACTTCTTTAAACTTATTTTATGTTACAATTACTTTTTTTTCAGTCATTAGATGGAGATCTGTTCTATGTACAAACAATTGCCATCTAGAATTCACTGATCTTTGTTACGTTAACTGATTCTGTATTTTTTCTAGAAAGTTTACTGTTAAAACCATAAGATTTATCCATTACAAAAAAACAACTTTTGGACTTCAACCTCTGTATGCTAACTGTATGGTAATGATGCCAAATATAAAAGAATTTTACATCCACTTAAAAACTGGATATTTCATACAACCTAATTTTAAATACTTGTTATATATGTTAAGTTTGAAAAAGCAAGTACTTTATAAAAGAAAACAAATAAACTATGCCCTTTTATATGTTATAAAAAAAACATTAAAACACTTAAACTGTGTTTCAGAATGAAAGTAATATTTTAATGTTCCTAATGTTTAAATACATGTCAACTATATAAAAATTCACAACTCTTTTAACATATCTGCAGCTCAAATACAAAGGAAGTTAAAAGTAAAGCTCTTAATTCTACTTTCAAATATCAGATTTTAGCTTTATTCCTCATACTTCAATTTAAAAGTTTTCTCAGCTGTCCAGGCTAAAAGGATTTTAATATATATATAATCTTTGGTTAAAGCCTTTCCACAACTTATCAGAATAACTTACAAATGGAACATTCAGCACATTTATTACCACAAATATTTAAACTCTAGCTCAATGCACTCTCACAAGTTAATGTTTAAAATACATCATCATACATATACAGAATATCTACATCTGATTCATGCCTATATCATTCTTGAAAAAGAAAAGTTAAATTCTCCATTCTTGTACTTTTTTTCTCTAGGGAGACATCCTTTTTCAATTTAGGAAAGTTTTTTTTTTTAAAGTAAAGATTAATAGCACATTATTTTCCCCCCACAAACAACAGCCATTAAAAGTTGGTGATGGTTTGAATTAACATTTTAGGCCACAGGAAATAAAAGGATTGTTAAATACCTGTTTGTCTCATAAGTTATAAAATGTGTTGCTCTCTCTGTACAGTATATCAATCATAGAGTATACCACTGGCTTGCATGTAATTATGACTAATGGAGAGAAATTTAACTTAGTTGGGACAAGCAGGCTACTAAGGCAAGACTTACAGACTAATTAGAGGAAAAACAAGCATGCATTACAATGAAGGCAAAGAAAAGATATTAAAAATAAGAAGGTTGGAGCACATAAATAACCTTTTTCAGGGCTATGATAATTTTTAGCCTTTCTTCTCAAATCAATCAACAAGGGCACTCTTTTGCTTGCCAAAAACAAATGTCATAATATTTTAGCACCCTCTTCAAAAAGAGACAGCATAACATTCTATGGTTCTCCTCAGTTACATAAAGAAAGAGAATGGCAAGTGATAACCACAATTCACAGTTATTTTAGGTGTGCCCGCTAGAGAAATTCTTTTTTGTGTTTTTTTTTTCTTTTTCAAGACTCAAAGTGTTCCTTTGCATATAACCCTAGCAATCAAATTAACAGAAATCAGTTGTAATACCATTAAACATTTAACATAACCTTATAACAGAAATAAATACATTATATAAATAACAAAACCCTTTCTCTTACTTTATCACTTAATGGATTTCTACAATGAAATGTGACCTGGAAAATAAATACCTGTAGAGAAATAATAAGACAGATTGAGAGGAAAAAGAAAAAGAAGAAAAGAAAAATTGAATCTTGAAAATTAAACTGAGCACAGTAGGAAACAATGACTAAAAAAGAAATCGGCAGGTCATATATAAAACTTTCAATCAAGAAAAACTAGATGCTTCTTCTCGTGTAAACTTTTAAAGAGAATTTCATAAATAGGCTAACAATATAAAAAGATTATTAATTAGAGTAATTTTATGCATTGCAGCTGTTAAATATGAGCCCTAAAAGGGTTTAATTATATACATAACATATCCACATCCCATGATGTTTGCATTAAAGCATTAAAAGAAAAAAATGGAATTTTTATGCCATGTCAAATTGCTTTTGTACCCTCCTCAAAAGCAATCTGTCATTTAGTTTAGAAACAGTGGTGAAAGAAAAAAAAGGACAAAATTTGGGGCCTTGTCACCCTGACTGGCAGCATTTTCAATCCATAGAATATGAACAAACTGTGTTTGTAAGCGTTCTTTTCCATGCAGACACAATTTCTTACTTTCAGATTTCATTTTCTGAAGAGATTATCGCATTCTTACTGCTATAATTTAAACACACTTTACATATTCTGGCAATATCTGGAAAGCAACTTTGGAAAATATATACAGTCTAAGAAAGGGAAAACTGAAAACTCAAAGATGTTTCCAACACAGTCTAAAAATAAGAATTAGCCAGCATGTTGTACAGAACAGTGGGGATTAAATGTTAAAAGACAACTTTGAAGTTATCTCAGAGATACGATCTCACAATAAAATGTAATGTCACTGTAGGTCTCCTCATAACATGAATTTGTCTCTGTTTTTCCACAGTGAGTAAGTTGACAGAATTGCCATCTGTTCACCCCCAAATGTTATATACGTAGCAAAGCTGACAGGAGATCATGGGCACTGTAGTCTATCTAAGACATCAGGAGGGAAAAGAGAGATTCCTGACATAATGCATCGTTTGAAATATTTGTAATTTTTTTTTAAAAAAAGAAAGATATGGGCACTAATAAGATCCAAACAAGGTTTTCTAAATGATACAGAAGCCCTGCGACTTCTCCATCATAAAAGCTGATATGTAATGTGACATCAATCAGCAATCAGGAAGTGGCAGTAAGGACAGAAAAGTCTGTGTGATGTCATACTAGGGCTAACATTACAAGACTACAGCTTGAAGGTGAGTTAATCCAATTCTCCAAATCAGCTTGACTTTCTAAATAAAAAAGTCTGTCTGAACCATCCGCATATGCACAGAAATAGTTTTTTCCAAACTGAACTGGGAATCAAAGTCAATTGACTGAAATGTCAACTTTGAACCAATTCTCCAAACTGACTTGAATCATCAAATTAATTTTCCAGACAGATTTAGATTGTACTTTGTCTAGATCTGCACAGGCCTAAATCATTCATCCTTTGTCTAAATATTAGTGGAAAAAATTGGGTTGTTGTTCTGAGCCACAGCCTCCATCACATTGAAAAGACAACATCTCCTTGAATTTGATATGGAAATCAGAGGAAACACATACTGGTCAATAAAGCTCATTTCTGTACTTTACCTTTAAAACTAGTGGAATCTGCTTGAAGAGACTGACAATAAATTGTTAGATTTGAAGTTAATACAATGGGCTTATTATACTATTTACTGAATGTGATAACATAAAAAATGTCTGAACCTTAATAAATGAAAATCGCCTAGTCTTCCTTCTGCATGTTATTTCCTGGTTAACAGCACAAATGAAGAGTAATTGCCTTTAAGCTGGGTAACAATGCCCCCTAATGGGTATTTCAATAACTACCTCACTTAAAAAATAATAATACTGTACCCAGTCATGGTGTTTATTATAATTCTGTTACAGCCTTGCTTAATTACCTGAAACAGATTTATTTTGTACCTCATCAAGTAAAAGGTGTACAGCAGATGAGCCCAACTCACAGAAGAAAATCTAATGGAAGTACATGAGAAAATAAGTCCACTTAAAACCTTTTCCAGCCTAAAGGAACAACTAGAGAATTAAATGAGAATTTATTCCAGATGTAGTGTCTATTCTTTTTGAAGTAATTCAGAGTGGGTAAACATATGCATTTTTAAAAAATGCACAGTGAAAAATGAATCTTTGTTCCTTAACGACTGCAATTTCATTCTTTACCTGCAGAAGTTGAAGAAGGAGAAAAAGAAGGAGAAAAAGAACTGAGCTGGTATCTTGCCACTTGTTCTTATATTCAGGTTTATCATTACTGAATCAAAGGAACATTACATGCTACCTAATAACATGTTAGACTAACTTATTTAACAAGACCAGCATTGCCTATTAATGAGCAAGCTGTCTTGATTTTGGTGAGTCACTTCATCCCATTTCCAGCGTAGTTCAGCCCCACAACTGGCTCAGGTGGGCTGAAATGTTCTCAAATCTCCAACATCATTGTTCATCTTGCCTATTATTGTTTTGCTTTGCAATTCTTTGCATTAGCTGCTACTTGACCTTTTTAAATAGATGAGATCTTTGTCATGTTAGGCATTTGCATTATCACTTAGTTATGGTCACTTCTCCAACCAGTCCTTCTCTTCCCAACTCATGCAGAGCTAAGCAGATGACAGAGCATCATCAACATCTGTCTAAGCAACATGACAACAGATGTGAAAATGAAGAGAGTATGATCCATCAATCACTCCCAAGAAGAGGCACAAAGAATCAGCAATAAGGCATCAAAATCAGTGCTGCATAGCATGTATGCTTGTTCAGAAGAGCCTGCCCGCAAAACCTATTAAACATCATTTTCTTTTGAGAGCTATGAGGCAAGTTTGAACAAGATATACTGGGAAACTTCATACAGTGCTGAGATTCTTTTCAGAACAATGTGAGAGAATGGACAGGCATGCATCAAGGTGCCTCTGCAAACTTACAAACAGGAACAAAGGTTAGGACAGATTACATGCTCAAAAATAGATTGCCTTTGATCATGGGAGTTTCACTTCATTATCATGGCTAAGTAGCTGTTGAGAGGCCCGTCCTCCATAAATAAAGTATCTCTAATTCAGCACATAGTACACAGAGCATTTACAAGATACTAATTATTCAATGCCAGGAGCTGCTAAATGCATCATCGATCTCTGAAATCAAAATCTAAGAGTAAATTTCACCAGTTATCTGACTCAGCAACTCTATGTATAGCTACTTAAAGGCAAGAACTATCTTCAATTATGCTGATTCTCAGATACGTCATGCAAGATGATGCTGAATTTACAAAAGAAATGGCATTTGGGTGTGGAGAGACTGGAATAGAGATGCTTTGTTCTATGTTCCATCAATCTAACCCTTATGTTGGAACTACAATTCCAAGAATTGCAGTTTGGCTGGGAATTCTAGATTGTGTTGCAATCGCAATCCACTTTCTGACATCAATTTTGTAAATTGGAATTTATATCCAGTGATATTTGCTGCTGCTTATTGCATTCCCTTTCTCAGGATGGTGGAATGGCAGAAATTTGATTTTATGAGAACTCTTTTTTCTCATTGTCATACAGTTTGTTTGGGGAACATATATATCCTCATGAATCATCACCTCTTAATTCTTAAGGAAGTGTAACTAAGAAGCATAGTCATGATAGCTTTTGCACATGTATATATTATGTAGGTCTATTCACATCACTCTAATGCATACTGTGTGTTTAAACATTTTTTGGCTAGGCAGGAGACTCATACCAGTAAAAGTCAAAATATATCTCATTGACCAGTGTTCAATTTATGTAATTTATTCAAAGATCCTGTCGTACAGTACTGCACAAAGATAGAGTATGGTGAATAAATTCAAATGTGATCCTAACAATTAAATCACCATGTCAGCCAGATAATTCACAAATCATCCTTGGTAGAAAGCCAAGTCCAATCCTGAAGTATCCCCATCCTAAAATAGATCAATGGATTACATCAACATAGAGGCATCTCTCAGAATCTTTCTGCTTTGTCATCAATGACTTTTTGGAAATACTGTGTCCTTAACAGGTTCGCTTTAATTCAATCTACTTGTCTGGAACTATCCTCAGTTCCCTCTCATTTCCAGTAGTCAAGCTATGAATGTATAAAAGGAGTAAAAAAAAATCTAATAAATAAAAAATCAATCCATCCAGAGTTATTATCCATTTGTTTGGAGCTTATAAGTGTCCTTGAGTTCAAAAACATTTCAAAATTGTTTTTTTGATCACAGAATTCCAAGAATTGCCTGGGATCAGCTTGGCTGTTAAGCCTGCTCTTTTAATCCTATCCAGCATGCTCCCTCTTCTATTCTGGTATGTAGCCTTCACTTCCACAGCTAGTTTCCTTCTCTCCCTTTTGTGGGATGACACATTGCTTTGTGGGACCAAAAGGACTTGTTCCCTTCTATGCAGCAAGAGAACATCACTTGCCGGTGAAGCACCCACTGAATTTTCTAGTCAGGTGTCCCTTAATGTGTAATCAAATCATCCTGTGAGCCCTTGTTCTTAGAAGTGTTTTTCCCATTTCATGGCAAAAACTGTGGTAATAGATCTCTACAGATGCAGGCTGCTTGGAAATATACATATTCATGAAAGCTCACATATGTAAGCAAGGACATATGGCAAAACCAGAAGGGAAATGAAATAAGATGCTATGGCATGGTCACGAAGATCAGTAAATATAATATATGATCTCATTCGAGATCATGACTGGATTGCTTTTTCAGACAAAGTAGTTTCTCCCTTTTTTAAAAAAGAAAAAAAAAATACTGAGTTCAGAGAGTAGCAAGAAATCTGGCTATCATATCATTAAAGGGAAAGGCTAGAATTTTCAATTGTTTTTGGTAAAAGTTGGAGGATTCCTTTTACTCAAATACATGTGCTACCAGAATTTTAACACACCCATGTTGCTGCTGAAAATCTTATTTATGCTGCAGAATTGCAGTGTAGATACTGCCATTAAATGGATGCCATACTGGGTTACAGTTGAGCAAGGAGTCTGTGTTTAAGCAGCATACAAATATTACTTATAGGGACTGTTATTTAAACTTTTACAATCTGAAAGTAAAGGTGTCAACAACAACTTTTTTCCACTGAGTTCCAATTGCTCACAGGATATTTCTCAGGACAGATTTTTTTAAGGAGAGAAAAACTGGAATTTCTTCTAGGAATTTTCTAAAGTGTTGAAATTAGAAGTATTCCCCCAATAATCATGTCAAGTTGCCTTTGTTGACCTGGACTGCATTGCCAGAGTATGATTAGATGTTTCATTTCAATAGACGATTCATTTCTCAAAGATATTAGTTTTGACAGTACAGTGCCTAAAATAAATTATCAAACAGTAGAGGATTTTCCTTGCAAAGATTAATCTCCATTTAGATTCAAACTTCACAGCTCTTTCTTTAAGGGTAGCCTGAGTAGCACACACATGGAATTTCAATTATCAAATTAGCACCATAAAGAATTTGTACTCACAAACGATCAAGTTCACCACTGCTGATGTTTTGAAGAGCTATGGGAGAGATAGGAAGGAGAGATTCGCAAATCTCAGCAGGATTTGGCAGGATTCTGAGAGGTTTATTAAACTTCCTTGCCACAGATCTCTTCTAGCAATCACTGGCCTTTCAATCTTCTTCTGTAGAGCTCAAATTAGGCTTAATCCTGGTATCTTCCTATTTTACATTCTCAAAGCAGAACTAAGGTGCCCTACACAACATCACGTTCCTCCCTTGGTCTTTATCCCTTTATCTCCTCTTCTTTGCTTCTCCTCCACTGAGCCCAGGTCTTTCAGGGATGGGAAGAAATGTTCCTGCCAGAGATCTACGTGGATCACTACCAGAAAGCTCATGAAATTAGACTAAAAGCTGCTAACAGCCCTAGGAGTTAATATCACAAGCGGAAAATATGCCAGTCTCATGACTCATCCTTCTATATGTGCTATTTCTAAGTTTCATGCTGAGACCTTTCACTCATCTTCTATAATATCCTAAAGGTAGCATTAGGGTAAGACACTAGGAGCTAAGCAAGCAGTTGGTTTCTCACCTAAACCAACAGGCCTGAAGTAATATCACTGCTGAGAGAAGCTGAAAGGGGAGATCTGCAAAGGAAGGAACTATATAGCAAGAACCAAAATGACAGCAATGTGACACAAGCAAATACCGGATTCCTCTATGTGTGCTATTCTCAGACCTGGACTGGGCTTCCAAGACAGTCAGTCTCAAGGGAGAATGAATTAGATAAAAGATGGCCTGCAAGAATTCAATCTGAACGTTATATCCTTGGAAGAGGGATGCTCCTTCAAGAAGGTTCTAGAAGGAAGCAACCTACAAGATTCCCCATCTTATGAATGAACAAGGAGAAGAATCCACGGGCAACATCCATCCAGGCTGGGCTCTGATGCCCCCAACTTCTCTAGCTGTGGAATGTTTATGGCTCCAAACTTACCTATACAATCAACCTCTTATAAGCCAAGAGGTACCTTATGTATGGATAA